>NC_063993.1:635000-1260000 GCF_932276165.1 Plutella xylostella | reverse complement strand
GGAGAGGTCACAATGCTACTGAGTGTCGACTGAGTGGCACTTGTAGGATCTGCAAACAAAAACATAATACTTTATTACATAGATCGGATAATAATAACGTTAGTAACACAGTCTTAAACTCCTTACCTGTGTCACTATCAGCACAAACTCCAAGCCAAGTCCTATTAGGTACAGCCTTAATTAAAGTTGTCAATCCTGAAACAAAAAATACTTACGTTGCTCGTGCCTTACTCGATGCGGGCAGCCAATCTTCATTCATCACCTCGAACCTGAAACATAAAATGGGTTTAGTAGGTAAAAACATAAATACAAATGTAACGGGCATAAACAATGCGCCAATATTTTTGTCAGAAAGCTGTGAATTGAGTATTGAATCATTAGTTAACCCGTTCAGTACTTACCTTAAATGTTTAGTGATGCCTCAAATTACCGGTCACATACCTAACGTTCCTGTAGACGTCACACAGCTTAACTTACCTGAACATATACAGCTGGCCGATCCTAATTTTTATCAGCCATGTGAAGTTGACCTTCTTTTAGGTGCAGAAGTGTTCTATGAGCTCATGTCACCTAAACAAATCAAGTCGAGGCCTGGTATGCCTATCCTTCAAGAATCCAAGTTAGGCTGGATTGTGGTAGGACCCCTCACTCTTAATAATTGTAACCTGAAACATAATGGTACTCAAAACAAGATTCATTGTAACTTTACAAAAGAAATTCATGAAAACTTAACAAAGTTTTGGGCTCTTGAAGAAGTTCAGTCCATAAAACAGCCTTTATGTGCTAATGATGAGTTCTGTGAACAACATTTCACGAACACTACTAAGCGTTTAGATAACGGTAGATTCTCAGTGCTAATGCCTCTTTGTGAAGATCCTGAAACATCACTCGGTGACTCATATAAAATGGCTGAAAAGCGTTTCATAAATCTTGAGAAGAAATTTAAAAAATGTCCAGATCTTAAACAGCAATATACAAATTTCATTAAAGAGTATGAGGACCTAGGCCACTTAACAAAAATTGAAAGGCCTACCTTCGGCTACATGATGCCACATCACGCGGTAATACGTGAGTCAAGTGAAACTAGCCGTCTTAGAGTCGTGTTTGACGCATCCGCGAAATCTAGTTCCAATAAATCTTTAAACGACATTCAATGCATAGGTCCAGTTGTACAGGACGACTTATTCAGTATATTAGTTCGGTTTCGTCAACATAAATACGTGCTATCTGGCGACATCACAAAAATGTATCGGCAAATTAGCATGGACGAGTCTCAGAGACATTTGCAACTAATTTTGTGGCGCGATGATGATTCAAGGCCTCTTGACACTCTACAATTGAACACAGTAACGTATGGCACGGCATCTGCACCTTATTTAAGCACAAGGTGTCTAGTTCAATTAGCAAAAGAATGCCGTGATCCAGTAATATCAGAAGTAATTCAAAAAGATTTTTACGTTGATGACCTCCTCACCGGAGCTTCAACTGAACATGAGTTAGCCCATATACATAAGAATGTAACTGAAACATTAGCCTCTGCTTGTTTTCCTATTCGTAAATTTAGAACCAATTGTCCTCAAATATTTTCTCAAGAAACAGAAACTGAGGCTCTTAATTTAAACAAAGAATCAAGTGTGTTAGGAATTACTTGGGCACCTAACACAGATACATTAAAATTCTCAATAAACATAAACACAGACACTACACAAACAACGAAACGAAATATTTTGTCTAACACGTGCAAAATTTTCGATCCACTTGGCCTTCTGAGCGCTAGTACAATCACATTAAAAATACTTCTTCAGACTTTATGGCAATTAAAGCTAGAGTGGGACACCCCTGTTCCCAAAAATATTGAAAAAACATGGAAAAACTTAATATCCCAATTAAATATTCTACTTACAGTGTCAGTTCCGAGGTTCACGCTATGCACTTCTCCTGTCGTCACAGAACTTCATTGCTTTGTGGACGCTTCCCAAAATGCTTATGCTGCCTGCGTATACCTCCGAACCGTCAATGATTGCAACACAGTAACAATTAGCCTACTATGTTCTAAAACTAGGGTTTCACCTTTGAAAACCGTCACAATACCTCGTCTTGAGCTGTGTGCTGCTCTCCTAGGAGCGCGTCTGGTAGCGAGAGTAAGTGAGGCACTTCGTTGTCAAATTAACAAAAAGATTTTCTGTTCTGATTCAACGATCACTATAGGCTGGATAAGAACGCAACCTAAAGTCTTGAAAGCGTTTGTCTGTAATCGTATACATGAAATACACGAACTGACTGACCGTGATTCATGGAGGCATGTGCCGACGGAACATAATCCTGCGGACCTAGCCTCAAGGGGTGTAAAACCAAGTGTTTTAGTTAGCTCATCATTGTGGTGGCGAGGTCCTTCCTTTCTTTCAGAAGCGGAGTCAGAATGGCCTCAAACACCTAACATAAAGATAGATTTACCAGAGTTAAAAGTCAATCATATTCGTAATAAACAAATGACAGACAATGTTATAAATTTTGAAAAATATTCGAATGCGTTAAAACTTAAAAGAGTGTATGCTTACGTGTTTCGGTTCATAAAAAATTGTAAAACAAAAGCCAGAAACACTGAGCCATTAAATAATCATGAACTTAATGAGTCTTTAATGTTTCTCGTTAAAATGTCACAAAAGGAATCCTTTTCATCTGAAATTGAAGTATTGACTAAAGGTAACTCACTTAAACATAAATCTCGTATTTTACAGTTATCTCCATTCCTCGATGCGAACGGCGTTTTAAGAGTAGGTGGTCGGTTGGAGAATGCTTCTCTAAATTACGAACAAAAACATCCAGCCCTTTTGGATAGTAAGCATCATTACACTAAAATGCTTATGGCAGCCGAGCACCTACGACTCTTCCACGCTGGCCCGCAATTACTCCTTAGTTCATTTAGGGAACAATTTTGGCCCCTAGCCGGGAGAAATTTAGCAAGAAGTACAGTTCGTAAATGCATAACATGTACAAGATTGAAAGGTAAGACTTTAGAGCCGTTTCTCGGTAACTTACCTTCCAATAGAGTATCTCAATGCTTTCCCTTTCAAATATGTGGCACTGATTTCGCTGGCCTTTTCATGATTTCAAGTAAAAAAGGTCGTGGCAATAAAATCTCAAAATGTTACTTATGTATATTCGTTTGTTTCGCAACAAAGGCCTTACATCTTGAAATAGTCAGCGATCTCACTACACAAGCCCTGATAATGTGCTTGAAACGCTTCATCTCCAGGAGAGGAAAACCGATTATTCTTAATTGTGATAATGGAAAGAATTATGTGGGTGCAAACAATGAATTGGGCAAAGTCCTGCGATCGAGTCTTCGTTCTATAAAAGAATTTACCGCTAATGAGGGCATTCAATTCAAATTTATACCCCCTTACAGCCCCACGTTCGGTGGACTCTGGGAAGCAGGCGTAAAAAGTGCCAAGCACCATCTTAAGCGCATAATAGGAAATGCTAGTCTTACATTCGAGGAGTTGAGTACGCTTTTTACCCAAATTGAAGCGATCCTCAACTCCCGACCCCTAATTCCTTTATCTCCTGACCCCAACGATCTTTCTCCTTTGACCCCAGGGCACTTCCTCATCGGGCGGCCGCTGACGTCACTACCAGAACCACCCTGCGAGAACATGAAGATACGCACTAGATATCAGCTGATTGAGCAATATCGACAAAGCTTCTGGAGTCGCTGGTCAAAGGAATATTTGGCAGAAACCCAACAAAGAAACAAATGTCGCCTTAAACATGAAAACTTGAAACCTGGAGACATGGTCGTCTTCAAGGAATTGAATCTCCCGCCTATGAAGTGGAAATCAGCCAGAGTACAGCACATGTATCCTGGATCAGACGGAGTGTGCAGAGTGGCAGACTTCATAACCTACCGTGGCGTTGAACGGAGGGCCCTCAACAAAGTATGTCCCTTACCCGTGACTGCAGATGACGAGGATGATGCAGAGACATTGAAAGAGATCTCTACCAGCTCCTTTCAAGGGGGGCAGAATGTTAACGCCGACGGCAACATCCTGTAGCTGACCAGAGGTGCGGCAGCGGAGCGCGGGGAGGGCCCTGCGCCCGCGCCCCGCCACTCACACGCAAGCACCGGCAGAACCGATCGTAGCCACCGCGCAAGCAAGACGCGTACTTAATTACCTGCCTAACTACTCAAAAATACGACTGTAACTTTAATCAATAATATAAAGTTTAAAAGGTGCATAAAATCTTTAATTTCTCATTATCATTATTAACAATGATGATGATCTATTGTGACACCGGAACAACATCTGGATGGCTGGCCATTTTTTTTTCTTATCTTCATTCTTGGGAAATCTGACAAACAAATAAAATATATAATTAGTCATGGCACATTGAAAGACAGACGGGCAGACAGTGGAAACTAGGTAAAAGAGTTCCGTTGGCACCCTTTGGGTATGGAACCCTAATAACATGGTCGCACCCGGATCAATAGTTTCGGAGATATGCGTGGACAATCGAATAAAATTTTGTTATTTTGTGTGGTAGCTCGTAGCCTGTAACTGCCTTTGTGGTCTAGTGGTAGAAGCTTCGCTTCATGACCCAGAGGTCCTGGGTTCGATTCCTGGGTGGGACCATCAATTTGTGTTTCTAAATTGTGGTTCTAAGTTTGGTTAGGACATAGAAGGCTGATCACCTGATGTCCGAAACAGTGAAACGATCCATGCTGTCGGATGGGCATGTAAAGCAGTCGGTCCTGCGCCTAGCTCTCTCCAGTCGTGTCGGTCAATCCGTCCCATTGGGCTATGAGAGTGATGGAACAGAGAGTGCTCCTGTGTACTGCGCACACACTTGGGCACTATAATCTACTCCTGCGTAGTTGGCTGATCTCAATTGAGATTGGCCGCCGTGGTCGAAATTCGGCTAGGAGGACATCATCAGCTCGTAGCCCCAATAGATTGTCATACCGCATGGTTACCCTATTTGTTATAAATCTAATATTACCTTTCTCGGCTTACCTGTGAAATAATATGCCGCAACCACCACACGATTCACTTTTACAAACTTGTACACAGCATTTTTTCTGAATTTCTTCAATGAAACTTACTAATTTGCAAAAATAACTAGGTATGACAAGACAACAACAAATAAATTCGAAACAAACCACCATGATTTTTTTTTTTTTTAAATCATTTATTCGCCGGAAACAAGTCCATAGGCATACAAACATACAATAAAAACAGAAAATAATAAACTAAACTAAAATAATTACAGACGAAAACACAACAACATTAAATTTGTTCAACAGTAGTTGATATAAAATTAAATAAACACTTATACAGTTTTTGGTTTGCTAAAATATCTTGAACGCGGCGGGGTACATCATTCCGAGGATGACAGGTGTCAGCTGTCATTATCTGTGCAGGCAAATCAGGCATTGACATCAAGTTTGAATCAACCGATTCAACCGTTTCTTCCAAGGCATCCGAAGCCGAAGTGTTCGTGATCTCATTCTCCTCCTCCTCTGTATTCAAAGCTTCTCGTATATCAGCCACAAGAGCTAGTCTCTGCATGTTAAATTTGGGACATCTCATAACAATATGGGTCAAGTCTGCCCCATCAGCTTCACAGTAAGTGCATTTGTTATTGTCAGTTATCTTCATGCGATGTAAATGGGCGGGCGTTTGGCAGTGTCCAAATCTCAGGCGATTTATAATGGTTATATATTTTCTCTCATTGGCATCCTTATGGTTATGATACCATGGTTTGATTGGGAGTTCTTTTTGGATCTCTGCATACCATCTTCCTTTCATTTTCGAAATATCCTTGTAATATTCATTCCATAGTCGTCTTTTATCGTTCTTTAAATTCGTGTATAGGTCGGTAAAAGGAATCTTGCATATGTTGCTATGATCTTCATCGTGATTAGAATTGACTGCTTTGTCAACCACTTCATTGCCTTTGATACCTCTGTGAGACGGTACCCATTTAAAAGTCACATTAATATTGAGATTATATACAATATTTCTAATCTTATACACAATATAATTGACCTTATAATTAAAACTGAAATTTTGTAATGACAATAGTACACTTTTAGAGTCAGAAACTATTATTATTTCATTGTATTGTTCAATATTATTCAAGTTTTGTACATATATAAGAGTTTGATAAATTGCATATGCTTCTGCTGTATAAATACTACAATTTTGATCCAAGTTAAAACATTTAGTTGTCTTATTTTGAGGGTCATAATAACCAGACTTTACAGAATTCAAAGACTTTGACCCATCTGTGTACAAATATAAACTATTAGTTTTATTAGAACAATATTCTTTAAAATCTGTTTCATCAAGAATAACACTAGTATCTACATTTAGTTTACATGTTAATGCTTCATATTTACATTTATATACTGGCCATGACTGACTCTTGTGCATATTTCCAGACAAATCAGTGACAAAACCCATGATCCGGGTAATTAAAGGATATTGACTGTTAAGGATATCTGTTGCCGAAACATAAGGAGTTGTTTGTAAAGATGATTGCAGAACCTCAGGTAAACAAATTCTACTACTGACTATGTCATTATTTATTGCTAGGACTTTCAAACAGAATTTCTCCGTAGCAAATAAACGCCTTATACATAAAGGTTGTATACAAGTCTCTGCTTCCATATTATTTATAGGAGTTGTACACATAGCACCGCTAATAATGCGCAACGCCATATTTTGTATAACATCTAACTTTTTTAATAAAACTGGACTTATGTTCATATATACAATTGCACTGTAATCAAAGTGGCTGCGAACTAAGCTTTTGTATAACATACTTAGGACTTTAGGGTCTGACCCCCAAAATGTACCAGCTAATGATCTCATAATATTTATACCCCTCATTGCATTTCTACAAATATAATTTACATGTTTTTCAAATTTTAATTTTGTATCAAAAATTACACCTAAAAACTTTTTTTCTTCTGTTTGTGGTAATTGGATATTATTATATTTAATATTTACAGACCTATTGCTACCAAAGACTAAAACTGAACTTTTACTTGAGTTAATACTTAGCTTTAAATCGTTTGAGTAATAAGAATTAATCTTATCTAAAGCTAAATTAATGTTTCTTTGAGCAATCTGTACATTACTATTTACACAATATATTAAAATATCATCAGCAAACTGTAATATTTTAACATCTTCGGGTAAATGATGAAGGATTTGAGAAGTATATAAATTGTACAGTATTGGGGACAAGGAGGCACCTTGCATTAGACCTTTGTATGCATATTTTGGGCCATGTAAAATATTATTATACTTAACATATAATGTACGACCAAACGAAAAGTTAAACAGCCACTTTATTAATTTTCCAGGTAGATTCAACGAATGAAGAACCTTTGCCATTTGATGGAGATTCACATTGTCATAGGCTCCCTGCACATCAAGGAACACACAGACTGCTGTTGACTTAGACAACAAACAGTTCTTCATATCTATCAGGTATGTAGTAAAACTTTCTACTGCACTTTTCCCTTTCCTAAACCCAAACTGGCATGAAGGAATTATATTCTTATTTTCAACATAATAGTCTAGTCTTATTTTTATCATCTGCTCACATAACTTTCCTATACAAGAGGCTAAAGAGATAGGTCTGTATGAATTAGGATCATCATCCGGTTTATCTGGTTTCAGTATAGGTATAACACACTGAGTTTTCCATGCCTCTGGAATCAGTTGTTGTGACCATAGTGAGTTAAGAATCTGTAATATACTATTTTTAGCTAATATGTGTAACTTTTGTAACATAATATATGGAAAACTGTCTAATCCTGGAGTAGTGTTCTTTCTTAAAGCCAATGCTATATTAAATTCCTCATCTGTAAATGGTTGTAACAGAAAAATTGATGTATCATCATTACTATCTGAATTAAAGATATACTCTAAATCTATATTAGTAGCATTATTTGCAGGTTGTGCCAATTTGTCTATGAAATCACCAATCCATTCATCATTCTTAGATATATTTCTATTTGTATTTATTCTTTTAAATCTCCGTATATAGTTCCACACTCTAGAAATTGGTGTATATCTATTAAAAGATGTACATAACTTTTTCCAACTTGAGCTTTTAGCTTCTTTAATAATCATTTTTTTCCTAGCATCTAATCTTTTGTAGTCAATATAATTTTCAATTGTCATATCATTCCTATATTTAGCTAACGCATCTTTTGATTTATTTACAGCTTCAGCACAGTCCTCGCTCCACCACGGAGCCGGAGCCCTACATGTTTTACCAGCATGACACCTATACACAGGTACACACACATTCCTTAAAGTATTAAGTATTTTACACATTTCATCATATTTTTGTAACGGACTATCTGAATTAGAATTAAAATCTGAAAACAATGCCTCTGATAAGTTATTGTAGCTTTCCCAGTTTGTTTTATTAAATAAAAATTTCTCAATATCATCATTTACTTGATAGTTTGTAGTAGATACAATAATGTCTGTAAATGTCTGTAGGTGATAGCTACCCATAGCATCATCACCCACGCGCCACTCACATAATGGAGCAAGGTCTGGGCTGACACAGGTCACGTCTATAGCTGATGCATTACATCCAGGTCTACCGACAGTGGTCGGTGCACCAGTATTTAGTAAACATAAGTTGCACTCATCAAAAAGGTCTAATAATTCCCTACCTCTAGGATTAGTAATTTCACATCCAAAAGTAATATGATGTGCATTAAAGTCACCAGATACTATACAAGGTTTCGGTAGTTGTTTTACAATGTTTCTTAGTTTATTTATCCTAATGAGACTATTGGTGTTTTTTGTTTTAGGTGGGCAGTATACACACAGGATTGAAAGTGGACCGTTTGCTGTGGACAAAGAAACTGCTATGGATTGAATATCTTGATAAAAACTAGTCTTCAGATGTTTATATTTAATGGAGTTACGGATTAAAATACCTACACCGCCATGTTCATTTTTAGCATTTTTTCCTATATAATTATAACCAGATATTGATAAATAGGGGTTTGAATCTTTTAGCCAGGTTTCATTGAGAAGACACACATCTATATTATTTTGAATTAATGATGATTTAAGTAAAGCCTTTTTATTATTGACACTCTGAATATTATGTTGCATTATTTTTAAAACAGCCATTATTTGGTAAGATTTTGAATCAATATATCTTTAATGTGTGTGGTTGTGTTTGTTTTATTTGAATTAGCTAACGTAACTAAGGTCATTATTATTTTTTGTAAAAAGATATCATCTTTTACAAGGTAGTCATAGGACAAGGTGTTGGAGTTAGTAGTCGGGGTTGGAGCGGTTGAAACCGGTGTTGTGATAGGGGACTCATGAATATTTTCAACTTTCTTAACTGGGGTAGACTTGGTTTTCAATGCAAATGTCACTGATTTGTCTGTTTTCGGTTTGGGCAACGCTGGAAAATCTTTTTCTGATACTACTTTTGAATACATCCTAGTCAGGTAATTTGATTCATGCCTTTTACGTTGTTCTATTTTAATGGGACAAAACTTAGATATAGCTAGGTGGTCCCCACCACAGTTGCAACACTTCAAGTTATCTGATGTGCACTCCTTGTAGGAATGTGCACCTGAACACCTTGAACATACCTCATCATTTCTACATATTTTTGCATTGTGTCTAAACTTCATGCACTTGAAACATTGCATCAGTGGTGGCACATAAGTGTAAACCCTGTACCTCCACTTGTCCAAAAAAACATACTGTGGGAGGGAAGTGCCTACAAATGTTACACTCACCGTAGTGAGAGGGACTATTTCCTGACCTACTTTCTTGGTGAACCGTCTCACAGCTATAATTTCAGCATCAGCCATCAGTTTTTCATACAGTTCTGCATTGCTCGACTCCTTGTCGACGAATCTAATGGTGCCGGTTCTCTCCACCGACGCCGCTGGTATGTACGCCTTCAAATTGTTCTCCTTAAGACAACTATGGCTTAGGAAGTCATTTGCTGCTACCGCCTGTTTGAAGACTACCATAATTTTGTTCGCATTCAATCTACGCTTTTCGACTATGCCCTTTACATTTTTGAAAAATTTTGAGAGATATAAGGGGTTTTTGTTCCCAATTTTCTCATTAATTCCTTCAACATAGATCGGGAATTCCTCCTTAGAGCTGTTGTCCGGGTATGACCTCTTATATTCAGGTTTAAAGTAGGGTTTGTACTTATCGTCCGGTGAAGAAGGCGCCGCTGGAAGCTGCTCCTTCATTTTCCGCTTCTTTGTTGTCCGCGGTGTCGCCATACACCCATCGTCATCTCCGCCGCTCTCCGGCTCCATTACGATGAGCCCCAGATAGGTATTTCGTAAGTTTACCAAGTTATTTGAATTTATTTAAAAATTTGTTCAAAAAAGGCGCCCTTCCAGTTCCCGCCAAAAAAAGGAAGTCCAACCACCATGACAGATGAAAGGGTTGGCATGAGGTACTAAAAAGAATACTACCAAGTGTTTGAAATAATGACAGGTTTAACATAATTATTATGAGGTACCTACGATACAAAATAATATCTTATTAAATAATAACTTTAATCTTATTAGTAAGTTTAAAGTTATTATTTAATTATAAGTTATGCTCAGAGTTCGTATGATAATTAAATCATTGTTTGAAATAAAAATCTTAACATTTTCAATTCAAATCAAATCAAATATTTTCTACCAACTATCACGTTTTTTTTGGGATGGCAAGCGTTGGAAAGGGACAAACGGCCTCTAATCTAGCTATCTCGCTCGGCTCGTTTTGGCTCTTGAAACGTTGATTGCCAAATTGAATCTTATTACAACAGCTTACGATGTGTTTAAATAATTAAAATTTTGGCAGTACTCAGTCCTGTTATAATACAAAGTCCTTGATATGACCCACCTCTAATAAGTGTAGTCTGTGATTCTAAATAAATGTCAATATTTAAACTGTCAAGTCGCCATTTCGGCTTACTCTGTGTTTTTCATAAAATTATCCGATCTCCATAAATTTTCCAAAAATATAAACAAAAACCGTGGTTCAACAAACAAATTAAATGATTCTTGCCGGGGAAAACATATAATGTACACAATGGACGTGCTAATAACTCTGTTTTACATTTTATTCTGCATTTGCGTCATCTATCCGCCCACGGAGTTCGTGTCGGCCGGGTTCACCATCCCGCTGATGTTCGAGAACTGGCTGGGCTCCGAGAATGTCAACTTCGTCGGATACCACATGAAGAGGATCACTCTGACTCTGTTCCTACATTCGGCACTGCCTCTGGGCTATATTTTCTTCCTGTGGGTAGGCGGAGTGACCAACCCATGGATGATGGCTTGCACATACTTGGCCGCCATCATTCCTCTCCTGATGTCTCTGAAACTGATGACCTGGTGGGAGAAGGAGAAGCAGGACAACCCTATTGTGAAGATGCTGAAGCCATTTGTCCCTGAAGGAGGTGACTGGAGGATTGTTGCTGCCAATCTCAACATTGAGTTCAGAAAGTGAGTTTTACCTTTGAAGTGAGAGTTTCTTTTGCTATGATCTTGTTGTTCTTGACTCATTAAGGGCTTACTTATGAATCTATTTTATGTAAAACCTTTGTTAGTTCCTGTTGAACTCTTGTGGGTTATTGAAACTGGCTATATTATTATGTGTATAATATAAGGGTATTATGTTGCATTCCTTTCAAATTTAATTACACTTGAATTTGAGATTTAGTTTACACCCTTGAATATCTGTTAGTAACATCTAGATATTATGTGTAAATTCCGTGTGTGGCCTTTCTCAACAACAAACCTTCTTAACAGAATTAAAGTGTAGATAATCTACCAGTAGAGTAGTCCAATCCCGTCTTATTTCGAGCTAGTGCCATACTGCCTTAGCAGCTAGCTTAGAAGCTAACAATGTAATTCTTGTATTGTAGTGTAGACAAGGTGACAGTGCACCTCGGTACCAACAGCAAGCTGGTGACCACCGAGACCTGGATCATCAAGGTGTGTCTGTACAGCATCCACGCCATCAAGCAGAGCGACTGCACCTTGGTCGCTACTTCTGTAAGTACCACATTTGATGTACAATGTTAGTAGTTACTGGATAAAGGTTAAAAGTAAAGTGGTCATTAGAAAATAGGACGAAATATTAAAAAAAGATTTAAGGCGAATTTGAAACATAATCAAAGAATATAAATGAGTTCTAGATAGATTCAATCTGTGAGTCATTATTAATGATCAGACCTTAACCAAAGTTGTGAAACTTTACCAAACCCTCAATTCCTCAACAGACCGACAGCCACAACCTGACTCCAGCCGGCGAGGATGAGATCCAATTCATTACCATCGAGGTCATCCCAAACAGGCCGGACCTCAAGCAGTTCTCATTCCGCATCAGCGCGGCCGCCCTCCGGGACTTACAGCCGCGGCTCCTGCACCCGGTCCGGGTCCCGGATCACCTGACCCTGCAGCCCACGCTCATCGAGAGATTTGTGATGGTCTTCAAGCAACATGTGGATGAGAACCCGATTTATTATGTTGATCAGGTAAGGTTTTTTTTTTCACTTTTAATTTGACATATTTTACACTTATCTTATCATTAAACGACTTCTTGTATTAGAGAATGTTGTTTTTGGACAACAACTTTGTGCCTTACGAATCTTGATAATTATTGATATTGATACAATTGATTGCAAGGAATTAAATTTTATGTATCCCTTTCTGTTAGCATGTTTGTCCCCAAGGTGGGGGTTAGCTAGCTGAACAGTTATAAGGTAGCTGACTGTTGCCATGACACTTATTGTGGCAGACAATAAGAATTTTACTATTTTCACATGCTTCACTCTTATAGGATGGATCCAACATTGATTTGAACTTAATTCCATTGATTTTCGTCCTTCAACCAATGAAGTGTCCAGAGGGCGTTCACAGCAGTGACTCTCCATCGCAACTGGTGGTCTTGAGCTTCGCGTTGAACCAATGAAGTATTGAGGGTTAAACCACATCTCTGTTACCTCAGGAGCTGGAGCTGTGCATCGGCTGCATGCAGTCCCCAGCAGACGTGAAGCTGAGCAAGCGCTGCGACGCCAACACCGTGCCCGTGCTGGAGGGGCAGCCGCAGTGCCAGCAGTGCAACTGCAGGTAATTTGACATCATTTTAAAGATAAAGACAAGAAACATTTTTTGTAAACACAGACAGCAACAACAAAAAGAAACAAAAAATAATACATTTCAAAACAAACAATAACACAACAGGTTGTTGTTTAGAGCACCAAAAAGGCATCATCTCAGGATGTGCTGATATACAATGAAACCACTTAGACCTCAGCACTGGTTTAAAGATGGCTCTTTTAAGGTGACCTCAGTCACGATTTTGTTTATTCAGAGTCTCCGTTTTGAGTTTCTAAACATCTAGTTTGATGCTTGCGAGTGCGTTAGAATCTTACCACATCCTATCTATGGTAATAACTAATCTCACCCTCCCCAGGGTGCTCTGGTGCTGCCTGTGCATAGCCCGCTGGTGGGCGGCGCGCGCGGGCGGCGCGGGCTCTGCGCCGGCGGCGTGGCTGGAGGGCCGCTGCTCGTGCCCGGTCTGCCGCGCCGTGTTCTGTGTCCGCGACGTGTGTCCGGCCCGCGCGCGCGCCTCCTGAGTGCGGCGTGCGTTCGTAGTGGTTGTGGACCCGTAGTGTGGACGTTTGGGGTTTAGGGTGAGTTGGGGTTTTTTGCGAGTGTTTTGTTTTAAGTTTGGGGTAGTCAAAGGGGAAGTTATTGAGTTTGAGAAAGTTTAAGTTTATTTGTGTTATGCTGGCACTGGCACCTAATTGGCTATTCATATTTGCGTGTTTGCCAAAACTACCATTTGTGCTCGGTAGATTCGCCAAAGTTATTGCCGAATTTGCCTTTTTTGGTACTTGTCAAATACAGCAAACATCCAATAACAAATAATTGTGGTGCCAGCGCAAGGTTGTGTTTTCAGTGGGCGAAACGTTTGTCGTTGACTGAGGAAGAAGATGATAAGTTTATTATACAGTAGTTTTGAGCTCATTCTACGCAATTTACAGCCTAGTAATGAATGAGCAGTTTGCCTACTGGAATCGCACCCTTATTTATGATATTTTGTCTCTTTGCGATGTTATTTTACATGATTGACAATATGTTAGTTCGTTTTAAGTTTAATTATATTGAGGGGGATATTAGAGATGGATGTGTGTTCAGATGGCATTGTAAAGATTATGTTAATCTTAAGGAAAGTTTTTGCGTTAGTTGTGGACTTGAGAATGAAGGCCTTAAAAGAGTGCTGTTTGAGCTTTATGATTATGACATTACTTCTTATTGGAGCGAATGTAGTGGGGACAGGTGGAGACATCTTGAATGATGGAGACAGTCTGATGAAATTAAAACTTACATTCCTTTTTAAATTTTACAATACGGTACGGTGGTACGATTTTAAGGGCATAAACACAAAATTCATCAGTAGCTGTTTGAGTTAATTTAATCCATATGTGACATATTATTATTATTAACTTACGTATGTAGGTACCTACCGACGGTTCAGTGGGGGTCACTCAATACCACTCTTATCGCGGATTAAACGTACCGATTGCTTGACAACTCTCGTTCGTTCGTTTTTTGTCAAGCTAGTTTAACCCTTCAAGTGTTAATATGCCCTTTATGTATGGGTTTGCATTTATAATCATAATAATCTTTGGTGTTTGATGTTAGTATTTACTGGTTATTCTGATGGGCCATTCGTGCAGTAAAATTTTCCTGCAATTGCTATCGTTTTCAGCTGCAATTTCTTGCGAATGTGATTACTGAACGAATGGGTTTTATTTATTTCTACAAGGATACTTGGTAAAGGATTCTACCTGTAGATAAAACACTAGCACTTTAGTCTAGTACTAGATTTGAAGCGATAGCCGGAAAATTTTACGGTAATTCGGAAGCTCATCTAATAAATTAATGTTGCCATTTATCGTATATCTGGTTAAAGTTTTAGTATGTGTTCTACTTTAATTCGGTGTTTACACGTGTAGCGATTATAATACATACTTGGTGTTTAATTGAATGTTAGAATATTATATGCTAACTACTTCCTTGGTACATATTACTACATATCTCAATTGCATAATAACATTATAATGATTCTATGTTACATTTAGTTCCGTATTATTCAAGATTTAGTAACGCTTCGGCCGTTTTATTTAAGTTATTATTAATAAAGATACTGAAATGAAACTAGTCAAGTGCAGGTATCTGTACAAGCCAACTATCACAGGCTTTGCATAGAATATCTGTAATCAATAAGTTGTTATTTTGAGACTTATGGCCACTCCGCCATTTGATGCAGAGTTGGCAAAATGACTCCATTCCTGACTGAATCAATGACCGACTGACAAACTTAATACTTACAGGAAAGGTAGCTAATCTTTTTTCATAATCGTTTTTTTTACTTGCATAGTTTTGAACCAAAAAATGTAGATAAATAATAAAAGAAGGCTCTGCGTATTTCATTATCTATTTTATACTAGCTGTGTATCAATTTTACTGTCCCTATTCGAAAATAGGGTTCTATTTTTGGTAAAAAGTATACCAACCCTTACTAAGTACCTACTTTTAAGTAATCTAATATATTACCTTATTATATGAATCCTATTTATATACTAAAATGTGCAATTTTTCACGTTGCTAATTGACTTTTTTATTCGTAGATTCATGAAATGGATCTTAATTTGTAGATTTTAAGTAGATAGAAACATTTATTATATCATAATAATTGTCTATTTAATCCTGGATGTATGTAGCTATGTAATAGATACATATTTTAAAGCATATTGGTGTCTTTAAACATGTTAAATGTTCTGATCTGAAGTCAAAAAATATAAGTTATATTTTTTCCGCTGATGCGACTTTATATTACTATGTATATGTATACCTTTTGATTATTATTATAAAAACTTTTAAAGTTTCGGTGCGTGCATTTAATTATTTTAAGTTGGGACTAGCATGGTATAACAGTGAAAAATCTCCTATAAAATATTTTAGCCTGATATGTTGGAAATTTGCATATTCGCATACAACTTTCTGACTTTTTGCCTTCAAATTAGAACACAATATTTATTGATGTAAAGTAGAAGTAGATTATTATTGATGTTTATGTAATATTTTATATTAAGTTTTTTTTTGTCTTTTTATATCCTTTATTATTTTCTGCTATAACATTGTATTGAAACTAACAACAAATTTAAACATGATTTAATTGCGTCTATCTCATATTTTACCAAAATGTTATTATTTATTTTCCAAAGTTTTAAACTAAGATAGCCAAATGTACTTTTCCATATTATAAGATATGATTATTAATTACTAGTGAGTAGTTATGTGTCTATGGAATAATAAGTGGTGTACAATAAAAGCTATTATGTGTAAAATGAGTGCATTTTAATCAAAACTCAGTACATATAAATAGAAAAAAGTGAATATAATATAGAGCAACTCTTCTACTCTATTGACAAAGATATTGTTGCGCCATGCTATCAAATATAAGCTATATTCTATGACCTTTATCTCATAATTAAAATTATTTTTAAATAAGTAAATAAAATATGAGTTAGCTACCGTTTGCGTCAAGGTCACACTACCTACCGACAATCACTGATAATTATAGGTTCGATTCGTGTTTCTAAAAATCGATCACAGTGATAACTAGTTTTTATCAAGCCATTTGGAGGTATCAAACGATTGCATGCCTGGCAGAGAAGATGTATGGTGGTGGAAAAGACATAGATGTAATAAATGCAAGTAAGGATTCTCATGAAAACTAAGCTCTTCATAATTCGATTTGGATTTAAATATCCGATAACACTCTTTAACGAGGAACATAATTATCTCTCACTCTTTTATTTATTGATGCAAATTTCTGTAATTTTATAATACAATCGAGAAGTATGGTAGTCACCGTAAATTATTTGCATTAATCATGTATGGTAGTTGAAAGAGGGTTAATCAACATGGAACTTATGACCATGACCGCTTTCAATCATAAGGTTTTGTATTATACTTTCTAGTTTCTACATACCTACATGGGTAGGTACATAGAGGTAGGGTTGCAACTGAATGAAATTAATGAATGGTGGCCGCGTGGGAGCCATCACGATATGCACTTATTTATGTACTTACATATGTAGGGTATGATTCGTTCAACATACATTGTCCCCTGTCCAACATTAATGACCGATTTCCAATTAACCTACAATAACATGGCTCGTATAGCCTGCTAATGATTCCTAGGGGACAATTCAATGTTAACTACCGCGATGTTATCAGATTGTCACCTCGTAAATTGTTCATTTGCAGTCCAGACTGCAACCCTTTCAGTCGTGTTATAGTGTTTTAAAATGATGCACAAAATGAATGTTTCGGTAATTTTGGTGTTATTTATCGAGTTTTCTGAGGAGAAATCGTGAAGGAATGAAGAGGGCTGCGCTGGCCGCCCTAACTGGCTTTCTATCGAAGACCACTCTTCACGGGTTCAAGTATTTAAATGCCCCGTGTAAGGGCGATCGGTAAGTGAGACTATTATAATTACATAGTATACATTTGTGTTAAGACCGGAAAGATAGGCGTCGTGTGTCATCCAAACGAATGACATGGTTACTCCTGGCTCAACGGCTTTCTTCGTTGAGTACCTAGTTGTATATGAAAGGTCATCATTAGAGAGTTGTGGGTGTCCTTAAAGTCATGTCCAATTGTCCAGCAGCGGACCACCATTGGTCATTGCTGATGATGACGAGGCTTTGTAAAGCATGAACAGACAAACTTAATGAAGGATGCCCTCTTTAATTCACTTACCATACCTAACTATACAGGGTGTTGCAAAAAGGGTACACTAAGCCGAAACCGACATGTGCAGCATGGTATATCTAAGCCCGAAAATGAAATCAGAATTTCAAAAATCGCGATTTTTTTTTGAATTTTTCATAGAAACTATGTTGGTCACGTGACTTTTTACTATGGAAAATGCCTTTTTTTTCAAGAATTTTGAGGTAGTATACCCTTTTTGCAACACACTGTATTTATGTCTACATTCCCCCCTTCACTTTCCAGCCTGCTCTGGCTGCTAGTCTGTGCATCAAGCGCGTGTTGCGCAGGGGTGCTCTGCGCGGTTCTGTGGTGGCGGTTCACGCAGGTTCCCACGGTGCTGTCGTTACAGACCACAGACTACACCGGCGCCATGCCCGACGTGGGCGTCTGTGTGCCGGCCAATGATGTGGCTGAGGCGGTCGTGGATAGCTTGTGAGTAATGAGTATACTATAGTTTTGATCATCCCTCATATCCTGAGACCATAAAAGGGAAAACGTAGCGAGGGACATCCGCCAGGACCCTGGACCGACGAGCTTAAACTGTAGTGGTGGGATGAGCGAATGCCATGGATAGTGTGGTTGGCATTTCTAGCAGTGGATGATTATTTAGTTGGTGTCATTTAGGATGACGAAAAGACAGGTCCGCGTTGCCATTGTTCTATAGCTGATATTGATGACATTCTAACTAATTTAATTACTTCTTTGACCCACTTTAGGTATACCTACTTATATTATGGAGAAAATTAATATTTCAGAAGCTACAACAGAAGCCAACAATCCATATCAGCCCTAGACCGCATCCTCCGCGGCCTCCCAGCGCCAGAGACAGACCTGTCACATCTGGAACAGCTGTTCAAAGACAACAACTTGACGCTACAGTCGGCGCTATTGCGAGTGACGCCATCTTGTGAAGGCGTGGTGAAGCGATGTCGCCTCGATAGTGTGGAAGTACCTTGTGAGGGGGTGGTTAAAAGGGAGGTTACGATGTTTGGCGTTTGCTGTATAGTAAGGCCTGTTAGGTGACTATAAAATTAATAAGTAATCATACGTTTGACTTTATTCTGTGTTGGGCTGATATCTCTAAGTAATTACTCTTGTTACTGTTTCAGAAATGATCAATCAAATTCCAAAAGTACAATTAAACAGCTAGAGTTGGTTTTGAACTGTTCTTCCGAGTTGGGATGTCACGGGTTTGATGTAAGTACCTATAGCTGTACCTCCAACGACTAATAAGTTGTATGTACCGAAATAGATCATATATCGCATCCGAAATCCAGCAGGATTAGGTACTGCCGGTTTAAATATGACTTTTCATTCCAAAGGTATAGGAAACCCGTGGGAAACCCCAACCATTTTTACAAACCAGTACACAATTAATTAACCTATTTTGATTAAACGTGGCTAAAGCCTATTTTCACCATACTCTGTTAGATTATAACAAGGGATTAGTTGTAGACTTTTAACAAGAATTCAGCATAAATTCAGTAAGCATTTAATATGGAGATGGCGTATACCTAATTGATGAAACTAGGCATAAGAATAAGAACGCTCTACAATCTTGATCAACTCTCAACCTTTGCCCACTTCAGCTGATAGCGCAGTCCCCCGGCTCCGCCTGGGTTCCCGTCAGCTCGCTAGACTCTGGCTTCCTCTACGAGGCGGCGCTGAAGTTCCACTCCGTCCGGGGCCACGGGGACCAGGTCATCGACCCCTCCTGTGTGGAGGGGGATGGGTATTCCAGGAGCGGCTGTATGGTGAGTAGGGTTTTGTAAATGCCTACTTAAGTAACAATCGGTTCAGACAAACACCAGTTAATTGCAAAATTGCAAATATACATACATACTTACATCCTACATAATGACAGAATTTGTCGCGTGCGAATGCCGACTTGAGAGACCTTTTTTTCTTCTCCTGTTACTCCCAAGGAGATTGGTGCTACAGACAATAATAATATAATTCACCACGCTTCCTTATCTTGAGCCGCCTCATTGGCCTTACCTTTATATTATTATTTAATGTGTGAATGTTAACAGTCACCATTTGTCTACAGAAAGCATGTAGAGAGCAGGCCTGCGGGTGCACTGACCCTCTAGTCACGTTAGAAGACTCCAGTCTACCCCGTGGAGATAAACTGCCTCCGTGCTTGATGGTGCAGCTGGCCTGTTTGAGGACTTTTAAACGTGGTAAGTGCATTTAAGGATAGCTTTTGAAAAGGGATCTACTTTGTTTTCAGCTAACTTAGGAATTATTGAAACTGTAATTCTAAGATAAGATCAGCTATGTACCTATTATGTATTATGGAGATGGTGGAGGTATTGGCGGTTACTGCAGTGTCGCTGAGAAACATTGATACCGCGATGTAGGTTTTCATTGAGATTTGCTTCGTTTCCATACTTGTACTGTGTGTTGCGTTCCGAGCGCCAACTATTGATTGTGTGGCGAGGTGTCCGCCACAATGTGATTCTGTAAAACATAATTTTAGGCTCGTCGACGAAAGTAATGAGCTTATTCATATAATTTGACATAGAAATACCTACATTTTATTGAATTAAGGGCCCGTACAGGGTGACGTGCCCCGCCAATTTTGGGTTTTCAATGCTCTTCACACAGCACAGGCAGTGACACGCACACATGTAAGTTTGCACAGTGGGTCGATAAACTTTTACTCGCCAACTTTATTGACAATTATGTTCAAGTACATTTTGGGTGATTTTAGGGTAAGTAAGTATAATTCTTACTTACACTGGTAGGCACCAGGAAAGAGTAGAAATTAATAGGGGTGCCACTTTACTCTATACTCGGAACCCGATTAGCTTTCTCAAACAAATGTGGTATTTACTTGTAGAAAGGTAACTAAAAGTATTAAAGTGTAGATAATAAGTTTCGGGCATCCTCCAGCCAACTGAACCCCGACGACAAAGCAAAGTAAATACATAGTGTCGCAAAAGGGCTATACTAAGCCAAAAGGGGATGACTCAAGGGGTCATTCTGAACAACTTTTGCTCTACGAGATTTGCAAATTCGCGAAAAAAAATATTCGTTTTCCATGGTAAAAAGTCACATGTCCAACAAAGTTTCTATGAAAAAGGTTTTTTTTGTTAATTTCCAAAACTCGTAGAGCAAAAGTTCAGAATGACCCCCTGTCTTACTCCTTTTTACCCGACTGCCGAAGGAGGAGGGTAATGTTTTTTGATTGTATGTATGTATATATGTATGTTTGTCTGTTTCTTTGTTCCCTCCTGTAGCCTAAACGGCTTGATAGATTTTGATGTATGAGGTATTGTTAGAAGCGTATTGATGGCGCGATGGCTATAGGCTATGTGACGTTCCATTAAAATGTACATAGCGCCCTCTTGAGGACATAACGTGATGATCGAAAAAATAATAATTCAACTTTGCCGTGTAAGGTATCAAATGAAAGGACTTGATTTTCACATTACAAAAATATGCATATTGAAGGTATTTAAATAACAACACCAAAATTATTGAAATAAAAAATGATCATGAACTACCTACCGACGTAAAATTTCATAAAATAAAAACAACTAAAAAGTTACAAATAAAAAAATACAATTATAAAAAACTAAAAACCTGACTGTACGCTAAAAACATGAAAACGAGTCCCAATGTTAATGGAAAGTATCGCAGGCGGGGACCAACTTGACCGCCACTCAAGGCCGTTTTCTAAGTAACATTCAGCTAAATGGTGAACCCTCTGCTGGTATAATTTGTTTATATACCGCTTTTTCAATACCTGTAAGTACATTTTTTGGCAGCATAATATTTTTACTTAATTTTAGGGTTTCGAACGTCAAAAGAAAAAAAGCAACCGTTATAGGATCTCTTTGTTGTCCGTCTGTCTGACTGACTGTCTGTCACCGCCCTTTTTCTCAGAAACGGGTAAAGATATCAAGCTTATATTTCGCATAGATGGGGAGTACTCCAAAAAAAATATTATGGTACTCCCTGTCCCACACAAGTAAATTGGGGCTTATATTTTTTCCAGTCATTTTGATGTGTATCCTTTTTTTTTCTTTGTTGTTTTGTATAAGTATGTGTTTCTTTTCTTTAAATCTGTATTTTTTTGTTGTTGCTGTCTATGTGTCGAAAAAATGTATCTTTATCTTCAAATCACGCCATCTATCGTTTGTTTTTTTTGTGGCTACTGTCTATAGAAGAAATTCCGTCATTGACAATTTTACGTTACGAATTTATTTTTATTTATTTTATTTTTATTTTTACATTTTCGTGGAGAATCAACAGCATTTTGTTAATAAATAATTATTACTTATGAACACATAACATCTTGATGCCATTAACAGAATGAACTTAGTAAACCCAGTAAACCTAACACATCCAGAGGAAAAACAAAATCTCTTTCTCTCTCTCTGAAAAACATACTTAATAGCCCAAACTCGATGCTTTTAGCTATTAACATCTTTGAAATAAAATTGAGCCACCACCGTGTTACTGCCCTCATCAGATCCTCACGAGACCATACCTCAACCAGCACCAAGAGACTGTATTTTTGATCCCTAACCTAATGTTCGTGCGTATTGTCATCACTTAGATCCATTCGCTATATTCCTGCTCCTCATCAGACCTTTACGAGACTGTAATATCACGAGAATATTGCACACTATCTAATTTAATTTAATGTATTGAATATACTGGAAGAATTATGCTTCCTCAATTTCAAATCAAATTATGTTGGTGTCATAAAAGTTGAAAAAGTGCAATGACAACCAATGTGCAGTGATTTTGTATCTGTACACGATAAGATCGCGAGCTGTCAGTGCTGCCTAAACCGACGTGACCCTTCTTTGGAGGCCAGCGGCCAACTGAGTCAAACGTCACTTGTGTTTATGATTTTATAACACAGAAAGCCGCCATAGATATTTGTATGAAGATTTGAGGGAAAAAAATTGCTCAAGTTTGGGATTAATTTACACAAAATAAGTGTGTGTTTATTAAAAAACAAGGTATTTAGCGCCTAGTCCAAGCCTTTAACTTTATAATATGATAAAAATCATATGAAAATTCTTAATAATTACGACACAGTTGTTACAATACGGGAGTGTGATTGACTGGTTTTTCTTGATATTCTGAAATTAATTTACAGTTATCCATAATCATTTACTTAAATTCGAATGATTCAGCACCTAGCTAGACTCTTCAACTACCTGTGTGATTTTTTTCAAGGCTGTAGAGCATCATTTACTACATAATTCTATGACAATGCCAACCCTCGATTCCCTATTGCAGACCCTTAATAGCCTGTAGAATCATCTTGGTATCTCAAAAAAGCTGTCCCTTTAGTTGTAGGTACTAGGTTACCTCAACTATCCCTGCAGTTCCATCTATGATCTCCACCATGTTTACTACAAACAATTCGTGTATAATATTTCAGTGGGCGCCTGCAGCCACTGCATCCGCTCATGTAAGACCATCACCACCGCCATGTCGCTGAAGCAGAGCCGCCTGGACGCGCTGCAGTTCACCTATGACCCTTTCTAGTAAGCATTGTTTATCTGATCATCGATCAAGCATTATTAGATTTAATGTCAGACAAAAATAACTCATACTATACTATGTATGGATTCGTAATGAAGAAATCCGCAGGAGAACTAAAGTTACCGACATAGCCAAATGGATTAGCACGCTGAAGTGGCAATGGGCTGGCCACGTAGCCCGCAGAGCCGACGACCGCTGGAGTACAAAGGTTCTGGAGTGGAGACCCCGTGTCGGCAAACGGCGTGTCGGTCGCCCCCCAACCCGTTGGTCTGATGATCTGCGGAAGGTAGCGGGAAGCCGCTGGATGCAGATGGCGGGTGACCGTTTGGGGTGGCGATCGTTAAGAGAGGCCTATGTCCAACAGTGGACTACAGAAGGCTGAGAGAGAGAGCGAGAGAGAGAGAGAGAGAGAGAGATACTATGTAAATGAAATTTATATTATACCCGTATTCTCATCGATCTATCCGTTTCGAAGCCATGTGTGTTAAACATTATTTTTTGCCGAGTAAAAAGATCTTTTTAGGTGGTATTCGCAGCATGCTAAGGCTCTAGCTTCCGCGGTAGGTATTCTAAACACATAATAAACTCGTTTAATTGATGTCCCACCAATCACATCTCCATCTTAAAGAGAGTCTCCATTCAGTAACCTTCATCTACATCAATAATAATGCCATCCCGTGGCTCCTGGGGGCAGTCACTTTCTAAATCGACGAATAACGAACGAACAAGAATTGTTACGCAATCGGTACGGTTAATACAACAGGATAAAGTTATGATTAGCGCAGCAGTTTTGTTGCTACGAAGCTTCGACCCTATCGAGTTGTATTAATTGTACCGATTGCGTGACAGCTCTTGTTCGTTCGTTCTATTTTGGTAGTGGCCTCCCTGGTCTAGCTAGATAACTCCAAAGAATCCCCTCCTCCAATTCCAGCATCAACACTAGTGGCTCTGGGTACATCGCGGTGGAGCTGCGCGTGCGCCGCGCGGGCTCGCACGTGTTCGCGAGGACGCCCACCGAGTCCTGGCTCACTCTGCTCTGTGAGTATTGTTGTCTATTCTCAAGGCACTAAATTTTATATTAGCAACGCCAAACTAGTTATATAAGTTTTCCCACTGGAAAATGAGATTTACAGCAATATCACAAATACTGGGGTTCACGAAAAATTACCACGAAATGAGACGAATTTAGTATTTTCGTGTCGTATGTTGAATCCAATCATTTATGTGTTGTTGGCTGAAAGAAATCAGTGGAGTAAGTATTATTGGATGCAAAATAGGTACTTGCTCTTGAAATGTCTAAGCTGAAATAACGGCCCTATATTATGTCGAGCAGCGGACGCTTACGAGCTGATGACGATGTAGATAACAGGAGATTCTTTCTCATTCCAGCGTCCCTCGGTGGAGTATTCAACATGTTCCTCGGCGTGGGGCTGTTCAGTGCTCTGGAGCTAGTCTACTTCCTCGCAGTGAAGACGCCTGCAGCCATACGCAAGGGTATGGAGATGAGAGTGACCTCAGCTCCCGTCAGGCGGGTGGATAGCAGACAACATCCGTTTGAAATTGGGTAGAAAATGCCGGTGTTGCAATGGTAAATATTTGTTAAGTACCTACTTCAATGTTTTATGAAGGAAGTGTTTTGTATGTGGTAAACTAACTTCAGTTTGGTGAATATTTGCTGTGATGATTCTGTAGCATTCTGTACATTTTAGATGATTTACTGATTGGATAAAGTTAGGTATTAGTGCTGCCATCTTACGGTAATACCTATGTACTTATTTTGATTAAGTATATATTTTAAACGAAAATTTCCTCTTCTTTTAATATTTTATTCCTTGTTTAAGGAAAAGGGTTTCAAATAAAACTAAAATTTATGATTTCACGTCAGTTTATCACAGATTCACATCCACAATCGTTTTGTAAGCATGTTATCTTAACTTAACCTAACTTGTTCATGGTAACACGGCACCACTTTTTATATAAAAAAATATACAAAAATACACTTGTACATATTTCTTAAATATCTTATTCTAATATACGTACTGGTCACGTTGGTAACTGGTGTAAAATTGTCTTTGGTTCACTTAAACCTACGCGGGGACTGAAGATGACGTCACAAATCATAATTTAAGTACACTTTCTAAACTTAATAACTAATTACCTACAAAATTATATTTACCTTTTTAGAGCTATAGATGATTTTGAAAGTTAGGCCACAACGCGATTACATTACAGTCTGAGCTAATTAATTGCTTTAGTTTACCTCAAATACATAGTAATAACTACATAACTATACAATAATATCTGTTCAATCACTGATAAATTAGCACCCTGAAGAGACAAACTCTAACCCCCTGCCCAGACCTTCTGCAGTTTCAAAATCAGCCCAATAATTTCGTATTTATAATCTCAGTCTCGCTTCAACTAGCCGTATCTATCGCTAGTATCACCACAGTATGCACTTATGTTCGGGGTTCATGGGCGACCCTGAGGGACACTTCCACGCATCGGCGAAGTCCTTAGAGTTGCTCAGAGTGCCTATGACTCGGACTTTGTTGGGGCTGTGGACGCCTTCGACTAGCTTGGATTTTAAGGCGCCTACTGTTGTGTTGCCGCACCATATCTGAGGAAAGAGATATAGTTTTAGTGAAAAAGTGCTTTACAATTCCTTTCTATGTAATTCCTTTCCTTCGCTATCTATAGTACCTAGGTAGATTGTTGGCTTCTTAATAGCATGTCAGTGACAAACACTAGACTATAGATTGTAAGATTAGCGTCAGATACCAGACTGATGAAAGATGGATGACGTAGGTTGTAGACTAATATGAGAGAATCTCAGTCGCCGTGTCTCTTGTTGAACAGGTGGCACAGTGGTAGGCGTGGAGTGCCGAAGTCTTTCATTATTGATATTGACACTACTTACCTATAGCTTGAGAAGGTGCTGTCACACTTAAAAAACACATCTTAATCTTCAGCCTATGTCAACCCACTGCAGGGCGTCCTTGATGTTACGCCAAGTTCAAGTTTAAATAACAAGACTGACCTGAGCGAATCCCAAATAGAACAGTTGTTTGGGCTCATACTGCGGCAACCCTGGCAGGGTGACTCTGCCCGCGTCTCCATGTCTCTTGGTGAACAGGTTGTAAGCCCGCAGCGCCGCGCGGAGGCCGCCGTTGTCGGCGATGTTCTCTCCTTGCGTGTTGAAGCCGTGGACCTGGGGTGGGGTGGTGGGTTAGTGATAGGGCTATTGAAAGAATAGGCTTGTTTTGTAGGATTACGTACAATACAATATAAAGGTATGTACAGTCAGCTGCATAAGTAGCTGTACACATTTGTACCTTGTCAAACTCACAGATTGCCTATTTAAACATTAACAGTTGGTTATGTAGGTAGTTTGACAAGGTACAAAAGTGTATAGCTACTTATGCAGCTGACCGTACGTGTGCGGCTTTTGCGCTGCCATTCCTAAATTATTAAACATGTTAGAGCAAAATTCGATCAGAATAAATGCATTTGCTGCGTTAAGCGCACCGCCGGATCGCATTAATTAGCTATTGAACTGTTGTTGTTTGTCACTCTCTGTCAAAGAACTTGTTCAACAAAACGTTCAATTAGGATTCAAGGTAAATGCCCATAAAGGTACAATAAACTCACAGTATAGTTGGGCAGCTGCGCCATGTGGTACTGGTTGTACTGGTCGATGATGCACTGCACCTTGCCGTGGTAGTGCTCGAGGGTCGCCGCCGACCACCACTGCTTCAGGTTGCCCTCCTCGTCGTAGCGGCGGCCTGGGGGCGTGAGAATTATAAGATAATGAAGGCAGAAATTCTAATTTTAAGGGTGTTAAACTACATTTTGCTAGCTAAAAATTACATTTACGGGAACACTCATAGTGTTGAATTCTAATTAAAGAAATTAAGGTGAGGACAGTTCTCAAATTAGAATTTCTGCCTTATGAATTTTAGGAAAGAGTGAACAGTTCAGCCAAAAGTTTTAAAGATAACGCCTAACCGGCTTCGCTGAGAATTTCCAGCACACTAAGAAGCTAAATAGTAGCCTGACACTCTTCATATTAGAGGGTGATACACTTCGTAAATTCATATCAGAATGAGAAGTTAAATTGATTTAAAAAGACGTACTTAACTAAGTTAATTAATATCTCACCTTGGTCGTCAAATCCGTGAGTTACTTCATGACCCATTATGGCACCAATAGATCCGTAGTTTATAGCTCTGAAAACATAATAGTCATTAATCATTTGTAAATGGGCAAAAATTATGAAATCCAGCTATACCTATTTATTATTTGAAAAAACCTACTCAATTCCGTTTCCATAGAATGGAGGTTTCAGGATTCCTGCTGGGAACGCTGAAATAAAACAAGTTTTTTTTAGTTATACATCAATAAGAGTAAACAAAATAGTTCTTGCAATTTTATTCTCTATTGTCAATATAAAAAGTATACTTACTGACTGAATTGAGGGTCGCTGAGTAAAAAGCATTAACAGTCGTCGCTGTAGCCACCCATCTGTAATGAAAAGAGATATTTGAAACATAATAACATGCTGAAAAACCCAAAATCATAGAACGGTAGTAGGTTAACGTATAATGGATTATTTACCTATTCCGGTCAGGTTTTTCTCTGAGCGACTCCAAGCTCTTCTTGACAGCCGCGTACGACAGCTTCAGGTATGTGTCGAACAAACTGCCTTCTATCACGTCCGCCTGAAAATATATAAATTAAGATCACAATGTTATGCAACAGTAGTGCCTATTTTTTTAAAAGAATGCATTACCAATTTGTTTAGCTTGCCGAGTGTTCACAGTTTGATTGCTATAGCTTAGCGTTACGCGCGCCTAGTAATGGCGAATAATAGACTGCCTGTTGGCAAAGCGGCTTAAGAATGATTTGGCTATGCTTAGGGCCTGTTTCACAGTGTCTGGAAAATTGATACCTGTGAGATAAAAACATGCCGTCACTCTCTGTTTATTATGTTTTAGACAGCTTTTATTTCATCCCACGGGCACTTATCTATTTTCCAGACATTGTGAAACAGGTGCTTAAATATCTGTGTTAACCAGTAATGAATTATTATGCTACTAACAACCGAACCAACCCAAACCTACATGTTTATAATGCTTGTCCAGTTCCTCAGGCGTGAGCAGCCACGAGGGGAACCCCACGAAGTTGCGGATCGCTTTGAGCTTGTTGAGCGTCTTGAGCCGCGTGCCCTCGTCCATCCAGTCCAGCTGCCGCACCGCCGTCGCGAACGCCTCTCGGACGTCCTCTATCATCTCTATGGCCTGTAAAGAAATGAAGAATTTGAATAGTAATTTTGGATGGCTAAAGAACCACGGTGGGCGCCAAAAAACTCCAAGTTGGGCGCCAAAACTGACCCGAGTTGGGCACCAAAATTGTCAAGCCCAAGTTTGGGCGCCAAAGTTGTCCGAACCAAGTTTGGGCGCCAAAATAGCTGGCCCAAGTTTGGGCGCCAATTTCATGTAAATAAATTAATAAATTAAAAATTAATAAATTGAAAATTTCATCTTAAATTAGTACAATATGGAATTTGCCATTTATGCATGTATAAATATCACTCACCTTCTCCCGAGAGGTCTGATTGAAGTGCCTCCTCACATACAAGTAGCTCAACGCGACGCCAAAGTTGGCATTCACATTGGCAGTGCAACTCTTCCAGCGGGGCGTGCGCTGTTGCAGGCCGAACACCGCGCGCGAGAACTCGAACCCGAGGTCGCGGAATGAGGACAGGGTCATGGGCGCCACTGTGGAGAACACGCTCCACCAGAGGAAACGCTCTGGAAAGATATGATAAATCAATGAGAAGTGAGGTAAAAATTAAGCTACTGCTTCTCAAAGGTATATTAATACAAATGTAGCATGCACTACAGATAGGTCGACGGCTAGGTGCATGTGACAGCGACACGCTGGCGCGTCCAGCCACCATCCGTGCCAAAATTTTCGACGACAGATAACGAGAAGCGAGCGCAAGCGTCATAGTAGGTATGCGACCGCTCGTTCTTATGTGTTGTCAGCCATGCCTGTGATAAATCAGGCCTTGGAACTTACCATAATAGTTTTCAAGTCAAATATTTTACGTAACATACCGATCTTCAACTCATCAGTGTTGTTCAGCAGCACAGCCAGTTTCTGCAAGTATGGCAGGTCCATCACGATGACACGGTCCGTGTCGGGCGCGAGCGTCACGTTGGTATCCTTGAACACTTGTTGTAGGTAGCCGGACCAGTCGTGCTGCGGAGAAGATGGGTGAGGGTTGAAGGATGACTTGGAAGGATGTTTGTTTTTAGCAGTTGTTTAGGTTTTTTTTATTACGGAATAAAAAGTATACATAAATTAGCCTCTTCAATCACTCTATCTATTGAAAAAACTGCATCAAGATTTAACCATACATAATTACAAAGATACAGACAGACGCGGGAAGCGACTTTCTTTATATTAGGTATACGTAAGTAATTGTGATTCAAATGGGCGGTGGGTATCTTACTCCCAAGGCCCATCTTCGATTCAAGATCAAATATTTTTTGTTCATAAATGCGGGTAGGTTGAAATATTGTAAGTAAATATAATTTTGATAGGGTAGTTTCAGCTCGCGGATATTTAGTTGTAATACGGTCTTTGGCTTGGTGGATCGGTTTCAAGCCACTCTTGCGCTTTCGCGATCGAATTCCTTGATAATTCGAAATATGTGCTTGTGAATAAGTTGTGTGTAATGTGAATGTAGGTTTTGTGATAAAATATCGTTACCGCATGACAGTGATAAAATTTTGTGCCTATAATTTTATATTTTAAAAACCAAAAGTGTGTGTGATCATCAAGATTTTGTCGGATTTATCTTTGGGTCGACGCATAGGTGCCCATGTTACACCGCCGTGCCAGCCTGGATAACATATGGTAAGTATTTATAACTATTTATCAAAGCATATCAATTTTGGTCGGTCCGTCGCCCGTCATTAAATTCGGTCCGTTTGTCGTCATCACCAGCGGAATTGCTGTATGCGCGATTGTTGTAGTTTAACAAAATGAGGTAGTTGTGTAAAAGTGCACTAACGTCCTTCCACTCGGCGGGTCCCCCGCTGGAGCCCTCGATGAGCTGCGCGACGCTCACCTCGTGGAACAGGTGCGTGCCGCTGCGGCGCACCTCCACCGGGGTCATTATCTGAGGATAGTATACAGGTTTAAACTATTGTATACCTAACACTTAACTAACTGAAGTTAACGCTTGATACGGCACGGCTTCTTCAAATTTTCCCAAGTTGTAAACAATTTGGGATCCATATTTATATAGGTAGATTAAAAACACCAGACAATAATTACATCCAAAATGAGCGTAGATAAGAGTAGGTTTATAGGTACAGAGTTGTTTCTAACTGCTTCTCTTTGTCCTAGTGAAGTGGGACGATAGATTCGCCCCGACACCCAGAAAGCCCTGGTTGGATTCCTTATGGACTATAAGGACTACGGACCATGAACTTGAATAGATGTGCAGTTCGTGCGGCGAAGCGCCTTACTCTCTTCAGTCAATAAGATACCATAGAGTTCCTACAGTGGATTAATCTCACCTTAGCAAGGCTCTTGCTGAACTCAATGATACTATCAGCGAAGTCTGTAGCATTCGCCTCGGGGTCGGCGATCTCGATCATGGACCTTATGTACTTGTGATACTGCTCTAATTCGTGTGCGAACTGCTTCGGCTGCAGGAGGTACCTCTCGCTGAAGCCGGGCGGGACTTGCTCCACCTGAAATTTAGATTAAATTGATCTTTATAAAAGCAAGAAATACTTGGTGGAAAACTAAAAACAGATTTTGTGAAGTCGAGACGTTTAGTTTATATCTACTGAACTACTGAAAGCATTGCATTGATACCGTTGCATCTCCACGTCCAAATAAACTAAAGTCTGTTTTTTAATCTCAAATACAACTTAAATTGAAAGATTCTGAACGGTTCTTCAACAGTCGATTGTCCCGCCAATGAAACGATACGTCACTTAATCGCTGGACAATCGACTTTAGGGATAACACTTCATAAATCCCCCCTTCCAAAATATCCACTCACAACGACCCGGTTCCGGCTAGTGTTCCTCACATCCTCAGCCACCTGCACACTCAGCAGCACGCTCAACCCCAGCCGCCGCCGCGCCGCGCCGCTGACGGCCTCCCACGCCGCGCCTATAGACTCGTTCGCCGGCCGCGGGGGGAGCCCCAGGCTGGTCAGCAACCGCTGAATCGGCTTGATGCCTTCTGCTTCTAGCTTGTCTGTGGATATTTAGGAAATAGGGTTGTTGAGACTGCTTCTGGCTAGCTAGTGATAAACGAAGTACCTACTTACGTCAGGCTAGCATTGTTTAATAAGCAAGAACGCCTGTAATTATAGGGAAGGCAGAGTTGCATAGCTGTGATCACTACCTAACATGTTAGAAATAACGGGACGGGTACCGCGCGCGTTTATTTGCCTTTTTTTGGGAATGAAGAATACCGGATAGATCATTGAAGTATCTGTCGTTAATCAAAACTACTTCTCTCGTCTGATACGGCTGGAGCTATCGTCACATTAGTCGGTGCACTAACCCTAAATACGCTCACTGGCATTGAATTGAACATGAACAGTGCTTAGGAAATTAGGATGTTTTGAAACATCAATTTCTAACAATAGGTTATTTATAATAATATGCGGCGTAGCTTCTGAAATGACTACACCTAAATTACGATGTTCTCAAAATGGGTCCATGTAGCAAATTATCATAATCTTTACTCGCTACTGTAGTTAGCAAATCGCTGCTAAAAATACCTCCTGAGCTCGTTAACTTGTAGTCTGAACTTTTAACCTTTTCGACAATCACGCATGTTGTTGACTGCAAGCCTATTATCCTATTCTTATTATACTCTAACATAACTCTCGTAGGTTGCAAGCAGTTGCCATGCGTGCGAGTCTGTTAAATAGGCCAAGTTGCTATTTCAGGCAGTAATTATCTTAAAATAAAATATAAAGTTAGAAATTAAACTATTGTGTTATCATCATTTAAATTATTTAAAGAATGATTTATGATTATTTTATAGCTAACTGAAATTAAACCCGAATTAAACTCACTGCTTCTGTTTTACCTACCGACTACAATAAAATGAAGCCACTTAATTTTTTATTGCAAATTAGTGCCAATTTTTATCCGAAAATAGCACGGTTGGGTGTGCACAAGGTCTGCTAAGCCCCATACACAAAATACATAAAAAAGTTCATTCTGCATGAGATGTGGATACACATAACTTTAATGTTAAACCATGGAAGTTAGTATTTATTCGCTAAATACTTCCATTCGTTATCTTATGTCATGGGTCTCGCCATTCACTCCTACCATTTCGAATCATCTTTACCGAGTGGAGACCATACATAGGCATAAAGGACCATAGGATTACGAAGAGCAGTAGGTAGATAATGATTAGCTGATGATGATATCCGATTGTGATTCGGACATTCACGGTAATTTACTTTACAAAAGGCCAAATTGTTTAAATAATTAAAATATTCATGGGCTGCCACAGTGCCCTGATGCGGAACATTAGGGATGTCAAATTTTTTGCTTGTTTCTTCATCCGTTTGCTTTTAGTGCTATCATTTTGTAATCTCGGAGGTTTATTAGGATCTAGATTGCGTTAGGGCATTTAAAACAAAGTAAACTGTGTTTCGGGTGGCTGCATCCAATTTGTAATAAAAAGTCACTAAGTAGGTATAATAAAACAAGAAGTTTTACGAGATAGGTAGTGAGGAGATGGGTTTTAGGTATCACGAGAGGTAAAATAAACAAAGAAAACCTATGTCAGAAGAAGCTAACTTTGCAACAGAAACAATCGCCATCACCAAAAAGTTTATTAGGGTAACATTTTTTTTTGCTGCCTTCTTACCCGTAGCAAAGTTAGCGTTGCCGTACTCTAGAATACCTACGTCGTTTAGTTGACAGGCGGTGAGAGTGACGATGACATAAACGCGTTTTTTAATAACTTCATTATGCGTTTACCTCAACAGTAGCGTAATTAGCATGTTAAAATATTAAAATAGTCACATTACGCTGGCAAATGGCTGGCAAAAATGCAAAAGTGTCTGATAAAACGCCTACCACGGAATAAATAACACACTCTTATCTATATCTATTTCAGTAGGTATTTTCAACGCAGGATCGCTATCAACTGGACAGGATGAGTTTATAGCTACCATGCAACAGTACTCAGCTGACATAATGGCCATTAATGAGACTTGGCTCAGGGAGGGGGGCGATGACTGCGCCCCGGTCGTGCCGGGGTACAAGCTGCGTCACGTGCCGCGGCCGCGCACCCTGCGAGACCGCGGCGGGGGCGTGGGCTTCTACGTCAGGCACGGCATCAACACGCGCATACGGGCACATCCCTTCTCGCCCACGGTCGAGCAAATGTGGCTCAGCTGTACCGTCAACTCAATTAAACTTCTTGTAGGTACCGCCTATAGGCCAGAATGGGTAAAGGTAGACACATTTCTCGATGCGCTAACCGACTCAATTACCTCATTCTCAGGCTATGATCAGTTAATTTTAATGGGAGATTTTAATATCAATCTTCTTGTTCAAAATAATAAAGCTACCTTGTTTAAAGATTTTCTAAGCGTTGTTAACTTAACTCAAAGGGTACAACAACCTACTCATTTTACCTCCAGCAGCCAAACTTTAATAGACGTGGTTTGCACCGATACCGATATTATCAACTTAACTGTAGATCATATTCCAGCTCTGGGTAAACATGCTTTCATAACAGTTGGTCTTAATATAAAAAAACCGAAACCACCGCCGAGATTTATAATTATTCGACCATTAAAAGACATATTATGGGATTACTTTTACAATGACCTAAATAATATGGATTGGGAAAGCGTCACGAGGATGGATAATATAGACTCAATGGTAAACTTATTTAATTCACTGATACTTCAACTGTATGATTTACACGCACCGGAAAAACAAATATGCATCCGGGATCCCGGTTATCCGTGGATCACCGACAACATCAAACACATGATGTTCCTGCGAAACGAAGCTTTTAATCGGTTTAAAAATACAAAATTAGATTCTCATAAAGATTATTACTTAGACTTGAAAAGGCTAGTAAACTCTGCTTTACACAACGAAAAACGCGCCTATTACGAAACCTTCATTAATAAAAATAGCAATAACTCAGCAACTCTTTGGAAAAACCTAAAAAATACCGTACTTCGTAGTCACAAGGATACTGATTTACCATCTCATTTTAATGATCCTGATGCAATTAACAAACATTTTTTAGACCTGCCCTGTAAGGAGAATATTAATTTTGAAGAATTGGCATATTTTGAAACCAATAAATTTTGTGATAGTATATTTCGTTTAAAAACTGTAAACAAAGAAACCGTTCAAAAGATCATTAATAATCTGAAGTCCAACGCACAAGGTATTGACCGTATTGCTATTAACATGATTTCTCTCACCTTATCACGTACTCTTGACATCATTACATTCATTATAAATTATTCTATCTCGACTTTTACTTTTCCTGAATTATGGAAAATCGCACTCATTAAACCTATCCCCAAAACAACCTGTCCTTCTACATATGGTCAACTAAGACCGATAAGTCTCTTAGCTTGTTTGTCAAAAGTCCTAGAAAAAACTGTTAGTTATCAAATGACACAATACATTGAAAATAATGGCATCCTACCGTCTGTTCAATCTGGCTTCAGGAAATTTCGTAGTACGTCAACCGCTTTACTGGACGTAGTTGACAATATCATCGCATCTCAAGACAGAGGAAAGGGTACCATTCTGACCTTGCTAGATTTCTCACGTGCGTTTGACACCATCAGCGTTCCACGTCTGCTAGCCAAGCTATCTTATTACGGGTTCGATGCCGACACAGTAAGATGGTTCTACAACTACCTCAATCAAAGGTCGCAAATAGTAAAGTTAACTAACAGTAACGGAAAATCCCACAATTCCTTGTCGTATCCAGTTACGAGAGGTGTACCTCAAGGGTCTATCCTTGGACCCCTATTGTTTGTACTTTACGCTGCTGACGTAGTAGAGAGCATAAAAAATTGTAAATTTCATATATATGCTGATGATTTGCAAATATACCTGTCGTGTACTCCAGATGGCACCGTGGACGTTGTCAATAAAATAAATCATGACTTAAATATGATAGTAGAATGGTCCAAGAGGAATTCACTTCTACTTAATCCAACAAAGTCTAAATTTCTTATTATAGGCTCTAGAAAACAAATACAGGGTATTAAAGCAATGAACCCCGATATAAAGGTAGCTGGGAAATCTATAGAACAAGTTACTGAAGCTAGAAATCTCGGTATCTGCTTTGATTCCAATCTGCGTTTCGAAAAACATATCCTGTGCTTAGTTTCAAGTTGTTTTTATAGACTAAAAGTCCTGTACCGCATTAGACCTTACATTAATACCGATTTGCGTATAAAACTATGTGAGAGTTTAGTACTGTCTAAATTAAATTATGCAGATACGGTATATGGACCTTGCCTTTATGCGAAAACACAACGTCTGCTACAGCGGGTACAAAATGCTTGCGCTCGATTCTGTCACGACATCCCCCCCCGGGCACACGTCACTCCCTTCATAAATAACAGTGGATTGTTAAAAATAGCAAGCCGACGGTACCTACATTTTGCTTGTTTGTTGTTTGGCATAGTACATAGACACATACCTGAATACCTTTATGATAAACTAAGGTGGTCCCGTGACTTCAATATGTACCGTACGAGAGCCTCTTCATACCTGCTCCTCACACCTCAGCACAAGACCGCCATATTCAAAGCCTCGTTCTCCTTTAATGCTACTTCCTGTTGGAACCGCCTAGACCCAAGCTTGCGTAACCTGAAATCAGTTGCATCATTTAGGTCTAAGTTAAAGCGAATGCTCCTTTTAAAACAGAGATCGTGTTGGTGAGCCTAGCCATGTAGCAGTAGCGTACTTGTGACTTTTAAAAAAAAATATGTATTTATTATTTGCTTACGTTTTAGTGCGTTACATAATATTTGTATACATTTATTTACAATATAGGTATGTGTGATTTACTTACTGGCATTCTCGTCACGACACGTGGAGGGTACTAGTTTCCCACTCAATCCCACGGGATCAGTCCGCCAGTCTATGCGTTTATCTTCCACTAGTCTATCTCTTCACCGTCTATCCTTTACATATGATCAGGAATACACTTTTGTTCTCACGAAACGTTAACCTGAAACAAATATTATTTTTTACTTATATGTACCTAGGCCTAATGAATGACGCTCCAAATACAATTAAATAGTTATTTCGTTTATATTATAAAAAAAGTAAATTAGGTAGTTATTTGTTAAATATGTTGTGTAACCTTTGTCTTACCTTTTTTTATTTTTCAATATTATCTGCTATTGAAAAATAGATCTTGTGTGGTGCTAATTGTGTTCCTTTTTCACTCACACTGTATCTATTGTGTTTGTAAAACTGTTTCACCGTAGTGTTCAGCCGACGGCACGGGCTGTTCTGAGCGCTGAAACAAGCGAGGCGACCGGTGTGACCGGTGTCGCTCGCCCGCTGAAACGCCGAAGGCACATTTACCCTCATTTAGTATTTTTATTAGTTTATTCTGCATTAGGACCATATTATTGTATACATTCTTGCTTTATATATTATGTGTATGTTTTTATGATTGTTATTATATTATCCAGTATTGGTATTTAAGTATAAAATTTACGTATAACCGTATACCTATATACAATATATATATTTTTTTTTTTTTTTATAAAAGTAGGTCAAATGACAGTCACTCTAGGACGCGACTGAAAACCAGTGCCGCGTCAGGTGGGTGGATGCCACCTCATCTGTAGCGGTGTAAGCTGAGGCGCGGGCCTTTTCGGTGCTGGACAACTCACACCATTATATATATTATTAATTTATTTATTTTTTAATTATTCTTAATGTTCTTTTGTTTGTTTGTTTTCACTTTTAATTTCGTTTTTTTGTTTTATTTTTTGTGTACTTACTTATGTTATTATTATTTTTGGTGTGTGGTGCTAGACACCGAATAAATACTTTTTATCTTTATCTTATCTATATTCAAGGGCTTCTTAACCTTTCAAGGACAACGCATTAAAAGAAAACAAGTACGTTTCACTGAACGATTCCACCAATTGTTCCAATGGTGTGTCCCACTTCTACCATCGTCAGCATAAACGCTCACTATATTCATAGCAACATCATGCACCTCCTAAAAACAAAAAAAAACCAACTCACCAGTATCAATGCAAGTCCTATACAGCGCTTTCGCCTTCATCACGCTCTTCGGAAGCCCCTCCTCATCAGGCTGCTCCAGGAGCTCCCTGAGGTCAGACACCAGCGCCTCCCTGAGCCGCGCCAGCTGGTCCCACGACGTGGCCCAGTCGGGCACCGGGTTGCGCTTCACCCAGCCCCCGCACGCAAACTCGTAGAAGTCTTGGCAAGGGTCCATGTCTCGGTTGAGAGAGGAGAGGATTCTTGACGCTGTGGGATGGAGGTGTGGTTAGTTTTTGTGGGGTTATGTATAAAAGGGTACACAGTGATGAGGCCATCACAGTACAAACACGATGAGGTTACCATAGATTAGTTTAGCCTAGTTTGATTGGGTGCTAACACATATCGAATATCTGTTTCATTTCACCATTGTTTCTTAATGTGTTTTTGTTTGCGCCATACTTTCTAATTTTAATTAAAAGGAAAATAAATACTGACTTCACAAATAAAATCTCAAGTCAATACCTAACTGCATAATGAAACTGCTAATAAGACTTATAGAATGTCTAGAACCTGCTATCTTACACATAGAAAATCACAAAGATGTCTATTATTGTTAATTATATGGACTCGTATGGAGCAATAACCGGAAAGATGATAACATCAAGAAAAGGATGAGCTAATTGATAATAGCTGTGATGATGATGATGATAAAATGTATTCACGCGGATGTGCATAAGTATTGCATATGTGATGATGATGATCTTCATTCCAGCATATCTAATGGCATGGCAGTTTTCACATTAAATCGCATATTATTGTCACTTTGCGAACATTTCTCAGTATAAAATTAATCAATAATGGGATAAATGGAATATCTTCACGACTATATGCTAGTTCCGCACGATTGTTTTCCTTCCACTTGCGGTTGTTAGTAAATAAATAACAACAACAAACGGAAAATTATTCAAACGGAAAAATTAAGTACCTACATAAATATATATGCATTTTATTACCTAACTATATGAAATTGAACATAATTTAATAGTAATGAAGATACTTAAGCTTCAGAATCTCCTGAAAGCTTTGCATTTGATCAGGATTTGTCCTCGGTCTTTAAAACCATTTCCATAAAATATACCTTGTTAAGTAAAGTCAAAAACAGAACCGACGGATCGCCCAGTTTCATGTGATAGAATTGGGCCTATCATCAAAACCACATTGTTTAATCACGCATGCATCAAAAACATCGTCTTTCTTCGCGAATAATAATTTTTTTTTGAATTTTTGCCTAAATTTCATGTTTAAAACCGAAAATATTTTTTTTTATTAAATATCTTAGAAATGGTTTAGTTTCGGGTAATGCATTATAGAGTAAAATCGACTGGAAATGCCTTCCTCTAGCACCTCCTGAAAGGATCAGGACTACTTGCAAATAACCCTGTATATTTAAAGTTAAGTATGTATGTAAAGTAATTAAATAAGAAAATAACATTGACCGAACAACACAACTTAAGTACCTATACTCGTCAATTTATCCAAATCAAAGTTTATATTATATAAGTAGCTATTTAAATGGCCAATTCATAAGAAGAACCAAAGTAATTATGTACCTATTATCTTGATGATAATGTTAGATGATACATTTCATCATCCTTTGGCGACACGAGGCGCCAAATCGAAGTCATCAACAGTCATTATCATTCCCCCCTGCCCATAATTGGCGTGCTATCATTCTACTGATCTAATTATTCCACATGTCGATCAATTTCTAGATGCACTGCGCACAATAATTTTGCAAATATGCACGGTTTTCTACGAATAGTACGCAGTTCGCTAGTGCCATGAATTTACTTAAATGAACGGGTAAATGACCAGGAGCTAAAACGATCTTCACCTCGTGTTTATAAACTCGCTATTGTGCCCGCTAGTAGCTTATGTTCATGACGACGGAAATGGCGAAGTTACAAACCTCAATCGGCTATGGAGATGCCATTCGATACTTATGAATGTAAAAACGTAGTAGTTCATACGTATTTGCATTAAATTATTAAAATAATTAACCGATTTGTGGCGTAAATGGAGCACTTACTACGCACTTTGTGTGAAATTATTAGTCTAAAATGACACATGTTCGAATATTTAAATATTGCATCAGACGTATTGCGAAGCTCTAATAGGGATAAAGAGATTTACGTCGTACCTATGTTAATATCGTAAAATCTTAATTGTAATCTAATCTTAATGTAGTTAAATATTTTAAATAAGCAAACCACATTCGTTTTTTTATGTAGAACGAAATTTATGATGATGGCCATTTAAAAATACTGCAACCAACCCCGAATTTTATTATGAAGATGAAATAATTATCTATAGGTTCTTGGCGCTAATAGATTCTTATCTTAGTAAGTACCTAATATGACTGTTGAAAACTAAAAGAAATCATAGGTTTTTGATAATATTTTGGGTTTCTATGACATTCTCATATTTTCCTGAATAATATAGGTACAAACGTACAAACACAGACAGGCATCTATTACAGCGACACAAACTTACAACGCCTGCGTAATCCAAAACGCAAAATTCCTGGAAACCCCCAAATAGCCAGAACCCTCGTACCATGACCTGACAACTTGACCCGTACCGAGAATATTACACAAAAGACTTGTCAGATATTAATCAGCAACCGCAGGATGATTCACTGGGACCGTGGAACCCCGTGAGTGCGTTTGGCAACTGTCCAGAACAATAATAACATCGATGAGGCAATAATTAGGATGTCAACAAAGACTCACCGTCGCGGAAGCAATCTTCAGTCACACAAACTCTATTCTTAACTTCCTGTCTCTTCATAGTCTTCATCCTACATCCCTGCGGCTTGCCAACCGCAAGAGTTAAGATCACAGATATTAACAGATATTGGAAATATCTTTCCGGGATGCGTTTGCTGGCAAACATTGCGTTTGCCTGTTACCTACTTGTTAGACTAAAGTAAAAATTCTAGGTGTAACGTTGATATACTTAGTCGTGGTTTCAATTTAAATAACGTTGTTCTGTACTGGTCGTGAGTCAGCTGCACGATAGATAGAAGAAAAAATATTCCATCTACTTAATTCTTACAAATCAGAACTTATGTGGACGCCTGAGTCAGTGCCAAAATAAAAATGCAAGCACTATCCCTTACAGAACTTTTATAATGGTGGTAGTTTCATACAAAAGAGTTCAACGGGTTGCCTCGGTATTGAAAGAGCATCCTTTTTAAATATCGTTTTACAAAAGTCTCTCAGTACTAGGTACTTACATACATAGATTACCAGCTATCTTATATCACTTGTTAGTTTGTTACAAACAAAATGCATACGTTTTTATTTACCTACGTGCATTATCAGAGCGCGCGCGGCACGTACAGACGAAATGTCCTCTTACAAGTTATTGTTCTGAAGAACAATGCGTTTTTTAAGACTTCCAACAGCGTTTTAGCCTTTAACATATCTTAATTAACATTTTGAATCATCAATGCTAATCAATATCCCAATAATAAATGCTAATAGGATGTTGGCATGGTACGAGTATTAAGGAAATCTTTTGTCTTTTCTCTGGCATAAGATTGTTGTTTATTTTATTTTTTATTTTATTTTATTTAAGAAACCAACAGCGTTTTACATTGTTTACGTAACATAACATATAACTTATGATAAGGCTAATTATAGGTTTCCCTGGAATACATTAAGATGTAAAGGTGCACATTTTACTTAAAAAGTACTTAAAATCTACTGATCAAAATCTATTATTTTATTGCATTTTTATGTTATTAACGGTAGACCACTAACATAATAACATAACTATGTACTAAGGGCAAGTTAATATATTATACCTATGGCCTTTACCACACGATCAAAGATTGGTCCAACTTTTCCGAGATAAATAGTCCATCAGTGGTGATGATGCTTTGATGATATAGATGAGAATCCTAGAGCGATGATGTAGGTATACTGACCAGTGGCCACGCAGTCCTCGCTGACGCAGGGCCGCGGGGCGGAGTCGGTGGCCACCAGCACCACGGTGTACAGCGCCAGCGCCGCCAGGGAGACTCCTAGCGCGATGATCACCACCGAGGAGCAGCGGAGAGTGCGGGTGCTGGGGGCAGGGAGATGTAGACGTTAGATAATGCATGGACAGGCTGCTGAAACATTTGATGATTTACAACAGGGTGTTGCAGATCTCCAATTTGTTGGTCAAGCATAAATGTTAGGGCAATACTCCTCCAGTCTTGAAGGAGGCTCATTTCCTACAGTGGATAATTATTTAAGTACAAGTTTATTAATCTGAAAGTGGAGACTCAATTTTCTATAAGTGGTAGAACAAAAGTTGTTCAGAATGAGCCCTGCTTTTGAAACGTTCTGTTCATTTTAAGAACTGTGTGTGTAAATGTGATACATCTCGGTCTCGGTTCTTCTTTTTGTGCTCTGTCTTTTACAATATTGTACATATTACAAGTGTATGGTGAATTTCAATGAAGGTGAACACGAGTACGGTACTCACATGATTACAGGGATGTACTAATTGTACCACGGCCGCTTGAATTAGTATGATGTTGATGTAATGATATATTATTACAGTTGTCTTTGTTCCTGGGGACGCTCGAGGTCTATTCTATTTATCATAGGTACTATTATAATAGTGATTTGCTTTTGGGTAGCAACAGTGTACGCGGATATACAGCGTGTTGCAAAATTGGTAGTTTGTTAAAAGATGGTGACTCAGCACGTCATTCTGAACAACTTTTGAGTACGTCGCGTCGCTTGACAACTCATCCAATAGCCTTACATATAGAAACCAGCAGTAGTGAAATGGCTTAAAGTCTCCAGCTGTAACCTCATGTCTCCTCCACAAATTTGAACCATTAAAAGTTTTTAGATGTGACTACAAGGCCGCCCTTAATGTATTATAGATTTTAAGTATTAAATGTAAACTACTACTACTACTACAAAAATAAGCAATGGAATCGATTCTGAAGGTGGCACATTCCTTATTTTTAACCGACTTCAAAAAAAGGAGGAGGTTCTCAATTCGTCGGGATCTTTTTTTTTTTTTTTTTTTTATTTATTTTTTTATGTATGTTCACCGATTACTCCGCCGTTTATGAACCGATTTTGAAAATTCTTTTTTTGTTGTATTGGGTTGAGCTCCCAGGTGGTCCCATTTTTTTTTCAGAATTTTATCTCACCCCCAAGGGTGGGTTAAGGGGTAAAAACAGGGTATGAATTTCCATTTTGGGCACACACTAACCGATTCTAATGAAATTAAGAACGTAAATATAGTTCTTATAACAAAAAATATGATGGTGACCTTGAGCTGATCTGATGATGGAAACGGAAGGCAGTCAGGGGAACTCCTCAACGGTATATAGCAACTACTTCGTGTTTAGGCTTGAATGATTCGTATTGATTAGTAGGACTTTTTGGTATCATTTGCACCTTACTTTTGATTGAAAATTATTACAAATAAACTAAAAACTATTAAATAAAATAATAATTAAAAAAATTAAAAAACCGACTTCAAAAAACCACTAAAATGTACGAAGTAATTTAAGGTTTACACAAATTCTACTCGTATGAGATTAGTACAAATATACCTAAGCAGGAACTGTTCTTTTTTGAAGTTGGTGCCATATTTCTTCAGATTACTTTGTCACCGCACCAACATCAAAAAAGAACAGTTCCTGCTTAGGTATATTTGTACTATCTCATACGAGTAGAATTTGTGTAAACCTTAAATTACTTCGTACATTTTAGTGGTTTTTTGAAGTCGGTTTTTTAATTTTTTTAATTATTATATCTGCATCTAATGGACAACATTTCAAAAAACTAAAGCTGCTATAAATAGAAAACCATTTCGAGATTTAGCTCTAAAGGCCACAAAAATAATGATTTTGTATTTTTTGGATGTATCATTTTCGAGAAATTCCTAAAATAGTAAAAAAGTGCTGTTGACGTCATGCATCAGGTGCGATGCATTTTGATGATCAAAGCCTATAGATTTAAAAACAAAGTAATTGTCACTTTCATTTTTGATTGACGTTGACGTTTTATCGTGATGTTGTTGTTTATTTGGGTCATTTTCATAAATTCTGTTCTGACACTTTCTGACTATTATTTTATTTATCATATAAAATGGTTAGTACGTATTAAGAGATGACCTCTATATAATATGTCCCAGAACATGCCACCGCCTAGTCGCCTACACAGCAGAAAAAATGCTTCTGCTTATTTTTTATCAGAAATATCAATGTCATTTGAAAATGATCCATTTGTTGGTTGGCATGTAAACAAAGTTTAAATGTCACTTGTCAGTGTCATTTATGTTTTTTTTCGAGACTAAGGCAAAAGACAAAAATAAATATTGAACCTAATATGTGACGTCACTTCCGGTTTTAAAATAATTGACTTTAAAGTTAAAAATAACATGCAAAAATTAATGTATTTACAAAATAAAAAAAATACGGGTCCTCTAATTTTTAATAAACTTTCCGAATAGCTAATAAAAATATAGGGTAAAGAAAATGAAATGTTGTCCATTTTAAGTGACAGTAATAATTTTAGAATAAGTACATCGTTCAGAATCGCATTCAATCTACACTACAAAACAAGGCATTTTACTCACAGTTTCTCCTCGAGCTTGGCGCGGCTCTTGTCCATGACGGTGGAGTGGTGGCTCTCCGCGTCCGAGTCCCGCACCTGACAAGTATAAAAGGGTCAGCTGATTCGGAGAGGCATTTATAAATTATGATTTTGGGTCAATTACCAATTACACAATGGTAGATATTATTAAGTTCCCCTTATTCGTTGGTTCGTTTTGTCGCAAAGAACAATTTTCTTGACAGAGAGGGACAAAACAATTCAATAGCTAAAACGTCCTTTAGCTATGAATAAGGGGGCTATGTGAAAATAATAGATTTTGATGGTAATTAGTAGGTTTACATTAGTGTTGCCACGAATAGTGATTTGGCCGAATACCGAATACCGAATATTCGGCCGGCGCTCTCAGCCGAATACCGAATATTCGGCCACCGAATATTCGGCAGGTGATCCAGTACAATAAAATAAGTTGAAGTTTTATTTAAAGAGTGTTCTTCTTAATCTTACGGCAGATCCGTACAAATGGTGGTCAACCAACTCCAATCAGTAGCCAGACCTTATATATTTTGTTAAAAAATACCTGTGTCTCAGCAGATATTGTATATTTTATGAAGAAAAGCGCAATCGTCTCTTACGAACAAATGCCGAAAAACTTGTCATTATTCATCACAATTTGCCTTTAATTAATTTTAAATATTAAAAATACTGACGTTGTATTCAGGTTTTTCGCAATTAATGATTGTTTGATAGTTAAATGTTTCGATTAAATTGGTTTTTTATTCCCTTTTGTAAGATATTTGCAACTTTTTTAACGGACTTTAAAAAAAGGAGGAGGTTCTCAATTCGTCGGAATCTTTTTTTTTTTATGTATGTTCACCGATTACTCCGCCATTTATGAACTGATTTTGAAATTTTTTTTTGTTGTATTGGGTTGAGCTCCCAGGTGGTCCCATTTTTTTCAGATTTTTATCTCACCCCCAAGGGTGGGTAAAGGGGTAAAAACAGTGTATGAATTTCCATTTTGGGCACATATTAACCGATTCTAATGAAATTAAGAACGTAAATATAGTTCTTATAACAAAAAAATATGATGGTGACCTTGAGCTGATCTGATGATGGAAACGGTAGGCAGTCAGGGGAACTCCTCAACGGTATATAGCAACTACTTCGTGTTTAGGCTTCAATGATTCGTATTGATTAGTAGGACTTTTTGGTATCATTTGCACCTTACTTTTGATTGAAAATTATTGCAAATAAACTATAAACTATAAAATAAAATAATAATTAAAAAAATAAAAAACCGACTTCAAAAAACCACTAAAATGTAAGAAATAATTTAAGGTTTACACAAATTCTACTCGTATGTGACAGTACAAATATACCTAAGCAGGAACTGTTCTTTATTGAAGTTGGTGCCATATTTCTTCAGATTACTTTGTCACCGCACCAACTTTTTTGTACTGTCACATACGAGTAGAATTTGTGTAAACCTTAAATTATTTCTTACATTTTAGTGGTTTTTTTAAGTATTCGGTATTCGGCCGAATACTACTTACTATTCGGCCGAATACCGAATACTGAAAAAACTGGCCGAATAGGCCGAATACCGAATACTTGCCGAATATTCGTGGCATCTCTAGTTTACATACAAGTTTACCTAGTTGCTATGTTTAAATATTCATTGAAAATGAAACCATCGTTTTATGTACACTACTACGAGTATACCTAGTGACAGAACAGCTAGTTTCGAAATTCAATTTAACGGCATTGAACCGCGATGCGCCAGTACATACCTAAGTACCTAGAGAAGTATAAAACGTATAATACCATTATTCAAACCATTGATGTTTGTTGAGAAAACCTCATGAATAGTGCGTGTGCACTAAAGCTTAGCTCTATGCATGAACAAAGGGCCGGATCCAGGGAAAAATCAATAAATATAATTTTCTATTTCAGTAATACACTTATCCAATATCATTAATTATGACACGGCGAAGTATTAAAATTATAAAATGATTAACTTCACTACTTTCTCAGTTTCTTATAGTAGACATTTATACAAGAAAACAATTTTAAGTTCGGACCGTTATAATTCAGCCAATCACATTGCTGCATTCCATACACACACTCTACTTATCCCGACGTTCTCAACTGTGAAACTGAAATAATATATTCTATTCTCTATTAAACTAAGTCTTAGTCCGCCCCTGCGCTGAGATGCAAAAGCGCACAGGCAATGACACGGTAATAATACCAAGCATCTTCCTGTGTCGCTTCCATTCCATATATATGTGGAAAAATGTACCAATAAGTACATGTATGTATGTGCAATCTCAGATCAGAGAGCTTCTGCCGCACATAATGTAACATTTTAATTAACTTAATTAAGTTTGATGACAATCAATGCATTGTAAACATTAAACTTAAGGAGTTAATCGCGAAAACAAATCATTTGATTACCATATTATTACTGTATTAAGTATTCTCTTTATTTTGTTGTTGTTTCTTTTTCTTTCTTTTTTGTCTTATTATTCTGTCTCAGTGTGTCAAATAAATGTATCTTTCTTTCTTTCTTCTTTCTTTCTTTCTATATCACGTAAACATCATAATACTTTTAAGGTATCAAAAATACATTATAATAGCTAAGGCTTTAATTAAAGGTATTGTACTTATAGTTAGGTAGAACAACATAAACTTTACGAAACCCCGCAGTTTAGGAGGCATGCTTCAATGGGCAAAGAAATCTGATCAAGATATTACGGAATTGTGCACTCGGTACACCTTTCATAATAACTCTTATCTTAAAGTTTCTCCTTTACTAGGTAGGTATGTATGAATTATACTTAAAATATGCTATGTAGAGGTTAGGTAGGTACATCTTTTTATGGAACTCCAGGTCTATTTACAAAAATGTTTGTAAAATTATTAGTAAGTGACTGTTTGATGAATATAATAAATAAATAATTCTTCTCCGTATTTGGTGACAAGCGCCAGAGCGATACTATGGTTGGTCATCGTGATGAATGTATTCCCCCCGTCGCCCCAGTCCGATTAGTTGTCAGTTTTTTGCACCCCATGAACACTATAAATAACCTAGACAGAACTTCACATAAAGAGTCCCCAGTAAGGGTCAAAGGGTCGTGGGACTTCTCCAGTATGTGAAACTAAAAAAACCCAAGGATTTTCTAATCAAATCATCAAACCTCTAGACCACAAGCCTAGATAGCTATACTAACCTGTCCGCCTGATTTATAAATGCGCCACGTCCATTGCTAAAATGATGCGTGAACCGTGAAGGATATGGATTGTGCAGATTGGGTCTGATTGCAGCGTTTGTGGTTAATCCCGGGTTAAGTTTAAAGTTTACCGTGATAAAATGAGTCACGGAGTCAGCGAGTAAATTTAAACTTCTCGTCTTCCCTCGGGGGAAATTCTTAGGAGGATCATAACTTAGTCCCTCCTAAGTTCATGTATTACATTAAGCCATAATTAACGCACATATAGATCTACGCTACGAGCAAAAATTACCTTAATCATACCTAACCTAACCCAACCCACGCTACACTAGGAATACTAGGCCAAACCTAAGCAGAACTTAAACTCGAGTTAAACCAAGCTGTCGGTGTTAGCGGGCCACACTGTAGTCACAAATACAGATATAGCGTTCACTTTCTCCACTACAACAGCAACAGGCATGACGCGTGAACTAACGGCTAATGGCTAAAGGTCTCCTGTTTTGGAGTGAACCGCAATAGGACACGTAGTAGGTACCTCAGCCAACTGTTATAATGATACGTAACCGTTATTATAAGTCCCGTGTGTAATCCTTCCGGTGTTGTGCTATCAGTACTTATTGTCTTGCCTAAAGAGAATATGTTAGGTGCAAGTTACTATTATAGGTACCTAACTTTTTAATGAACCCTTGACAAAGTAAAGCATTATTTATCACAACTATGTTGATTCTGAGATTCACAAATTCTAATTTTAATGCTGTCAAAACCTTATAAGTACTTACTTATTTCTAAATTTGTTGTTTTTTCCGTAATTCTTCTTTTCCACTGGCATTTTTTTACTTTACATAATTACATTTTGTGCCTTTAAAAAAGATTATTTAGTTAGTTTTCGAAAAAATTGGAAACATCTCGATTTTGCGTGTTGTTATCGGTTATATTTATGTAATGGCTTGATTATTGTACATAACTAATAAGTAAAACAGTACATAACTATCTGGTATCTAATATATGTACCTACTAGTCGCATTAGTGGCTGCATAGCTATCATTTCATTAGTAAATATAGATTCGTGTTATTATGTCATTGATTACATCAATACGTTATCTGTAAAAAAAATACTCGTAGGTAAGTAATTTAAACAATGATTCCTATTATTACTTATCTAAAACTAAACTTTATTAGAAAAAAACTAAACTGACAAGTAACATATTATTTCAATAGGTAGTATGTATGTACTACTATCAATTTAACTTAAAAAATATTTTGTATTGAAAAGAGTGACGATATAATAATAAAACAAACTAAATTACTTACCTAAGTAACAATTCGTCAATTCATCAGAGTGTGTACTTCATATCTACCTATCTACCTAAGATTAATGATTAGAAATAGGCCAATTGCAAAATGAATATAAAACGCAATGCAGTTATGCCACACTGTGCCGGTGGCATGGGAAAAATATCGGTGTTTTTGTTACTCACTTTCCCTTCAAACGATTATTTACTAAACCTTGTGTCATACGCTACCTACTGTGTGGAGTTCACACCACCCGACTAATCTAGGTAACTGGTAAATTCTGTCTAAGCCTATCTAAGAAACCTACTCTACTTATATGCCTCAATCATCATCAGATGGTGAAGTCATTCACCATTGAATTTTATTAAAAATGATAATATTTAAGCACAAGGATTTAAACTTAGATATATTAAACTATGCATGTAGGTATTTCTTGTAACATAAATAAATTCATTACAGGTAGGTATGTAGTATTTCTATTACACCAGTTTGTTCTGCCCATTTCGTGTTTAACACATAACATAAACAATAAACATTATTCGTTACTACTCGATCACTGATTATTCTAAAAGGGGTAGAGCTGCATTATGAAACTTCGTAGAGCAAAAGTTGTTTAGTATACTGAGGTATGTGTGGATGATGTGACCTACTCGTCATCTGATCTTTTGAGATCAACATTAGGTAGGTACTGTTTTTGGAAGTGGTATAAGTACATGTAAGTAATGAAGTAGGTATGTGCGCCCGTGATATGTTAATTCCAACTCCAAATATGGATAATTAAGGGTGCGGAAAAACTATTAATTGATCTGTGACACTGAAACGGTATCGGAAGCGAGCACGCAACGCTATCAAACACTCCATTGATCCTTAGAATGAGTACTGTAATTACTGAGTTGATAGGCAATCAAATGAGGCACTAGACAGAATAGGCTTGACATTATAACGGGTGCAATTACACACTTTCCCCTATAATACGGAAGCTTGCGATCACATCATCATTCGAACATCCGACTCTACGCACTTCGGTTGCTGTTGATACTGTGACTCCATCTACTTATTCATGATGTTAATCGAACGTTCTTCTTCTGAGCTTGTCGGTGACAAACTCAGAAGGACACTGGACAGCGGCTTTTCATCCAATGAAAGGATGACTGGCTGGTCAGATTAGTTGTCAGTCGCGTACTACCCTACCTATGTAGGTAGAGCAAAGGTAGAGTTGATATATTTATGTCACCCGGACTGGCGCTTTTCATGCACCACTTGATTAAACATTAAACGGTTGATAATATACAAGCATAATTTAACCCTAACGAGATAAAATTTGACAACGGTAGTTTAACAATCACACGAAATTGCAGTTTACGCAATAAAATAACTCACGAACCGAAAAACCGCAAAAAACGGCTCGTAAAAACAAAAGTTTCTAAAATTATATTACAAAGATAAGCGACAAAAGAGAGATTAGTTTATTACTTATAGGTAAGTACTTTACTCTATGAATGAGTTTATATTTTGATTAACTACTTGGGTATAAGATTTGGTTGCTTTATAAAAAGCGGTCCAATTAATCTACGCTCTTTTTGTCTTTACATATCGTCAAATAGTGTACCCTGTATAATAGGAACAGGAATATTTTTTTAAGTCGTGGTAGTTATAATTCACATTGAAAATCGTATCTAATCAAAAGTTTGATGGATGACACCATTAAATTCTTGTTTGTGAAATTGCAGTGCTGAATAGGTAGGTCTCATTAGACTAAAATTCTAGTAATTTTATAATAACTCTTTGAAACAACATGGATAATTATAATTAGTTAGCAGCGATTCTGTTTAAGTACTCTCGTGATTTTCCATCATCAGTTTAGGTCTCCTAGATACCTATCGATTCTTCATGATAATTATGCTGTGTTTATCAATAAAAGGATATGAAGTTTAAATTAATTAAATCGTCGATTATAATTTGATTAGGTATATGTGACACACCGCAAAAAAATATTTGCTTAAAAATAACTGAAACATTATAGGTAGCCTTGATCCCAACAAACTAGATTACATAGTGTAGTCACACCAATTCACTCCTGGCATTTACTCCACAAATGAAGATGACTCAAACGAAGTAACGAACAGATAAACAAATAACTAATTAAAAGCTAAAATAGAGCTGAGTAATCTGAGGGGTCATCGACCCGCGCAAAGCGCCGGTAAAAGCTCACGTCCTTGCGTGGCGGATGCGCAGGCGCAGGGCTCGTCTAGCTTTTAGCTTTACACAAAGCAAACATAGATATTCTACTTAGACCCTGTTTCACAATGTCTATGTCTAGTTAGTGGCTACCTATAAGATAAAAGACATGCTCTCACTCTCTGTTAATATTTTTTGACAGTGACAGCATGTATTTTATCACACAGGTAGTTAGCCACTAACCAGACATTGTAAAACGAAAATGAAAATTAGCCTATGTTAATCCGAGTTCAGGGTGTTGGTTTACTAAGCCAAATTTAATAAAATAATGATCCAGCCGTTTTCTCGTGAAAGAGTAACACACATAATCACCAATTATTGCGTTTATAATATTAGTAGGAGAGAATTCAACTAAGTAGATAGATTCGTGTTTAGGCTAGCAGCGCCCGAAACCTAGTTTTTCGTAAGCAAGAGTGACCCCCGAGTTACCTCACGAGTCTCGCACGTCACGACACGACACACGCCCAGCCCCGTACCACCATCTATTTTGCGACTGTAAGTTGTTCCTATGTTAGGCCAAGCTGTCAAATACGTGTATAAGATTCACTTTCAATAGTTCGATCCAAAACTGCATGGTTTTCAGAGATGTTGATACGACGACTGAACGGTTAGACTTGTGTGAACTATGCCCTTTAGGATTTAGGTAGGCTTACTAGCTGGAAGATTCGATGAATTTACAGTCTATAAATGGAAGTTAGATTAAACATGTACTTAAGTATAGCTGAACACAAAAGAGTAGAGATTAATGTTTTTGGAACTAAACAGATTTAAACCTGGCAATAAAAAAAAAACTTGTGATTTGTGGTCTGTTTCTATGGTTTGAATGTCAAACTCGCCCTGTTCCTGTATAAACAAATCGAATTTTGCTTAATTTTGGAGTTTTGTGGATTGTTGAGTTTGTTCACGAAGTGAAAATGAATAAAACCATTCGCAGCGAAGCTAGACAGATGATTTACATCGTTTACCTACGATGTTTGGCGGAGAATGAGGCTGGAGAAGTATTAGTCAATATATACGATGTTTATGAAAGAGCAGCGTTTTATACTGGTGAGTAGGTACTTAATTTCTAACCATTAACATACATTGTTTATATTTCTTGTAAAAAAGTACTATTTTGATGTAATAGAATGCCTTTCAATGTGTATTTGTTATTCTTATAGAGGTTAGAAAATACTAGTGTCAAACGTTACATGACATCAGGGTCTGGATGCTAATGTTGTCAAAACATCAGGTCTAGATACTTTTTTACTAACCCCCGACTCAAAAAGGGTATCGATAAGTTTTACAGCTGTAGGTGTCTATGTGTGTCGGTCTCTCCGTGTTAGAGTACCTATTGTAAAAATATGTGTATGAATATGTAATGCCGAGTTGCAGAAAGGGACTTTAAGCTAATGTGGACATTAAATCTATGTCTGTCTCTTTCTGTCGTATACTGTCAAAGCAAGGCAACAATACATTTAATGCCGACATTAACTTAAAGATCCTTTCTGCAACTCAGTGTAAGAGTCGGTATAAATTCCCCAGACATAATAATTTGCAAGTCACTGCTTTTCTGACCAATTAAATTATTTGTTGCAGGAAAATCGGTAAACACAGTTTTAGAAGAATTGCCGGGGCACATTTGAACTTTTTCCTGAGCAAGAAAAAACTGTAATAAAATATCGATGTGTGATACTATCACTTTTCTCCTATAGTAATTACATAATGGGATAACCAACACGTGTTTCATTCATTATGAAATACACAATGAAATAAAAATTACAGTTGATTTGATTTAATGAAATTCATTCAATACTGCCCCCCTCTCCCCTACTAATTTCTTCTCTTAACATAAACCTCCCCAAAAAGTGGCATTTTATAATTAGTAAATATTTGAAACATTTCTCGTTTTGATTTTTTCTGCTAAAGTATCGTGATACTTTTGTCCGTTTTCTAAACTATAATAGTGTGGCCACTTTCTTAGATTGCCACGCCCTCAATTATTCTCTACTCTTTTATGTTCAGCTATACTAAGTTATAATTGAAACGGTGTGAGACTCTATATAATAATTAAGTTGCCTATGAGCTGTAACGTCAATATTTTTTTGGTGGACGGACCTGAGAACCCGTAAGTAATAGTATAGTATGATTTTTTACTTACTTAGGTCACGCGATAGGTAAGTGCCCATTTACATTATGTCATACTAGTTAGGCCTATAGCTAAATGCATCATGGAATCAGCTTTTAGTGTCTATAAAGTTGATAAAGCAGTGTTTGCTTTTCCCATCAAATTTTACTGCAAATGACTCCTATATACAATGAAGAGTTTATATTTACAGCTATTTCAATAGAAAGCTCGCAAGCAACTTGGTAGACAGTATAGTCTGTGAGAGGATCGTAGGTCGGAGGTTAACATTACATTGCATATACCTAGTCTGTTTACCACCTAAAATGATCAATTAATAATGCATCCCCATCGCTGATAAACTTATTAACGCAAACGAACATAAGACGTTTATACCACTGCAGGCCCTCGGCCTCCTCAAAGTCTGGAGGAATATTGACGTAATCTCGACACTTGGTTGAAGAATCACACAACACAAGACCCGAGAATAATAATGTACTTAATTATGTCTTCAAATTCAGATTGAACCCAGTACCTTCGGCAAAGCGGTGCCCAGTCACTAATCTCTTCGTCATCCGATCATCATCATCATCATCATCAGCCTATAGCAGTCCACTGCTGGACGTAGGCCTCTCCCAAAGCACGCCGGGTAGCTTCAATTACAAATTAGAGAGACTTATCCCATATGTTATTAGACACAGTCGTTACCAACTTATCCTGAGGCTCAAACTCACATCACATTGGCATCGTTAAAACCAGTAAAATTACATTTATTAACCTGTCAAAGTTGCGACTGATTTTGTCATGAACACAAAAGCTCACGAAACACTTATCTTCGTCAAGTGGTTCCGGCGTCCACCGCGAGCTTTCGTTTCCTCGGGCAACCATAAGTTACATTGCGTAATGCCCATTGTAAAATTCATAACTTAAAAAGCAGATATATAACTTATGGATGTAGGTATCTCTGGGTATGTCCTATGGGGTCAATTCTGTACTATTCAATGGATAGTTGTTTTTATTTTCTTTCGAGAAGGATGAAGTCTGTGAGTATGAGCTTGCGGTGAATCTATTTTTTTAACCGATCGACAACGGCGATGCTGGGTAGGTAATTAAAAGACAAAACAACACACTATGTGCCTAAGACCATTTAATATTGTCTTGGCAATTGCTTATGTATTCTGACTAGTTCGTTCGTACCTACATAACAATTACGGAAACAATAAATTTCTCCCCTTGATAATGCAAAATGTGTTCCAAACTCGCTGATAATGACAGTTTGGAATATCCGACTGGTGTATAATCTGGCAGAGAAAGTGGTTTGTCCACCACCGGCACCGCTGCAGGCGCCTACAGGGCTGGTATTGTTTACCTTCCGAGCATTGTGCCGGCCGGTGCAGTATATTATAAACATAGTACTGTATTTATACAAACATTCGGCAGGTTAGTAGGTAGGTACTGTCAATAGGGTATGTATTTATACACTCACGGGCAATTAAAAGTTTCCACTGAGAAAAGCAACAAATTACTCCGAAACGGAAAAGGCTAGCTTAACGCTATATACTGATGCTGTATTAAACGTACTATAATGCTGCAGAAGGCATTATTAAGCTAGTCTTTTCCGCTTAGGAGTAATATTGTGTTTTTCTCAGTGGAACCTTTTCATTGCCCGTGAGTGTATATGATAAAATTCCGTTTCAAGACTAACCTATACAATCTCTAGGCAGAACTGAAAAAAAAACCTACTATCATGACAATATTTATAATCACGATGAGGAGCGATGAGACAAAGGTATTCTCACTAGTGTAATTATTGTGTTGGCTACAGATGTAATGGATGAGTCAATTAAGCGCATAGTTTATGTAAACCACTGCACCTACGTAGGTAGATAAATCTACATCTATCACGATAATACGATTATCTATTTTAAATACCGATATAACTCAAACTCAAACTCAAAATTTTTTATTCATCGTAAAAATATAAAATTTTCTGATGAGAACGTCAATTTTTACAAACTACTCTCCGTTCGGATAAGGGGGGCTCTTTCTGTATTATGTATACATGAGTGTACAACTTTTTATGTTGAATCCACGGCTCTAAATAATTAACTATATAACTTCAGTAATAGTAGAGTTGAAATGTAACCCCGCCGCAGTTTTATATTGTTGCATGTCTGGTAGGTATTGATATAAATATCAGGCACTCTGAAATTATGGTTATGACTAAGACCAGTTTTTTTCAATAAGGTAACTACGGTACGATAACTTTTATGCAGACAAACTGAAACAGGCCCCCAGACTTACCTACACAAGTATACAAAATATCGCATTTATAAGTGCCTATCCTCAGCGTCAAGTTAAATCATCATTACCTGTAATTATGCACAATGTTTATGCTAACGCTTTGTTACGGAACAAAAAAAAACTACCATGTTTACCCATCTGAGAAGTAACTAAGCTAGACTCGCTAAAACTAGACTTCTAGCTCTGAGCAAGCATTAGCACTTAACATTATAAACAAGACCAACGCATACGAGTGTTATACTAACAAAGAGAAAGTGAAAGTATGGAAGACGTTTTGTATTGTAATCCAAATATGAAGACAAAAGGGTAAACGTACCTATGAGTTAATAATTATACATGTAACTACTTACCTATCTTATATTTGCTGCTAAGGTTACCGTGATGTTATCCTAATTATTTATCATTGGGTGACCGTGTTAACGGGATTAGACCAACTGACTTCTCATTTGAAAGTGTTTGTTAACAGCTAAGATAATTAACTGTAGGTGCAGTGCGTGAAAAACAAATGTAGTCACAAAAAATATAATTGTAGGTAGTTAGATGTTTAACTATCTTCTACATTTTAATCATCGTTTAGTACTCGTACCTAGGCCTTAAAGTTCTTGTTTAGCCAAATATAACGAAGTGAGAAACTGAGCTCTCCTGCTATTTACTACACACACTGTAAGCAAATAACACCGCAATATGAAAATAGGATTAACCATTTGTGAAGCGTGTGTGAAGCGGACGCCCGTGCCGGCTGACATTTTTAGTCGATTAACTTTCAATTGTGTTGAATGCTAAACTGGGGCATGTTTTCCATAGTTTTTAGTTGCTCAATTGTAATTTTGACATCCTGTGAATCATCACGGCTAAAAAAGTAACTACACACATTTGTAGCTGAAATATTTTGGTTACGTGATGGCTACAGTGTAGTCTTTTGTTTTAATTTGTTTGTTTCACACTGTTAAAATCACGATTATTTTATCTATTATTTTAACACGTAGGTATGCTATATTATATTTATTTACTTTGATGTTTGTACGAACTCGGGCCACACACCCGTTGATAACCATTAAATTTAGTCTCAATAAGTCGGCACAAAGACCATCAATGATAAGAAGTGGCCTCTCTGGCCACAGCACACGCTGAGCTGGTGCCTTTTTGACGCTCTGGACAGCCACCTTGTTTGTTTGTATTATTTTCTGGTTTTTTTTCATATAATTTTTTTTGTAGTATTCTTTTTCTTTTTGTTTCTGTTTTTTATTGTTCAGTGTGTCAAATAAATGTTTTTTTCTTTCTTTCTTTCTTTCATTGTTATAGCAAGTCACTGCCGTTATGTACCTACACACAGTTATCCCGAACCCCAACACCCACACTTCAATTCAAATCCGACGACGATGCGCGATGACAATTGAATACCTTTACCGATGGTGGCCTTAACTGTACTTAGGTTTATTGTTCAAAATTCTTAGGTCATTGATCGTAGTTACCGATACAGTCTTACCGGTAACTGTTTGACATACAAACCCACACGATATGTACGGTGCTGGCCTGCGCCTAAAAGTATACAGGCGGAGTTTTTAAAATAGCGATCTCAAGCTCACATGCTGCTCCAGCACATCCCCATAAACACCACTACTAAACACATCACACACAACACGTCCCCGGATTTATAACAGATGTAACTGGTCCCTTCATCATCAGGGATCGCTATTTTAAAACCTCCACCTGTATACTTTTAGGCTCAGGCCACCGGCGTACCTCTATCGATCGATATTAAATTTATAAGGAGGTGTTTTATCAGGCTCCGAACGGCAGCAAGTTATGACAATTACCTTCACCACAAAAATATATGTGCTGCTTTATGAAAATGTTTAATGTTAATATGGACTTAGGTAAGTAACACAAATTCTTTAAGATGCTGATGTTTTTTTTTCAGAACGAACGAACGTCGCAAAGGTTACGTTATAAATAAATAAATATGTTGGGACATCTCACACACGGCCATCCGACCCCAATCTAGGCAGAACCTGTGTAATGGGTGTCGGACAGCTGATATACCTATCTACACAAATACATAGACAGATACATACTAAATATAAATATCAACACCCAAGACCCGAGTACAAACATCTGTCTTTGACAAATATCTGCCGCAGCCGGGAATCGAACCCGGGACCTTCGGCATGGCAGTCAGGGTCACTAACCACTACACCATTCGGTCGTTATGTATTAAATAAGACGTTATACGTATTTTACTAAGTAAGTACACCACTTACCTAACGGGATCCGAAACCTTGATGCGGTGACAAAGGATGCGATATGAACAATTGTACGTTACAGTTAGATGCATAAATGTTATCAGAGCAACGAACGGGCACGTCTGTACCATGAGTACCATACATGATGACCCTAAATAAGAAATCATGCAGATATTGGTAGGTATTTTTTTTTTATATTCGGAGATCTTATGCCTTATGCGTTTTTTTAAATATTTTCCATTCAAAATGTACTTATCTATGGGTATGAATTTGTTTTAGATGTAGCTGTAGTGCAAGTAACTACATATTTTTTTAGCTACCAGCATGATTATAATTTGTTTTTATAATGATGTACCTACAATTCCACACGATGCGTCATAAAAAAAAACTGCGGCCTTTTTTTGTTATGTAAGTAGTTGAAGACAGTTTATTGTGATCTAATTATGAATCGTTGAATAGGTGTATTTTACAGACATAGTAAGTAGCTACAGGTACGTACCTGAACGTTTCTTAAAACTGTTTCTTATAAATGTGAGACTGACAGAATAAATAAAAAAATCTTGTCTTTCTCTCTATCTACAAACTCTATCACGTGATTCAATTCACGTGCACGGCACTTTTATAAATTAAATGCATAGCTGTTAGATATTGTTTGAAGTATCAACAAGGAAAACCCCGTTCTCAGATAATTTATAACTTATTCTGTTACATAAATGCTAATTGTCATCCTGTTGCAGGCGACCCACCCTATCGGTGTCTGATAAACTAATCGGACATAATTACAATACAATACAATACAATCCTCTTTATTGGCACCAAAAAAAACAGAATCAATACAAAATAAAACTTAAAAATAACAACAGTGCTAAAAGGCGGCCTTATTGCTTATAGCAATCTCTACCAGACAACCTTTGGATGGAAGAGAGTTATATAAATTAAAAATAGGATTAGAGGTAGTTGTGGTGCAAGAGTATAATACACTACTTAAACACTACATATACTAAATAAACAAATAAAGCAAGAAAATAAATAAAATATATATATACCCATATGATACTATATATACAATACATATACCTACACAGAATAATACATGATATACAGCAATAATATATTCAACTAAGGCAGAGACTTTAGGTAGTGCCTTTTGACCCCTTCTTTGAAGGAAGCCACAGAAGGTGCACGTCTTATTTCCTCAGGAAGAGCATTCCAGAGCAGTACGGCCGTCACTAATTACTTATTGGTGAAAATATTGTTTTGATTGATCCATAATTTCAGGGCACTTATACTTGTTATTCAGAATAGCCCCCTGAATCCCATCCTTTCGGGCTACTACATACCTAACCCTTTCTATCATACTGTATATTGAGTACCTAGATATATTTTGTAAAGATTATGTGCCATAATATATAATATGATGTGCGTAATATAAGATAGAATCCAACAGAGTGTAGCTGTAGGTATTATAATGACACAATGACATGCTTCTTATAATAACTTTGTTAAATTAGTGTCGGTATTACCCATGTTGAGAATAGAGCCAGAGGTCACATCAACATCTTCAAGATATGGCAGGTAGGAATAGCTGCCTAAATTTCCATAAATATAATTTTACGATTGTTTTATGATGATGGCATTGATGCATAGAACAACGCAGTCTCGGGTGTACCCCATTGATGACTGACAATGACTTAAAATGTAGGATTTATTTTTACCTAACACTTAGGGTGGGTTGCACCATTTAACTTTAACTATAACAAACGTCAAATCTCTTGAAGATTGATCTCTCTCGTCAAGGGATTTGACGTTTGTAATAGTTAAAGTTAAATGGTGCAACCCACACTTAGAGTACAACTAGTGAATTCCCACCATGTAGGTGACGTTTTTTAATAACTTCAGTTTTTTTTTAAACTTATTTAGTGAAATTTATTTAAGGTAGGAAATTAAAGTAACTCAAACCATTTATTATGAAGTAAAGTAAGTATATTAATTGTACACAAGCCAAATTCATTTGTTTTTTTTTTGTTTTTTTCATTGGTAATTTTTATGTGGTTGACGACACAGCGCTATCAAGGTCTAGTCACAGATGCATTCAATAATTACGACAACAATTACAATCGTAGCGAAGGTCTTATTTAGTTTCACTAATAAAAAACTTTCTTATAACTACCTAGGTACCTGAGTTCTCTGTCTTTTTCCTGTTAACCACCTCGAGACTTCGGCTATTATCGGATCATCAGACATTTGTAAATCATAATTCTTCTCCGCTGGTCACAGAGCCCTGTGTTATCTTTTCCTATTCATAACCAAACTAAGGTTGCTTCTGCATTTTTTTAAAATTTTTGTATACACTTTTAATTACAAAGAAGGTAAGTAAGTACCTATAAAGTTACATGAAACTTTCACAACGTAGTTATGATATGACGGATAAGCGAAGACTAAAATATTTAACAGGATAACCGGCCAGTGCTGTTACCGGCCAGAAACAATATGAAGAATTTTACGCTATTTTAAATAATGGATACTTACGGCAAAGTTGCATCCTTAATAATTTTATCGGCTTTATAATAAACGTATAGGTACTTAGTTAGGTTCTCTTTTTGACCTGTATATTGTACCTATGTTTGTATCGTTGTGTGAGATTATATACTTAAGTATTTAACTATTATCCTAAATTTTTAGAACTCATCGTCAAGTCGTGAACTCAATTATGATAGATTTTTAATTTTATTTGATTCCATTAGGTAGGTACACAGGATTCTCGGTGAATCATTCACAGGTAAATAAATAAATAAAATTATCAGCTGATCTTACCTTATACTTCATCTTCATAAAATTACTTTAACACAATCACTAAAACACACCGACAAACTTTTAATTTAAAACTATTTTTTCTAATTTAAAAAAAAGTTTATAAAGTTCGGAAAAAGAAAAAGTTTTTATTAAAGAAAAAAGTTTTGAAGACGACAGAAGTTTTCGCGCCACTCGACGCAAACCGCGCATGCGCTGTGTAGGCGCGGGAATGGCCGCTGCATCCAAGCCGCTGTGGTTTTGCTTCCGCGATGAGGTGCAACGACCCGCGTGCAAACAGCCAACTAATGCCCACCACCACTGCAAACCCCTGGCAACTGCGAACCCTTGTAGCTGTAAAGGTGAAGGCAACCGAAGGTGAACTGATGAAGCAACATAGAATCGAATCTATGTCAGTTTCACGGGGCTATTTCAGCAGTCCATTGGTTGCGCTGTGATTTGATTACTTTTTAATTCATTAGCTAACTCTTTGACGGAAAATATTTTGCAAGTTTTTATAAGGGCTGCTTACAGATATACTGATAATACAGGGTGTTGCAAAAAGGGTATACTAAGCCGAAACCTACATGTGCAGCATGGAGCATGGTATATCTAAGCCCAAAACTGAAATCAGAATTTGAAAATAAGGCAGTGAATGTTTTTATAGTAAGGTTTTGTAAATTTGCAATAAAGATCTCGCCTTGGTAGGTAGGTACTTCGTGTAAAAAGTCACAAATGCCGATAAAATTTTCCGAACGGCCAAAAGTGATGTTATTAGCACGAGTAACGAGTTAGTTACAGTCGAACTATAAAGTCCTGACAGTAAAAAGTGCGATAATGCGATTTTGCTAAAAAAAAATTATGATTGTCAGTTAATTATAAATAAAATACCGATTGATTATGGATTTTTAACGGATTGTCACCTAATAAATATAACATATCGATTAAATATGATCTTTAACCATTTACTTATAGGATCCACTTCCGTTTTCAGGACTTTATTGTTGCACAGTAGGTGAGCCATCTCTCTTATGTCAACACCCTAGACTTAGTGCAATACGTGCATAAAAGATACTAAAGATATGTACCTACTTATTTCAGTACTTACCGAAATATTAGGATGTACCTACTGTGGCTGAGGATCAGGTGAGGATATACATACTGGAATTCTATCTGTAAAATTCTTGCAAAATGCGTAGGTAATATGAGTAAACATGATGATAATACACGACATAGGCACCTACTGAGTCACTTTACTCTTCCAGCAATAGGGTGGAATTTCACTTAATGCTAAACGTATTTAGTAGCCTGTCAAACGTTTGTCAGTTGGTACAAAATGTAGGTATTTAAAATTTGAATTAAATACAATTTTAAATAAGTTTAGCGTTTGGTAATAGTGACCCTACATGAGTGAATCCACCACTACCACCCTATAGAACCAGCATAAACGGTCCGAGCTAGGAGATTTACACCTTAGATGTGCATAAAGGTTCCAGTCGAATGAGCCTTACGCCAAAATAATTGAATAGATAGATTAGAACTTCAGTTCTTGAACCGCTACTTGACCATTTGTCTTGTCACCTTCCTATATGGGGCAAGAGTTTGTTGGCATTAGTGGGTTTAGTGACACAGTAACTTTGCCTTAGATAGTCGACGCGTAACTACCTACCATCGTCATAACGGATCGATATAAATATATTATTATGAGTTACTCCTTACGAAAGAGAATCAGATATGCATCACGAATATTTTCTTTTTGACCGATTTCGAAAAAGGGGGAGGATCTCAATTCATATGTACTTATGTTTTTTTTATAAACAAAAGCTGAATAGGTACCTACTCGTATTCGCAACCTAAGTTAAGTAAAAACTGTGGTTTTTCCCTATTGTGTCTTTCTTAGTGATGGTGAAGATTATGTGCTGCATACCTACCTGTAGCAGTTTTATAATATTATGATCTTAGTTTTTCTATATCCTATAAGTAGTATATCAAATATTTTCTTACAATAGCTTAGTAGGTACAATTATTGCGGCAATAACTAACAACATAATCAATGTTCAACTGTGCCTGAATAATAGTTATAGCAATTCGTTGATGATATGTACATTATGTATGATAAAGACAATGTGTAGCTTTGTATTTTTGTAAGTTACTTACCGACGACTGTGCAGAAACTTTTATTAGTTTGACGTGAACAAAACACCCCGTATACCTAATATTTTATGCCGTGACTATAAGCGTTCCTAAAATCTTTATTAAAGTACGCGCCCACAGCTATGTACAATTTAGATATTAGGGACTATAAAAAAAAAGAAAAAATATAGTTTCATTCTTATATTTCTAAAAGCATTAAAATAAATACAAATCCTATTGGTCTTCCTTTAGATACAATAAATAATACAAAGTTGCTGGGTACGTTGGTAGACTAAATTCTGGAAGGTGCACATTTAATATACGGTTAAGTCATAAACAAGAAGATCCTTAAACTTTTCAGACAATATGGCATATTATGGGTATTAGCTTCACTTTAAATTACTAAAAATTCTATCAATACATTCTATGTACATGCGATAAATAATTGCATTTTTTCTTATACTGAACACAATGTTTGTGAAAAAGATTACAGCACAAGGGAAGAAGGGATGGGCCGCGTCAACTTTAAAATGAGGTTTTAGATTATTCATAGCTCAAGCTCAGTGGCGCCGCACATCGCAGCGTTAGAAGAACGAACTAATTAAATTCTTGAAGATTAATCGATATGAGCAGATTTTATGAGATAAAAGTAGGTAACTAGGCGTTTTTACAATATAATCCTAAAATCTCATTTTACTGTTGACGGGTCAATGTCCAACGACATGATATACTCATTTATACTTTCTTTACATATAAAAAATAGAATCCTTACCCGATCACTTTGGATCTACGAGGAGAATGTATTATAAATGCATAGTTTATAATTATGATATGAATCTATAATCAGAGCACCATTTTAATGTTAGTATAAAGTATTAAGTTAGTAAGTTATATGTTTGAGGAAAACATCGGGTGGAAACTGTGTGTGGTCCGACCGTCGCGGCGCCGCTACTATGAACCCTCGATCAATACGTTTCAAAGCGAAAACAGGGTAGTAAAGACCCTATAGAAGAAGTACCATTGAGAACTTAACGAATTTACATTCAAAATAATCCTTACATTCATATTCATAAATAGCACTATTGACAACGCTCATTCGGATGTGCGGAAGACGTGGTTAACCATTTGAAATAGCTAGAGGCAACACGGCAGACATTTCATAATCGCCATATCATAGTAGGGCCCCCGGTCGGTATGCAATGGTCCTACACCCTCTCAGAGAGTCAGATATATGAGTTAGTAGAGAGACAGGGATTGACGAATCCATCGGCTAATCTATTACAATTAAATATTTACTATGATTATGTACTTATAAGTTTTCTGTACTTGTGGTATGTAGTGTTGCTTTTAAACTAGAAATTCAGTTACAGTGGGATTTACAAATCTATACTTATGTAAGTTACAATACTTCTGTATTTTTTAATTACTTATGTGATTTTTACGTATGAAAATTACACCTAGTACTTTTATATTTCAATCTAAATGAGTGTAAATCGACACACTTTTAATGAAATTTTTGCATGTGAGATAATACCACTGTTACTGATCTTCTCCATAAAAACTTATATCTATAGGCTAAGGTAGGGCCTTATGTCTAGGAGTCTAGGGACTACATTCGACATTGATGCGTTTGATTTAGCCTTTTTTCCTATATCCGAAGCACCCTGTCAATATGTAGAGACATTCACAACAGTTTGTTAGTTTAGTAAGCGCGGTCATTCAAATATTGAAACAATAATTTCATCATATTCGCCATTATCATTCATACATGTTTAACATACGTATAAAAAGTCATTCTTTCATTACTTACATTTACTAACGAATCTCACTGATCAATGTTTTATCAACATTATAGACTCACTCCCAATCATAATGAAATGTTAATACATGAATAATAATGACATTGATACCTACACGTGCGATGGATCAAATCAAACTTAACAAAGTCATATTCAAATCACCGTGCTTACTAAATAAATGCATCATTATAAATAAATTACATACTTAGCACAATTCATACTGTTTTAAGTAAATTACAAATTTGTAATATCATTCTTTATACAGTTAGTTATACACAATATTTGACTACCTATCTACATTATTTATTATTAGAGCTATATATAGGTACATAACGTAACTTACATACTAGGGGTAGTAATATACTACGGGTAAGGGTAATTGTCTTTCGCTCACAACCGCTTCGGTCAACCAGTGTGAATAAATATTTGTGATGAATACATTGCGAGAGAGATCGTCATGGTAATACAGTTATTATGACTCGAGTATTTGGTCAATGGCTGCCGAGGCGGTTGCGAGAGTAAGCACAATACAATCCTCGCTTACTTTAAAGCTGTTGAGTGAATGGGACAGCAATACAACGCTATCCCCCTCACTCAAATCTGTTTTAAAGTAAGTAGAGGAAGCAGGGATAGCAGTGGAACACCGGCATCGGCTTTTGTTCATATTTAATACAACGGTACTAGTCAGGTACATGTTAAGAAACTGTCAGCCTGATATAAATGCGAGGTTGGACACTCTGGCCAAGAATACTGTCTTGAGAAAACTCGCTACTAGAAAATGTAAAAAGTGTTGACTCAGATTTGCTATGGCACTTTGTCCGCACACGATTTTACTGGGATATGATTCCCAGTTAACAAAACAACAATAAGTCTACAATAATATCTTACAAACAACGTGTGCTATCCATTCCAACATTTCTCAAAACAGTATCCTAGTTCAGAGCGTTACAATAGTCAAGTATCACACAGTTCACAAAGAGAGAAGGCAAGACATAGCCGGCCCGTTCCCACCGCTGGTCTTAGCGCTAGTCAGTCGTTTGATGACGTCACACGTCGGTTTGCCTCGCGCGGGGGGCGGAGTCTCGTGAGCCGAATGCGCTGATTGGCCCGGCGTCGCGCAGGGGCGAGTTGATTGGCCCGGGGTCGCGCAGGGGCGTGGTCTCCTCCGCGTCAGACTCCTCGATCTCGCATAGTCGTGCTGATGCGTCGCTGGTGGTAGACCGGTCGTCGTCATCGAGAAGGGAGTTGCGTTCTTCTGTTGGATGATAATTATGGTTAGTGGTGATTGATTATGGACGAACTTAGTTTAAGCGGACGAGCGAGTGATTAGAGATCCTGACTGCTGCCGGGTTCGATCCACTGCCAGGGCAGATAATTTATTTAAAGACAGATATTTGTAGTCGGGTCTTAGATGTTAAAAAATTATGTGTTGTGAGATATCTCCAACCCGCCTGCCAAGCGTGGAGATTATGGCAGTACCTGCAGTGGATTATTACGGGCTGTACGTTTTTTTTATAAATTTAAACAAAATTGAATGTATAAAAGTGGAGAGACGGCAATGCATTCGAAGTGTCTTCTTGACGTGTGCTGCCATCTGTAACGTAGTAGGTAGTACCTAACTGATGGTCTAGCACGGGGCGCCATTAAGACGTGACAAAAGTTCTCCGTCGCGCTCTTGAAGCTGCGCTATGCCAGGGAGCACTATGCAAAACCTTTTAAGCCTTGTATCCACTTGAGCATGCTCAGGTGAAATATCGGCTCATTGAGCCTAGCCGCTCAAGTGGAGACGAAAATCCCAGCGTGCTCAAGCGTCTCTACTTGACCGGCTCGGCTAAATCAGGCGCTCATTCACCTGAGCATGCTCAAGTGGATACAAGGTGCTAGCCCATCTCATATGACAGTGTCTCAGCCCCAACGTACCCAGCATGGTGATAAGGCTAGCGGCGTCCGGCTCGCGCAGGGTGCGGGCGCGGAGCGTGTCGTCGCGGTCGCCGCCCGTGTCGTCCTCGCGGGGCAGGTAGGCGTCTGGGTGCACTAGGTAGGCGGAGGCTGGGGGGAGAAGGGTAGGTTAGAGATTTTATATGTTTATGTCTACAGGATGTTGCAAAAAGGGTATACTAAGCCGAATGTTATTTTTTTCGTGAATATTGAAATTCTGATTTTAGTTTCGGGCTTAGATATACCATGCTGCATATTATGTAGGTTTCGGTTTAATATACCCTTTTTGCAAAACCCTGTATAGATCGAATGAGTAGAAAGGGATCTGTTAGAGATGTCTTATGTTTATGTCTAAAGGTAGATCGTTTGATTGCTTAACATACTTTCAATCAGAAAAATTCAAAAATGAGTGATATAAAATAAGTAAAAACTCCTTGAGGCCGGCCAATAATCTGTCCTGGAATCCGTTTTGGCCTAGCCAGCGCCTTCGCCCGTTGCCAAATATTTAATAGATATAGGTACGATAATGACTCATCATCATCAGTCCGTAATCGTCCAGTGCTCCCAGACACAGGCCTCTCGCAAGGAGAGCCATAACACAGGCCTTTCTGGCCACCAGTCTAAGGTAATGTAAAGTAATGACTGTAAACTGGAACGAACCTATAATTCGCATCATGCCAGTTTACCATTATTGTTATGAAAAGAAGTAAACTCGCACTAGTGCCAGAATTTTGGCGTGCCAGTTGCCTCCTAACCCGCCTGTTCATAGTACTCTCGAGCTCGTTGCTCCACAGGCCGCCAGTTCCAGCAACTCACCATCAGTGAACTCGTATCTGGTGTCATCGTCCCCCATTCCTGAGGAAGTGTCGTACTCGGGCGGGGGGCGCGGGCGCGGGCCTGAAGACGGCGACGTGGAGTCGCGCCGCTCGCCCACTGTCACCTCTGTAGGGGGGAAAAGAGGGGGGTTAGTTTGTAAAAATGTGTAAAATAAGTCAAAGTCAAAGTCAAAGTCAAAATTTTTTATTCATCGTACAAATATAAAATTTTCTGATGAACGTCAATTTTTACAAATTACTCTCCGTTCGGATAAGGGGGGGCTCTTTCTGTCTAAGGAGAAGAACGGAGGCAAGAAACTCCTGAGCCATCTTTTCAAAAAAAAGACTTAAAACTAGTTGGTATACAATAGGTACTTATAAGCTTAATAATGATTATTATAATAATATGAGCAGAGCTAACTACTTATCACAGCCATGCATTAACGTCCTCTAAGTAATCATCAATTTTATAATAAGCTTTTTTACAGAGTTTCTCTTTAATGTAACACTTAAACTTATTCTCTGGCATTTGAGCAACTTCTGTTGGAAGCTTATTATAAAATCTAATACAGTACCCTAAAAACGATTTATTAACTTTCGCCAGACGCATCGCTGGAAAAGCCAGCTTATGCTTGTTCCTAGTATTAATGTCATGATTACTGCCAATTGTATCAAAAGTTGAAATATTCTTTCGTACATACATTAAATTGGAAAAAATGAACTGACATGGAACTGTAAGGATGTTAATTTCTTTAAATAGTTCTCTCAATGAATCCCTGGAACCTAGTTTGTATATAGAGCGGATGGCTCTTTTCTGTAATACAAATATAGTTTCAATATCAGCGGCTCTACCCCAAAGCAAAATGCCATACGACAATAAGCTGTGGAAATAACTAAAGTAAACTAATCTGGCGGTTTCAACGTCGGTCAGTTGTCTAATTTTCCGTACAGCAAAAGCTGCGGAGCTCAACCTTCCAGCCAATTTTTCAATGTGAGGTCCCCACTGTAACTTTGAATCTATAGTCATCCCAAGAAAAACAGTATCATTAACTAGGTCCAATTTATTCCCATCTAGAATAATGTTAGTATCGCATTGTCTAACATTCGGCAGTGTAAATTTAATACATTTCGTTTTCTTAGAATTCAATAGAAGATTATTAACGGTAAACCAATCGTGTATGTCAGATAGAATAGAATTAATTTCATTAAAATTATTTTCACTTCTTTTAACTTTAAAAAGCAAAGAAGTATCATCAGCAAATAAAACTATATTAGTCAATTTTTCAACCATAAAAGGCAAGTCATTAATATAAATGAGGAATAAAAATGGTCCTAGAATAGATCCTTGAGGGACGCCTATCTTTACATGAGCCCCCTGTGATTTAGTATTGTTAATATCGACCCTTTGTTGCCTCTTGTCTAAATATGAAACTATCAAATCTAAAGCCTTTCCTCCTATTCCATAGTATCTCAGTTTCGAAATTAAAGTCTGATGGTCTACACAATCAAACGCCTTCGATAGATCACAGAAGACTCCAATAGCATCGTGATGGTCTTCCCAGGCGTCAAATATGTGCTTAATTAACGCAGTACCGGCATCGGTTGTTGATTTGCCTTTTGTAAAACCATACTGTTGGCTATGAAACAATCGAGCTTCATTGAAATGCAAAAGCATCTGATTGAGTATGACCCTCTCAAATATTTTACTCAAAACTGGAAGAACCGAGACAGGCCTGAAATTTGCAGGGTCCTCCATATCCCCACTCTTGAACAGAGGTATAATTTTACTCAATTTCATAAGATCTGGGAACACACCTTCAGCGATACATTTATTAAAAATGTTAGCCAAAATTGGGGCGATTTTATTAATAATAGAAAGAACAAATTTAACTGACATTCCCCACAAGTCTTCAGTTTTCTTCATATTTAAAGACTTAAATGTTTTTATAATAGTTAATGTATTAATATATCTGAATTTAAATTCCTTATCGGTTGAAGGTGCGTTCTCCTTCGCCAGGGTTTCAGCTAATGTAGCTGAAGAATCTAGGTTGCAAGTAGTCTCTAAAGGAATGTTCGTAAAAAACTCTTCAAAGACTCTCGCCACCTCGTCATTTGATGTTATTATGTCATTGCCTACCTTTAAAGATAAATTAGTCTCGCGTGTTCGATTCTTCCCCGTTTCGTTATTAATTATATTCCAAATGGCCTTAGATTTGTTAGCCGAGTCTTTAATCTTGTTATTAATAAAAATTGTCTTCGCACAGTGACAGACACATTTGTACATTTTGCTATATTTCTTCACATAAGATTGAAAGTCAGGGCGGAGTATGAATGTTTTCATCTCATACAGATCATATAATGTCGCCCTGCTTTTGCGAATACCATCTGTAGCCCAGTCACAAAATTTAATTTTATTGTCTATCAAAACTTCCTTCGTTTTAAAATTACTCTCAAACTCATCAGCTATTATCTTAAATAAGTTAGTATACATCTCATTAGAATTGCAATCTACTTTAACCTTCGGAAGTTTTTCGTCTAGTTTCTTCAAGTAATTGTCAATTTTCTTTGTAGTAATCGGTCTGCATCTCACCTTAGTTTTATTTGTCTTGTCAGTGTTTACTAAGGTAATGGTCTGCCCACTGTGGTCTGACCTCAGACAATTTATCACACTACTGTCTTTAAACTCACAGTTACAGAATATGTTATCTAGACAAGTGGCAGACGTGGATGTAATTCTAGTTGGTTCCAGAAAGACATTAAAAAGATTAAATGATTTAAAAAGTAACAGTAATTTCGACCTATTAGGAGAGTCACTTAATAGGTCAACATTAAAGTCACCACACACTATTACTTCCTTTTTACTATTGGAAGCTAACCTTAGAACATCCTCCATGACAGTCTCAAAGGTAATGAAATCACCAGTAGGTGGCCTGTAGGTACATACTATTATATACTTGTTTAGCTCTGCACATGAAATTTCTATATGGTGTTTAACAGAAAGAGCAACTATGTCCTTTCGTTCTTTACATTTACAATTTTCTTTAAGAAATATAAGTGACCCGCCATGCTCGTTGCACTTTCTGTTAAAACAGCTTATAAGTTTGTAATTTTTCAATTGGAACATCATTTGATTCTCGTCTAACCAATGTTCTGTGATACATAAACAATCAATGTTAAATTTTTCCGAAAATAGTTCTATTTCTAACAATTTAGAAGAAAGACTCTGAATATTCTGATGTACCAATTTAAATTCATTCTTAAATGTCTTGTCCTTTAATAGTTTTGAGCCGAGAGAGCAGTGAACTGAATCAATCTTTATATCAACGCTATGATGCTCTCCCGTTGTCTGGGAATCTAATTTAAATCTACTGTACTATTACTATTATCAGTATTACTACTGACGGTGTCAATAGGGACACAAGTTTTCTTCGTTATAATGCTTATAACTGAGTTAATAAGATGAGCTACTTCTGTAGCTAGACGTCGTTTCTGATTTGAGGACAAAAATAAACTGGCCCAAGTCAATTTAAAATTATCTACGTACAAATTAGTATCAAAGAAATTGATACAGTCGGATTTACAACATGCATTGTACATTATTTTATTTAGGCTACATGTCATATAATTGCATTTGTCGGGCAGTGTGCATGAGTAAGGAAATGCACAAACAAATACATGTTTAGCAGGAATGATGAATAGATGTAGAATTTCTAAAATGAAAAGTGTAATGTAGTGAAGCCACTATCCATCATGTATTTATTAAGAATCTAAGGCGCGAATTACGCGGCGCAGGGATCTTGCCGCTTGAAAGCGGCACGTTGTTAAGTAAGTATACTTAAGGGGCGTGGCACAGGTACGTCGTTTCGTCACCGCTTAACTACATTTTATATTGAAATATTTTGAAGCGGCAAGATGTCTGAATAGTCTTGCGCAGATAGCTAGAATAGTGAGTTTTCATTGGATTGCTGTAACTATTTTTCTGGCACAGGGTGCCTTCAACGGAATGCTGTTACCAGAGGGCCCCGCAAAATTGTAAGTTTTCTTAACAACTCGAGCAGTTCAAATCGACTGGATACTTTGTATTGCGGGGAGCTCTAACGGTGTAAAAACTGTCACTCCGCAGTACTATAATAAGATCACATATAGTTACCAGTGATGGCGGGCAGCGCGGGGCTGGCGGCGCACCAGTCGGAGCAGTCCCAGTGGTAGCCGCCCACCAGGTCGCCGCCGCCGCCGCGCCGCCGCCCCGCCCGCCCAGCCGCTGATGGGGACGGGGGGCAGGTTGATTTGACGCCTTTTAGATCTGTTGAAGAGGGGATAGTTAGTTTAATTAATAGTGAGAGTGAAGAATATGGCTATCGGCATAAAGCGGAGTCACACTCAGTCAGAGCGTACATATGAAAATAAAGGGTGACAGATTCTATTGATTCGTTCTGGTTGTCGAATGACTTATTAAATAGGTACGTATTACACGTTGTGAGACGCTGAGGGATATCAAAATAGTCGCTTGGCCTTAGATTATAGTGGAAATTTAAACAAAATTATTTGGGGTTTGTACTTTACAACATTTACCACGGTTTTTATTTTGCATCAGTAAAGAAAAATCTTTGAAACCGATAACGAATAACATAGCAAGAAAACTCACCATTATAAATCTTGTTATCCGTGAACGTGTGCAGATGCATCTGCTCGGACCACGGCTTGCGGTCCGGCGGGTCTATATTCAGATTCCTCAAGTAATCCGGGGGCATCCCCTCCAGCTCATCACCAGCCGAGCCATAACTCCTCAACGTATCCGCATTATTCAACGCTTGTGGTTCGCACGCGCAAGACGCTGGTCTTTCCCTTCTATCCGCTACTAGATTTGACATCTTTGTCGGTAGCTTCTCGACTAGATGACTATTTAGTGGCACGTCTTTGGTGATGGTTTCGCGTCGCTTGCGTCGGCACAGTAGTGGTAGGAGGGATAGTAACAGTAGTAAGATGATGACGGCGGCGGCGGCGGCGTAGAGCGGCCAGCCGACGGAGCGAAGCCACAGCCAGAGCACGCCCGGGGAGGACGCGATGTTGTCCGCTGATAGCACCGCTCCTGGAGAGAAAATTGGTGTTGAGAAAAAGTATTTGTTTACCACAACCCATCAAGTGTTGGGGTACGGGTCTCCTTCCAATGAACGAAAGGTTTAGAGAGCTTTAACATGCAATCGGTACATTGGATAGCTTTGCTTTAGCTAAGGATTTGTCGCCGTGTTGACCAGACAGATTAACGTTTATGGCTGAGTGCCTAGGGTACGCCGGACGTATACGGAGAAGCCTTTTATTACAGGTACTGACCGGTAGTAAGCGGGTTCCCACAATGCTCCCCAGTCTTCTCAGGCGGGCAGGCACACCTATACCCGCCCGGTTCATTGACGCAAGTGGCGCCCTCTGCGCAGGGCTCTACACACTCTAAACTTTGTATAATGTAGGAAGAACATTATGACAGCTGTTCTTTAGACATTTCATCTGTCATTCATGGGAAAATGGACCATATTCCCCAGGCATCTGTCTATTAAACGTCAGGATAAAATAAAATTGGGTTCTCTTCATGGTTCTCCTATATTTTACAAAGTATGATACACAGACACGGCTAAAGAACATTGTGACAGCTGTTTTTTAGACATTTCATCTGTCATTCATGGGAAAATTGACTTTATTCCCTAGGCATCTGTCTATCAAACGTCAGGATAAAATTGGGTTCTCCTATATTTTACAAAGTATGCAACACAGACACACTCAGGTACTCACCGGTAGTGAGTGGGTTCCCGCAATGCTCCCCAGTCTTGCCATCTGTGACCACCAGGTTCATTCACGCAAGTGGCGCCCTCTGCGCAGGGCTCTTCACACTCTGATACACTATCCGAATCGAATAATACCATTCTTTCTTGGCTTACCGGTAGTAAGGGGGTTCCCGCAATGCTCGCCAGTCTTCCCAGGGGGGCAGGCACACCTGTAACCCCCCGGTTCGTTGATACAAGTGGCGCCCTCTGCGCAGGGCTCGCCGGCGCACTCGTCCACGTCGTGTTGGCAGCGCGGGCCCCAGTACCCGCGGCAGCGGCACGACGGCCCGAAGGAGCCTTCACTCGCAGGGCTCTACACTCTATATACTTTGTATAATGTAGGGAGAGCATTGTGACAGCTGTTTTTTAGATAGTTCATCTGTCATTTGTGGGTTTTCATGGGGAAAATGGACTTTATTCCCCAGGATATCAAAACTTACTTACTTACATACTTATTCCCAATCTCCGCTGGGGAGCAAAGGGCCGAAGTGAAGCGCCGCCATTCTTTACGATCATCAGGCTATCAAAAGTCTGGATAAAATTGGGTTCTCCTATATTTTACAAAGTATGCAACACACACACACTCAGGTACTGACCAGTAGTAAGCGGGTTCCCGCAATGCTCGCCCGTCTTCCCAGGGGGACAAGCACACCTATACCCCCCTGGTTCATTGACGCAAGTGGCGCCCTCTGCGCAGGGCTCTCCATACACTGATACACTATCCGGATCGAATAATACCATTCTTTCTTGGCTACTCACCGGTAGTAAGCGGGTTCCCGCAATGCTCCCCAGTCTTCCCAGGGGGGCAGGCACACCTATAACCACCAGGTTCGTTGATACAAGTGGCGCCCTCTGCGCAGGGCTCGCCGGCGCACTCGTCCACGTCGTGTTGGCAGCGCGGGCCCCAGTACCCGCGGCAGCGGCAGGACGGCCCGAAGGAGCCTTCACACGCAGGGCTCTATACTCTATACTTTGTGTAATGTAGGAAGAACATTGTGACAGCTGTTTTTTAGATAGTTCATCTGTCATTTGTGGGTTTTCAAGGGAAAATGGATATTCCCCAGGCATAAGCATCTGTCTATCAAACGTCATAGGGTTCCTATATTTTACAAAGTATAATCCACAGAGACACTCGGGTACTTACTTGTTTTCAGCTGGCCCTTAGTGTACTTACTACTTGTACACTAAGGGCCAGCTGAAAACCAGCGCTGTGGCCTCTCTGGCCGCAGCACACGCTGAGCTGGTGCCTTTTTGACGCTCTGGACAGCACCTTGTATTATTTTCTGTTTTTTTTTCATATATATTTTTTGTAGTATTCTTTTTCTTTCTGTTTCTTACTTACCAGTAGTAAGCGGGTTCCCGCAATGCTCCCCAGTCTTGCCAGGGGGGCAGGCACACCTGTACCCCCCAGGCTCGTTGATACAAGTGGCGCCCTCTGCGCAGGGCTCTTCACACACTGATACACTATCCGGATCGAATAATACCATTCTTTCTTGGCTACTCACCGGTAGTAAGCGGGTTCCCGCAATGCTCCCCAGTCTTGCCAGGGGGACAAGCACACCTATACCCCCCTGGTTCATTGACGCAAGTGGCGCCCTCTGCGCAGGGCTCTCCACACTCTATACCTAACTAAGTGTATAAATCGAAATAAATCCCTTTTCTTTCTTTCTTTAACAGACAAGGGTACTGACCGGTAGTAAGCGGATTCCCGCAATGCTCCCCAGTCTTCCCAGGGGGGCAGGCACACCTGTACCCCCCTGGTTCGTTGACGCAAGTGGCGCCCTCTGCGCAGGGCTCGCCGGCGCACTCGTCCACGTCGTGTTGGCAGCGCGGGCCCCAGTACCCGCGGCAGCGGCAGGACGGCCCGAGGGACCCTTCACCGCAGGGCTCTACACTCTATATGCTTTGTGTAATGTAGGGAGAACATTGTGACAGCTGTTTTTTAGACATTTCATCTGTCGTTTGTGGGTTTTCAAGGGAAAATGGATATTCCCCAGGCATAAGCATCTGTCTATCAAAATTCATAGGATTCTTCCTATATTTTAAGATCCCGACGAATTGAGAACCTCCTCCTTTTTTTGAAGTCGGTTAACAAAGTAAAATACACAAAGACACGGCTACTAACCAGTTGTTAGTGGATTCCCGCAATGCTCCCCAGTCTTCCCAGGGGGGCAGGCACACCTGTACCCCCCAGGCTCATTAATACAAGTGGCGCCCTCTGCGCAGGGCTCTTCACACACTGATACACTACTTTTGAGACTTTCTTTCATTCTTTCGTACTGATACACAGAGAGACTGACTACTGACCTGTCGTAAGTGGGTTGCCACAATGTTCCCCAGTTTTCCCAGGGGGGCAGGCACATCTGTACCCCCCAGGTTCGTTGATACAAGTGGCGCCCTCTGCGCAGGGCTCGCCAGCGCACTCGTCCACGTCGTGTTGGCAGCGCGGGCCCCAGTACCCGCGGCAGCGGCAGGACGGCCCGAAGGAGCCTTCTTCGCAGGTGCCTCCGTTGTCGCATACCTGTGGAGATATTATTATAAAGATTCAGTACAACGGACATTTTGATATGTGACTCAGAGTTGTCGCATAATGGGGGTAAGGAGATGAGGTTAGGGACGGGAAATGAGAAATAGGGCGTTTTTCAGCGTAAGCAAATAGGGACATTGTTTAAATGGGAATTGAAGATGCTACGTCGCATACCTGGAGGAAGATGAGGTTAAGATGGGGGAATGAGAATGAAACGGCGTTTTTCAGCTCATATAAATATGTAAATTGTTTGAATCGTCGTAAAACTTGAGCAGCAGGGTTAGATAAAATTTGGTTTTACAGCTAAACCCACATACATACTTTTCAAATATGTATGACATTCAAATCATGACAATGTTCTGTCGGCATTCGGCTGACATAACAAACTTTTTTTGTACTATAGATCCTATAGAGACTAGACTATAGTATGTCTATACTACTACTACACCTACTTGTCAAGGATATAAAAAGCGAATTAAGAAAGATGAAATGCCTGCAATGAAACATAACCCTCGAGTTGCAAATTCTGTAAATCGCTCAAAGCCCTAAAAATATAAAGCCAACTCACATTATCCCCAAAGCAGAACCTCCCCTTCTCGCACCGATCCCCGTAGGCGGGGGCTGCGCAGGCGCAGGCGTACCCGCGCTCGGTGTCCGCCGGGGCGCAGTGCCCGCCGTGCAGGCAGGGCCGCCCGCTCAAATGCATCCTAATGTTCCGTCAGCATTCGGCTGACATAACAACCTTTTTTTTGTTCTATACGCTACCTACTCTACGCAAACTCGGCTACAAAAAGCGAACGATAAATCCGATGACTGCAGAGAAATGTGGCCCACATTCTGTATAAATCTTTCAAAAAAGCCCTAAAAACACATCAGATTATAAAACAACAAAAGCCAACTCACATTATACGCAAACTCGGCTACAAAAAGCGAACGATAAATCCGATGACTGCAGAGAAATATGGCCCACATTCTGTATAAATCTTTCAAAAAAGCCCAGAAAACACATAAGATTATAAAACAACAAAAGCCAACTCACATTATCCCCAAAGCAGAACCTCCCCTTCTCGCACCTATCCCCATAGGCGGGGGCTGTGCAGGCGCAGGCGTACCCGCGCTCGGTGTCCGCCGGGGCGCAGTGCCCGCCGTGCAGGCAGGGCCGCCCAGCGCACGGGGCTAGGTCCACCTGTATATTTATTTAGCTTTTTAGAATACATCTAGAAATACAGGTATAAGACAGCCAAAATAAGACTGTATAAGATAAACTGGTCTTACTGCCAGTATCAATCGGTTAGTGTATCGATAGCTGACAGTTACTATCATACGATGATGATAAAATCGTATGACAGTAACTGTCAGCTATCGTAAGTTAGGCAGTTTACTTTGTTAAACATAGCATGAGCTGTATGACGTTTGATTGACAGAGCCTGGTGAATAAAATTGCTTATCTAAAAACAATAAAATGGCAAATAAAAAGTATAGATTTGACAGCCGTTATAGGACTCATGCTACATTTTACGTCTATGTTTACTCTTTCGTTTCCCATAAACTTAATGAACGTTATACAAACCTCGCAGTGCACGCCGGTGTAGCGCGCGTGGCAGGTGCAAGTGTAGGCAGGCGAGGTCAGGGTCGGGAGGCACGTGCCGCCTGGAAGGGAAAATAGTTGAAGAATTAGCCAATTTGGTAGTTAATTTTAAAGAAACATGGTTAAGAACACTGGAATTACAAGCACAAATGAGTCTATTTGACGATCCTGAAGTAATAATAAAATATCAGTAAGAGATTAAACTGCCGACTACCAGAACATATGGATGTAAAATATGTAATTCAGAATTTTGCACGAACGATAAGCATCTTTTTATATGGGTTACTCAAAACCTTTTGTACGCTTCTTTTCCTCTTTGAACGTTCTCTCTACGACCTCTATTCCACAACAACAATTGTAAATAAAGGGACGTTTCCTTCATTTTATATGTGTCTTCAATGCTTTTACTAAGTTTAGGGAAAGTAATTCCATAAATGTATGCAACTCCATGTCGTAAATCAATTTCATATGCCTAAAGAAATAAAATGAATAAAGATGATCTCACCATTAAGACACGGATACTCCGAGCACGCATTAGGCGGCGGCAGCGGCGGGCACTGCGGCGACGTACGCACACGTACCGCCCGCGCCAGGGGGCCGGCGGTGGGCGCGGGGGCGGCGGGGGGAGGGGCGGCGTGCAGGGGGAGGGGGGCGTCGCCGAGGCGCAGCTCGGAGATGCAGCCGACGAAGCCGCGAGTCACCTGCGAGGATTTGTGCTTGCAGTTATTGCACGCGTGTTGCTTTTGTGCGAGTGAATTTTTAGGGCTGCCTCGGAGCAGATTTCAGTTAGAATTGAGAAAACAAAACATAGTTACAGAGCTTATGAGGCACAAATGACGGGAGATAAGATGGCTTTAAGCGAAGTTTCTTGCAGACAACCTTTCATATTAGATGCAGCTAATAGTTTAGTTTTGTGAATAAGTAGATGGTTTTGGAAACCATGGTCTCATAATTATGCACCTTGCCTACTGGTATTTTTACGTTAATAAAAACGTCATGTTCGCCCAATATGGAGCCTAGAATCTCGATACCGTCACAGACACAGAAAATACTGTAAAATCTTAGCTACAAAGATCAGTACAACAACAAATCCACAAACCTGCAACGGCGCATCAGCATGAGCATGCCGCTCCATAAACGCGCCCACATACATCTGCTGCCGCGGCAGGTCTAGCACGGCGGCGGGCGGGGCGACACGGGCCGCCGCGTGCTGCCGGTCCGCCGAGACGCGGACCGTGTCGCCGCGCCGGTGTACTCGGGCCGAGTGCCACGCGCCGTCGGAGATCGAGGCTGAGGTTCGTGCCTCGACTGGGCCGGAGCCTAGCTCCATGCGGACCTGGGGAGAAATTGAGTGAGTTAGTCGTTTGGTTTTTTGGTAAATCAATGTGAATATCTGTAGAACATATCGGTTCCTACTAGCTTTAAGTGAATTTACAGTGCCTATTATGGGTATCAAGTTGTAAGCACAATTCTATTTTGACGAATTTGACATAAATAATAAGACGTCTTGTGCATTGTAATAGTTGAAGGTAGACACAGAAAAAATATGAATTTAATAATACGACGATGTATGATGCGGGTGAATGATGATAATATAAGCTGCCGGTACAGTTGATTTTATACTAACGGGGGATAGATCAAAATTCGCCTACATTATGATTAGTAACTGTCAACTAACCTGCACATATCCATCCACGATCTCGAGCACCAGATAGTCGATCTTCCCGATCAGAGCCAGCAGAGTCCCGGCCGGGGCCAGCGTGCGGAACCGCACCGTGATCTCCAGTTCATCTTCAAACGTACGAGTAGCTTCACTCATCTGATACAACGCGTAGCTTTCACCATCGAAATACGCGACTGAAGTCTGACAATCAGGGCAGGACGGCTGTGGCGGCGCCACTGGACGCTCGCACCTATCTCCCTCAGATCCCGCTGGGCAGACGCAAGAAGCTTTCAGTCTATGAGAGGGCGCCACTAGCGCGAAAACATCAGCCGCCGCCCCACGCGTGTTGGACCCTAACTCAGCCGTTTCTACACACTGCCCCCGAATGCAACCGCCGCAAGCCGCTCTAACCAACTCTTCTACTACTAATCGAGTTAGTTCTTCCAGTCTTTCTAAATGCGCGTGTAATCGACGTCTTATTTCCTCGGCGGACGCCCATTCCGCTCCGGATCGCACGGCGAATAGCACGTCTAGGTCTTGCGCGATTTGTCGTTTGTTTCTAGGTAGTTCGTTGACGTCATCGCCGCTTGGTTGTACGCTGATGATGACGACGTCGTTAGGCGCGCAGTCCATAGCTTCTCTTACCGCGCGAATGAAACCCTTTCTGTGGGATAGCACGAAGTCTGTATCGGTAACTTCTCTGAATCTTATCACGACGGATTGTGCTAACATCTCATTGGTAACTAGAACCACTGATACATGCACTGATGCGGCTGACATGAACTTTCCATCGCTCACTGTCACATTCAACTTGTAGTCGCCCACGTCTAGTCTGGGAGCCGCTCGTAAGGTGCCGTCTTTAGCGTCTAAATCGAACAGATCTGTAGCCGGATATAGAGCGCCCTCTGTCGGTGATAAAGTCCAGGTTAACGTGTCATAAGCGTCCCGGTCAGAAGCGTGGACTCTTCCCAGGATTCCTCCGGGGAATTCGTCCAAGTATGACATGACGACGACTTCAAGAGGTATCACTATGGGCGGGTATTGTGACTCTTCTATGACCCGCACTGTGACCCACGCGTCGGAATACAGAGGGGGAGTGCCGTTGTCGAATACACGGATCTGAAACAAAATTATACCATATTTAATTTGTTTTTATTACATCTTATATCAATGCATCGTTTTTATGTAAGTAAAAATATAGCTCACCTGTAAAATATACCGATCTTTGATCCTGTGATTGAACCTGGTCGCAGTCCGCAAGACGCCATCTTGTTCAAGTCTGAAAGCCCCTCCTTCGTTCCCGGTTTGAAAGTCGAATGTATACGGCGCAGCATTAGGCGGGGCGTCTGCGTCTATCACTTTCAGCTCCAACACTGCATGACCTAAGGGCCTGCCTTCTTGCACCACACATGTGTAGTTTTCTTGAGAGAATTTAGGCGGATTGTCATTGGCGTCTAGCACTTCTAGATTGACGGTAGCTGAAGCTTGCATGACAGGCGTGCCTCGGTCTTTCGCTCGCACTTCTATCACATACGCCGGCACCGTCTCTCGATCCAATGGAGCTATTAGCGAGATATACCCTGTATCTATATCAATAGCGAATCTTCCATCGCGATTTCCTCGAGCTATAGAGTACTGGACTCTTCCATTTTCGCCCGCATCTTCGTCTAGCGCGATGACTTGCAGCACGTTACTGCCGACGGGCGAGTCTTCTTTCACTCGAGCTCCGTACGAAGCTTGAGAGAAGATGGGCGCGTTGTCGTTGCAGTCAATAACAGTGATGTTCACAGTGGCGTGGTCGCTCAAAGGCGGCGACCCTCCGTCTATAGCCTGCACTGTTAGTATGTACTCTTTATTGCGTTCATAGTCCAAAGGCTTAGCGATGCTAATAGCTCCGGTCGCTCGGTCGATTATAAAATCTCCCCTCTCATTGCCTCCGACAATCGAGTAATAAACCTCAGCGTTGACGCCAGTGTCTTTGGACGTGGCCATGACTCTAACTATGACAGTTCCTACGGCGTCCATTTCCGGGACAGTCGCCGTATACCTTTGGAACTCGAATTCCGGAGGATTATCGTTGACATCTGCAACAGTCAATAACACTATAGCCGTAGCGGAGCGTGGCGGTTCGCCCGAATCTTGCGCTTTCACCGTCAATCGATGCGACGACGCGGTCTCTCTATCTAACAGCGCTCTTAGCGTTATAATACCACTATCTTCCGCCAAATCGAAAGCGCCATTATTATCATCAATTAGCGAATACTTCAGCAGTCTATTCGGTCCTAGGTCAGCGTCTGTGGCGTGCACTTTGGCAACCAGAGTCCCCAGTTCTGCGTCTTCAGGTAGCGTCACAGAGTAACGTAGTGCGGTGAAGACGGGTGCGTTGTCGTTGACGTCTGCGACGTGAATCTGCAGCTCGGACACGCACTCCCAGTCCGGCTTGTCTCTGTCTTGCACGTGAGCTTGGAGATGGTAGAGGGGGATGGTCTCTCGGTCTAGAGCTGAGGCTACGGATACGCGACCGGTTTCCTGAAAATAACAAATTTTAGATTAGGTAACCTGCATCCTATAGATAGTGGTAAAATAGGTCTATCATGAACTAGAGCACACCTGGAGGGCTAGTACGGGGCGCATTTAAGACGTGACAAGAGTTTTGCATTGCGCTCACTCACACCGCGCAGCCTCAAGAGCGAACGCGACGGAGAACTCTTGTCACGTCTTAATAGCGCCCCGTGCTACATGGCCTGGTACATTCAGATTCATAAGTAGCTGTACAATTTTTGTAACCTGCTAACTGCCTTTTATTCATTCAAACATTGACGGATTGTTAATAGTTTGACAAGGTACAAAAATGTAAATAGCTCCATGAAGCTGTTTTTTTTTTGTAATTTTCACATTTCGTTCCGTCAAACGCAACTCTCATTCAAATAAAATTCACCCAATATGAACACTACATTCAACAACCCACCTTATTAATAGCAAAGTGCTGGGCCCCCTCTCCAGTCAGGTAATGCCGGAGCCTCGCATTCTGCGGCTCATCATCATCACTGGCTTCCACCGTGAGTAGAGAGTAGCCGGGAGATGCGTCCTCACTGACCATGGAGGTGTAACGGTGCCGCAGGCAGTATGGAGGGTTGTCTGGAAGAAATTGTGAGGGGAGTTTTAGGGGGAGAATTTGTACAGGTTGTTACGAAAGTGGTATAGTGAGCTGCAAGTGCAGTACGGATGGTTGTCTGGAAGATATTGTGAAGGGAGTTTTAGGGGGAGACTTTATATAAGTTTCTAGAAAAGTACTATAGTAACCTGAAAGGATATTTCTCTGTAGTTGTTCGAGAGAGCTCAATTTTATACAATAAGGGTATCCTCGTTCCAAATTACACAGGGCCGTTTGTTAAAATAATCATATTCTACTAATTAGAAATCGCAGTCCAAGAGCCCTCAGATCACGCCTTAACACATTAAATGACGTGTATCATCAGAATCCGAACAGTCACTTGGTCCGCGCACATTCTTATAGCGTGCGTAAACTCACCGTTATAATCAGTCACGTTTATATCCAGCCTGGCAGTCTGGCTGAACTTGCCATCAGTAGCCAGCACAGTCAGGCTATGTGCCGCTCGCGCCTCGCGATCCAGCCTCGCCGCCACCAACACCTCGCCCGTGGGCCGGACGGCGAAGCGCCTGGTCGGGTCCCCGTCGGATATGTAGAAGGAGAGAGGCGTGGTGGCCAGGTCTGGGTCTGTCACCTGGGAAAAATAGAATAGAACTTTATTGGTCACCACAATGACAAAACATACCAATAATACTTATAAACTATGAGCAATGATTAATAGACGGCCTTATCCCTAAGAGCAAGGTGGAATTGAAAAAAAAAAAAACACGCACTCATGCCTTGTACTAATGTACTCCCTTGCGGGGTAGGCAGAGGTGCATTGCTGCACCCACTTTTCGCCAGAGTGTATGTTAGTCCCAATGTAATAGGGGGCGGGCCTATTGCCATTTTACGGGCACATCCAAGACCCGAGAACAAATATCTGTGTTTAAACAAATATCTGCCGCAGCCGGGAATCGAACCCGGGACCATCGGCTCAGTAGTCAGGGTCACTAACCACTACACCATTCAGTCGTCTTGTTTAGGTGGAATTGTTTTAATTAAAATTGGTTTTTAAGGATAACACAGACCTGTTAAGTTTGTAAACCTGTAAAGGGAGACGACGCAACATTATTCTTCATGATTGATACCTTAAGAAGCCACTCGCAACTTTTAGCTCCACAATGGGGACTACCGTTTTTTTGCTCACCAGTTGGCGCCACTGTCGACTGAGGTAAAGAGGTACCATAGCTGTCAAATTTATCAAAGGCGACTTTATCAAATTGGCGCCAAATAAAGTTTTTAAATCTTGAATCTTATAAGCTTATTAATTATAAAATAACTATCATCATATCGAGTTACTATGCCGCAATGTTGTTCAGATCCGTTATATTGGGAAAGAAAAGGAGGACATATGTTACCAAGTGATAAAACTGTTCTAAAACAGTGGCTTGTGAAATAATTATTATCCGATAATCTCGTGTTTGTGAAAATCATTATAACCAATTTCAGAAAGAACATAATGTAAATAAGGATGAGGCATTTAATAAATACACTAAAAATAAAAGAATTACACACTGATTTAACTTTTATTTATCCTCTCCGTTTAAACACACTGCTATACAAAAAATATAACACATTAGTAATACACACAATGAATGCTGGTTGAGTTGTTAGTTGAAACTTAATAATGGTAGTATAGTATACTAAGTATTCTATTATTTGTGGGGGTGTCAGTACCTGCACCTGGCTCACTCGAATGGAGCCTTTGTCCATGTCCGCCTTAAGGTCTAAACTCCACTCCTAAGCTTGGACCATTTCCTACCACACTGGTCCTCTGCAGGTTGGTGGGTTCGAAAATCTAGATATGCAGGTTTTATCACGATGTTTTCATTCACCGTAAGAGCGATGGTATGTACGGTGGCCTGCGCCTAAAAGTATACAGGCGGCGATTTTAAAATAGCGATCTCAAGCTCACATGCTGCTCAAGCACATCCACATAAACACCACTGCTACACACATCACACACAACACATCCCCGGATTTATAACAGATGTAGCTGGTCCCTTCATCATCAGGGATCGCTATTTTAAAAACTCCGCCTGTATACTTTTAGGCGCAGGCCACCGTACACTGTACATAAATTCCAAAGTAGTTACTCATTGGTGACAATATCTAGATCTGGAGTTCCTTTTTTAGTGTTTACACTGCTATACAAAGTTTCTTAAGGCCACTCAACAGTATACACTGAATCATTTTGTTGTATGATGCTGTCCTCTACGTTAACAACCAAGTTACTGTTACGGTCATAGTCTTGGTGTCTGTAAAAAGCAAAAACATAGCTGTTACCTAAGCAAACAAGCATACATTTCGTAAAAAATAAGTTTGTAAACATAGCTGTTACCTAAGCAAACAAGCATACATTTCGTAAAAAATAAGTTTGTAAACAGTAAACAAACTAACCTCTGAATTAGCTGCTCTTTGAGACCGCTTATTTATGCGCCTCTTTTCCTTAATTCAGCTTTCAAAGCGTGCACATTCATCGATAAATAATCCATATTTGCGATAATTTCGCGAAAAGAGATCACTTTTCAACAGGGAAATGAACGAAAATATAATTTATCACGAAGCCCGCCAAACAAATTATATGAAAAGTAAAATGTCACTTAACCTCAGTCGACACCAGCGCCCCTAGCGGCAAATTCACACGCGTTACTCCCCATTGTAATCATTTGATAGGTCGCTAGCTGTATGGTCATTTTAGAATGAGTAAAATGCACTTAGGGCACAAATTTACAATGTACCTATGGTTTCCTTCCTAATTATTTTATCCTTCACCGTGAGGTTATCATTCTCAAAACCGCGATGCATCGAATAGTTTCACGGAGAGCGTGGTAACGACCACGCGCTTATTGCGAGCTCTCATCGCGCCGAATCACAAGAAGCATTGACTGGAACAATCTAGTAGGTATTTAATAAATACCTACTAGATTGTTCAAGATAAATACTATTTATCTAACACCCATACCTCCAACTTAATAACAACGGTCCCGGGCGGCGCCTCCTCCCCCACCTCGGCGTAGTAGTGCGGCTGCGAGAACTGACGTTCGCTGGAACAATCTAGAAGGAAGTACCTGATCTATTTATACCTCCAACTTAACAACAACAGTGCCCGGCGGCGCCTCCTCCCCCACCTCGGCGTAGTAGTGATATCTAGTAGGTATTTATCTAATACTTACTGTTCCCGTGAGCTTCGCTTCGCCATTAAAAGTTTTCCCGTGGGAATTCCGCGATAAAAAGTAGCCTTTATTCTTTCTCAAATCCGAAATTTCATTCAAATCCGTTCAGTAGCTTTGGCGTGAAAGACTAACAGACAGTTACTTTTGCATTTATATTATTAATAGGATCCGTACCTCCAGCTTAATAACAACAGTCCCCGGCGGCGCCTCCTCCCCCACCTCCGCGTAGTAGTGGGGTTGAGAGAACTGCGGCGCGCAGTCGTTGTAGTCGCGGAGCCGGACTACCACCGTGCCGCGGGACGTCAGTCTGGGGAGAGGGAATAGAAGGGTTAAAATTTTACAATAACTGCTATAGCCCAAGTAGTATTTGTCCAACGAACGTATCACCCGCGAATGTATACGTATTTTTTGCTTCTATTTGTGATAACCGCTATAAAAAGTTTATTAAACGCCTTATAAAAGTGCCAATTATCGTTTAAAACACTCACTAAATGTGGTTTATTTTTATTCGTGGTGATACAGCTCCCGATTAAGATCTGTGGCGCTCAAAATGGACGAAAGGGAGAGGGTCACTGACATGTCTCTGTCTGTCTTTTTCTGTTTCGATACGTGAATTACAACCTCAAACTCAAACTCAATGGACATCGTACTTAAATAAGCCATTCAGCTAGGTGCGGTGGTAGCTCAGTCGGGTAAGCGCCCGCTTCTCACGCCAGAGATGCGGGTTCGATCCCGGCGCTGACATGTACCAATGAGTTCTTTTAACTTAAGTACAATGTATACCATCGCTCTTATGGTGAAGGAAAACATCGTGAGGAAACCTGCATATCTAGATCTAGCAAATCTAGATATGTGAACCCACCAACCCGCAGTGGACCAGCGTGGTGGGGAAATGGTCCAAGCTTAGGAAGGCAGTTTAGACCTTGGGGATATGCACAAAGGTTCCATTCGAGAGAGCCAGGTGCAGGTACTTACACCCCCACAGAGAATAGAATAGAATAGAAGCCATTCAGCTCCCGACACTCGCTTCACTCCCACCAAACCCGCTCACCTATTGGTCCCTGCATCAGCAGCTAACACAGTCAAGCGATGTTCAGCCTGCGTCTCCCGGTCCAGCGGTCCACTGGTCTGAAGCCAGCCGGAGTAGGGGTCCAGTGTGAATGGGGAGGAGGAGGGTTCTGCGATGGAGAAGCGGACCTCGCCGTTGGAGCCGGCGTCCGGGTCTTCGGCCATTACTGTTGGAGAGAGTAGATTTTGTATTAATAAACTGATAGCCAGATGTTTTTTTAGAATAATTACATTTTATGTTATATTACTGATGTTACTTTCAATAAGATTTTGATTTTAATGGTACCCCGAGATACGGGCAAAGCCTAGTTCGGGGGCCCCTGTTCATTTTGTGATTTTAAATGTAAGATGTGCGCAAGAATACTTTTTGTTTTGTAAAATAAGATTTAAATTTTACTTAGGTATTATGTGTTTTATGTGCAAATAAACAATTTTTACTTTACTACTTTACTTTACTTTACTTTGCTAAACACGTGCATCAATAAAGTGATCTTAGAGAAACGTTACTTTTTAAGTTTCCTATTTACTAGTTTCTTTGCATTTCTTCGTAATTTCACCCGTATTTTATAGCAACTGCAGTCGGTAGGGCTGGTGCAGGGCGGGCAGGCTCGTTCACACATGGAGCAGGGCTAGTATACACACCTTGCAGCACGGCGCTGCGGGGCGGCGCGGTCTCGCCCAGCTGCACGAGGTAGGGCTGGTGCAGGGCGGGCGGGTGGTCGTTCACGTCTAAGACGTGAAGACGGATCTCGTACATGGATGAGACGCCGCCGGTGGTGGAGATTATGCCTGGAATGGAGAGTACAGATTTGGAGATGGACAAACATGAATTTGACTGGACCACATTATAAAGTAGCTGTTCTGCGATCGATAGGTGAGCGATTCACCGTGATTTGATTGATTGCGTTTTATATTTTTGAAGTTACCACCAGGAGCGCTTATCAAGACTTCATTATTAGTGCAAGTGAACCTCCATCGCAAGGAAACCCCAGAAATACACACCGATAAAATCATTATCAGTAATTATCCACTGCTGTACCAAGATCTATCCCAAGATTCTATTGCAATAACCTCAACCTTCATGTTTTTTAATGTGCTCAGTTAGATCAATATCATACCGATCCGATGAAGCGGCGCGGTCTCGCGGTCCAGAACGCCGGTGAGCGTAAGCCTTCCTCTCGCGTCCATCTCAAACAACTCCGGACTCCAGAGACCTTCCGCCAATCTGGGCATGGAGAAAATTAAGGGTTAATGGTGGTATATAGGAAAATTTACTGCATAAAGGTGCCATTCGAGAGAGAGAGGTGCAGGCAGTGAATACCCGGTAAAGAATATGAATAATAGATACCTACTAATAAATAATTATGTATTATTGATTAGACTTTCATACCTCTACTAAGCTAAGTTCCTACCTATCTGTTTTATCATTGATACAGAGCAATAACAAATAATATAGAACACAAGCTACTGAAAACTATTGTTTCGAGATTTCACTTATTGAATCATGAAGCCAGCAGATCAGTAAAATAAACCTTAATAAAAACAACATTAATTTGATTCCTCATACCTATACGTAGCTTCTCCAGCCGGTAGCTCCACAATAACCGTCCCGGGGGCGGCGTCCTCAGGCAGGAACAGGTCGGGCGGGGGCGGCGACGTCGCGGGGGCGGCAACAGAGGGGGCGAGCACTGACACCGTGACCGGGGCCTCGGCTGTTAGCCCCCCGCCGTCGGTGGCTCGGATCCAGAGGTTCACGTCGCGACCCACTGTGGAGGGATTGGGAGGGTTAAATGGTGGGATTTATTGATTAGCTGCATACAAATTGACTTGTGAGTGTAATCATTAGAGAAGAGTTTACATGATAGAATAGGCCTAAAACCAATCAGAGAAATCGGATCGTGCTCTATTTTTATACGAGTAGGGCTAGGCCTGATCTTATCGTGTAAACGTGCTTACACGTAAGGCTTTTGAGGTGTATCAGTCAAAAAATCTAAGCTATGCACAGAAGGAAACTCACCAAAACGCGAAATATTCTTAGCCAACGACAGCGCACCAGTCCCCTCATCCACATGAAAGAACCCTTTCGTCTCTTCCTCATCGAAGATGGAGTACTTAATCATAGCGTTGTCTCCCTCATCCGCATCTAAAGCTGTGAGTGTGAGGAAGGGCGCGAGCGGGGCGCGGGAGGGGCGGAGGGAGGCGCGGTATTCTTTGTGGGGGAACACGGGAGCGTTGTCATTCACGTCTGCGACGCGGACGCGGACGGTCGTGTGGCGAAGCAGGCCTCCTGTGGGAGATACATGGATATGAGACTTGTAAATAGATGATCAATTTGTTAACATTACATTCACAGTTTTTTTTAAACTGTCAAACTTTCTCTATGTTTGGCAGCAGTGTGTCAAATCAAATATAGAGAACATAAGCCAATGTAGTACCCCCTATGCTACGGCGACACATTAACACTATGTGGCTTTGCATCTTGTAGTAAGAGACGCTGCGGGGGTCTACTCCGAACGTCTCCCGCAGTAGAGCCGAGGGTGGGAGTAGAGCACTCACCTCCATCGCTAGCAGTGATGGGCACCAGCCACTCCGCCCGGGCCTCTCTGTCCAGCGGCACGTTGGCACTGAGCGCGCCGCTGCGGGGGTCTACTCCGAATGTTTCTCGCAGTAGAGCCGAGGGTATGGAGTAGGTTATGGAGCCGTATTCGCCGGCGTCTTCGTCATATGCTTTCACCTGCGGAGAAATTTCGTGTAAGTTGTGGGACTATTTTTTGGGGTATAAGTATATTGTGATTGTGTCTGAAGGTTTTCATCAAGATATACCTACAAACGCTCTTCATAGACTTGTCGCTATGTGCGCGATATCACGTTATTAAACCCTATTTTCAATCAAGTGAAACACAACACAAAATCTCCTACTTTTATTCATAATCCTATCTTGTCTGCTTTTCCTATGCTAACAAATAAACAAAGTCAAATTCAAATAATCTAAATAAAACCTCATTCAACAAAAACTTTATAAATTGTATCCAACTCACCGTGGTCAACAACAGCGGCGGCGGCTGATTCTCCATCGCCCGCGCCTCATGAAGCAAATGCTGGAAATGCGGCGCCTTTGTGTTAGCCGGCGCCGGAGACAACTTAACCCTTGCAAACACCGCATGAGCCCCATCCGACACCGACACATTCAAACTCATCGAGTTACTCGAACCAGCAAACAACGCCCAAGCTCTAGGGTTAGCCAAGCTTATCACGCCAGTCTTGCTGTCAATGCTGAACGTGTGGTGAGGGTCGTGGGACGCGATGGCGTAGCGTAGTTTGTCGGAGTCGTTGGAGTCAGGGTCGTAAGCCGAGACGGCGGTGACGGCGGTGCCTCGGGCCGCCTCGGCGGAGACCACGGCTGATAGGACAGAGCGCTCCATTCGGGGCGGGTTGTCGTTCACGTCTTCCACTGGAAATTGAGGGGTTCTTTAGTTTTGGAGGTAATTTGTAAGGGAAATATAGGATGCGAAATAGCTCTTAAAATCTGCAAGGAGTTTTCAAAAAGGCATTATGAATGCGTAGCGTGGAATGTCATCCAATCCGCTAAACAGTGCTGTGGCGCTTCTTGAAAGAGTGACTAGCAGTGAAGGATTTCTTGGCTGATGATGTATTTGTTGATAACATTCTGGCGCAAAGTCTGTGTAAGTAACTACAAGTAGCTAAATAATTCTTAACTCTTTCACTGGCAGTGGCCGAAAAGTTGCCACCATGAACTTTATGCCATGGCGGTACGCAACAGAAACATTTAACCGGACTAACCAGTAATAAACAGATGGTTGCTAGTGAGCTTGCTAGGGTTGCCCCTATCCGCCGCGGTGACGGTGGCGTGGTGCGCAGGGCTGCGCTCGCGGTCAAGTGGCGCCGCCACGCGGACGCCGCCGGAACTGTCCATGTAGAATAAGGGCTTGGACGTGTTCCAGTCGCCGGTTATTGAGTAGACGATCTCACCGTTTAGACCTGTGAAGGGGTTGTTATGTGTTTTCTAAGGTTTATGTGTTTCGTAGCATGGTAAATACATAAATCCTCCGATAAATAAGTATAGGAGAGAGCTTAAAAATATGAATGTGTTTCTATTATGTTTCTCTGGGACCTATTCATTTAGAATTCCATAAGCATAAGTTTAATCTGTAGGCACTTATTCTTTCTCACGCAATGAAGATAAAACTTCAGAACTAATTTACTTACCAGTATCATTATCAGTAGCCTTCACCACTATAACCAAGTCTCCAACCGCCGCCGCCTCACTGACAGTAGCTCTATACATGTCCTTAGTGAACTCTGGCGCACAGTCGTTGACATCTGTCACTTCAACTGTCACTCCGACGTCAGCGTGAGCGCCAGTGACGCCATCTGTCGCGCGAACTGTCAGAGTGTGCGTGCGAGCAGACTCGTAGTCTAGTGGCGACGATATTACGATGATACCTGTGGACGTAGGTTGGTTTGTATAGTCGGTTGAGGGTTGGTTGTCAGGGTTATGGTGCTTGTGATTGGTGGTTTGTGGATGGTTGGTCGAAAATGAAGATTAGACTGTGGTTTTTATGCATTGGTTGAAATATTGGTACGTTTTAGTGCAATTACAAATGGAATCTGTTGTTGTATGAACATGGGGATAACCTGAAAATAAGTAACAGAAGATAAAAGTTATGGAACTAAGCGAACGTACAGTATTATTGCCTAACTCATTTGTTAACAAATGAGTTAGAACCGACGGTTTTAAGTTAATCGCCCATAAACATAGCCATGCGAAATGAATACCAAAAGCTCACGAAATCATTAGTAAATGTCGTGATTATGTACAACTGAAAAATGAAACAATCCGAAAACATAAAACTGTTAATCGTTAAACAACATCTGACAAAACGAACCGAGACCAAAAGCTTAAGCCAAGAACAACAGACAAAAAATCGTAAAAAAATAACAAAGATAAATGAGGATATTCTGCGCAAATTTGTATGAAAAATGCTCGGTCAGCGAGGCTCAATGTACAAGCGGGTACTAGGAGTCAAGAACTGTAAGGAGTTATGCGCAGAACTTTGGACCTTATGATCGTACTCACATGGACTATTGCCTCGGACATGAGCTGTTGGATAAAACCTTGAGTTAGTAGGACAATACTAAGGGAGGTAGAAAAACAGGGGTTCCTATACGCCTGGAAGGTGAATGTAGAAATTGGTCCAGTTCAAGATCCCATATAGTCTTTGGAACTAAATCAACTCCCATTAAAATGTGTTTTTTCTAACGTTTCAGTCTTTAACTTCCAATTTTTAAATTAAAGTTTACAGGGAATGTATCTATCTGGTCAAGATTAATCTTTAGTTAATGGTTCTACACATATTAAAGTTCTAGCACATGTTGGCCCGGTTAGGTCTACTTAGATCATGCTTTTTCAGTACATTATTTCCCCTGACCACAACATGCATTGTACCTGTGGTTAGACTCTCAAATAAATATGATAAGTAACTTAAAACCCCCTTCCACCATGGAACCTAAAAAAGTGCACCCATTTGCATTAATATTATGTTGTTTTCTAAAACCCGTGATACCATATACGAATATGCCACATTCTTCATTAAAATCAATTTCAGATATTTGATTAATATCTTAGTCTTACTCATTCCTATCTCATCTCATTATCTCCACCACTAAACGATTTTTTGACATTCATCCTTTTCCATTCTTCACTCACTCCACTCACCAGTATCAAACTGCAGCTCGAAGTTCGAATTATCCTCGGGCTGCAACAGCGTATATATAAGCTGTCTCTGGAGCGGCGACACGGCCCGCAGCGCCGGCGCCAGCGGCCCCGTGTACAGCTCCTTGGCCTGAAGGGTGATTTGTGGGGATTCCCAGGACGGGGAGGCGCCGCCCGCCCACACGCGCACCGTCACGGCGGCCTCCGAGCCGCAGGCGCGGATACCTGGAATGATTGTGGTTTTTGAAATTAGCTGTAAAACTAAGGCCTAGTTTCACCATACTCCGTTAGATCATTAACATGATTAACACCTCTGGCACATTATAACAAGAGATTTGACAGATGTGTCAAAAGTCAATAAATTTTGACACATCTGATAAGAATTCAATATGGAAATTTTATCGAGTCTTACAATGTAACAGGGGTGTTCATTATCTAATAGACTATTGTGGAACTAGGCCTAAAGTTAATTGGGGCTTCGGTCATTGGACTGAGGTATGGTGAGGTATACGAGGGGAGTTGTATGGGTGAAAGAAAGGGTTGGTCGGATATCTGTTAGTCACAAACTTTTCTATGCCTGCTGGACCGACATACATACGACCATACATAGTATAGCCGGTTGTGGCTGGATGAAGAATACCGATGACAGAGTGTTGGGTCGCCCCTTGGGAGAAGCCTATTCAGAATTAGACTATTAAACTATTAACGAGCGAGTCTGCTTCAAGGTGACAGGCCGGAGCGTAATTGTGTGTGTGTAAGAGTCTGTGTGTGTACCTCCATCAAACGCAGCAATAACCAGATCGTAGGCCTGTCTGTGCGAGTCCAGCGTCTGCTTCAGCGTCACGAGGCCGGACCGCCGGTCCACGTGGAACAGCTCGCCGTGGCCGCGCTTCATCTCGTAACGGACCTGAGGAGTTGGGCATATTTAGTGAAATAAACCTTTAGTTGCACAACATAATTATGTATAAACTTAAAAAAAACAGTACAAAAAGGCGGCCTTATTGCTTAAAGCAATCTCTACCAGAGAACCTTTGGATGGAAGAGATAATATGAACATTATTATTATTAAGCTTTTGAAATTAAGGGTGTCTTGCACAACAAAGTTAATCAAAATTAAATCTATGACCTCTTGCTCTGTCATTATACTGTCAGAGCAAGAGGCAAACTATTTAATTTTGTTTAACTTTCATGTGCAAGACGGCCTAAATGTCGACACAAATAAAAGCTCTCTATAAATATGTTTGTATCCAAGATAGGTATTTTCTCTAGGATTTTACGTACGGCCCTCGATTGTAAATAGATGAATAATACACTCACAAGCAATGAAAAAGTTCCGTTCACATATAGAACGTCAATGACAGGTGCAACTTTTTCATTGCTCGTGAGTGTACTAGTGTATAGGGGCTGAATGAACCAAAAAGGAAACACCACAAACCTCTCCATTATCATTATCATCTGCATCGATGGCGTGCACTTTGATCACATGCGTCCCAGGCGGGTCGCCCGCACGGACCGCAGCAACATAGGGCTTCTCCACAAACACGGGGCAGTTGTCGTTGACATCCGTCACGGATATGTGCAGCCGGGTGTGGGCCACTCGCTCACCCGGGCCACCCAGCGCGCCCACACTCCGGGCGGATATTAGAAGGATGTAGGATGAACGCTCTTCCCGGTCGAGCGGGATTGTACCGGCGGTCACTGCGCCTGATGTTATGCCCATCTGGAATGGAGGTTGGAAGTTAGTGGATAGAATATTGACAAACAAAGAATGTGAAGTCAAAGGCAAGTTTTTTTATTTAGAATATCGTCAGTAATAATCATGGATGGCACAATAAGGGTCCATGGATTCTTATTTGAACTGGCACATAACAAAATTATAGGCGACAGTCGTTAGACAAGAAAGCTAAGTCTCAGTTTCACCATAGTCTGTGAGATGATAACAAGGGATTAGTTGGTGACTTTTGACTTGGTCAAGAATTTAATATAGAGATGACGTATAATTTATGACATTTCAATGTAACAGGGGTGTTAATGATCTACCAAACTATGGTGAAACTGGGGCTAAACCAGTAAACCATAAGAAATACCAATGCTCACCTGAAACCCTTCAACCGGGTTCAATATCTTGAACTCGACATGCTCATTCAACGCCGCGCCCAGCACGTTCAAGACTTCGACCGTCACCGGCTTCGTAGAGTTCTCCACCACCGACACGTAGTAATCCGTCTTCTGGAACGCGAGCCCGGCTGGCTCCGGCGTTCGCACCGTGACCCGAACCCTTGTGGTACTAGAATACTCCCCGTCCGACGCCCTGACCCTCAGCTTATACTCCTCGTTCAAAACATCTGGTTTATCCACTAATAATTTCCCGCTCTGTTCTAGTCTAAACGCTCCGGCTTCGTCGCCTTCTATGATATCGTACTTTATGGTCTGTTTAGTAGAATCAGCGTCTATGGCTAGTAGTTCTATGACGAGGACGTCCTTAGCGGTTGGTAGTAGGATGGTGGTGGTGTAGGTCGATTCTGGGAACTTGGGTGCACAGTCGTTTACGTCGATGACGTCGATTATGACGGTCGCCACGCTGTCGGATGTGAGGCGAGGTGTGCCCATGTCTAATACCTGTGGGTAACAAAAAAAACGTTAAATAAGAACCTGAATTATTATTATATTATATTAGGAGTACCTATTTTTCACTTATACATTCTCATATTTTTTTTGCTCTTCCTCATACCTGATAGTTCACGTTATATAAATAATATCTACCAATGATAACGATCTACAGACTCTTGCTATCTCACTCTTATCGTAGCTTATACTCTCGTTTCTGCAACATCGGTCATTTTCAATTAGTTTTTTACTTTCGTAAGTACATTATAATATTTGAAATCCTTTGCTTGGCGAAGATTTTTTAAGATCACAACAAACTTTGCTAGTTATAAATAAATAGTCTCTTAGCAACAAAACATACAAACCTTAACAGTAAACTCATATCGTGGCTGGGTCTCATAGTCCAGACTCTCTCTCAGTACAACAGCACCAGTCGTCGGGTTGATAGTGAAAACTCTGGCTGCGTCAGGGTCTAGCACTTCGAATGCCTTCTGCTGATTGGCTGGCGAGTCACCGTCTTCTGTGGTTAGCACTAGCGGCTCTGGGGAACCCTGGGTGGATAATAGGTATAGTTTGTAAAAATGGCATATGGAATGTAAACACATGACTATCTTATGTCTATGATTTTGTTCAATTTCTAAATTTATCACGTCACATTTTACACTTTAATATATTTTTTATAACAAAGCTAACAATCTTTCTAGTATTTAAGTTGTTAGTAACAACGTCGAGTCGCGCCGGTCTCTCCCATTGAACACGTCAGTGGGAAGGAGTCGTTTTACGATGCAACGTCGTATCGTGTTTATTTGGTGATTAAAATAAAACTAAAACAACTGACAACATTGTGTCTTGTAAGCCTGTGTCTAATTGTTTAAATAAATATGATTTGATTTGAGCTATAAATCACCTGTTCCGACACCAAAGCGCCAGTCTCAGCCGCTTCAGAGACTCTTCCCCGGTACTCCCGCTGCGTGAACTGCGGCGGGTACTCGTTGCGTTCTAACACGTGGATTGTGACCGGGATCTCGGAGGTGCCGCCGCCCTGGGGAGAGTAATGTTTGTTAGTTAAGTAGTGGTTTATTTCGAAGAAGTTTATGACACAAGGTTTCATTTCAGAACAAGAAAGGTCCTCTCGGGGTTACGAAACTGGCTATTTCGCTTCAGCGTAGCGGAGTGAGTCAGAGAGACCCACTGACGAAACTATACCCTATAGGTACATGTGTAGCATATCATGGCCCTAATGTATCTATTACATGTAACAATTAGGATATTAGAAAAAAAATTGTCTATACCCAAGCCTTACTATATTTACTATACAAGATTCCCCATATACACACCTTTCCAATCTTCACACACTACTATAATATAATAATACCCCACAATCTCACCATATTAGTAGCGACCACCCAAAACTGGGGCGTCACTTGCGTCGCAGGCGCTCTCTTCTCCTCGTGTGGGAATTTACTCCTCGACAATATCGCCGCTGTGGCTATCTGCCCGGCCGCGGGGTTCACTCTGAACCGGCCCTCAGCCCCGCGCAGAGAGTATTGTACTGAGCAGGAGGACCGTGCCTCGGCCACGGCTAGGGACGTGCCAATCGCCGCGTCGGAGTAGACCTCCGACGTTATTGAGGGGGTGGTGAAGCTGTGGAAGGGTTGGGGCGTTAAAATTGAATTATGCTCATACATCTGATCTACCTGTTACAATAAGTTGGCAGATTATGGGGATATAATTAGATCGGAGGAATCGGCCTGTAATTGAACCTGACTCGGTTCCATTTTGACCAGCCCTTGCTAGGTCAAAATACCCGTAGTCGTATCATCACTGATCAAATTTTACCCTAAATATTTAGGATGAGGCCAAACGAGCGTAATTTTGTGAGTTATGAGTCAGGTATTCTGATTCACGGGGCAAGGGGGGCGGGGAAGCTAATTGCTCCCCACGTCCTCGTGCACATATTTCTGCCGGAATACGCGACTCACAACTCACAAACTTACGCTCGTCTGGCCTCACCCTTAAAGTTATAATAAAATCCAAAAGTCCAACTCACACAGGCGGCGCGTTATCCGGCTCCACGACAATCACATGCAGCGGCAGCGTGGCGGCGCGCGCGGCGGGCGGCGGGTTGGCTGCCCGTACACTCAGAGTATACTCCTTAACTCCCACCGGCAACTCACGAGCCAGACGGACTTCCCCTAACAACGGATCCACTTCAAATGAACCGCTTGCGTCTCCACCGGCTAAAGAGTATGTTATCCGCGCGTTCTCCCCAAAATCTCTATCCGTAGCCTGTAAAGTTATAACTGAAGAGCCAATAGGAGCAGTTGAAGGGATGCGGGCCTCGGCTAGGCGTCGGCCCCATTCTGGAGGGTGTTCGTCGATGTCTTTGACGATGACGGTGAGGCGGGCGTAGGCGCGGGAAGCGCGGGGGGCGCTGTCGCGGGCCCAGATTGTTAGCTCGTGGCGTGAGGATGTTTCTCTGTGGAAGGTGAAGTTGTGTGAGTGAATACATGGAAATTCTATGGATACGAATATTATTTTTATATTTAAAAACATTATACTACTTTCTTAGTACACCATCTATCATCTAACGTAGTATTTGCATCAAGAATGAAAAACCTGTTGCTTCAACGCTCCAGCAAAAACATTCTAACATGCACTAACACACAAACTCTCCACGTATCTCTAACCTCATCCACTAGAGGGCGCTATTCCAACTTTTCCACGAACTATCACCCCACCAAGATAAAACCGCACCCACTAGATAGCGCTATTCCAACTTTTCCCCAAACGTCAAATTCACCCACCTGTCAAGCGGTTGAGCCAACTCCAAGACACCAGACAACTCTTGCAGTCGGAACAGTGGCATAGAGGCTGGGGCCCTTGCTGCCAGTATCCCATAGAGGACTCGGAGCCCCCGGTCCCCGCCGCCCGGGGGGCCAGCATGGACGGCGGCCAGAGCGGCCCCCACTCGAGTGTCTTCGTCCACTTCTATCGTGTACTGTTCTTGCGAGAATGTCAGGCCGCCTTCGTTTAGGTCGTTTACTACTGTTATGTTTACCTGGAAAGAAGTGTTGTAAAATTTATAATTAGTTACAGATAGTTTATACATAGTTATTTAATTACCTAGAAGTCGGAAAACCATTTTCATCTCTATCATAGCCTATGATAGATTCATCATAGCCGTATTCTACTCACACATTGAAACTCATCGGTATATATTTAGGTATCTACCTACTTGTGACACAGGGACGGAAAGGAAAATACCAAATAATGAAATAATCAAATCGGAGGGTAGCAACTAAATGTAAATTGATTGTGATGTTTGTGTATTCGAAACACTTGAATAGATAATCTAATAAATTGACTCTAAATTGCCTTTTAGGTCGTCAACCGATTAATTTCATAATAAATACGCTCGTATCAATATCACTTTGATGTCTGTCGTTTGATAAATTATACCAATTTGGCAGATACGCTGTTTGTCTTTTAGGAGTTTTTTTACGATCCAAATTATTTATACAGTTGAGTTATTCTGAATTATTTCAGAAGCTAAAATGTTCATTGAGAAATAACTGTTATCCATAATACATGAGTGATTTACGTTTTGATGGCGATAATATAAAATCTTTAGGTGCCGTCTGACTTCTCAATCATACCTTGGTGTTTTTCAAATGAGGATCACTGAACCCTGGTTCCCAACAGTATGAAGACACGTGCGATACCGAATTTGCATTAAATATCAATAAATAATTCCGCGGACGCGCTGTAAGCTCGGTTGATCCAGGTATCTACGGTTAGACTATTCGATACTCGTATAAGCGTATTAAATACATATTATTTATACATAAGTACGTACTGAAAAGGTTTTAGACTACGACCTTTTAGAATATAATTACGAATAGATTAGCTTTTTTTAAAAGGTTTCCCGTGGCAATTTCAGTATAAAAATGTGTCTATTTATGACCCTGATGTACCTACTCGTAACTTAATTTGTATCTAATTCCGTTGAATAGGTCGAGTCGGTCCAGAGGGCTGCCGGCTGAAATGAAAGGAGCCCTACGCTACATTTGACTGTTGCTGATCTCCACTCAAGAACTTATCTAGTATCCACCCAAAAGGTCACTGCTCTTTTACCCAACCCATTAACACTTCAGCCTGCTGCTTCACTATAGTAACCATAGTTCTCTAACTGCCCGGATTATGCCTAGTTTCACCTTAGTCCGTTAGATCTTTACCACCCCTGTTACATTGTAAGTGTCAACTAAAATAAAATTTCTACATTAAATTCTTGACAGATGTTTCACAATTCGGCCACTAATCTCTCGCTATAATGTAACTATGCGTTAACGATCTAACAGAGTATGATGAAACTTCATGAAACTAAGGCTTAAGCTAGGGCTACATAATCTACTCACAGGTGTATAAATAGTATTCAGTCCGTCGCTGACACTAATGTTGAGGGTGTAGAGTGCCTGCCGCTCCCACAGCAGCCGGCGCGCCAGCACCAGCGACCCGTCCTCGCGCCCCATGTGGAACTCCGAGCGGGGGTCGCCGTCTGTGGATGAGCATCTGAGGTTAGATGTGGAAGCCTAAATAATGAATTTAAGGGAAACCTAGAGCTGCATACAAAGATAGATAGAACATTATTTATTTGTACACAACACAAAGCCACTTCTTCAATCTAAGGCTGCCTGGGAGAGATCCAACTCGGCATAAATAATGTCGCCAGTTCTGAGTGATGAGAGCGAGGAAGACAGTAAACTGCGTGTGAATAGACTTTTGCTGTGTATTGTTTGAGATCTTGAGCTTGTCGAAGATCTATCAGGAACACTCATACTTTCACCAAGTCCGACCTCAAGAAAATACTGTGAAAATGTATTCAAATTAGGTTACCAAAAATATCATAAAACAGCTTAGGTATATTGTGCTGTGATTTGAGAGCTTACAGGAAACTATGAATGCAAATCCACTCACCAACAATATCATAATACAGCGTGTCCCCCTCATCATCCTCCGCTTGCAGCAGCGCCAGCAGGAACCCCGGCGAGTCCAGCTCCGCCACCTGCAGGGGGGGCGGCGGGGGCAGGCGGGGGGGCGCGCCGGAGCCGGGGGGGGCGCCGCGGACAGCCACGCGGGCCCAGCCGCAGCGGCCGCCGCCGTCGCATGCACGGACCTGGGGGTGAAGGAGTTGGAGTAATGATGGAAATCAAAAAGTGGACCAGACCGACACAGGACCGGAAGAATTGGCGTACAAATAAGGAGCCCTATACCCAACAGTGGGTGATAGAAGGCTGATGATGATTATTATGGAAAATGGTTTGAATATGCCTCGCCTGCCAAAAGTTAAAATTATGGCAACAACCCTCGAAGAGAAGGCTCATGTCTTACAGTGGATTATTAGAGGCTGTGCGTTTATGTAGATTGATGCTCTGACTATCATTTCTGTGGGATTGAGCGGCAGTTTTAGTGACTGGAAATGTTTTGATTGTGACCGCATAACAAATGGACGCTTGGACATCGCAGTTACCAGTGCGCCATTCCAGCGTCGTGACATAACAAAACTTTGCGAAAATCTTTCCGAAGCAAACCACACGAACGCCGCAAAATATGTCCCCCAAGTGGATGCCGAGTGTGAATGCGAATAATGGAGAAATATGTATGTACTCGGAATAGTTGGACAACTTTCACTTTACAAACTTGCCGAAGTTTAAGCCGAGACCCTTTTGTAGTCTGTAATCCGGGAGCGCGAGTGTCACAGGGCCGAGTCTACTAAATACTGATGCTCAACGGGCTGTCGTTGGACTGGGAGTACTCCGTTATTTCGCATTGACGGAATCACCAGGACAGCCTCCCAAACAAGCGAACTCTGTCCGTATTTACGTTTACTTATTATTGATAATCCGCTCTGGGAAAAGAATTCAGTTTTACAACGGGTCGATTAACTTTTATGTAACATTTTATGCAGTATTTCTAACCCATTGCCGAAAATTACGAGCTTTATCTGAAAGGAGCATAGAAGGGGTGCTTTGATGTCGTGAGTTCATAAAAGATTAATAATTTTTATGCTTTTGTTTTCCATCACCATTAACTTGAAGTTAATGGAGTATATTATTGCTCGTAACAAATATTCACTTAGCGCTCGCAAAAACAGTTGGTAGCTTGCGAAAACATTCTAAAAACCTCGTCAACGCTAATAAACGGTTTGTATTTCAGAAACTTCATTTATTTCTAACACACACAGAAACAACACTCTCTCTCTCTCTCTCTCAGCCTTCCGTAGTCCACTGTTGGACATAGGCCTCTCCTAACGATCGCCACCCCAAACGGTCACCCGCCATCTGCATCCAGCGGCTTCCCGCTACCTTCCGCAGATCATCAGACCAACGGGTTGGGGGGCGACCGACACGCCGTTTGCCGACACGGGGTCTCCACTCCAGAACCTTTCTACTCCAGCGGTCGTCGGCTCTGCGGGCTACGTGGCCAGCCCATTGCCACTTCAGCGTGCTAATCCTTTTGGCTATGTCGGTAACTTTAGTTCTCCTGCGGATTTCTTCATTACGAATCCTATCTCGCAGGGACACGCCTAACATAGCCCTTTCCATAGCACGCTGAGCAACTCTGAGCTTGTGGATAAGCCCTTTGGTGAAGCACCACGTCTCGGCTCCGTAAGTCATCACTGGCAACACGCACTGATTGAAAACTTTTGTTTTCAGACACTGAGGTATGTTTTCAGTGAAGATGTGTCGTAATTTCCCGAACGCTGCCCATCCGAGTTGGATTCTACGAGCTACCTCTTTATCGAAGTTGGATTTTCCTAATCGGATCACTTGTCCTAGGTAGGGATACTGATCAACAACTTCGATGGTGACACCTCCTACAGTTACGGGCGATGATGAACCATGTTCGTTCGACATGACCTTTGTCTTGTCCATGTTCATTTTCAGCCCAACTTGTTTAGAGGCATCATTGAGGTCTGTGAGCATTTCGCCTAACTCCTCCAGCGTTTTCGCCATAATAACTATGTCATCAGCAAATCGTAGATGAGAGATATATTCGCCATTGACGTTAATGCCCAGTCTTTTCCACTCTACAAGCTTAAAAACATCTTCCAGTGCACAGGTGAACAGTTTCGGAGAAATAACATCTCCCTGTCTCACGCCCCTTTGCAACTGGATCGGTTTTGTGCTATGTTCGTGTAATCGAACTGACATTGTGGCAGCATTGTACATACATCTCAACACCTCGATATAGCGATAGTCTATATGGCACCGCTGAAGGGATTGAAGCATCGCCCAGAGCTCAATAGAATCAAAGGCTTTCTCATAGTCCACAAACGCTAGACATAAAGGTAGATTATACTCCTCGGTCTTCTGTATAACCTGCCGAAGCGTGTGTATGTGGTCTATGGTACTATAGCCTTTTCGGAACCCGGCTTGTTCGGGTGGCTGGAAGTCGTCGAGTCTTTGCTCGAGACGATTCGTAATAACTCTCGAAAACAGCTTGTACACATGGCTCAGAAGTGCAATGGGTCTATAATTCTTCAATAGGGCTTTGTTGCCTTTCTTGAAGAACAAAGTCACTACACTTCTGCTCCATGCCTCCGGGCTTGTGCCTTCGAGTATGACGGAATTAAACAGCCTCCGAAGTGCTATTAAAATCGGTCTACCGCCGGCTTTCAGAAGTTCTGTCGTTATTCCATCATCTCCCGGAGCTTTGTTGTTTTTTAGCTGTTTGAGAGCTATACTAATCTCGTCTAGACTGACGTCCGGAGAAACAACACATACATTTACAATAAAAGGTTAAAAAGTAATAAAAATATATATAAAAATAAGCATGAATGTTGGTTCTCGGTGCCGAAATGGGTTCTAGCTCAGCTTGATGCTATGGGAGGTATACTACACCACACCATAGCGCTGGTTTTCAGCTAGAACCCTCCGAAACCCGTTCGTTAGCAGACTGGGAGCCCCGTATGTGTGTGGTAGTTTTGCGATTGCGGCTAAGTTGTTAGCGACACAATGTTGCGAGCGTCTCAATTTGTCATTTGGAAATACAACACACAACACACGGCACTTTAGTGAAGTATTCTCGTCTCGAGTTATTGTTATGTTGCGGCGATTTATCTTCTTGCCGTTGCACCTTTATTGTAGGTACCTACTAATGTATTTTAAGCCGATGAAATTGTTTGTTTTTGATGTATGGATCTTTACTTATCTCAGCGTATTCAGGACTGATATAATAGGCCTTTTATAAAGCGAACGCAGAAGCCCCTTCGAATGACGTAACACTTGTTATTTATACATATTATGCGTCCGGTGCACCCTGGGCAGTCAGCCACTGCATGCCTGGCCAATCCTTTCACCACAGTATCAAACCCTAGCCTACAGCTCTAATGTTTGTTATTTCCTCCTCTGTATCCTCTACTTCATCACCAATCATACTCACAGTAAGATCATAAACCCCGCCGATCTTAAGCGCGGTGACGGCGTACAGTCGGCCCGTGGTGGCGTGGACACGGAGGGCCCGGCTGCCGCGCGCGCGCCCCGTGTAGCGGACTGTACCGTTGAGCCCTGCGTCCGGGTCTAGGGCTAGCACCTGGGGGAAATTAGTGAGGATATAATACGAGTATCAGTATCATTACACAGTATAAAGCAAAGTCGCTTCCAGCGTCTGTTTGTATCTACGTTTGTTTAGCTCTTTAAAACTACGCAACGGATTTTGTGGCGTTTTTTTAAAATAGATAGAGTGTTTTAAGAGGAGCTTGTATATGTACTTTTTATCTCTGACTTCCCACGGGAAAACTTTTTAGGTCGAAGCAAAGCTGCCATTAAAATTAACGGGCAGCATTGTCGGGTAATCGTTCACTGTTGGACATCGGACGATGAAGAAGCGCCACAACACTTCCGGATAAACACAACAAAGACACAATCAAATATGTAATCCCTGAATCCGGAATCGATTTGTTATGAAAAAGCTTTTTCTCCACGAAGATTCTTGGTAATGCAATGCAATAAGAAGGGGTAATATTTCGAACACATCCAGATATTGTATAAGAGAATGGCAATGTGACAAACTGAATATCTTTCAATGCACACGGCTCACGCTGAAATATGGATGAAAACATTTCGAGGCGACGCCAATGAGAAGCTGGCGGGATAATACTAGCCCTATAGTATAAGTTTGGATATGTGTGAGTATATTTTAAGGCTAGTTTTTGCTCTAAAGATAAATCTACATACGAGTACATATAATACGTAGGACTAGCTAGCTTGTGTTTTTAGGGTTCCGTAGCCAAAATGGCAAAAACGGAACCCTTATAGTTTCGTCATGTCCGTCTGTCCGTCTGTCCGTCTGTCCGTCTGTCACAGCCGATTTACTCGGAAACTATAAGTACTACAGTGATGAAATTTGATGGGAATATGTGTTGTATGAACCGCTACAAAAATATGACACTAAATAGTAAAAAAAAGAATTGGGGGTGGGATACATGTAACTGAGGGATGAAATTTTTTTTTTCGATGTACATACCCGTGTGGGGTATCAATGGAAAGGTCTTTTAAAATGATATAAAGTTTTCTAAAAAACATTTTTCTTAAAGTGAACGGTTTTTGAGATATCAGCTCTCAAAGTCGTAAAAAGTATGTCCCCCCCCCTCTATTTTTATAACTACGGGGTATAAAATTCTAAAAAAAATAGAGGTGATGCATGCTAATTAACTCTTTCAACGATTTTTGGTTTGATCAAAGTATCTCTTATAGTTTTTGAGATAGGTTGATTTAACTGTAATTTTGCTGCTACGGAACCCTTTGTGCGCGAGCCCGACTCGCACTTGGCCGGTTTTTATCGTACGAATATCATTAAAAACAATTGGACGATATAAATTGTTGCGTGTCAATTGTCATTATCAGCTACCTTTCGTGTTACCAATAACAATACGAAAACTCAACAAAAGTATAGCTCTATCTGATCTGTATAATTTTAATGAAAAAATACAGGGCGTCAGCTGCCCAAATCTAGATTTTCATTTCCCTATTTCACACTCTCAGCTTCCAATGGACACGCTGCGGCTAGACCGCACAGTTTAGAATGAAATATTGCCCCAACTGTCTAGAAACATTGTCCGTTGCCAAAGAGAATATAACGTGCCCATCGACTCATTCTTTCTGTGACTACAGTATTCGTAACTTGTGAAAAATATATTGACTATTCTAGGTGGAAGTTTATCCATTGTTAAGCCATAGGATATATGGGTTCACAGTTTGAACTTTAACCAGAGTTAAGGGCGAGAAATTAACGAAATAATTTGAAAAGCTATGGCCAAGTTAGCTATAACCAAGTTAGCTATGGCAACATTTATCTTTTATATTAACTATTTGACATGTGAAATTAATTATTTATTATTTATTTATTTATCTTTTTTTATAATATCATGCATGTTTATGAATATAATTTACTAACATACACTAAGGATTCATTGTTACTAACACATTTTATGGATTGTACTATCTGAAATAAATAAAATTATTATTATTATAGCATTTGAATTCAATGCTGTCCCATGGGGAGTCCGGGATAAAAACACTTCCAGTTTTTACTCATAAATAAAAATATACCTGCAGCTCCATCAAACATATCCAATCTATAAATTAATAAATTTGATTTTAACATGACCCAGTTACGCGAGCAAAAAAGGGGAGTGTAAAATTAATGTCTACAAATGGACGGAGGTGCATTTTCTGTTGCAAACAGTGCACACTACAACTAAATGGTGTTGAATTTCAAAGCCGGTGAACGCTAATTTAACTGTCAGATTCAGAGTTGCTAACAGTATTTTTCAAACACTTGTGCCTTTGGTGCAGCTGGGGTATAAACTGCACTTCGCGAGCATCAACAGTGCATGTTGTGTCGACAGCAAATATTGTGGTTTTTGAGGGACTTGTACCTCTCTGAATAAGTGGAGTGCAATCAAATAAAAACAATGCAATCTACAATATACTTACATTACTGCATTTTCTTAGTGATGATGACAAATATGCGCATTGAAATCAGAATAAAGAAGAATAAGATCACATCGACAATACTCTCGATCAAGTAACCTCCCAAAAAAATAATAAAACGCAACCGAATCTAAACTTCTTCCGACGTTCGGGGATAAAAACACACGCAAACTGGTTGGAAGAAAAATAAATTAAGAACATTTATTTCTGTTACTCTTACGCTTTAAAGATTATCCTCTCTACCTATCCAGTGTATGGGATTACCCAAACATCCACAGGAGTGGTGTCTCCCATTACATTACGCGAAGCGGGTTTTTACATTCAGATCAGAAATCAAAACTCAAATAAAACACACCCTTAATTCCACTACACAAAATCGAAAACAAAACAATACATATTGATGCAAAAGTAGAAATAGTGTTGAAAGCCGAAAGGGGCTCACTCAGCACGGCATTCTCGACACCTTTTGTTACACTTACAAGAAAACACTACATAAATTCCCGTACTCACGTGACCAACAAAGTTTTACTCCAACTTTTAAGCGCAAAAGTTGTTCCCTCGGCTTACAATACCTTTAGTATCCACTTACCGTGCCGACGTAGACGTCGCTTGCGGCTGGCTCTTCAAACATGTCCCAGCTTAGCTTCTCGCCCGAGCCCTCGTCTTCGTCCTCGCTCTCCACATCGGACTCGGTGCTGAGCTCGTCGTCGGCCGCCGCGTCGCCCTACACACGGTTAAGGCTACACTACTGCACACAAGTTAGGCGGACACACAAAACAGTTGAACCTCAGAGGTAGACAGTATAAGTCCAGTTTTTAGAACTTTTTTTTTACATTTATGATATGGAACTCATTTTCTTTCTTTAAAAGTGGCCTTATTATTATTGTTTACCTCTGAGGTACAGAAAATGTAGGTATAAAAGGACTTTCATTGGCTGTAACGCTCTACATAAGAATTTGTAAGAGTAATGTTAGTGAACGTAGGAATATTCAGATACTCGCGATATTTGCGAGATATTCAAGTTTCACTTCCTCGCTACAGAGCCGCTACTCTTGTTTTCTGAAATATTTATATTATATTGTTTCAGGTGGCGGTTTACTCCAGCTTTACAAAAAACTAACCAAAGAGAGTTTTCATTCTTCCGGTACGTTAACTACACCGCGATAGAGTTTCATTTCGAGAAAGATCGTTTTCGTGAAGTGACCCTTCTTTTTACAGGAATCGAGTAAGGTACCTAATCCATCGTGAAGGCGAGATTTCAGGAATTTAATTAGTAAATTGCGAATAACACAGATAGATACGATACTACGCCAGTACATAAATCTCATAAATCATTTACTTCGACAAGTATTTTCAGTATTTTGTCAATTATCGCCGGTGTGTACATACCGACACGTCCTAATGCAAACATAAATCATCGCTGCACATAATAAATCAACGCTAAGCTAATTAATTTTGCAGTATATTTTACCATATTAAATCAAATCAAAGCGCTAAGTTGGTTTAATTTTAACGGTTTCCGATTTGTTGTTTAGATGCTCTATGTAATAATATAGTTTACAACTGTCGCCTATCGTTTACTATTCTATGAGTTTAATATGTGTAATAACTGAAAACATGATATCTGAAAACACTTAAAAATAAGTTAAGTTTGTATGATTTTTTGAGATTTTTTTAGGCAAGTTGACACAATACATTGCGTTTCTGAGTAGGTGCAGCAGATCTAAAATTTATTTGTAATATTCGATATAGGTGGCAGCTGCAACTAATTTAGTTTGGCAATAAAGCCGCGGTTACACTATTGCTTGTGGCGAAGTTTCCAGATCGCGGTGTTAATGAAGTTATCTGCAGATGGCCGAGGTAATTAGTGGAAACTAATCTAATACCGGTCCATTGTTGGCAAATTGACGTCTTGTGCCGAACTTCCTGCACAAAGCTGCGTTGATCGGTTTGTAATTATATCTCGGGATGGATGAAAGTGATCAAGCTTTAGGGCTAAATTTAAATTGAATATTCTCAAACGAAGATTCAATAACAATTGGTAAAACAATTAAATGTGTATAGAGGGTTGAATTTGATCCGTGAACTCCACTAAAAATAAAACATTTGCATACTAAAGTAAACTACAACTTATATAGAACAAGTAATTGAGCAATTTTATAGTTGGTTGCTCAGTATGTTGGGTTTCGGCTACATGTCTGCCTTCGGGAAGCTAACTGATAAATTCCATGCTATTTTAAAATTAATCAAATACGATATAAGGCTGGCTTTCTTTCGAATGTATGTTTATATCAAATCTGTATGTGTATGGTACTTCTAATTTATTTGTCACCTTATATCCTGAAATACTTATAAGGCGTAAATTCCACAGTATTTAGTCATGTAAATGAACCATCAAATAAATGATTACATTAACTAGTTTTGCAACTAGTTAAGAGTTACAAGAGAATACCATAATTTTAGGGTTCTGGCGACTGTAGATATAACTACATATAGTAGTGGCCTAGTAAGTACATATATGTGTATATCTCGTTAGTTTAGTTGGCAGGAATGTTTATGACAACTGCCTCATTTCAACTAAGCACATTTCTCAGATAGACGTACGTACTTAATTAAAGAGAACTGAGACTTTGATGGATTTATCGGGGCACGCTATGTCGGTATATCTCCCGAATTATTAGTTATATCTTCTTATACCTAGGTAGGTTATTTATTTATTTATTTGATACTTTATTGCACAAATATGAAATATAAGTGTACAAAAGGTGGACTTAATGGTTATAATATTTAAGAAGATATAACTGTAAACTGTACCGACAAACCGAAGGAAGGACTGACGTTTTTAGCATTTGAGGTACGGAACCCTTAAACACATACTGAATAATTATGTTCCCAAATGTTCCATCCTACGTTTTCCCATATAAATGTTTTTTTTTTGTTTATGCAACAGAAGATACGATCCTATTCTGAAAATATAATTTAGTTGTGAAACAAAGCATGTTGGATTATGTTATGATGTGGGATGCGTAACGGGAAATACGATCATGACTCCCATTAAAACTTTCAAACAGAAGCAATTTGTGAAATGAAATACAAAACATCGAAATAATTTCAAAATGTAAATGCAAATAGAGATATTTACTTTACAGGTAATGAAAACTAACTACCTTTCGTAAAACACAAAGAGTTGAATTTTATTGGTGATTGATCCGTGGTCACTTCAATATTAATCCGATACCTGCGCAACATAATTACCTAGTTATGAAAAAAAAACGGGGAATTATAAAACGAGCGAACAAAAAAAAACTTTGCGACTGATGATGACATACTGTTTTAATAACTTGAGCGGTATGAATTTTAGTAAGCGAAAAATTAACTAAACTGACTACGAATATTGATTTATAAAAAAATCCAAAACGAGCTTACAAAAAGTGGATTATGATAAATCCATTTCAGATATTAAAATTTTATCCGAGCGACTTAATTACTAAGTGAGCGACTGGAAATACAGAGAGGGCAACTTCAATATTAAGATAGATTCGATTTTTCTAAGTGAGGTTATACTTAGCGAACTACTAAAAAGTTCACTTTGAGCAAAGTTTTGTATGCTGCTTTATTAATGATTATTGGTTACTGATATTCTATTTGAGGGCTTATGTTTTTTATTTTGATACGCTTCTTTTTGCTTTGCTTTGCAACGAAAATGCTACAGATTTAAACTATACTATAAGTTTAGTCATATAAGTTCTTTTGTTTTATTTGTTGTTTCCTTGTGTATTTTTGGTGTGTGGTGCTGGTCACCGAATAAATATTTTTTATCTTTTTTATCTTACCCTGACTACTGAGCCGATGGTCCCGGGTTCGATTGCCCGGCTGGGGTAGATATTTGTTTAAATACAGATATTTGTTCTCGGGTCTTGGATGTGCCCGTAAAATGGCAATACCCGCCCCCTATTACATTGGGACTAACATAACGCTCTGGCGAAAAGTGGGTGCAGCAATGCACCTCTGCCTACCCCGCAAGGGAGTACATCAGTACAAGGCGTGAATGTATGTTTTTTATACTCTGCTCATTAGTGTATTTTTCAAAGTGGTTTTTGTATTCGAAACACTTCATTTAAGATAAAATGCCGCTCAGTATAAAAAATACATTTGCCAAATATTGAAAAAAATGCAGGACGTAAAGTTGACACTCAAACAAATATTAGGTCGCACAAATATTATGAAGCTGCTCATTTTGTATTTTAAGTAACTCAAATTAATGTTTGTTAAGTTGCTGTTCTGTTGATTTCTCGTCACTCGCAGTCAGTCGCTCACTTAGTAATTCTATAACCCAAATTAATTAATTTTGACACTTAGAACTGTAATTTACAGTCACTCGTTTTATTGCTACCCAAAAAAAACTAGAATGTCGAGTTTCTTTCCTAGAATACAAATTCATAGAAGGATAGTTTTAGTAAGTAGGTATCTTAAAAGAAAATATGCCGCAGAAAAATTCTCGCTCACACACACATACAAACCAATTTTAAACTTAGAACTGTCAAAATCAATACTGGCAACCACCCCAACACAACCTTTTAGCAGCCCAGCTGTTGTACTGTAGTTGGCAGTTCTAAATTCAAAACTTCAGCCATCAGAATGAACACAACACACAAACAGTCTGTAACATTCCAACGTTTGACACGGACCTCCACAACATTGGAGGGATTTGTCATAATCTGCACGCTTGGCACAATCCAAAAATTTACACTACAGTGCCACCAACTTAACCGCGGTGACAGCTTACGTAAACACATGCATTTCATCATTCTTCTGAAAATCCTCCACAGTATTGTCTATGGTTAGGCGATTCACACACTTGACCGCGCACCGCCGCGGTTGGCGGATTATCATTGTATGCAAAAATGTCAGTTTACATAGAAAAATCGCTTACCCGCACCCATTGCCGCCACCCACCTCACCGCGCGGAAATTTACTATGGAAAATCCGCAATCTGCGCGGTGAGGCGTTGAAGTGTGTGAACCGCCTTAGGTACCTAAGTTCGTTTCACTCCAAAAACTTCTACCTTTTTTTCTCAATTCTTTTTTTACCTGCGGCAGCCCCAGCTGCAGCCCCGGCGTGACGGGCACCCGGAGCTGGTAGAAGCGCTGAGTGAAAGCCGGCGCGTGGTCGTTGATGTCGGCCACTGTGACTTGGACCCTGGCGCTGGACGCCAGCTCCCCGTCTGATGCCTGCACTTCTAGTGCATGGGAGGGGGAAGCTTCCCGGTCCAGCGTGCGCCCGGTCGTTACTATTGTACCTGCGAAAGGAGTTTGGGGTTGTGGGATCTCAGAATAATAATGGGCTCGCGCTTCGTTCATATTTTTTTTGTTTGTACTTTTTTTTAATACCGCGTACAGACCGGCCCAACGAACGCCAACGAACGGTTTTCGTTGACCTTCGTTGCTGCAATCTGCCCTGTATTATGTATGATAAATAGCCATCGTTGGGATAACCGTTGGCGTTCGTTGGCCCCGTCTGTACGCGGCTTAAATGTCCGGCTTTTTTTCGTTCATGAAAGTTCTACAATACTCGTAAAATAGGACTTCAATCAAGGATCATAGTACTTCTCTGATTTCAATTAAAAATGTTTGCAACCCATGCATGGATAAATGAGTATTTGTTCACAACTTTACTAAATAAGCACATTACTGCGGTTCGTGCGGTATAGTCAGAGCCATTTAATGTTAACTATATCTATTCGGAATACAGATCTGTGCCCACAAATTTATAAATTGATTTGTGAACGAAGCTTACAACTAATAGGTACAATTTATTTGTCGATCAATACCATATATGTTCAAAATAAATAGCATAGAATAAACCTATGAACAATGCTAAGCCCAAGGGTAAAAGGGTAGACAAAGGTGACTCGTAAGCGAGCCACCCGCAGCGTATCCAATTTGTAGGTACTCACGTTAACATGCACTACATATCGTATCGCTATTTGACTAAGTAATAGGTAAACATATCTAGAACGCAGACGTGCATATTTCCTCGAAAGGTTTCCCATATTTTAAAGTGGTAACCTCAATCCGATGTAAATTGACATTAGCTTTCTAACAGCGTTGAACGTAATAATTGCTGCTTTGCCGAAATGACAACGTCATTTTACGGACTCCAAATAGAAATTAGTGCTTCGGGGGATTTGATTAAAGTCTTTGTTGAATTATTGAGGAGGGTTGAGTTTTGTGTGTTTGTTTATGCCTTTGTGTTTGGTGGTGCCTTTGTGATGCCTTTCATTCGAGATAGATTGACGGGAGGCTCCCTGTTTAGAATGTGAGGACAGATAAGATTAACTTAATAATTGGCTTAATGCTCCATTAACCGGAGTGAACAATACCCGTCTATTATGACAGCTTAGCGCATAATTATGGCTAAACCGATTTTTGTAAAGCGAGGCTATAAGGATTTTGAATTAAGATAACGCAGAGTGCGTCTAAATAAACCTATCTCTTAAAACTTATACTTTACACCCTCTTTTTCCAGCACTTGTAATGAAAATAATGAAGCAAGATGGAATAAATTAATAACAGTAAAATAAGTCAAGAGCTTTACTTGACAAGGACACAAGTTGAGACTACAGTGATTTGTCACCTGACAGAACAAAGATTACATGAAACAACTGACAATAACCCGCCATTTCACCGAGGTAGTGGGTGTTAAAACAAGTGAATGACAATAACATCCCCGCCCTGATACATGGGAGTGGTGTCAGCCATTTTACAACCGGTGCAGTGCCGGAAGTGGCGTGTTCCGCGGCCATATTGTCAAATTGTGCCAATCATGTTGAGGTTAATTTTCACCTGATGACAAGACAACCTACTATGTCAACGACAGGTAGTAATCTAATGCTAATAATTTGTCAACGTCACGCCTTATTTTTTTATGGGGTAAAGTGTTTTTGATTGATTGGGCAAAGGTGTATTATGGCGACGTGGCGTGGAAATTTGAATAAGCTCTCTCTCTCGGGGTCATGGAAGTATCCTACCTTCATGGATGTCATTAGTGAATTCAGCAAACGATATTAGAGCGTTGTTTTTAAAATACCGGCTTTTTACCACGAGGTTTTTGGAACGCCAAATACGTTTTTAACGTGGGGATTACGGGATATAAAGTAGCCTATAACACTCTCTAAGCTGGATTTCTATTGGTAAAATTATTATTAAATTTAGCTCAGTAGATGCAGAGATTACTCCCCACTCTATCTCACAAACTTTAGATGTTTAGCTCTGTTCAAAATTAGTTTGCTTTTAAAATTTAAGATATTATGTAGGATAGACTGGATTTTGAGTGAGCTTAGCGTTGCATGTTAGCATATGCGGTCTGCGAAGCTGCTAAGACTTAATTGGTCCTGCCTTTACAATGTTCCGGGCAGGTAGGTATTCAGGCAACGAAGCGCTCCCAACGAGATAGTGGTTACCGATCGATAACTGAGTAACAAGTGAGAATCTGTTGACTTGGTTGCGGCGACAGCTTTAGAAGCGCATTGGGGGTTCTGCGCATCCATTTAAGGGTTATGGCAGGTTATGGCTGATTCCTATCGACAAAATTTTGACATTGTGTGTTCACGACTATATACACCAAATGTGTAGTCAGAGGTAACGCGTACGCGAGACATACTCATTTCGAGCATACGGCCAGTCGATTCGAATCAGTACAATGCACGTAGTATCTATGTGGACATGTAGATTGCGTATGTTTCGTAGCTACATTACATCTCTTTCAACACAACAACAACACATAACAGAGTGTAGCAAGAGTCGCTGTTTTCGGATACGACGAAGAGGACATCATCATCATCATCATCACATCTCTGTCGAAGGGTTAAACCTTGATAGGCCATGATTACTTTAGTTCCACATTCCCAAAGCCTCCACACGTTAACCACTCACCAGTAAGCTCATCAATCGAGAACAGTCCATCAGGGTTGCCAGCGACAATCCTGTAGGAGACATTCCCGGCGTCGTCCAGGTCCTCGGCGGTGACGGTGGCCACGTGCGTGCCGCCGGCCGCCTGCTCCGGGATGCTCGCGGAGTAGAGCGCTCGTTGCGGCCAGGGCGCGTTGTCGTTGATGTCTGTCACTTCGATGTACACCTGCGAAGGGTGGGTGGTTGTTAGAGATGGTATAAGGATATCTTAGAGACGTTTCTTCTTTTTCTTCATTTCCGTTACTCCTCCGAGGAGTTGGAGACGTTTGATGTACACTAACCGAAACCTGTATGTTGCAGCCTTTTTTCTAGGACAGATATCAATACCACTAGGAGATGGTAACAAAGTCAAGAGATGGACAGACTGTACAAAAGCATACCTTTGGGTTACGTAATTATGGAATCAATAGTTTCTTCAAGCTCATTTAGTTCTTGAAAGCAAAAGTTATTCCGAATGACCCAGGTGGTCACACGCAAACACGCATTTTTGGCTCAAAACACTATTGCAACTGCAATGTATGTTAATAAATGAGACGGCGGAAACTTATATTTCCATTTCCCTGACCCGGCAAATTTCTTTCCCATTTAAAACTTTTCAACTTTAAAATGCTGAAACAATATTATCATTGACTCTTTTATTTTTAGGTGCGCAATAAAAGAAGTTGTTTGCTCACCGACGCGATGCGAGGGCGGGCGGAAGATAAAAATTAAATTTCTCCACAACCGGGGCGGGCGGGAAAAGTGCAAAACAGAATAGGACTCCAATCGTTTTTAATTGAGGAATAACTAAACGGATTGCATCATGCATATTAACACAGTGACGTAGTTAATGCGGACAAGAATGGCCGAACGAAATTGCGGCGGTAAAATTAGTGTGAACATTGAGTAAAATGCACGAAAACAAATTGGAATTGAATGAAATGGATTAAAACGGGCCCGTGTATTGGCCACCTGGGAGGCTGCTCACAGCCCGCTAAATTAAACCGCCCGAGTATCGGCCCGCTGGGGGACTAAATGAAAGCAGGAAAAGTTTTTCGCCTGAATTAGTGATAACTATCTCACTAGTTCGGTAATTAGAGGAAATAATTGGCCAATATGTTTACGTAGAACATTTCTTGAGGCAGTTTGGATTAGTTACTGTTTATTTCTGCGTAATTGTAGTAAAAGTAACAAAGTAACTTCGGATAGGATGAGGCAATTAACGATTTTTATTGTTGTTATTGCCTACTTAAAAAGAATTGAAGAGACATGCTTGGCAATACAGGACCTTACCTACAAAGTAGGATGGTTTGTATTTACTCAAAACAAGGTACTTATATTACTTGCATTTGTAGCTTTTGTTTTTAAAAGTGTGAGGTATGTTTTCCAATCCTCAGCGCAATCCTCCCATTCTTAGAAGCATATTTAGGCAATTCATGGAACCTTCGTAGAATTCGCACCCTCTATTAGAAAGTAATTATCGATTCAATTCGAGTAACATTTCAAACATTCGTGTTTACATTTAAAGTGCTTTGAACAATTAATCGATACCGATTAAAGCCTATTTCTCACTGTATCTAAACTAAAGGTATTAGCACTAGTACAGCTATCGTTCTAATAGTATGTAAATGATTTTGGGGATTATCTCCTGAATCCGAAGATACATTTTCACATGATCGAAGTGTAATCAGCTATAAGCTGTGCTGTGATTGGATGGTCTGACAACTGATTGATGATGTAATCCTCTGATTGGCTAGAAAATTCAGACCTAGCCTAACGTTAGTTTTGGGAAACTTTTACTAGTTTCTGTCCCTTTTGATTTACCCACCTCTCCGAGTATCAGTAGATAAATCATACTTTAGCAATAATATATTATCTCTGTACACTGATAGACGAATGTAAGAATATCTACGATAGTAGATATAGAGATCGTAGGTAAATTCATAGAGAGATACATAGGCAACTTTTAACCCTGGTATCCCCACGGGAAAGTATACGGCGAGGCGATCATAAGGTTCGAAATATCGTAAATAATTATATTTATATTACAAAACTTACTTTTCCTTGACAAACTCACACGTACAAATTCAATTTTAATAAATAAGCGGTCTGTGATTATCACGATGCCAAAATAGGTAGGTTATTATATTTTATTATTAGGTATACACTAGATAGATACCAGCCCCCCTATCGCTAACTTGAGTTGACAAGGATTTTTTGATTCAAAATGTATTATTATTACTCCGTAATAATGTTACTTCATTTCAACTTCACGTTAGGCCCGCTGAAGCTGTTGGTACATACCTGTACACAAGAGTGCCGCGGGACCAGCCCGTGGTCCTCGGCGCAGATGGTGAGCCAGTAGGAGCGCACCGCCTCCCGGTCCAGCGGGGCCAGCGTGCGGACCACTCCTGAAACATACCTGTACACAAGAGTGCCTCGGGACCAGCCCGTGGTCCTCGGCGCAGATGGTGAGCCAGTACGAGGGCACCGCCTCGCGGTCCAACGGGGCCAGCGTGCGGACCACTCCTGAAACAATTCCAGAGTCATTAGAGGGGCTGATATGTGCTGAAAGAAGATAGGAGTTCGACACGGTGTTGGACATATTTTATACAAGTGATGCTGTTTAAAGATGGTGATTCTGTAAGAAATTCATTGACGAGTTCACGGTGGACGTGAGTCATGTTGATGTTAAGACGGCTTGTCCTCACAAATTGAAATTCACTTTATACAAAGGTTTAGGACTTATGATTTTTTCCAGTTCAAGTCGAAATTGAACTTGTAGATGAATTTCTTACAGTATTATCTAGTTGTTTACATAAATGTCCAGTTTTTGTGGTTATACAGAAAATTTATAACAAAAGTAATGAATCTTGCGCTAAACGTAAGCAGTAAATCAAGTGGACCGATCTCCGAGCCACCACTGTGCCGCCGAGGGTAAAATGCAAACACAATTATTGGAATAAGGATCCGCTTTTGTTAAAATCAAGTTTCCATAAAATTTCCTGCGTATAAAAAAACAAAGTTTGTTAAACAACTAACTTTGTGTTTTTCCGTGATGGGGATAGGAACCTAAACGTACCCAAATATGATTGAGTGCTGTTTATATGCTCTCAGTATTAAGCTTTGGTATTGTTAGGGTTCGATTATATTTTTTCTGTAAATAAAGCTTTTAATTTGAAACTTTCGGTTGATTTTTAATTTGAATTCCCTCGCATTCTTGCTATCTCTCGACATCAATACCGTAAAATAAATTCATTTTTATTAGTACCCGACGCTGGCATTGTTTAATTTTAATTAACTCCTCGAGCACTGGCTCGGTCACGGGGCAGCCATTATGAGCATAACACTTGCATTTTCATTTGTGCTCGGGAAAAATTGCCACTTAGTAAATAGCTAAGATGCACAGTTCTGACAAGCGAGTTTAGTCCACCTGTGTACTCCGACAAGGTCATAAATCGCGTTTCTTGTTGCTTCCAGCGGCCGGACAGTGGTTTATAGTGGACGCTACGGCTATATTTTACGTTGCAGAGGGAATGAGATAGCGATATTTATTATGAGGCTGAATTGAGTTTGTGTCAATAGTGCACGCGGGCGCCCGCATCGGACATCGGACGAACTGCAAACACGCTGGACAAAACCAATCACCATCTTGTATGTCAACATTGTACATGTGATGTGACGTATGTCCACGCTCTACACTTTAACAAGCTATAAATGTCCGATTGTTTCAGCCAGGTGCCCAGGAAGGTGATTCGTGTCACAAAAAACCCCGTCGCTTTCATCTCGTTTTCAGATTTTTACGAACGAGTTGTCAAATTGCGATTCACATGGCACTAAAACCCAAGCTACATAGTAAGATCGTTGTGAGATCGCAAAATGAATGAAGGAATGGAGAATGACGCGATTCATGTCATTTTTGTTGAATTTTTTGATATCGCTTATCCGTCATATTTTGACGTTTTAGCGATTTTAAACTTTCGAAGAAAAGGGTGAAATTGTTAGATCGTTTTCAGAAAAAATACTGCAAAAAACTGTGAAATTGACCTTGTACGCATCTCTCCAAGATCTTCAAGCCATTTTTCAGCCGGACAGCCGTCCCTACGAGATACGTTTCCATCTTTACCGAATTCGTAATTTTCCTTTATAGTAAGCTTGTATTAGTGATATTTATTTGATTGGCGTGGGTTTTGGCCTGAGGCCCTCGCAGAATGAGGAAGAATATTTTAACCGAAAGCATACACATTCCCTCAGTGTGCAAATTGTAAGTTAATGAATTAAACACATTGTAATGCATGTATATTTTATTTACTGATAGAACTAATAAATTCTATGAATTATCACAAATACTAAAAAATATAGGTAGTAATTAGGTCCCTTTACCACTTAATAAAGCTACAGATAATGGCAATCAAAGATTAAAGTCTTATTATTTTTCTCATATTCTCTCCTATAGGTTGGCTGGTACAAAATGCTTTTAGCCTTTTGTATAATTATTAATACTTATGTATGTATACAATATTTTGTTAACAATTATTAAACTATTATTGTATATAGGAACTTAGGTAATCAGTAATCACAGGTGCTCCTCTGTTTGAATTGACGCATGAAGAAGAGGAAGAAGAGAGGTGTGAGGCCATTGAAGGCCAGGCGCATGCGCAGGGACGGGATCCTCCCGCGCAGCAGCCGCAGCAGCGCCGCCGCCGCGCGGACCGCGCTCCACGCCGGTCGCGGAGCCAGAGCTTCACTGGTCGCGCAACTGCGTCGCCGCTAAAATCTGTGGATATTCAATTTATAGTTAAAACAAATACCTACAAAAATATTTTGTTATTCCGATATAAATTATGTATACGTATTATACCTTACCTTTACTTTAAGTCTGGTCTTGATTGTTCCTTTCATTAGCCTAGAAAAGACAAAATGAAAAGTTCAGTATGATATTGTTCTAAAAAATTACAGACAGACACTAACAAAACTACACTGTAACATAAATATTCAACACCAGTTTTCCTAACACATTATTGGGGCAACAATGAAGTTAAATTCTATTCTATTATTTAGCCAAACATTTAGGAATAACCTACCTTTTTCCATATGAGGAGCCCCTGCTCAAGAAGCCTCTCATTGACTGCAGCCTGTCTGTTCATTGCTTCAGCTATCATTGTGAGGGCTGAAGCCGTGGCCCTCTCACAACGCAGTTGCTCCTTCTGCTACTCAAGCACATCGGCTGCTGCTTGTGTTCATCTCGTTCATGATTCTAAAACAATTCAAACAGAAATTGGATACATCGTAAATTACAATACCTTCTTAACTACAACCGGTAACATTTATATTTCAAAAAAAAAATAGGTTAATACATTGATACTTACATGTCTCAGTCGTATTTCTCTAAGTTAGTTAAACTTCCTTTCTTCTTATATTTTCCAAAAAAACTACGTTGACACGAAAATGAGCAAAGAAAATCAATGTTTGTTATGTTTGCTTTTATGGAGAAAACATGGCGGCTGTCAAAAGTGCCACAGGTTATGAATTTCTTCAACGTTGAATTAAAAAGCCGTTTCTTGATACTTGCTATCGACACTAATTCCAACAATATATATTGCAGGAACAAAATTATTTAAAACAATTAGTGGTAGTATTTATTATTTTTGCATGGCAATTAAAAAAATATAGTTTCATTCATTTCACTCAAGCCATCCAAATACGAACTAGCGATATGAAAACGAGATCAAAGTATGTGTGCTATGAATCGCGTTTTTAAACATTGCGGATTTCATCTCGTAACTCGTTCGTATCGCTTTACAAATATTTCGGTTGAGATGTGAATCGCGCCCCTGTTCTGCTGTGAACTAGAACCCACGTACCGGGGAGGCTGTGTATTCACTTTATACGAAAGTTTAGGACTTACTTTTACGTAAGCACTAAAGTTTTAAGACTAGCTCCACACTCAGCCACGAATTCAATTCTCGTTACAATAAATGGTGTTGTATGAGTTAGGTGGAATTGCATTATTAATACAAATTTTGGCATAACATTTGGACTTTATTTATGTGGGCAAAATTCCTGGGAAATTGATCTTTTCGATTGATACGGTAAATTACAAAATTTCATTTTCACTATATTATCGTGAAACTTCAGATTTCCGAGAATATTCCCAGTGAAAGTGTAACATTTATACTGTACCAATATGTGCCTTCGTGACTGCCTTCATTAATACATATGAGCCACCGATAGGCACTAGGGCAGGCAGGGAATATGATTTTGAATAAGTGCAGAAACTCGGCCGAATTTATTTATATAAAAGGTGGCTTAGAAAAACCCCTCTCGATCTAGTGACCCGTGAAAAAAAACGCAATGGATTTCATCCGCTCCAGTACTCCGCACCACAACACACCTTATTTACGACGCCGGGTAAACCACACTATGCCGCGTTCAATAGATTAAATGGCATTACAAGTTTAGCACTATATGTTACACCTGTATGTTATTATTTATTTCGCAGGTGGGGTTAACTTCCAGCAACCCGGGCAGCCACGGCCGCCATTAAAAAGTTATCGCCCGTTACGGGATCGTCGTTTATTTTATTTTTATAACATTTTTTTACAGCCCGCATGTATTTTTCGAATGTCATATTCATATTATGCCAGCGCTGATTGGGTTGTGATATTTTTTTATCGTACCTGCCGGCTCTGGAACTACAATTAAATATTTAAATTCGCATCGGCACAGTATGCACGTTCGTGTAGGTACTCGCGGCTCTCGGCGGCTCCCGGGGGGCAGGCGGCATTACGGTTACATACCCATTTAGCACCATTAAATCATTTCAATGTTTGCTCATTTATACCTACTAGGAAGTACTTAAATAAAAGGGTATTTTAGGCCAAAAAGGCATAATTAAAAATAGCAAAAAAGTTGCAGAAGTGTGAGCAGTGTCACCCACTATCAGCTTATTTAGCAACACCCTGTATATCCGCCCACATAACTGACAGAACACCCACTACAACGTAGCTGAGCCGTAAGATTAGCCTTTACTGAAGCCTACTCGACTGCAGTGGAAAATAACCTATGTTTTTGACCCGTAAAGCGTGTAGGCTGGCTGTCATAACAGCTAGCTTGGATGGCGCCAATGAAAATAAATTGAATATTTTGTATTCGTTAAAATTGCAAAAGGTGAGAGTACAAAGGGAGCGGTGGTAGCTCAGTCGGTTAAGCGCCCTCTTCTCACGCCAGAGATGCGGGTTCGAATCCCGGCGCTGACATGTACCATTGAGTTCTTTGAATTTAAGTACAATGTATACCATCGCTCTTACGGTGAAGGAAAACATCGTGAGGGAACCTGCTTATCTAGATTTAGCACAATCTAGATATGTGAACCCACCAACCCGCAGTGGACCAGCGTGGTGGGAAATGGTCCAAGCTTAGGAAGGCAGTTTAGACCTTGATGATATGCACAACGGTTCCACTCGAGAGAGCCAGGTGCAGGTACATACACCCCCACAGAGAATAGAATGTACAAAATGGCATCATCAGGTATTTTAAGTACGTAGCATTAGCACAGAAATAATATCGAATTCAAGGTTCTACTAATTTATTAGGTAGGTACTTTAAAATAACTACCCATTATTTTAAATTTTTGTTACATAGTTGGTAGCCGTTATGGCAGGCTAATAATAACGAATAGCGTGCAATGTAATAACTATTTAAACATACAATTTTCATCGTGATAATGTAATTCAATTATCCATCTCTCTACATGATTCAAAATGGACGTACGTAAAATTAAATCTATCTTACGGGTCCGTATATTTAAGCCTCTACGACAACTGGGCAGCGGCTAGCCTAGTTTCCAACTAAGTTTGATTTAGGGTCTAGGCCACGCGATACTGCAGTAAGATGGATCGGGACACACGATACTTTTAATACCGAAATTTCTGAAGCGAAATCTTTTTCAGACGATGTTGACACAGTGCTTCCGATACATAAACCGCTCATGACATGACTCAATGGCTACCCCGTACACCGGATAACCCGAAGATAAACATACTTTGTCACGTTCTTAAATAAACGATGTACTTGAAGGGATGGAATCATTGAGCTACGTCATTTATACGGTGACTTAACTTAGGACAGGAGTTAAGCCCCCGCGCAAATGTTCCATCAGAGTTAGCCAGTTTAACACTACCAATACATAACATAACTGATAAAACTGGGGTGGTCTTAAGGAGCCGCCTTGAGTGAAGTATCGGCTACTTCCGGTACACCCAGGGCAGTCCGCGACTGCACTATATATATTGCTGGCTAACCCTTTCACCATTCTTCTTATCGTGTTGGTGACAAACACAATCTAGATAGAAGCTAGATGGTTTGTCAAATGATTGGCGACTCAGGCTAGCGTCGGATACGCACACCAGACGCTTATAAATAAGGAGTAGGTGACGTCATTCTGGGAGACTCCTTTCACGCACTACCACATTATGTCATCCCTGTAGTCAACGACACGCTATGAATAACAAGAACTAGATTACAGACTAACAATGCTACCAGAGAGAGGTCAAGCTTGTTTTCACCATGTTGTACGTACATTAGAGATATTGTCTAAGACGTACCTGCATCATCGACGGAGAAGTACCCCATGCCGCTGCCTCCGACCACGTAGTAGATGAGCCGGGAGTCGCGGCCCGGCGGGTCGGCATCCTGTGGACAAACATTACTTTAGTATAACATCAACTTTCATTGATTACTTGGATGACTGTGTTGTGAGTGACTTGAGATTGCCTGTACAAAGCAACAGGCAAAACGGCAATAGATAAAAAACTATGAACAATTAAACGGTTTACAAACAGACATTTAAACACGTAAACTTGTTACGGCACATAACAGCCTGACACGGAACAATACAATGCAGATGCAATGATTGTATTAGAGTTGCAGTAAAGCTTTTCAACATAGGTGAAAACAATCACAGCGCAACAGCATATTAAATTATTTAAAATTTCACTTCAATTTATCATCAAATATTCATAATAACATTTAACATGCACAATAAGCATGCAGTAAATTAATGAATATTTTAATGAAGACAATTATTATACTGCCAAATCAAATGAGAATTGGTATAATTATTCTATTATAGTATGACGTGTGTACCTAATAAATATACAAATACTACTCTAGTTTTCTGTTTGAATAAGTAAATTAGATAAACATGTGTGCTTGAGTAACTACAGATAATAGATACCTACTGCGGTAGTGTGTTAATTCAAGTAAAATGGGTGATAATTATTTAATATCCGTTGCGGTTTAGCGGAGCACTACTATCTTTGATAAAGTCTTCGAGCCGAGAGCAAAGCCAATTTTCCATTATCTATCTATAGATATAGTAGACATATAAATAACTACATAATAGATTGTAGACCTAATTGTTAAGGAACAGATCTTAAATTTGATCCTGACAAAATTTGAGATAGCTCATTACAAAATTTCCTTTGGCTAAATTTTCACCTATCGTTCACTCGGAAGTCGTAAGTCTGCGGTAAGTATCAATATTATTTCGAACTAATAATACTTACATTTACTTATAACATAATCATACCCAAAAGTATGGAAATCATTCATAATGATCGATCAAGCTGTCAATAGGATGGAGTGCGAGCGAAGACGAAAGTTAATATTTCTTAACAAACCATAAAGTGGATTATACCCAATTTATAATCATCTTTTTTCAGACTTTGAAAATCGAGTGTGTGAACGTTGTCGTTTTGATAATAATTAATCGTTACAATAACTAATTTAATATACTTTAATGAATTAAATATAATGTTATGTAATAATACTATATTGTTTGTACACTTATATTTCATATTTGTGCAATAAAGTATCAAATAAATAAATAAATACTAATAATCGGCCTTATTTTATTAAAAAGGACTAAACGATAAGTGCTATCAAATAAATTGTAAATTTCATCCTATTAAGGTGAGCTATGTAACGTGTCTGTGTCAGACAGTTCACATCCGGATATCCTACCAGACACGGGGGGGGGTCCCTAGTTAGAGGAGTGTACATAATAACTTACTTGAGGGACCCCAACCAAAACCTAAAGTAATTTACGAGCATTTGACAAACCACTTTGCATTTACATATTATTTACGAGTATTATGTACTTCCTTACTTATTTATAAGGTATATCTCACAAGAAATTATTTTCAAACACAAAGAGTTTTTCATTCTGACACAGTTACTGGTGTCCCTGTACCTAAGTACAGCAAATGTAAGTTGACTTAAAATATAAACGCGAAAGTTTGTACGGTATGGTAATTGGTGTTACTCTTTCACACAAAACTACTAAACGGATTAAAAAAAAAAAAAAAAAAAAAGCTTACACTTTGGAATAATAGAATAGAATAGAATAGAATATTTATTCAGAAAAATACTTAATGCTAAATGTTATTTACAATAATAGGTCAACTCTTAATGCTAAAGGTAGTTTAAAATGCTGATCTGAACTAGGAAATAACAGAGTTTTTCCTGTATTTCAGATGGAAAAGCTCTAAATTAAACAATTTTAGAATCTAAATTAAATAACCTTAGAACAGAAAATATTAAGTAATCTTACTTTCTAAATGTTTTATGTTAGATTTATTATAAACAAGGCAATTTATGTTAGGTGTAGGTAATTATAAAGGTTAAAAGTATTGTTTAGTTATACATTAATAATAATAAGTTAAATTAAACGGTAACAATTCTCAGTTGACAATAGTTAATAAGTTCTCTGTATCTTCGTAGGACATCTCTTGTAGAGATTTCTGGAGAACGTTCTTACATTTGGTGTAAGTTAACGGGTAAAGGACCAATTTAGCATTTAACCTATTGTAAAGGATAGGTCCCAAGAACAAGTAAAACCTAGATGTTAACGCATGTTTGGTTGTTTTTATTGTGCAAACTTTATCTACTCTCCTTTTGTTTGTTAATTCTGGGCTGTAGGGAAGTGCCGTGTGCTGTTTTAAAACTGTACTTGAAATAAATAACTGGCGGACTGTTAGTACTTTGCATGATTCATATAGAAGTTTCGTCGGATAACGGAAAGGGCGAAATGTTGAGACTTTAAGAACTGCTCTTTGAGCTCTTTCGATCCTCAATAATAAGGTTTTAGCCGAGCCACCCCACGAAGTGATACAGTATGTTAATACTGATTGGCACAGCGCAAAGTAGACTTGTCTGATAATTTTGGAATCTGATATAAAACGAAGCTTTTTAAATACAAATATTAATTTACGAACTCTGCTGCTTAGAGCTTCTATATGTTGCTTGAATGATAGAGTTTCGTCGATGATAATACCCAGATATTTAGTTTTGTTTGTGTTAGTAATTGTAGGACAGGTGCAGGGATAGCCCAGGGATTTACAATAGTGAGCGTATACGTTTGGAATATGTAATTGTGATTTGGGTTTTTGTTTTGAAAATTCAATAAAGTTTGTTTTCTCGGCATTAAGTGTAAGTAGGTGATGCTGAAGCCAGCGGTTAACAATATTGAAACCTCTTTGTGCATAATCGTAAACTAGATTTTTGTTTTCCGCGTTAGCAGAAAAAAGTAGAGCAGTGTCATCAGCGTACGACAGAATAATGCCGTTTTCTAGTTTAAGGTTGCAAAGATCGTTTATATATATTAGAAATAAAGTAGGGCCCAGAATACTTCCTTGAGGAACTCCAAAACCGGTATTTTCCTGATCAGAGCTGACGACATTGCCTTCACGCACTGAGTGCGCTCGGTCAGATAATTTTCAAATAGTTTCAGCTGGGTACCTCTTATACCTAACATTTCGAGTTTATGTAATAAAATCGGGATAGATACTGTATCGAAGGCTTTGGAAAGATCTAAGAATATCCCTATTGTCTGATTACCTTTATCCAGATTTTGAGCTAAGTAGTCAGTTAACTCATGTACAGCATCTGCCGCTGATAACTTAGGCCTAAAACCAAATTGTGTTCTAGATAAAAAAGAGTTTTTGTTTAGAAATTGCATTAATCTGTTGTTTATGATTTTTTCTAATATTTTAGACACAGCTGGTAAAAGAGAAATGGGTCGGTAATTCGTCACCTCTGTTTTAAGGAATATCTCATAGGATACTTTTTACCCGACTGCCGAAGGAGGAGGGTAATGTTTTATCTCTGAATTCAACTTTTTCATCCATCATATACATCTAAAACTAAACCCAATAGAACTGTTGAAACACTAACCTTAGCCGCAGCAGTGATGACACTGGTCCCGCGCGGCGCATCCTCAGGGACCGAAGCTTCTAGAACGAAGTCCGCGAACTGGGGGTCGTGCTGGTTCTCATCCACGTCCAGGACCTCCACTATGAGGGTGGCTTCTGCCCATAGAGCTGGGAGACCGCCGTCTGTCGCGCGGACTAGGATGCCGTACACCTGCGGAAATTGAGGAAATTACTATCACTACATAGTATGAAGAAAAGGAGCTTTTTGCGTTTTGTCTGGAATACCTATGTATCATGTAGGGATCTTTAAAAGTTCACAACGGATTATTGTCCCAGAATCAGTACGGGAAAACTTAACCTAGTGTGAGCAAACGCTGAAAGCGATGAAGCCGAATGACATGTTTCGCTTGCAAAACGACACTGAATCACTGAGTCTTTTGTCTTCAAGTCACGGCTAGTCGGTAGGTACGTATCCCGACTTTGAGCGAGTGCTATAAGAGCAAGGAAATACACTTTTTACTACCAGGAAATATTCAAATTGATGCAATTCACAGATATGGCGGAGCATGCCGATGTGTTTTATTGAACTACGTCCGTTCCGCCGACAGTCGTTTATGTTGTAATCTAGTTTCCGTTGACCGAGGATCAGTTTTTATAGTAAAAAAAATACACGAATAAACGCCGCAGCGAACGCGAGTTCTATTCGCACTCGACCTATATTTCTTTTGAAACCGAAATGGCGGGTTTATTCGACAAAAAATACAATCTACAAAGCGAATCATCGAGTCAGAAGTTTTAACTAGAACGGGTGATTTACCTGTCGTTCCTCGTAGTCGAGAAATTTAGCTGTTCGCAGCGTCCCGGACGACTCGTCGATCGTGAACACGACGTCGTCGCTGGACTGGTCGGGCAACGAGTAGGTCAGCACGCCGCCGGCGCCCAGGTCCGGGTCGATGGCCTCCACCACCGCCACCACCGTACCTATTGGAACATCCTCTCGTATCCTCGCGTTGTATCCCGGCAGCGCGAAGTGCGGGACCACGTCGTTGATGTCATCCACTGTAACTCTCACTATAGCTTCACTCCTTAACCCTCCACCGTCAGTCGCCGTGATTGTAAGCTCGTACAGCTCCCTTCTCTCTCGGTCTAGCGGTGCGCAGACTAGCAGCGTCCCTTCCTTGGGTTCGATGCAGAATTCGCCTGCGTCTGCCCCAGAGACGCTGTAGGTGATCTCGGAGAATATCCCGGCGTCGGCGTCTGTTGCATGCGCATGGAATACCGCTGTACCGTTGAGTGCGTTCTCGGTGACGCGTAGACTGGCGAGTGATCGCGCGAACACGGGCTTGTTGTCGTTGACGTCGAGCACGGTGACGGGCAGCAGGCGCGAGGCGGCGCGCGGCGGCGCCCCCTGGTCCCACACCGTCACGTTCAGGAAGTACTCCGCCTCGCGCTCGCGGTCCAGGTAGCCGATCAGCTGCAGCGCGCCGGAGCTGGGGTCCACGCGGAACGCAGAGTCGTAGTCGCCGTCCGAGATCGCGAACACCAGCAGCCCGTTGTAGCCGAGGTCTCGGTCGCGCGCCTTGAGAGTGACGAGCGTGGTGCCCAGCGCCACCGACTCGTTGACCTTGACCTCGACGGGGAAGTCGACGAACTCGGGCGAGTGCAGGTTGTCCCCGTAGCGCGAGGGCAGCGCGGGGAACTCGTCGGCGGGGTCGGGCGGCTGGTTGGCGCGCGCCGCGGCCGCCAGCAGCTCCGCGAGGCGGCGCGCGGCGCCCGTGTCGCGGCACTCCAGCGCGCCGCCGCCGCCCGCCGTCAGGTGGAAGGTGACCGTGGTGGCGTCCGCGAAGTGCGTGCCGTCCGTGGCGGTGACGTTGAGCACGCGCGTGTCGGCGCGCGCGTCGCGCAGGTCGCAGGCCAGGCTCAGCGCGCCCGACGCCGCGTCCAGCGCGAAGCAGCCGTCGTCGTTGCCGCCCGCCAGCCGGTACGACACCACGTCGCCCGCGTCCGGGTCCAGCGCCGACAGCGTGGCCAGCGGGGAGCCCGGGGGGGTGCGGCGGGGGAGGGGGCCGGCGCACGCCGCGCGCTCCCACTGCGGCCGGTTGTCGTTGACGTCCAGCACGCGCACGGTGAGCGCCAGCTCGGCCTGGCGGCGGTGCGGCTGCCCCCAGTCGCTGGCGCGCACGCGCAGGCGCCACACGCGCCGCATGCTCTCGTAGTCCAGGCGGCGCGCGGTGCGCACGGCGCCCGTGAAGTGCTCCACGGTGAAGGGCACGGGCGTGAGGTCGGCCAGGCTGTAGGACAGGTAGGCGGCCTCGCCGGAGTCGGCGTCGCGCGCCGCGGCCCGCGCCACCAGGGCGCCCGCCGGCTCGTTCTCGCGCACGGTGACCTCCAGCGCCGGGGGGTCGAACACCGGGTCATTGTCGTTGGCGTCCAGCACGGTGACCTGCACCTTGGCGGAGCTCTGGTCGCGCGCGGCGGCGGCGCCCTGGTCCACGGCGGCCACGGTCAGCGTGTAGGCGGCGCGGCGCTCCGCGTCCAGCCGCACCGCCGTGTACAGCACGCCCGACTCCGCGTGCACCAGGAACTCGCCGCCCTCGTTGCCGCCCACGATCTCGATGGACGTGCGCGCCGCCCCCGCCCCCGCCCCCGCCCCCGCGCGCTCCGCCACCTTCAGGCGCACGAGCGGCGTGTGCGGCGGCGCCGTCTCCGGCACGGCCACCTCGTACAGCTGCTTGCTGAACACGGGCGCGGCGGCGGCGCGGGGCGCGGGGCGCGCGGGCAGGGCCAGGTAGGCGGCGCGCGGGGGGCGGCCGGCGTCGCGCGCGCGGATGGTGAGGTTGTACTCCGGCGGCGCGGCCAGCGGGTCCCGCAGCGCGTGCAGCAGCACGGCCCAGCGGCCCGGCTGCGGCAGCGCGCGCACGCGGAAGTGCCCGTGCGGGTCGCCGTCCACGATGTCCACGGCGGCCACGCGGCCCGCCTCGCCCTCGTCGCGGTCCGTGGCGGTGAGCACGGCGTACAGGCCGGCGGGCGCGCCGGGTAGCTCGGGCAGGTGTTGCACGCTCAGCTCGGGCGCGTGCAGGTTGGCCCGCGCCACGTGCACGGTTAGGCGCGCGCGGGCCGCCGGCGCCGCCGCCCCGCGCGCCAGCAGCGCCGCGCGGTCCTGCGCCAGCACGCCCAGCTCGTGCCGCGCGCGCTCGGCGTGGCGCAGCGGCCGCGTGAGCCACACCACCCCGCTGGTGGGGTGCACGGCGAACTGGTCGCTAGGCTCGGCCAGGCTGTAGTAGATCTGGCCGGCGCGGCCGAGGTCGGCGTCGTCCGCGGCCACGCGCGCCACGCTGGCGGCGGCGGGCAGGTCCTCGCGCGCCGTCACCTCGTACTCCGTGGGGTAGAACAGCGGCGACAGGTCGTTGACGTCGGTGACGGTGAGGTCGAGCTCGGTGTCGGCGTCGCGGCGGCCGGCGGACCCGGCGGCGGTGGCGCGCAGCTGCAGCCGGTAGCGGTCGCGGCGCTCGCGGTTGAGCACGTCGTGGCCGGCGCGCGTCCGCAGCACGGCGAAGCAGAGCTCGCCCACGCAGCGCTCCTCCACCTTGAACAGCTTGTCCTTGTCGCCGTGGCGGATGCGGAAGCGCAGGCGCGTGCCGGGCGGGCGGCGCAGGGCGGGCGCGGGCGCGCCGGGCGGGGCGGCGGCCGCGGTGCGCGCGGGGCTGTTCTCGGGCACGGTCAGGTTGTACAGCGGGTACTCGAAGTGCAGCGGCTCGAGGGGGGTGAGGGGGCCGGGGGGGCCGGGGCCCGCCTGCGCGCACGCCACCGCTGCCAGCGCGAGCCACGCGCCCAGCATGCTGAGGCCGCCACTCTGGAATAATTACACATTTATACTACATGACACTGAAGATGCCTGAAAATTATTGAAGAAAGGATTTTTACAGAGTCCATGGTAGATTAGCGGGAACACTGTGATAACAAATGGTTGGCGTATAGATTTTCCGAGTACCTCTATAAAAGTTATTGTGTTCCATTCAACTTACAACGGCCTTTCAGTATTCTCATTCAATTAAATCGCGTGTCTTTCAACTAGAGCCGGCAGGTAAGATCTCCAAACTTCTCTTTAAGTACCATTGAACTAACTTCTGAGACTGCAAATTACATTAAATAAGTGGATGGAATGGAGAGGACATCCTGAAGTGTAGGACAAACTTAAACTACAGTCCACCGACCTACCTATAGCTAGGTTTCTGCAGTATACTTCTCAGGAGTATACTGCAGATTGCAGGCCAGAGGTCGACCACTATCATAACTAGTTTTATGTCATATTCCTCACTAACCCAAATAGCTAGTCCTAGATACCAAGGCATACATGTAATAAACACAAAGTCAAAGCTATTTTAGTATTGAGAATTTCATTTTATCAAAGTAGGTTTAAATGCACTAACAAGTTTTTTTTTACTTTCATGTCACATACATTTTACGTGATTTTGGATTTGTAGCCTGGAGCTTGGAGTGGAGAATGACATAGATTTGTTTATCCCGGAATGCTCACGGGAAAAACATACCGGAAAGCAAAGCTTACGGACAAAAGCTATACACAAGAACATAATATTTTTCCCCCTGCATAGTCAAATTGGTCAACAGACACCGGCCGTGGGGCTAAGTAGCGCTTTCAAGAGTCTTTTTAATAGCGCCCCACTTCTTTTGTGGAGGGCACCTGTATAATCTCCGCGCTCGAATCATTCAATGTCATGGACACCTCGCTAAGAGCGACCTCTTTCATTTCAACACGTTCACTAAAGTGTTCGTTCAGAAATGAGTAAGCAAACTTGACGGCAATTAAGCACTCCAGTCAAACAATTGAGGCGGAACATTTTCGCGACTAGTCACCTAGAAACGGTCATTTTTACAGTCTCGCTGATTTAATTAGACTGAGAGCAACAAATTCATTCGCATCACGAATTAAGAAAACGCTTTTAATACTAAAACCTGAAAAGGGTTGGAGATGGCCATTTTGTGATTAAAGTTGTTTAATTAATTGCAAGCTGAAAGTTGCGAGATGAGAAATACTTTTTTAAAAGAATAGCTTGTTCAAATAGAGAGGCTTTCCGACTGGACTTATCCACAAGTACTTATGTAGTTTCCTGACAGGGGAAGTCCCCTAGGAGCACTGTCAATGTCACCATGTCCTCTTGTCGTCTGGAGGACCTATCCTTAATGTATTGTGAAGGTATTATTTGTATTGACGCTGCAGTATTTTATTTTCTTCCATCCCGTTTTCTGTTATTCTTTCGGGTGAGTGTCGTTATTTTTACGCGATAGATAAGACAGCCGACAAGTTTTGTAAGTGTTGTACTAATAAAACATTACTTACTGAAAAAGTATTATTGCTACTTACGATAAGCTTTAATAGGATTTCTATGTTGCGAAAAAGTATTTTTGTTTACATGAAAAATCTAACAACAAATGTATAAGCTGACATAATACTTGAAAAGAGCAGAAAATAACTTTCAATAAAAAATAATTGCAATCTGTGTGACTCCTATCTACCACGAGTATGAATGAATATTAGAATATATCTCGACTTCTTTTGTTACACTATGGTTACACTATTAACGATACTATTACTATACATTACTTACATCAAATATTTTTACTTTAGAGATGCAATGTATCTACGCGCCTACCCTCTCTGGGACCAGACATAGGAACTATCTCTAACCAAACACAAACTACTGAGCTACTCTTGCCCCGCTAGAATACCCCCATTAATCTATTATTTACACTTAAAATGGATACCGTTAATAATTCATGTTATTAGTTTCCAATATCGTCTCACATTAAACATTGAAGCCTGAAATATTCGGCAATTTTGTTCACTCCCTGAATACAAAACTCTAGAAGGTACTAACAGCAAAGCCATGGCTGTAAATTGATTTAATTAAAAAACTGATTTCGTATTCGGAAGGAAAATTCTAGTAGAGGGTCATTGAGCTTTCTTTGATAAAATTTATACCAACGTAACTTCCAAGTATGAATTAATAGACTTCTTATCAAGAAATTTGTTCACCGTAGCCAATCCATATTTTTTATCTTTGTCGAGTTTATATTTAAGAAAGAAAGAAAAAGGCATTTATTTCGTCCAAGACACAAAACATATAAACAAAACAAATAAAAAAAAATACACTAGGTTACAAAGTGTCTCAAACAAAATGGTCACCGTCTCAACATAATGTCACAGAAGCCTGTGACGCTGATTTTCATCAGGTGGCCGCGAGTCGTGCTCGGTGCAGTGTAAAAAAAAATATTATAATACTTAATTTATATTTTAGAATAAACAGGATGGCTTAACACAACTAGGTAAACACACACAGTTAAGTAAGATACCAAAAGAATAGTAATGCATAACAACAATATAAAAATAAATAGACATACAGTTTACAAATTATTAAACGACAGTTTTAGACGGGGTACAAGCAAATTCAAAATAATAAATATGACTTGGCATATGTTGCGGAATGTGACGTATTACAAAGTTTTTGAAGGGATAGAAGGTATTTTTTAAGAAGATATTTAAAAGAACTTTTGGTTTTAGCTCGTCTAATTGGTGGAGGTAAATTATTCCAGCATTTAGATGATAAATATCTATTTACAGTAACGAGGAATAAATAAACTGTGTGCCAAAAAGATAACAGCTTAATAGCGTAATCACACCCGAGCAAAGTCAAGTCGCTAGAATTAATTTGGGGTCCCGAATCATTAAAATTTAAGGTGACCGGCTGCGCGGAGCTCTCTGGAATACCGAATTATTTGTTTATTCTGCTGCCATTGTATCTAATTTAATTATGCATACGTTCGTTATTGCTTTCCCTCCGTGAAATTGGATAGAAAAACATGAAAGATCGACAAAGATTCAATTGTATTTGTTATTCGATGCTAAAGCAGGAAATGCGCATAGTTACAATTTGCACACGTATCGATATATTCACGTATTTGTGCACTGCAACGTGGAATGGAGCTGCATTCGTAAAACCATTTCTATTTCTTTATTTTCACTTCCTGATGAAATTGTGCTATTTTTATCAAAATACATTTCTCAGTAAATCTTTAAATAACTTGTAGTTTTTAAAGTTAAACAGTTTTAACCAGCGGGAGGTATAAGTACACAAGATACCAATTTATTATCTTAAAACAAACATTGCGCCGTAAAGTCCAGGTGGCTACAAAGTTGGCCGGTTTCAGTGTATTTTACGGGGAAGACAAGCCACAAAATAACTTTTACGGGCGGCAGAGCGCGGACTAACAAAACCTGGGCACACAGTTCCACCGAAAATCTTGTAAGGGGGGTTACACCACCTTGACAAATACTATCAAATTACAACTGGCACGCAACGACTTGGAGTCGTAATTACCTCAGCAGCTTTCCGAAATTTCGCTTTTCTTAATCTAAAGTGACCTCCTAGGTTTCATTTATTTCGCGCCTGACCCCTGAAAGCAAAGACGGTAGTGGGCTGGCTACAGTAAACACATCGCGTATTGCTGCGAGGGTTCATACACCTTGATAAGACAGGGCCGCGCCTTCGGCTAACAACCGACCGCGTACCTTCCTGATTTCCGATTCACTACATCGGTCTGTGTTGACACAGTTTGGAGTGGTCCCGTTTAACTTAGTTAATTCGAGGTTTATCTACTACTTATGTAGGTACCTATATTTATTATTTACATAGGTAATTAGGTATAATATACATTGGCAACAAATAGGAACTAAAAAATACTTAGTAAATCTTAAGGACTATTAACTTTGGTCGGGTTATCGCAAGAAGTAGGTATATCGCTATTGGAATTTTAGTAGTCAAATATAAAGATGGAGTTCTAGGAAGGCCGACAATGTGCAGTCCACCAGAAAACGAAGTACCTATCTGACTATCGAATACCGAATAAGTATCTCTTATTAAGGCACGACTTGAATACCAACGAGAGTTCGAGTGGGATCACAAAAAATGCTGTGGGCAAATGAGAATGCATGATTTATACACAGAAGTTATCACAGTCGAGGGGGGGGGTCACTCTAGGTTACGAAAGAGGAAGTTTTGGAGATATGCGGCGCTAACCATGACTCTATCTCGTTGTAATAAAGGTACCGATTTCTTGACAGGTCTCGTTCGTTTGTTTTTTGTGAAGCGAGTGTAGCCCCCGCTCGTGGCGGCATCGGTGCGATCTACATACGGTATCGCGTTACGTAAATAGCTAATCATTTATTAAACCGCCCGATCTCTCGGTGCGCGCCATGTTTATTATTTAGATACGAGACGCATACACGCGTTTAGGTAAACACACCAACTATAAATAATTGAGTTCTCCCGACGCGGTTATTCAACTTGCAGCTTAATCCGCTTTTTAGCCGACCGCGGCGAAGCCAAGAAAGTTGTGGAGTTATAACTTTTATTAATGTATTTTCGTCTTGTACAGCGCTTATTAGGGGGGATAAATCGTTGTTGTGAACTGCCTGCAACTCGCTCGCGGGAATAAAAGCCTTTTTGCGGCCGCGGCGGGCCCAGACCGCCGCTGTGTGCGAATTTCAGCAAAACAGTGTAAATAAATTATGCCTATTAATAACCGTGAAAACTAGCGAGGGATCAAAGTGGATTACACGAATAGTAGACTGTGTAACTGAAAGTTTCATTAAACCGGCGCTAGCGTGGAATGCTGAAGTCGCTCGGGACTTCATAATGATATTACAGCATTGCTAAAACACCATTTATTTCAATAAACGCCCGGGGACTCATTTAACATGTACGCCGCAAACGGGATGAAGTCATAAAAAAATGTTTTAATAACGCGATATACCAAGACGGATAGCGTCATTTGTCCCCATGATATACGCTGTACGCTGTATGACACGGCTTGTGGCGCGGATGTTTACTATCTGTTATAATAATGATATTGCAAGAAGTTTACTATCTATATCATACTCGTAAAATACTTAGAAGGGTTCTACTACAGATAACCTAAACGGTTCAGGTTCGGTTAAGAGGACAGGACACATGAGATAACTTTTTAACGATTGTATCGAGTTTAGATGAAACACCTACTGCGGTGATTATCGATAAGCCCCGTCTAAAACTCATTCAAATATGTACCTATATTTTTTGTAGCTATATACAGATAAACTTACAAGCCATAATTATCGTTATAATTATAATTATAACCCCCACTTTTTCAGTCAAGGTTAAAAAATAGAAGCCTGGTAGCCAGCCTGGTGTGAATGGGGTGGGGGTGCGGTCATCACCCCCAGTGACGTGAAAGGAGAATTCAAAATAGTGTTGTTTTGACTCCCAGTCACCGCCCACCACCTCGTTAGCATTTAGTCGCCTTATATGCATACAAATCTATTCGTGGAAATTATGTGGAAATCATGTTTAAACATCCAACAACTAAAGGCATTCTGTGTTTCTTCTTTCGTAAGGCGGGCGCTAAACAGGGATAATGAACAGGTAAACGCACGTTGTAGACTCCACTTTTACGCCGGCGCTGAAACAACGTTACGCCACACATTCTAAATGTAATTCCGAGCTAGTTAACGTTTTAGCCTCGAAACATGGAAACATGGGAGATATTTTGCAGAGCCATTATTATACGCTCCTTTTCAAGATAAGTTTGTGTCGAGGACGGGGACTAACAATGTACGCGGAGTATACACATTGTGTACAGAACCAACTGAGGGACTACTCGAGCGGCATTGTTCAGGACGAGATGGCAGGGCTGATACCTGCCCCAAATTTAGGCGTTGGAGACAACAATACATGACGGGAGAAAGATAGGAAACGAGATTGATGGTAGCCCTAATTTGTATACCTATGCTATGTATGTGAATACTGTTATACAACATAGCAGCCCGTGCCAGTGGGTCGAACACCGCGAGCGCCTGCAATCACGCACGCAAACCACATCTCCCTGTCTCAACGGGCCGGGGGTTTTATTACTCACCTGATGATGTTAATGTATGGCTATAACGCTAGATGTCGTAACTTGCCGCACCGCGCTCCCGACATCACCGTCTGCAACAAACATATGCATACTTTATTAACCAAGAAAATATACACAAGAATTCTTGAGTAATACAAATTGGCTCGGGATTATCTCGCTGTATTCGCGCGGTCACAACTCAAAACCCACTTTTGCCCTCATCGAGACGGAAGACACGATCTGCCTTCCACTATAATTGAACTTGTAAGTCAGGAGGGTAAATACATTTAGGAAAATTCGTTCTCCAGGTAACCTCATTGTGCCCGAGCGCCCGCCGCCGCCGCCGCCGCCGCCGCCGCCGCGCCGCTCTCGACTCAAAGCACCTTTATACAGCTTGCTTGCCATCCATTTTCTTTTCCCCAGACACTGTCCTCCAGTGAAAGGTGTACAAGAAACTCTGAAGGGATTAATCAATTTTGTGCGCGTTCAATTTTCAATTTTCCAACATCCATTCAATATTTGTTATTATTATAACGGCGAAAGGAAATTCGGTGAGCCGAATAATGTCCTCGAATCTGCAACGTGTCTAGAATTATCCAGCGCCTATCTCTTAGATGGAGCCTTCGAAAATTGAAAATGTATCATGCCATCCTAACCTCTGGTCGGACCGTAATACATCTGAGATCGACAGACATAAGTAAGCGGGCCGGTACTAAAATATACCTCCACGTTGCCTTTAGCTGAGCTTCGAGCCGGCTATTCAATTACATCGAGTAATTTCTTGTTCATGATCTAGTGGCATATATCTCTGTCAGTAGATACTTTTATTTAGGTATTTACGTTTTACCTCTTTTTGTAAATACAGGGAAAGTTATTACAAGAATGAAGCTCCGTAGACACGTAAGTATGTAGCTTTATTTCGTGGTAGCCGGCACTGACCCGATTTAAAGGGTTTAATGCAACACGCTTACACATATTACACGTTGCACACAAGGTTTCCAGGAAAAAAATATAATCAATTTAAATATAAGTGTACAAGGGCTGTACGTTATAGGTATGCTAGTAGCTGTCGTATTACGGATAATCAGGTAATTCTGTTGCATGTCGGCATCCAGCGGGAATGCGCCTCACCCGACTGCTGCAGCGGAGGGCTATTATGTTGTTATTGTATGCGGGTGCCGCCGCCGCCGCCGCCGCCGCCGCATCACAGTACTGCATTCCAAGAAGCTCCTGCTGTAATCCCTCCCGTGTATCACTTTCGGGTTTAACATAATGGTATGTAGATTCAGCTGATTCCGCACTCAGTTTTCGGTGTCGGGTAGCGCGGGGTTGAAACGTGATAGCGTGCGTCGTGCAACCATCAACATAATTTCGTGCATGCGCCGCTCTGGACAAAGCTATAAGCTACTCGCATTCGAAAAGCAACAATCTGACGCTCACGCCTCGTGTGTTGTGGCATGGAATGTGGGTTATCTGTCAGCTGTTCGCTTGACGCTGTGGTAGTGGCTGGATTAAGCAGGTTGGGGCACTAAGTCCTGGTGAGCAGTTTAGGAGAGGTACATACAGGTATGGTGGTAGCCTACCGCTTGTGGCCAACCCATGTTTACTGTACACACACACACACACACACACGGGATATGGCCCTAAAATCAATCCAACAGTTTAGCATAGATCCCTCATGGTACCTAAAAGTTTGCCTGGATGCTGTATGAATCTGAGATTATTACTATTATGGGATAACAAGAGCATATCTGTCATTGCAACTCTGACCAATTCCAATCAATCCCACTATCCATTCTGAATACTATGTGTAGGTAGCAAATGAGTACAGCCCTGGCCCGTGACAATAGGTAAAATCCCACCTCAAACAATCAGCGAACCCGCTCCGAGTAGAGAATTGAAAACCGCAGCGCCAGTGTTGTGGGTAATGGTCCAAATTAGCAGAGGGGGGAACGACCTATTTAGACCGTACCCGACACAAAGGCTCCAATCATATGGAGCCAGGAGCCGGCTTACAGCCCCTTCATTACGATAAGGTAAAGTGATAGATATTATCTACCGCAGTCGGCGGCCGTCGCGTCGCTCGGAAATGCTGCGAGTATATTATGACTGCTGTGGTGACATGTCGTTGGCTAAACGTACTCCGTAATTGATGACCGAATGAAATTTTGCTTAATGGTCTCGTATTTGGGTCATAAAATATACTGGTTTATTTGAGAAGATACATTACACGCGAGCTCGTCTCGTCCTTGTATGCACATGGAAGAGTAGCAAATATGTAAGCACTTACAAGCTAAAATAAGTAAACAATAATTTTTTTTACATTTTGAAGTGTGTATTGTACAGAGGAGTATGAGAAAATATTGCCAATAAGTTTTATTTCATAGGAGACATGATTTGATAAACCTAATGTTATGCGGAGATTTCTTATAAATGTCGAATGTGCAACTTCGGCAAGGTTAACTGTTGATTTATTTATAGACCCTGAAGTAGCACGGAGTGAAAACAATAGTAGCAGATTGATCCTACTACACTCCCCCTACCCCCTATACTCACAAACACTGCATAACTTTACAGACGTAATCACTTCCGTAATGGCTTCTCAACTCAACCCTGCACACTATACTTAGCGAAAGAAAAGCGAGATTACTTTATCTCAAGACTAAGCTAAATTAAAACCGCGTTCGCTCTACTGCAGCATTCAAAAAGCGCCACATCTTAGCTGACAAAAACCGAACTTTAAATGTAGCTCGCTGACTCCCACGAGATTTTATCCCTCACCACTAAAGACAATTTAATATATAAGAAATTGGAACAGAAAATGACCTATTTAAAGTCACAATGGATCCGATCATGGCGGCTAAGAACGCTGTGATTGCAACCTCTTTAAGCTGGCTTCCAATCTTACGCCAGCTAAGCTGAGGTAAGAACGGGGAATTCGAGGGAGGTCCTTGCTCGCAAACTATAGTTTAGTTAACCAGCAGCTGCCTTGATCCATCTGAGACGCAATCAATTTTTAATAGTCTCGTGTAGATTAAGGCCAAATCCCCCAAGCGTTGGTAGAGTTTGTCTCATATATAATACTTACTTACTTTAGACTTACTTACTATGTGACTAACAGTTTCCGAGAGATTATTCAGAAATAATCGAGGATTAAACAAACTGCCTGGCTGTGTAAGTGACAGTTTCCGATATGGATTATTCAAAAATAACCGTCTGTTTATAAACATTGTAAGCCAACGTACTACTCACAATAAATTCTGTTTTTAATCACTCCAAAGGAGTGAGATAAATTTTATAGGGTTTATAAGATGCTGTAGGATCTGAATGTTTGTATTAGATTATAAAAAAAAAACTCAGATAAAATTTATTTTTACTATTAAAATCGGCCCTTATTCTGAAGATGATTCAGAACGTATCTATCAATCAATAGTCGACTTTGAACATGCTTTAGAAATGTAGCACCGAGTAGCAACCTCAAGTTAGCACAGACATAGATTATGCATCTTCCCAACCTTTAAAGTCTTTCGCTAATTACCTCCACCACCGCGGAGGCACTTGAGAGGCAAGTTCAAGCCAAAATGATCCTTAATGGGAGTCAACTTGCAGTGAATAGTATGCTCCAGTCACTTGATGAACAATGAAGGTCCCCTCCAGAAATTTAATACGACTACGTGTGTACTGCCGTAGCAATTAAACATAGAGACTACCGATGGACCGATGTTTATGGAACATGGATGTAACTATTCGACTGACTCTATATAATATGTATAATTGTATATTACCTAGCGAGTCACCTGCTTTGCGTTGTACATTTGTACTCACGTGATACGTTGCGAGCCGTATCACCTTTTTAGAATGAATACAATGCACTTAGGGTATACATCTACCATCTAGATGTGTAGGTTTCCTCACGATGTTTTCCTCCACCGTAAGAGCGATAGTATACGTACTTTGTACCTCCATAAATTCCAAATAACTCATTGGTACATGTCAGCGCCGAGATTCGAGCCCGCATCTCTGGCGTGAGAAGCGGGCGCTTACCCGACTGAGCTACCACGGCTCTTATGAGTAAACTAAAGAGATACATAATTACATTATGTTAGTTCCAACCTCAGTGACCCCGCCAGCCGAATCCCCGAAACTGTACCAACCACTCGCAGCGACCTCATAAGTCAATTTGTCAAATCATCGCCACGCGAGTGACACCGCAACACCGCGCCGGCTAATGCAGCCACCAAATGAGAGACTACTATTTCCGAACGGTTGTAATTATAATGGATGCCCGATTTCGACCGATTGAAAAGTTTTTTTACTGAGTTTTTATATAGCAAAATGTACTCGTATTCAACCCCAGGTAACATACCCGCCAACGGAATTTGTGCATCTGGTTAGTTTTACGATGCAAAATAATTCGGAAAGAACGGATCTTTTAAAAACTAACTTCCAATCAAATTGTACATAAATTTAGCTATGTAGCAATAAGTACCTAATGATGACCTATAAACTTGACAATTAATCACGTAAACGACAATTCCGTGCAATACGGCGGACGCAATGGGCGTAATATTTGAGTTACCGAATGCGACATCTGTTGTCGAATCCGCGCAGTAAGCCCTCATTACTGCGGGGGTAAACGACCTATTTAGCGAACAACAGACAAAGCCACGCCAAATGTGGAGATTACACCCCCGTACGGAGATAGGCCAAGTGAAGTCAAGAGGGGTACATTATCATACGTTGTATTATCCCATAATATATGGCTGGATATTCATGTAATTTATACGTGGTAGCCAGCCTTTTAGTGTCTGGATGTCCAGTAACGTAAAAAGTTCCATAATTTATTCGGGGACAAACTTCTTAAAAGATACGATATTTACATACTTACAGTATACTTAAATAAATACATTATACTGCTCACGCACGACTGCGATACCATTACATTCAAAAAATCTAAGAACTTAAAAAGGACATTCAAGTGCACACTAAAAAAACACTACATACCTATACACAAATGAATAACGTTTCTCAATTCTGAAATTAGTTAAATCTGTGTTTTTAGGTGTGTGACTACTAAAGTTTAAGCGATAAAGCAACGCCAGAAAACTTCATATTTAAAAAAAAACCGGCCAAGTGCGAGTCGGGCTCGCGCACAAAGGGTTCCGTAGCAGCAAATATAATATTACAGTTAAATCAACCTATCTCAAAAACTATAAGAGATACTTTGATCAAACCAAAAATCGTTGAAAGAGTTAATTAGCATGCATCACCTCTATTTTTTTTAGAATTTTATACCCCGTAGTTATAAAAATAGAGGGGGGGGGACATACTTTTTACGACTTTGAGAGCTGATATCTCAAAAACCGTTCACTTTAAGAAAAATGTTTTTTAGAAAACTTTATATCATTTTAAAAGACCTTTCCATTGATACCCCACACGGGTATGTACATCGAAAAAAAAAATTTCATCCCTCAGTTACATGTATGGGGGGCCCCACCCCCAATTCTTTTTTTTACTATTTAGTGTCATATTTTTGTAGCGGTTCATACAACACATATTCCCATCAAATTTCATCACTGTAGTACTTATAGTTTCCGAGTAAATCGGCTGTGACAGACGGACAGACGGACAGACGGACAGACGGACATGACGAAACTATAAGGGTTCCGTTTTTGCCATTTTGGCAACGGAACCCTAAAAATCATAACCATCTATATCTTTAATGGTTCTTCGTCCCCAAAATAGCTAAGATCGACAATTTTAAACTCATGCTACCGACACTGAGGGCGGTTCACATAACAAAGTTTGACAACACACACAGCGCTAGTTATTGATTTGATCACCACGATATTCACAATAATGACTAAATTAGAACATTAACCGCAGCCCGGTATCAATGTACCTGCAAGTACTCTCCAACTTGAACACTTCACTAATTTATCGGCTATATTCCAGGGCCCTCAGTATCGTCTACACCGCACTATTATTTCAATAAAGCCTCTGTTTTCATTTCACTCGGTTCAGTGATGTTTTTATTACTGTAAAACGTTTTAACTCTGTTTTCTTTGATGTTTTAGCGTACGTTTGCTCTGCACGTGTAATACAGGTTTAAAAAAACTATTTAAGTATCCGTTTCTTTTCATACAAGGCTTAGCTGAAACAATCATAAAACACATGACAGAAAAGGTTAAAAACAAAAGACAACCGAAACTTTTTTTGTGTACCTACAGTGAAAATGTTCCTTTTCTTTTTTTAGTTACATTTTCTTTCTAGTTTTCATTGTCAGTGATTTCTGTTTGTGTAACCCTTTTGCGGGGGACTCTTTATATTTTTAATTAAAAAAATGATTGCCCCGTCTTATACCCTGTAACTGTCCAAACTGTCAAACGTCCAGAGAGAATGTCTGCGACGGACAGACGGCTGGGAGCTCCTCTATAAGTTTCCGCTGTAAAATTGCGGACGCGAGGAGTAAAAAATGCTTGTAATAAAGTACACGGTTTATTACCTTTATTGTGCTATTAACTCTGTAATGAAAATTTAATATTGTGTCTTAAAAGCGGGCTTTCTTTCTTTTTAATCAGAGATGAGGATATAAGGAAGGAGGAGCTTAGTAATAATAATAATAAAAGGAACAATACAGACAATTGTATGCGCAAAGTTTTCTCATATCGATGCCATAAATCGGGCGGGCTAATGTATATGACAGAGAATAGCTGGAAATTGTAAAGAGTGCGGGACCGGGACGTAGCTCGCGTCGCGCTCACAGATCATGCGACGCGACGGAAATCTGCCGTTCAGCTACATAAACAACATTATACCTCGCCAGTGTTGCCAGTGTTGCCACACTGCACTCCGCGGCGGCGACTGGCAACATTCCAGCCGGCGGATCATTGACACGATTTTATCTCCGTAACGATACTCCGTAAGTGCTTTCAGGCACGGACTACACGCGTCCAATTTCCGTGAATCCGGACAGATTTTTGGGACCGAGATTTCCCTTAATGGCCTCTGGGATCGAGATGCAGCGGAATACGGACGTTTTGAGGCTAAATATTTATCTCTCTTTTTTTCCAATCCGGAAATGTCTTCGCCAAACTTCCGCCAGACGAGCGCGTCCCGGCCTTTCTCCACTACTTACAGCGGACAAGATTGAATTTAGACGCGCGTGCATGTGTGTCGTGCGCGCCGTGCATGTGCACACACACACACACACACACGCACGCCGCGAGAGTGTCTCGGTCAACGAGACGTAACTTGAGAATCACTTAATGGATTCGATGAGTTTTCCTCCTTTACGAGAAACGTTAGTCGTCTGTAAACAGTTTTAATTTTCGAAGAGCTTGCGAATATAAAAAAATGAAAGTAAACGAAAGAGAGGCCGCGGGTGCCAGAAGTGGCACTGAAACTATCAGAGATTAGCGGAGCTGAACGTGCCCACAGGTAATAGCTATCATAGCAAACGGCTTTGAGAGATGAAAACACACCCGTAATACAAAGAAAAGGGTGTGTTGTGTAACGAAATTTATTGCCGAAACCTGTGAATTGTGCGCAAACACGTAACTAGACGTATATTGGTTTTCCGGAACGGCTCTACGTCCGAACATGACGGGGATCCACTGAAATAGGAGCCGCCATAGAGGCCAAGTTCGACAACCAACTGCTAAACCGTAAAAAGTAATGACATCCAATATGTCCGAGTTCAACCCACTAAAAGTAAATAAAAGTTCTATTTGCCGGTGCCCGAATTTTCCAGTTCAAAATCGATTACAATCCAGAAATTGTACAATATTAAAATTCAGCTATTTAGCGATCTAGAACACGGAAAATAGTATAATCATTTGCATGGTACAGCAAAGTTACAGGAAACTTATTTACATCATAATGCAGACTTAACAGGGCGGTACATAATGTGGCTTTCATTTGAATTCGATTCAAATTCAAATTTGGCGTAATTAAATATTGGGGTACACATTCTCTGACTACCATTGTCTAATAGAGTTGGCGGCTTTCAAAAGGCCTACGTTAGAGGAACAAAACATAAACAACTGACATAGGTTTAAATACTTGCAATAACTTATCTCCATTAAATAAAGGAGAAGCAGGATTATTGAATAAATTATAGTTTTAATATATTTCTGTAACATGTTCACACTTACCGCGACATATACAGTGATGCACGCAACCTACCTAGGAACTCGGATATAATATAAAAGCAAGTATAGCGTTAGTCTCTAAAGTCTCTATAAGATTATGTATGAGTTTCCCTTAATAGGAAGTTAACCAATAAACAATTAAAAATGTCAACATAACGCGTGGCTTTTATAGTCCTCCATAAGATACAACCACCTAGGAACCTGTTGCATTTATTATTGCGATAAGTACTTTTAAAAAATCTACATAATGTAATAGTAGGTATTTCTGTAATAAAGTATCATACATTGCCCTTTCTTTCATTATTGTTACACCTCTCACGACATCACTCCCAGAGGAAAAGACGAAGGGTCGCCGGAATTAGTACGCATTGTATTCTTACTTGTAAGTACGTACTTTAGGCACTGACCTGCCATTTGCCGTGTAGGTAGATCACATCACTGTTCTTAACGTTGTACATGTATGTATTTATTAGATTTTATTGTTGTGTAGGTAGGTATGACGAGTGTGACGACGAATAACAATCGGTGTTGTCCAAACTGACTATTAGGGCTGGCGGATCGCATTTGCCGAATAATCGACCAACAAAGCTAAGCTCTTCTTTAAGTGATAAGACGGCCTTTCGTACCCTAATTTAGATGTATACAACTTGTAGATTTTATTATTCTTTTTGGTGTAGAAATAAAGTATGTTCTATCTATCTATCTATGGGTAGCTAATTCTCCAGCCACTGGACGCAATCGTACCAGATACGCATGCATAATATTTTACTATGGCCTAATATTATTGGATTAGAATTGTATCGCTAAAGTCACGCATAGCTGCGTAGGCCACACTGGCAGCCGTGGCTTCAACACCGTCCCCACATTTGTAGAAGCACTCTCGGCTCTTCGCTGATTGTCAGTTATTCAATCAATCAACCGGCCGGTCGATGCGGTTCGTGAACCCTTTTACCGAAATACAACAACATCGCGTAGCGAGGCGGCTATGGTTGTTCCTTGTATATACTTTTATAAGTAACGGAAATACAGAATGTATTTTATTTTATTTTCAAATTTTTATAGCTAATATCAGCTGGTATACTCCAGCATAAGAGTTAACTAACAATTAAACTAGGTATGTGCTTACTCATTTCCATATTATTATGCTATGTAGGAAATATACGAGTAACATTTTATTTAAACTTGCACACTAAGTTAAACACTGGGTGACGAGTATGGCGTCCTTGTGAACTAACACTGTCATGGAAATAAATTGATTGATTCATTGATTTATGAGCATACTTTTTATTTATTTACAGATACAAAAAAAAATGAGATCTACAAACATACAAGTTTACTTTAAAATATATAATTATGGTGCCTTCCCTAGCACCCGATAATGTTATTTCTGTATATGCCCATCATTTATTACCAGGTTAGTTCGGCTAACATAGCTCCTAAATTGGGTAAGATAAGAGTTTTCCAACAACTGCTTATGTATGTATACACAGAGTGCAAGACCCGCACGACAAGACGTGGCAAAAGTTTTGTGCTTTAACCCTTTACGTAATTCGTAACATTACATTTGACCAAAAAAGGCTTTAATTGCGAAAAAATACATTTTAATTGTAATGTTCAAGGTGCTGGTAATTCCCACAGAAACCAACTAAAAGTCAGCGCCAGCCTCGGCCGCTAGGTACGATTTTCCGCAGCACAAGCGAAAATAAGACACTTTTAAAGCAAAAGTCCAAGATGAGTTTTTATTATTATATTCCATTTGAATTTCCTTTCTTCATTAAAATAAAGAGGTTATATAAGAACACGAGCCAAAGCTCTAAGTACCTATAAGATAATCAGCATGTCTGTTCTCGCAAAAATATTTTAACAAAACTAAAGTAGGCCAGGCCAGTTTTTTTTTATAAAAAATAAAGTTTTATACTTAACTAGGTACTTAGGCCTATGTCCAGACTGGAAAAATTTTGATCTTTCAAAAATTATACCTGAAAAGGGTTTCTAAAATGTCTCGGAAATGTATCTTTCCGTTCGAGCAATTTCGGCATTTTCGTGATTCAGAAGGCACTGTACCAAATACTCAAGTTATTTTGAAATTGGTTTTCAGAACCTAGTGATACCTACTCAATATTATTTGGTAAAGTAACACGGGAATATCCTTCATAGCATCATCAACAGCGTCAAGCTGGTAAGACCTTACACCGCTGTTCATTTTGAACCACTTTTCTTCAAAAAAAATAAAACTTGAAAGGAGAACCAAAAACACATTCAACAAATTTTCCAATTACAAAGTCAAAAGATACACTATGGCAAACAAAACAGACCTACACCCAATATTACGATAAGTGGAACATAACAGCTTTTATACCTTACGTATTATTTTATTCACTTTTTGCTATTTAAGGAAAGTTATTATTTCAAGCCTACACCTGTCTACCGTCTACCGTCCAGCATAACCCGCCGACACCTGAGCGCGGGGGCGTCCCACGTGTATACCTTCTGAAAATTAATTCTAATACGAGCGACTTGTCTTAAATGTTTTCTTTTAATAAAACTAAACTACAATAACTAGTTTTACAAAGTTCCGCACTTTTATGTCTCCAAAAGAAAAACTCGTACTTCTTACATATACCTATTTATTCTTGAAACTTTTCTCTGTTGAAATGTTTAGCTTTTTCGGCGCTCACAAGTATTCTAGATATTCCGAACTCCGGACTCTAGAAGTCTGTAAAGTATAATATGTATAAGGGACTTTTACCAATTACAGGTATATTTACGAATTGGTAAATTTAAAGGGTATTTTTCTTATCGTTTGTATACCTAGCTGAAGATATAAGATCAAATTTTCTTTACGACAAGCAATGCACGATTGTTGTATGATATTTTATTAAAAAGTATGATTTCACTACACTGTAGTTGTGTTTTATTTGATAAAACTATCTGCTTCTTACCATGTCGGTAGCAAACATTGCTAGACTAGCATTTGTCACAATTATTTTGTATCAAGCGCCATGTACTTTATAGAGAACTAAACTTAGATTCCGGAAGAGTTTTCAGTAAGACAAATTGATGAGATTTCACACAAAGCATGGACTAAGTTATGTACCTAAGATTTAACGAATCACATTAATTATTTAGCTACAGTGTAGCTAGATATACTTATATAAGGTATTAAAACAGTCGGTACTCTGTTTCTTTCACGAAAAGTTTCAGTTGTTGAAGTCGGATTTAAAAATTCATAGACAAAGCGAAATGTATCTCAACTTTTTGTATTCCAGTGTAATATTTAATTAAATAAGTAGATGCCTGCTTGTAATTAATATAAAGTGCTTAATCTTAATCTTAACTTAAACAAAGTTATTTCAATTTAGTAAATGAATAGTTTTTATATAGAAACAAGCGATGAATTTTATATCAAAAGGCTAGTAGGTTTCACAATATTTGCTTTTCTGTTGATTTGTATGCGGTTTGCGCACTATGAATCTCTTGTTTTCTTTCTATGTATTTTATTTACATGTACATCCGTTCTGGATATTAATTCTAATAAATTCCCGGTTCTGGCGACAACTACATTACGTCGGCGACTGCTACAGACATCGTAAACTGCTATTGTATTATATTATATTTATTATCCCACTCGAAAGTTCCGGCAGGGCAATAAATACAAATAAACATTACTTTTCCCTCCTTACGTTTTTATTTATATGTGTGTATGAATTTGCACAGAAACAGTGTATCCTCGCCGCGGCTGCGGTCGTAAATAAATACAGCAATACGCGCAATATCACACGATACTGTTAGTTAGTAAATCACAAACTACGATCCCTTTTAAACAACACTTGGCGGGAAAATATTACCACAAACTTGGTACTTTTGGGCAAAGCGACTTCTAAACTAGTTGGTAAAAAAATGTGGACGCGGCGGAGCGGCCGATTGAGACTTGTAACGCGCCGAGAGGGGCCGTTATATAACAAATTCATGTTACACAACTGCTTTTATTGCCCTCCAGAAGAAACCTCCCGCACACCGGCCAGGAGAGGCGCCCTTATTGAAGTATTAACCTCAAGTAAAATTTTACGAGCAAATTCTCCTTTTTGTTACCGGGAATTTTCCGATTTACAACTATCATAAAAAACCTTCGTGTTGTTCCCAAAATTATAGGCGATACTCGGGCGATGCCCGCCGCGGCGTATTTCTCCGCAAACGGGGGCTCATCACGATAGCGCCGAAACGCGGCTCAACTGCACGTAATTGTGGCAGTAAATCGCGCTACTTAACTACATATATTTTGTTAGTGAAATAGGTGTTCGGAACGAGTGCTTGCGGAATATCTGCGAGTGGCAATGCGCCCGGCGGCTGTCGCAATTCGCTGTAAGCTGTAGCGGAGCGGCATTCACCGCGGCTAACGGCCTGGAGCGGACTTAACAGGCTGAAAACTGAAACGCTTCCCGTGAAATGGACCGGCATTGATTCGCCCGACACATCTTGTATTGAGCCGACAATTGCGTTGACGAAGAGGTTAAAAGCTCGACATCGTTCGAGTTACGTTCCGCCACTGCTCCCATCACTGGTGACGGATTCGAGTCCGAGTTAATGTTGCAGTCAGCTCGCCGGGCGCGGGTGTTTGTGTTTATCTGCAGTGCGGTAACACAAGCAGCTAAGTCCTCATGCAAACTTCGTATAAGCGTCGAATTAGTTTCAAAGGGAGTCCCTGGCATCCGGGCGGCGGCGCCGGGCGAGCGCGGGGCGGGCGCGGGGCTCATTTCACGCACAATTAAAAAGCCCACGGGCCTGGGTTAATGGGCGGCTTTTATCTGCATCCTATGCCGCCGCTGAATAAATAAATTGAGAGGGAAGGAGCCACACGCGAGCCGCGACTGTCGGCCGCAGGTAGCGCCGGGCGGCGGTGCAGTGGGCGGGCGGCGGGCGGGAGCCGGCGGCCGACTGTACCGGAGGACGCCACATAAATTGCACAGATACACGTGAAAGCGTGTCAGGTCCGCGTCATTTATCTGAAGTGCTGCTGAAACTTCCCGCCTCCCGCCGCCGCCGCCGCCGCCACTAGCTAGCTCATAATTACCGGGATTGCCAATCGCTCGAATGTAGGCGTCGGCTGGTTACTTAGCAAAAACGTTTTAAAATACATGAACCGTTCATTTCACTTCTAAGCCTTTACGAGACATTGACTTTTCCGTGACCTTTTTTATAATAGGAGCGTCTATTATTGAGAGTTATCCTCCAAATTATTGCCGCCCCAAAAAGTTTTAGTACAAGGGTAGGGGTCATTTTTCTTTTTACATTATATAATAGGCTAGGTACGAACTATTATTTCCGAAGCCCCGGGAGGTTTATAACGGCCGCAGCGCCGGCAGCCATGGCCACTTTACACCGCAGATACCTATAAATTTTACGGCAGAAATAATTCCCGAGAACAACTTTTGTCAACACCGCAATCAAACCGGCAACCCTCGAAAGGTCCAAGAGTTACAAAACTTGGTTCGTTTGTGGAACTCGATTTTGTAAAACGATTATAGGTAAGTATTTCCTTTGATTTCCACTTGTGAACTGTAAAGTGTCCTCCGCTCTTCGCGACTTTGCTTCGTATTTTCAAGTGTTTACGTCCTGTTAAAAACATTTCGAGTTTATTTTTAATCTTCTTTCGAGCACGAGCTCGTTAAGATTGATTCGTTGGTATTCCGCGGGCGCGGGGCCGTGTCACGTAACTTTAATGAGGGTAAGTTTCCGAAATCCACCGTCGGTCGGCAGTTTGACTCAATTTTGAAAGTAGAACCCGACATTTACTTTATGAATTTCGGAAGCGACTCCTCGCTTGTTACGTGGACTGGACCGGCCGCGCCGAGCGTGTGCACGCGCGTGCGTGCGTGTGTGTGTGTGTGTGTGTGTGTGCGTGGGCGTATTCAGCATTTATGGAACACAAAGGTCATACAGTTTCACCCAAATAATTACTAAAGGCGCTGTAATATCTCTACTGAGTACTATAAATGTTAAATAGCACCCTTTCAAACGATAACCCATACATGTGCTGGGTCAAGGAAGGGATTCCTTTTATCAAACTTGAGCTTGGTTAAAAATAATGTTTTTTTACGTCTTTGACTTTCCGCCGCGCTGCAGAGAAGTTTTACAACTTTTTCTGATAAAATCAATCTGAGATACAAAAAGAGGGAACCTTTTTCTTGCTATCGATATCGATAAAAGTCGTACAAAAGACCGTGAACATGAAAGATAATTTCGAATAAAAATATTTAGATGGAACCTATTATGAAAAGCTTTTATTTTTACGCGAATCGTGAAAACTCAAAAGAAATATTTACTTGGCTGAAATAACAAAATTCGAATGTCGAATATTTCAGGTCAGCTTATTATACTTACAACTTATATATGCATTACTTTTTATTTCAAAGGAACTTTGTGAATTTCGCGAAAGTACTTACTGTAGCTGGTTGTTTGTGAGTTACTTAACTTTTATTTTAATGTATACCTGTCCATCCATGTTACCTACTTGTACCCTAGCAACATTGCTATTTATAAATACTTCGGTTGCTATATTTATTATTAACTCATTGGCAATTTATTATATTATGATAAAAACATTTCCTCACCCCTAAGAACTAAGAACGAAGGTTTTTTTAAGAGCACGTCGCGTGACATTGACCTTCTGGAGGAGCCGGCGAGTAGCTGCATCTCCGTGTATTGTAAACAATAGTGGAGCAGTAACTTGTCTTAATGCCGGCTAATTATTGGCCGACGGCCAGAAGTCCACATCTGCAGACCCAGGGGTGCCAATAACGATAAAAAAACAAAAAAATAAGGAAAAGTCCAACGGAATTGAATGGCTGCGAGCTTTTTCACTCACTGTTTCCGTGTCACAATCTCTTGCGAGTTTTTCATCCGCCCTTCATACTTGCGAGACAATAAAAAAGCTCCCGCAACGTAGGGATGTACCCGCTACATAAATTCAAATCGTTTCCACGCGAAATTAAAACGATGGTTTTCAGAAATTACCATTCTTCCTCATTAAAATATAAGTGGGCGATTTATTATAACGGGTAGGTAATATAATAACGACCTTTGAAAAAACCTTTTTTGTATAAAAATAATAAAATCGTCAAGAGTGCTTGAGCGGCGGACGCAGCCCTGCGCGAGCCGAGAGCGCCACGTACGGACCCACCTCCATACTTACAACACGCTCATGAAAACATAGGCTTGCAGTGGATGTGCTCCAGAAACCGGCGAATTGGGTTACTAATTGAGGTAGCTCCGCAGATACAGTTCCGCTGAGCCCAGGGACTTATAATTACCATCGTCGGCGATATGCGAGCCAGCAGTTATCGCTGAGGCCACACGATCGGAAAGGCCTGGCGGGTAACGCGGCCACAGGTACCAACTTTTCCTACAGTTTGTTTGACACAAAAACGCGTTATCAGATCGAAACTCGCCACCGCATGTAGTACAGATTAACGCGCGGACTAACAAGTAGCGGACGCGGCGCTATATCCTCGGCACACATCTGGAACGTTATCACATTAACTTCACATTCAGCTATTCCAACAATTGCGCGCTTGTCAAGGAAGTTTAATGTGACAAGGGTCTACCAAGGTGTAAAGCTATTATTGGATCTGACCGTAATATTAATCATAGCTACAGCGGGCCACATTCCGTTAGATGAGTACATTAGATTAAACAGTTGGATGTCAATTGGCATTTAAAGGTTTCGTGCCTTTATTACCCAGAAGGATTATTAGAGCCCTTATTGTTCCGAATTTCGTGCCTCGGTCGATCACGCTCCTTCAAACTATAATTGGTTTTACTCAATATTAATGAATTCCCACATGCAGAAGTACAAGAAAGTTGTGATGCTCGTTAGCAAGCCCTCACATTAGGCGTTGGTTAATAAAGTTCCTCCCCAATTAATATGTAGTTATCAAGTTGAGTGAGGTCTCTGGATAATGCATTAGCCGGGTGATGTTGACACGGAGTTTTGAGCTTACAATCCATAAATTACGATTACGGAGACGTTAAATACTGCTCCCCGTTTCGGCGGTAACTCACGGCAGATTGCTGAGTCTCCGCCCAATATTACGTTCCATTATTCATGGCGACACGGCCGCGGCTGGCAGCCCGCCGCCGCCGTGTCCACCAGCACCGCTTGATCATTCATTCATTAGCAGCACGTGTTATTAGCTGCGCAAGTGGACCGCGCACGCCGCCGCCGCCGCCGCTGCTCGCGTCCACTACAATAATACATTAATATTTATTAAATCCGCCGCCCGGCTGCACCGCACAGTTATGAATCGGCCGTCGGTTTCGCGGCGCGGCCATTGTTACCTCTGAGATTTCCCTGTAACGGTCCTAGTTTATGAACCGCTCTGCGGAGGTGGCGCTGAGCACTCGTATTTCAGGAAGTCGGTGAGAGATTTTTCAACCTGCGCGTTTTATTCGAATTTTATCCGCCGGTTTCACGCTGGCCGCCACACTCGAAAAAAGTTGCCTTTCTGTTAAATCAGATTAGGCTATTGCTAGCTACTTTTAAAATCCGAAACTGGACTAATGGAAGGAATATTTTTTCAGCGTATTAAGCCGGGCCTCTCGGAGCGAACGCTTATGAAAAATTCATTATGCAGGGGGGCTTAAAGTGACAATTTTGGAGCAGGAATACGGAACGCTCTCGGTTGGGTAAAAACAACCTGATTTGCCGCTAGGGGTTCCATTAGACATTATATTATTCCGGCAAAAAGCGTGGATAAATATACTGATATCAGGGGCTGGAGCCGGCTATTGATTCCGGGTCCCTAATGACGGCTCCACAAGCGCGCAATTACCAGAACAAGGGAAGAGCGATGGTGCTAGATCCAATTTGCGACAGTAATCGCTTCCATATTAGTAGATCTAGATATCATTATATGAGTCATTGAGTTTCCTTCCACCACACAGGCATCAGAGCGCGTCCGCAGCGCAGCGGTAATCTCGGATTAGCGTGGTATTTAATATGCCAGCTTCAACCAGATAATTTGTGTTCAGTTAGACACAAACAAGCCATTTGAATATTAAAACCAATTTCCGAATAAAAGGGTAATTTATTTCGCTGTTGAGGAAACAGAAAGAAATAAGAGAATATCTGCGAGCTTTTATGCATAATTGAGCTTGAATTGAATCAAGAAATTATGCTTAAATTCGTATTTTATCTTGGGAAGCAAAGTTATCAGAGTGACAATGGTAATAACATTTTAATAATGCGGAAAAGCCACACTAACGAGTCTTCTCTAATAGGGATCCATCACCATCAGATTTACAATAATCAAGATTAATTATGCATGAACGTCGCCTGAAAAGAATGGTCAAATAACAAAATGAATTTCATTCAAGCGCAGACTACGTAATTAATTCAATAATATATTTCCGTCCTCTTGTCTTAATCCCCTTGCTTAATTCGGCGCAAACTTTCTCTTAGTTCGGCTGTAAATTTTATGCTAATCCAGTCTTTTTCGTCTGTATTTTCCAGTTCAATTCTTTTAAGTCTTCCTGCCACTCCGTAGCTTTCCATAAATTGAAAGTTAACTGAAAAACTTGCGCAAAAGTCCAGACGTAACCAGATTTTAAAATCTAAGAACGTTAAATCTCAGTTATTCCTGGACGTCCAGGAGCGGTGACCACCGGCCGTGACCGGGGCGAGACCGGGGCCCGGCCGGGGCGGCGCCGGGACGGGACCGGCACGACGCGCGGCGGCGGCGGATGAGGACGACTCGAGACAGCGACGGGATGTCAAAATTCAATAAAACACGCGATAAAATCCAATGAAATACTTTCAAATCAAATAAAAAGCTTTTATTCGTTGTAAAAGATTTAACGAACAAATGCCATATATTTGGTAACCGAAAGACTCTGGTCTTCAATTACATTATAAATATAATGTAATACCACTTATAAAATTTATATTGAACATTTTTATGCCATGAAAAGCAGCTTAAAATGAAAGAGGCACATAATAAGCTTTTAACAGAATGTCTTTGATATTTTTCAGCTTTCTGTAATTTCGTTGTAACAGAGTTATTGCTTTTGCGTTATTCGGTAATAAACTGTCGAAACCCGAACCGCATTACCATACCAAAGAACAAGACACGTTCCGAACTACTCTCGTGCTCGTATGTATATATATGTATACATGTGTGTGTACACTGTATGCCTACGTATTGTTAGGCAACAAAGATTACATAACATGGCTACTCGTTTTTTGTGCAAGTCCACTTAGGGCGGTGATGTCATCCAATCAGAGCAATTACCTCGGTGCGGCGCTGCCCTCATGAGGCTCCTGGCGCGGCGGAAGCAAGGTCATCGATCACGGCGGCGCGGGAGGAAGCGGCGAGGCGCAGCCAAGCCCTAGTTAGCGGCAGCGAGCGAACGCTCTTTATTGCCGCAATAAACCTACACCCAGCGCATTACACCGAATAGTCGCTCTATTATGCCCACCATTGTGTCGGCGGTGACGGTGCACAATTCACAACACCCCCCAAGACTTCCACTCGAGTAGCTTAATCAATTTCACTATGAGCAAGTAAATATTTGGGGCGCGCTAAGTACACTCGAGCTCTACTAATTTATGTAGATACGCTCTGCTTGCTGACCTGTTGTGCTGTTCACCTTTGGGTGTTCGCCTGGCTAACAACTTGCACTCCCGACTAACTTACACTGCGGCTTTCAGATTGCCGCAACTTCACCATTCGAGGGGAAGCTATCAAAATATCATTAAAGTAAACAGACAATTTCATCACTCGAGTTGCTGGAGCGGCAGTAAAATTCAGGAGCATTGAATTTTACGATTATAAACGATGACAAAGATGGCACGGATGTCTCAATCAGTAAGGCTCGTTTCGGTGTTTGGTGACATATAAAAGGGTTTAAAATTTACATAATCTTCGCGCGCGTCAAACGAAGCTGAAATAAGGTCACATTTCTATTCTAAGACAAAGCTGGGTGATCCGTCCAAATCCGTCGGGAAGCCCTCTACTCACGGATATCCTCAGATTTGTCTTCAGATGTCCCGACACGCATTACGCAGAGTCGCGGTTTGCTCTATTGTTGCGACGTTCGGGACAATGTAATACTTGCTCGAGTGTACACCCTCACAGGAATGTTGATGCGATCCGAGGTGATTTGATGATCCACGTATCTTTGTAGCAAATATGGGGATCGTTGAAACGTGACGATCAAATAAGTGCCGAGGCAAGGAGTAAACAGCGTTTATTTGCTCTCGCGTTTTCAGAATAGTAAGTTACAGAGCGCGTCTCCGAACTACAGAATTATTTGCGACTCGGCTGGAGGGATTGTTGGGCGTAGAACAGATTTGTCCAAGTCAACAACAACAAAGCAGGGGCCGTAATTCCGAATCCGCCTTCTGCGCACTAATAGGGTCGCCGCGATAACATCACGTATGTAAATGCACCAGAAATTTGGAAGAATAAATAACTCTAGTCAGACGCACCGCACTGCGCCAGGCAAGTTATCGCCAGCCCGCCGTGTTTATATTTAGACGAGGCACTCGTATAAACTGCTTTCCCCTCTCCATTTTTCCCGCTAAGCCATGAATATAAAAAAATGTCGTCGTTTACGGGTTAGAGGGCTCCACGTCTGATAGACGCCGTTGTGAGACAAATGGGGTCCGAGCGGGACCCTTGTAGCCGCGTCGGGACGCTCAATCATCTTGGAGGAACCCTTTTGGTCGCCCTTTGACTTGGTGGTGTGTGAGGGTAGTGGCTCGGGAGGCTGGGGGCGGCGCCTGGTGACGTCACGCGTGACTCAGCCGCGCCGGTCACGCTGCGTGCTCCGTCGCTCGCTTTGTTCCTCGCACGTGCTTAGATTACTTTTACACGCGCGACCAAACATCCTATTGTTATACATTCTCATAAGAAAAACTTTTCATCGTTCAGCACGTATTAATTAGATCACTCACAACATTAGTCACTTCATTGCACACCTATAACCCCGTTGTGATTCTAGGTATCGTTGATAAGATGTTTCATTTACGGCCCAAGGAAGATTATCTTGCTGTAAGTAAGAGCTAAAAATAAAACTAATTCCGAGGAGCCACGTTTTGAGACTACAAAGCTTTGCATGTCAGAAACTTGGAATAGAATATTACACTGCCTCTTGGTTTAAATAGTTGCTTGTCATGTTACTGTCAAAAGGCAAGTTAATGAAATTACAACACCACAGTGACGTCATAATCTTGTGTATCAGTTGACATTTTAATTAAAAGAGATGCTGTATAACGAGAATGAGAATAGTCATACAATGAAATGATGGTATTGGTTTCGTCAGTAACCCCGCGAGGAATAAGTAAAAATCTTTCCACATATTGGATGAAAGCCTGAGAATGGAGAAGCACATATGCAAGTTTAAAATTCGCTCGAGAGAAATTCGCACCGAAGATAGGAACTCCACAGGTATATTTTTTCAAATACCCAATTTTCGGGCCACTGCAGAAGGGATCTCGGGCCCCGGGCGCATTTGTATAGTAATAGCTGCGCTCAGGGCTGCCAGATACAAAAGATATTATATCCCCTTAAACCCCGACAACTTCGCCTCTCCAGATACGTAAAAGTAAGGTCCGGGCTCCCTTTATTAGCCACTTGGGAATCGTCGTTTTACAGTTCATTTTATTCTTGTTCACGGTTCACACGCTATTTTCGGATCGTTAGATGTTTTGATAAACAAAATCAAAGCGTTACACTTTTCTATCAGGATAAAATGTTAATTTAAACGCGATAAGCTGGTAACCCTACTTCTGTTCCCATTTCATCCGTTCTTTCAATACAAAAGACTCCTTAGTATCGCCACAACAGATAAACGTATCGGTTTCAATAGCTATTATTAGATAAAACAAAGAGTTCTGTTACACTTCATAATTAAAAGAGATCGGAAAAGGTCTAAAATTACATATCTTTTGCCAGTGCTATCGAATCAATTTCTCTTCTCGATTTTTGCGTTTTTTGTTCCGGAAAGTACACCGTAAAGCAATTTGTGTAAATTCACATTCAGGCCAGGTTGATTGTTTCAATTCAGTTGAAATAAAACAAATAAATAAGCTTTTTGGTAAGTAACTTCTTTGCAAGTAATTTTTATTTGCATTGCCGAATCCGCGTTTCGTTTAATACACTTTATTAATAAACTGCCAAAACGATAAATCGGACTGGGTAGCGTTTAACCTTTTCGTTTTCGAACGGTATTTCACAACATACACATGGGTGCAACTTTATTGTATCCTAATCGTTGGAGGTTACGTTTTAGGCAGTCATTGCTCGTGAGCCAGATGATGTCAGCGGCGGGTCATCGGCCGCGCTCATCACGACGCGACTCACCACCTCTCGTTTAGGCAATGTTTCTCACTCAGCTGTTTATGTCCTTCTTTGACCCGACCAATTACTTTTTAAGCGCCCAGCTCCATCCAGAAGAAGATATTTGTCAGCAGAGCCATAATGTTTTGTTGACCTTATTATAAAGTGTAAAAATATTCTGTCGGGAAGTGGGCGCTGAGCTCAGGTATGCAGTCAGTTCATAAAAGTTGCCCCGCGCGGGGCGGTAGGGGCGCGGGGGGCGGGCGCGGCAGCTGCGCTCGCGCACACAGACACGCCGCATGGTGTCCCTGAGCACACACACACACGCGCCAGTGCCGGCAGACTGCTCCTGCGCAGGAATCTAAATTGCACTCAACTCGAGCTATTCGGTTCCTTTTGAGCTGAAACTGTTTACGAAGATCGCTCTTTGTTGCACAGGCCACATCCATTCTTGGAAGTGCTTGGAAATGACGAAAGCGACCCATAAATGGAGAGCCGGCACGCAGTCACCGGACCAGTTCTCTTCGCACGGCCGCAATGCAAACGACAGAGAGTGCATGTGTGTGCTTTACAATTAGCGCCTATAAAATTGGAATTCAAAATTTTTGAACTTCGTGTCATGTGACGCGTCGCACGCAACAGGTGGAAGGTTATGGGACGGTTAATTAGCTATTTGAGGCTGAGCCGCGCGGATGGCAATGAGGGATGGCATCTGCGCCGCCCGCGCCAACGGCACAATCTATTTAGGCCACTTAGCGAAACCTGCGAGCTAAGATAAGGTCTCCGGAACAGCTAAAAGTGTTGTTTCGTTGTTTCGCTCCGCGGACCTGCATTGTTTGAGCAAGCAATTACTGTCGTGCCGTGAAGCTGTTTGCTCTAGCAATACAATTTATTAGAAACCGCGGTCCCGAGTATTTTAAGGGCCATCATTTACCGAGTAGACGTTCAGTAGCTCCTGTGTTTCCTGTGTGTTATATCTGCAATGACAAGTGTCTGAGCACGAGACACGGCCGGGTTCTCTTTTGTTTATTATTACGGCAGCGGGTGTGCGGGGGTGTGGGGCGCGGGGCGCGGGGGGGGCGGCGGGTAACTTGCCTCATAAAGCGGTTACAAGCACCGCGAGGCGCGTGGAAAGCCGATGCTTTATGCCGCCCTGAATCAACCACTCCGAGCTACTGTTGCAAACGCTTTCAATTGCCTACTTCATTTCCTATTTCAGATGCAGAATGCTAAATGGTTTTTAGCGTTACATTTAAAATGCTAAGTAGAGTCCGACCGAATCGAGTTTTTTCACGAAGGTGGTGCGGCGCTGCCGTTTAATCGGCTGCAATTTTAGTGGCTACAAATGAAATTTCCATAGAAATTAGGACGGAGCTATGCAATTCATTCATGCAATAATAATGAGCTTGGCCGAAGCGGTCTTCGCCATATAAAATGATGTCCTTATTACATACAAATGCCATACACGACAAAGATGTAGAGCTGGACAGGTTCCAGGATTTTGCATTTAAATAAACATTTTACAGTATTTTGTGTAAATCGGCATTTCCATGCCAAGTTCTTCTTACAGAGCAAAGTATAAAAGTATCATTCCATGATAAAAATTACTAATATCGCTGAACTTTATGGCTCCGAAGTTTTTCATCTAAAACGCTCCAATTTTTAAAGTGGCCCCGGAAAGTAACAGCTGGGCGTGTATTCTGTCGTAATTTCAGACACAAGGGACGGTACAGCAAATAAACGGAGCATTGTAAGAAAAATACATCAAAGAAAGAATGCTTTTTAATAGCACCATGATGACCCTTCGTTGCGGGAACTGCTGTATCATGGCGCGATCACGCCGCCGCCGCCGCCGCCGGCCTCGCATTCCCGACTTTTATTTCGCAAAAAGGGCTGTTTCGGCACAATAATTAACAATTCCTAACGCCAAATATTTGCCCAAAAAGGGTAAGTAATTGCTTTTCGCGGTCAGTGTTGTCGCGGCTGCCGTGCTCGCAGAAAAGTCGCATTGCAGAAAATTGAATAAAATGCTAATTTCCAAAGTTGTGAGGTGAACTGTACCGAGAAAATGTTTGTAGTCTCTTTCCCTCGGTACAAGTAGGACGAGGAATAGTGGGGGTTTGTCGCTGACGGTGGCAGCAGCAGACGGAAGCGCCACGTCCTATCTCCACACAATAGATATTGCTGGAGCCGATATGAAAGGAAATGAACCCTCGCAAGCGTGCGCCGCACTAATATCCTCACATACGTCCTGTAACTAAATAATATATTGTAACACAAAATCCTTTCTATTCTCTACCCATGTACGTTGTACGCTCAATATAATCCTGAAAAGATTTGGTACAGAAATGTGAGAACCTATCGAAATACAATAGCGTTTCAAAAATGGCTTCAGAACACGCAACACTATTTCATATTTGGTTACCAGAATATTGATCAAAGGTAGCGTTCTCACACGTATTATTGCGTTTCATTCATTCGAGAGGGTGCCGAGCTCGCTACACCAGAAACCTCAAGTCGGGGATTTAAAGCCATATAAATGTTAAGAGGGGGGATAAAATACTCCTCCGGAAGACATAAAAGACGTTCGTATCCTTAATTAAAACATGTAAGACGAAGGCAAACGGCAAAACGTACAACTCTCTGCTGAAGAACAAACTCCAAGTTAGGCGAGGATGTAATATGTCACCGCGCTGCTCCAGTTACACACACTCGCTACTTCCACATCACATTATAATCTGCGGTATTCAAATCTACGGTTTCTGCAGGTGAAACTAGATATAATTAGCGGGTTTTCTCCCCTGTAACAACAGAGCATCTCGTAAAACATAGCGAATGAAAGAATTCAGCGGCGGCCGCCGGAAACGACACAAATGCATGAACAATAATTATAAGCCACTAAATCCTGAGCTCTAAGCCTTCAATTTGTTGCCAGCATTAGCTTATTTGCTATCGATCGACTAACCCTCAGTTTAGCTGCCAATAGACGTAAATTTGATTGGAGATTTAAACACACGATTAGCATTTCATTAATAAACTTTAGATTGCTAGGGAATTCGACTAACATTTGGTGATTTGGTATGAATGTTATCGAATATGTAGGTAATACATGTTGGAAGAGATTTTTTATCGTTCCTTTACTGTAAACGGTGGTGGTGTCTGGTGGAGTTTTATACGCAACCAGGAGAGCTACTTAGATCAGTTCTGAATCCGAGCGCAGTTATGGCGTAATATTCTGTGGTATACTTTATAAATAAATTAATAAAATATAACCAAAATAAAAAATTATATTTAAAATTAATTATGTTTCTCTCAAAAAAACACAAACAATCGTGTTATTAACACCGATTGAAGAACTTTTGCTTATCTCAGGCCTAAACCACTGCACTATCTATATCAACACTCAGTCAGCGCTGTCTGAAATGTATTCAGTCACCTAGGTAGAGCAAGTTACGGCACTAGGACTAAAAGCCGGCCATCAAATTGGAAGGCAGTAACGTCCTCACTTCTCATCTCCGCCTCGAGACGGTCTTTACATTACAATCTACAATTCCGAGTGGACAGTTGCCTCTCCAGGGATTCCAAACTAGATTTATTCTTCACGCCGCCGCTGCTGGAATATAGAAAGATCTAGAATAAGCCTGATTCGGTTGTTTGCAAAATTGTGCAAAACGAAAGACCTGAAAAAGTGAATCGATGCGAATATCGTCGTGGGAATCGTATTTCAAAAGCAAAGGCTCAGTAAGTGTCCAGTGGACAAATAATTAATTATAACAAAACTTCAAAGCTATGCTATGGTTCAAAGAACTCAAACATTCTACGAAATAAATATCTATTGAATCACAGATTGAAAAAGGCACGCACTTGGCGCTTCTCAGAATTTTCGTCTGTTTTTTGCCCTCGCATCACGCGATATACACCAGATAAGAATTCTTGGTCAGACATGTTGATCTAAGCTAACATGAGCCACACATAAAAGTTTGCAGGGAGCAGGGAATAATAAATTGCATGCAGGTATTGATTTATCACGCAGGCATTTGCACGTCCCGCTCGACGGATTTCCATGGAATTTCCACCGGAACAGCTGGACCTTCGGCTCAATGTAGCCAGATTTTTATTCAGTTCAAATATCCGAGCAGAATTATAAACAGCGCATTTTTCCTCTCTGTCACGTACTGACTTACATCGCTTACAGCTTAGAAATATAAAGGGGCCAGGTCAAGGATTGATTAATGTAATTGTCAGAAATGTCGGAGGAATCTTAATTTATTTTTAAAAGGCTTCATAAAACGAGGCTGCTGTTGTCCTCCATTACTTCAATGTCGTTTAATTACTTAACTACAATACAAAGTTCTCCCGACGGACCAAACCGTCGAGTCCCGGTGCCGGTATCGGCTAATTACGGTAACTTTTACCGCTCCGACTTAGGATAATACCTCTCTGTTTGCAAAAACCCAACAGGCTTAAGAGCTGTCTTTTATCTCCTTTTTATGTCCGAACGCCAAACTAAACAGATAAATCAAATTGTAGTTCAAAAGCAAAAACAAAGTGCTGAGGTGAATAATAAAACGCTGAGTCCTACATTCGCATTAGCTCGGAGTGGACTCACACGTCCGCGCCTGTGTCTGCTCACTGCTCACTTGTCATGCAAGCAGGTGATCAGCAGACTGCTGACGTCACTCCTCGCAGTTTGTTTTACTTTTCTCCGCGCACGGACACTCTGGGTGGACAGAATCAAGTAACTTGAATTCCATAAATAAAGTTAGTCGTATCGTGCATCCCCAAGCTCAACCAGCTTAGCCTCTGTCAAGGCGACGTCGCCACATATAATGTAGTACGCGAAAGTCTTCTTTATCTTTAAACTTACGTAGGTATGTACAAGTAAAGCAAGAATAGTTCCGTAAAAACGGAATGCTATTTTTAATATATGAAATCGAGACTGCAGCGGGGTAGTGGTTTAATCCGACAGCTCAAGCCTGTTACTACATGATAAAGCTGTAAGGTTTCTCCCGTCATACGCAAGCCGCAGCGAAGCCTCAACAGCAACACCACCCTCCGTGTAACCTCCGACATTCAGCCGTAATTAATATCCATTACTAACCCGCAAGTCAAAAATTGATTTAAATTTGTTCGTAACAAATGTTTCGGTTTTAATTGTAAAACGTTGTTTCAGCCGTACGCTGGCTTTATTAAAATTCAATCTTTGGGCAACAGGGATGGATTATCACGGGCCTGTCGAGTGGAAGGGAGATGGATATGGGTGGTCGATGTGGTTAGTTGACGCCGTTCCAGGCTCTCGGGTCGGGAAGCTTGCTCGTTCTGAAAGATGACTCTATTTCGGCTGCTATTATTTATTCATGATGGGACTGAATATTTTTATGTTAACGACCATTTTGTTCTTTCCCGTGTCACGTGAAATTTACCGCAGGTATTATGCAATGTAAGTAGTAATATAAGTAGATATACAATGTTCATGCACAAAGCCGCATTTTATCCATTTCAAGAGCTTGCATTATGAAATGTTTGGGTTCTTAGCGCCGCCGAACTTTCTGTGGTCTGTGTTAAGTAATTGAAAGCAAGACGGAGTGCTTCATCACATTATCTCGCAGATCTGAAGAGATTACTACGTATAGGCTTTGTAGGTAGCTTGATGTGTCGCTCTCAAAGGGAGGATATTCTTCGTACGAAATAATGGCTGATCTTGTTTGCCGTTTTTACATATTCGTATGTGGGCCTCATATCCGTCCTCTGTCCCGGTTCCCCAGACGACGGCCTACTTCCAGGAGGCCGGGAGGACCAACGGCCGCTTCAAATATGTCCGGGATTAAATATATTCAATATTATGCCCTGTTTTATTCATACGGGAGCGCGAAGCTGTAAGAAGGGAATTGTTTTTACATAATATAAATACCGATTCAATGCCCCTTTGCTTCTAACCCCATTCAGGATAATTTAACATTTAAATTCTAATTCGGTACATTAAACTCAGTGTGAAGGCTTTACAGTTTAAGATATCGTTTCCATGGCAGCGACGTTGGTTGCATGTCTAGTGATTGGCGGCGCATCGTAACACTAGTAATCAGCAGGTACAGCGATGAAGATTTCTACAAAAAAATGCAGTAGGTCAAATATTTTAGTACCTAAAATGCCACGACCAATTGAGTATCAAATTTAGTAAAATCACGTCAAAATCAATCATAAATAAATCTAAGAAAGTAACGAATATGGTTACACATAGGTGATAGTGATGTGATAGTGACGCAGGTAGTAGCAAATAGCAATGCAACAAATAAAACAAGAAGTACTATTTTACATAAATACGTACTCTATTCGCATCATTACCCGACCACGCTGAAACAAAATGAACCATCCTTACTATTCGGCTAGGATTTGAATGAGCAAGCACAGGTAAGCATGTAACCTCTCTATCACAATGTAATGACAGTATTTCCGTAAATACGCCATGCTCTTGAAATCCTCAGTTTTCGTATCCAAATCGGAGTACGAAAATGGGAATACGATGCTGAGTCAGTTCAAAACGTTCAGAGCGCTACCAAAATACGAGAAGACAGGGCACGTCTGAATAACTGATAAGTGTGAGGTTGACAAAATCCCGCGTGAAGTCCACAGACAGGCAAAGGTGAAGAACGAAATAAATGCCTTTTTCTTTTTCTTTCAAACTTAGAGTGAGACGCTCTTCAGCTCGCTGGAGTGACTGGAGATAAATATGAGGCAACGGAAATAAATAAAGAGTTCTGCTTCTCCTTAAAAGGATGTCCCGTAGGAATTCTGGGACAAAAAGTAACCTATTCGGTCACAAACAATTTAGGCTTTTATGATATTCTGTCTGGGTAATTACTACACATCCACGTTAAACTTATAAAACCCCTCTTATTCCGTCAGGGGTGAAAGAAGAATAGTACTGCTAAGGTATTTTTGTACCGTCATCGTCACATTGACGTGGTCTTAAAATTAAGTTAAGAATCATGCGTGTTTTTTTTTTCTGTGCAGTCTTAAACTGATTTCTGTTTTTATTATTTTCAGATCGTTGATTCAGCGATGAACCTACAATGAATTTCTTTCAGAAACACCTCGCTATTCTATTCGAGTAATGTAAGTTTCCTGAAAGACATGCACTTGTCGTTTTATTGAAACGTTAACAAGAAATTCATTCTTATTAAAACATGGCGCAGCGTCTGTATTGGAATTGCATTAATCACGTCGGCGAAACTCGAAATTAACATTATCCAATTGAATAATTGGATGTTAAAATTGTATGCCTGAGGCAAAACTAAAGAATTATTTATTTAAAATCATTTTCAATTACTGATTCGCTAATAAGTTTCAGCTCCACACAGACCTATCTGTAGCGGCTTGTTCTCGAGATCAAGGATAAATACACAAAAACAAACAGTGACAAAATTCAATTTCTGTGGTAAAATGCGGGCGAAACATACCACCTGTAAAATGTATACACGTGTATATTTATTAATCCAAACAATTTGGCACAACGATAAATCAGTAACAGATTCATCGAGAATTAGTCGTGGACCATTTGCATTTTGTTCGCTAAATCCACAATTTATAGGTGCTGTCATCTCATCTCATCATCAAATTGAGTGGATAAACATTGAATTTACGTCCGTAATATGTGACAACAACGGTCTCCTCGGGTCGGTACTAAGCGCCCGGCGTCCTCTCGAGGCCGGGCGGGCGTTTTCCAATCCGCTTTATCCTCCCCATACAATAGGAAGAAGTGGCAATTATTTTGTTGCCGTTACTTACCCCATCCAATGAAACATTGGAGAAGCTCCTTTAAAATGCTGTTGTATTTTATTTTCCATCCACAATCGCTGCCTTTGTGAATGTCAGAACAAGTCGCGTTTCTTTGCAGATTTTATCAGACGTGATTTTTACGATATTCTGAACATTCGGCCGCCAGCGCTTTCGTCGATTGAAACATTAGGTTGTAGCTGTTGTAAGTATTCATTGGTCTACATATAGGTACTACAAGTGGTGCCGAGTCGGTCTCCCAAGTTTTCCCATATCGATAGTTTCGATAGATATTGACTTGGAAAAGTTGTTTTCAAGCCGGTTCGGTTTCGAGGAGTTTTTCAAGTTTTTTTCCTGCCAGAAGGCTATAACAATCCCGACGATGCTCGAGGGCCGTCGTCGGTCGAGGGGCTCCACTCGGCGTCTACATGCAGCCGTTCAGTTCAATTACTCCACCAATTGCCGGCTTCTATAATAATTGTCTCAAGGATATTTTTATTGTATACAACTTCGGCATCGCTGTAATGAATGAGTATGTGTTTACGATCACTTGCGTCGGATGCAGCCTGCGATGCAAACGAGTTTTTAACTGCAAGTAATACCTTCCTTTTTAAGAGGCTTGTCTTGTCCTATTCTATGATCATGTAGCCTATCCAATTAAGATTTGCAGTTAAAGGTAAAACGTAGTAGTTTCAAACATTGTTTATTGTTACTCACTCTAAACATCATATTCCTAGGCTGCCTATAATAAATCCATTTTCCAAATTACCTGGTCTATAAGAATAAGAAATGAAAGGAGATCTATATTTTGTACTTATTTAGTTTCCTTACAATGTGTATTGTGTTCTGTAGAAGAGTAGCCATGCGTCGGGGATCCCTAGATTTGTTCTAGTTGGGGGCGGCAAGGGTAGCATCCGGTCACACGGTTTTAAATACTTTACTGAAATCCCTGGATACTGCTCATCCTATCCCAATGTTAGTCAAAAGGGTTATTCTTTGTCAAAGTTCGGAAAGTTGGACAGTTGAGAAATTGGCAGGAATTCCGGGTTCGAGGTCGACTGGGGTCATGGACTTTAGGATCGGGTTAACTGATGTCACGTCACGGCACTCGCATTCGCACCCTCAATTGGTGCCCCGTAATGACAAAATAAAGTTTAATTAAATTGGGCACGTTAAATTGACTATAGATAGGTAACCTACCAGTATACCTCCTAGGTAGGTTGAATAAAAAAATCGTTCCTTTATTTTTCAACTAGAAGGAAGTGAAGAAATGCGACACAAGACACAACACAACAGTCTACTCTGGCTAGGCCTAGGCAGGGAGGTAGGATTAGGGAGAATGTAGGGTAGGAACAAATTAAAAAGTGTAACATTATGCGAGACCCCTATTGTGGGGTATGTAGGTAGAGCTATACCATTAAGTCCTACATCTTTCACCATGGTGGCTATGGCTACCTAGCTAGGTACCTGCTGCGTATGCAGAAAAAACCGGCCAAGTGCGAATCGGACTCACGCACGAAGAAGGATCCGTAGGTAGGTAGATTACTTGCACATTTCATAGGTACCTAGGTCTAGGTTAACAGGAATAGCTATTATAGCTAGGTACCCGCAGTTATGGTTATCGCCAAAACGAATTAAGCATTAAGAATAAGCGTTTTCTTTGTAACTTAAATGGCCGTGTCTTTATTTTCCGTAAACATATTTAAGTATCATACACGAAATATCCACGATTTCCAGAGGTAAATAGCCCTGACAGACGGACAACAAAGTTACCCAAACGGGTTCCGCTTGAGGTACTTACGGAACCCTAAAACAGAGAGTAATCACGGCGCGGCGGCGATGGTCTTGTGCAAGTGCAAGTTACTTACAAAACAGAAAATAATCAAGTTTCAGTTGAGTGTGCTGGTTATTTATAAGTGACAGGCGACCACTCACTAAATATTGTTTAATTTGTAAAATAAACATCTTGTTTACAATACGTACCAATCTAAATGCACCTGCTATAAGCAATATTGATTACTAGAATCTACGGTGCACAGTTTAATAATACAAATTGATAGGTAAATAATTCATATCAATCCGTTTGTAATTGCTTGATTGTGGGCTATCGGCACTCGGCAGGTCGGTTGTACAAAGAATAAAAAGTTACCGTCTATTGTTTTGTTTTGTTTCCGTAGAAGAAACACCACGTGTCCGTATTAAGGATAGTTTAGACATGTTCTCACCTGTATATTGGAATGTCAGTGGGCTAGCACTCAAGTCGGATTGAGCACGACTTTAGAAAGCACAGGAGCCTGTGCTAGCGCCCGGTCGTTCACTGCAGCCGAGGTAAATTGCCTCGACACCAACACTATTTGTACACAAAACTGTCGAAACACCAACTAAACACCTCACTACACTAATACAAATCTGTCGTCGTTTCGCTTCGGGATACACACGCGCACAGTATTCAGCTTTCGCTAGTAAATCGGGCAGGGTGTGAGGGGGTTGTGATGACAAAATGGCAACACACATCCATCCTACTTGGCGGCCGGCGCGGTACTGACGCGTAGTGCTGGGGTAGTGGCCGTGGCGCCACGCGAGGCGTTATCGACTGTCGACTCGATAAGCCGTTTATAGGTGATGGTATGCGTTGATAAGAAAGTGATTTACCTATCTGTCGTCCGTTTTCCTCAAAATCAATGTTTCTCATAGGTATTTAAGTGATTAACGAATTAGTGGAAGTGAAAGAATTTAGGTTTACTTGCACGAGTATTTAAGGAATGTATCAGTTTGTAAACAAACTTTCCAGTAATAAACTTTACAATTTAATTCAAATACTTTATCGAATTTTGTGTACATTATACGATTGAAAAGAGACAGACCAAATGTTTATTATATTTTATAATGCAATTTAGGTATTTACTTGAACTAGAACGCTTAAACCGCTTACAAGTTTGGTCTCTTTTTAAACAAGTATTAATTTATATTTTTTTTACTTTTCTGCATTGTTTACTAAAGCAGAACATCCCTCTGAAAAATACATCTTGAGATGTCAACCTCATCTGTCAATAATAACATTTCATCCCATCACTAGCGACAGAGTGGCGCGCGGGGGGCGCGGGGCGGCGGCGAGACATACAGGGGGCTTCACAACTTGCCCTATAAACTTGCTTTCTGCTCTCATATCGTGAGCCGGCTGGTTCCTCGTGCAGTTTTGTGAAAGGCAATTGCATTTGCGGCGGGATTTGCATGCAACATACACACAACAGCCTGTAGCTATAGCACGCGGCAGCCGGCATGCGGGCCGCTCACTCACCTGGCTCCGCAAAACAGCTTTTATTCGGGACTTATCGGTGAACTTTCTAATGGTGAAGCAATGAGTGACCGCTAGCGTGTAGGCAGCCTGGCCGTAGGCCGCCGTGTAGGAGTCCCTAAGCCGTACATTTACATTTAAAACATCTGTTCTTACCGAGGCACTTACCTAAACACCTAGAGGCATATAAGGCACGAGGCTTTGCATAATAAAACATGCCAACATTACTTCGCTACCTATGTAGGTATTTGGTTGGAGCTAATCTTGGATACAATGTAAATGCGGGTGAGGTTTACACTGGAGGTCGGTAATATAGCAGCTAATAGCCTACACGGTGGCTTAACGATAATTTTTCGTTTTATTCGCCCTTAGCACGCATGTCCGGGCCACTCCGGGCCGAAGTCCTACAGTTCCACACTTCCACATGAAAGTATCGGTCACTGGCTCATTGATTCCTCTCTCTATCCCGCCAGTGAGACAGTTCCTACCGAGCGAGCCCATCCATACATGTCATCCCGTGATTTAGTAGTAGTGGATATTAACCGAGCACCCCACTGCTTGGTTAAAGTTGTAACTAGCGCACACTATGGACCACAGTTTGTGGTAATTCGGAGTGGCTTGTCCTCGCCACGTACAGTCAAATATGAATGTTGAGTGCCCCATAAATGATATATAGTGGCGTGTGTAGGCAGGATAAGCAATTAAAGTCCCAAGTGCACAATAATGAAAGTAAAGTTTATTGCACAAAGTACACACACAAAAGTCTTTTAGAAAGAAGCAAGAAGGAGTAGAAAGTATAGTAGAAGAAATAGCTTAGAAATGATAGCACATACAATAGATTTAAGAATAAGCGGAGTAGGTATTCTCGACGCAAGCAAATAATTAGCGAATAAAATAATCTACTAGCGGCGGAGTGCGAAAGCGGACTGCCGGCCGCGGGCCGGCTCAGGTAGCCGCGTGCGAGTATATGAACAATATCATGCGATCTCGCTCGCGCGTAGATCAGCGATAAGGAATCTACGTCACCGCATGCGCTACCGCTGGCCGGCGCACGACTCAACAGAATTATCTATATAAAATACGTTTAGTCTTGTCTGTCTGTTTGTCACTTATTTTAATGTTTACTATATTATAATTATTTTTACTTTTATACATTACTAATATATATATGCTTTATTTAAATTTACAATTTAGAATAGGTATAAGTTATTTTTACGTTTATTTAGTACTTTAATGATTTACAACAATGATATTAAACTGTAGATATTGTAAATAGGTATTTTTATATTTTATACATGTAAGTTATAAAATTATTTTGAATTTAAGTTAATGCAAAAATTATTAGGTAAATATACCTATTAATAAATTAACTAAGTAGGCCATAGGGCACTACATCACCCCCCTCCAGAGACCGTCAAGGGCGATAATAGTCGGGAAATCGTACGCGACGCCCTGATCTCGTCGTCCTGACGACATCTTCATCATCATCAGCACGAAGTATGTCTCGATTTTCCGCATTTGGAGTGTGACGAGTGACTGTGTGAGGAGGTGTGTTTGGTGTGTTGTGGTGAGTGTGAGAGGTAGGTGTGGTAGTGTCTGGGTCACACAGTATGAAGGCCGGCTTGATGCGGTCAATCGATACGGTCACCTGTTTACCGTTCACCATGATTTTGAAAATCTTGTCACCTCGTTGTACGACCTTGTGGGGACCAGAGTATGCTGGCTTCAAAGCACCACCAACAGTGCAGTCTCTGAGAAACACGTGAGAAGACGTGGCAAGGTCCTTGAAAATAAATGTGTTGTGCTTGCTGTTGTGCCTGGCTGTTGGTGATGGTTGAAGGTTCCTAACCAAGTTCCTAAGCCTAGACAAGTAATCAGTTGTATCAACTGTGACACCAGCCTCAGGGTCGAAGAATTCGCCTGGAAGGCGCATAGGCTGGCCGTATACAAGTTCGGCGGCTGAAGCCTGTACGTCTTCTTTATAGGCGCTGCGGATACCCATCAGCACTAGTGGAAGAGATTCCACCCAATTGTTGTTTGCATGGCAAGTTATCGCAGCTTTAAATTGGCGGTGGAATCTCTCCACCAGTCCATTGCAAGCTGGATGGTACGCCGTGGTTCGACGATGCTGGAATCCAGCAATCGTGGATAGGGCCTTAAATAGAGCGGATTCAAATTGCCCTCCTCTATCCGTAACTATATCCGTGGGGCACCCAAAACGAGAGAACCAGCCACTCAGCAGGGCCTTTGCCACTGACTCGGCAGTCATATCTGCTAGTGGTATTGCCTCAGGCCATCGCGTGAAGCGATCGACGGCGGTGAGACAATACCGGAAACCTTGACACGATGGCAAAGGTCCCACGAGGTCAATGTGGATGAAGGCGAACCTTGACTGGGGTAATTTGTAGGTGCCTAATGGAGCGGACACGTGACGTGTGATCTTTGATCGTTGGCAAGGTAAGCAGGATCGAACCCACTCACGACAGTCCTTCCTAACGCCTGGCCAGACGTAGCGGTCTGAAACCAGTTTCGCAGTTGCTTTGGTGCCAGGATGACTGAAGGAGTGCAAGCTTGCGAAAATTGCAGTACGCAACTCCTTGGGCACGTACGGTCTTGGGGTTGAGGAGCTGATGTCACAATACAACTGACTACTTGTTCCAGGTATACTTACCTGCTTCAGGTGCAGAGAAGTGTCTCCAGCCAGCAGCTGTTTCAGCTCCGGGTCCTCTAGTTGAGCGGCGGCAATCCTTTCAGCGTGCACAGGTTGAGCAATCTCCTCAATACGCGAAAGTGTGTCCGCCACGACATTGTTCTTCCCCGAGATGTGCCGTATATCGGTGGTGAATTGTGCGATGAAGTCTAAATGCCTGAACTGCCGGGGAGAACAATTGTCTTTACGAGAGTGGAAAGCAAACGTGATAGGCTTGTGGTCCGTATAAATGACGAAATCACGAGCCTCCAACATGTGCCGGAAATATTTCACACTCTCGTAAATGGCGAGCAACTCTCGGTCGTAAGGAGAATACTTAACCTGTGCAGGGCTCAACTTACGTGAAAAGAAAGCGAGAGGCTCCCATGCTCCCTCGGTCAGCTGCTGCAGGACAGATCCAATGGCCTTGTCTGACGCGTCCGTGACCAACGCCAACTTTGCGTTGCAATCAGGATGCGCCAGCATTGCTGCTTGACACAAGCTGTCCTTGCACTTCTGGAATGCCAGGTGTTCCTGTGGAGAGAAGTCCACGGGATGCGAACCTTTTACCGATCCGGTTAGTAGGGCATTTAATGGTGCTTGGTGAGTGGCAGCCTCGGGAATAAACCTTCGGTAAAAGTTTAGCATCCCGAGGAACCTTCGTAGTTCCCTGACAGTTTTCGGTGCAGGGAAGTTGTGAATGGCCTCGACCTTGGAAGGTAGGGGCCGTGTTCCTTTGGCTGAAATATTATAGCCTAAGAAGTTTACCTCCGGCACACCAAAGACGCTCTTAGAGCTGTTGATGACCATACCGTATTCCCTCAGTCTGGTGAAGAGCTGACGCAGGTGGATCTCGTGGGTCTTCTGGTCTTTCGAGAAGACCAAAAAATCGTCGATATACGAGTATGTGAAATCCAGACCCCTGAGCATCTCATCCACGAAGCGCTGAAACGTCTGACCGGCATTTCGAAGTCCGAACGTCATGTACGGGAATTCGAAAAGACCGAACGGCGTGGTGATGGCGGTCTTCGGGATGTCATCCGGATGGACAGGAATCTGGTTATACGCCTTGACCAGGTCGATCTGGGAGAAGACGGTACAGCCAGACAGGCTGTGAGCGAAGTCCTGGATGTGCCGGATGGGGTAAGAGTCCGGAATAGTACGGGCGTTCAGCATTCTGTAGTCTCCACAAGGGCGCCAACCATCGTCCTTCTTCGGCGCGAGGTGGAGTGGCGAAGACCAGGGCGATTCTGATGGTCTACAGGTGCCAGCTTGCAACATGGCCTCGAATTCGGCCTTGGCTATTTTTAATTTGTCAGGGGCCAACCTACGTGGTGAACCTGATACTGGTGGCCCAGGTGTGGTGCGGATGTGGTGGACAGTGTTGTGTTTGGGAGTGCGGTGTGTGCCATGAGGACGAGTGATGTCTGGGAATTCGCGTAGTATGTGAGTGTATGCGGAATTACCGAGACTTACTTTAACCGATGAGATGTCATCAGTACGACGGGCAGGCGAAGCCGGGGTGGTGAGACTAGTGTTATTATCGATGAGGCGTTTGTTCCTGCAATCAACAACTAGATTATAATAGCACAAAAAATCCACGCCTATTATCGCCTTTGTTACGTCGGCTACAATAAATTTCCAAGTGAAGTCGCGGCGTAAGCCTAGGTTAAGAGAAACATTTATGTAACCGTAGGTATTTATTGTAGTTCCGTTAGCCGCACACAACTCGTAATTTGTTTTGTTTAACTGTCGCGCTATTGCCGATCGGGGATAGACACAGAGGTCGCTACCAGTGTCGACCAGAAACTGCACCTTCGACCGCTGATCGGTGATGAACAGGCGACCCGCACTCGGACAATCATCAGTCGCCATTACTGATTGCCCCGAGCATTTCCCGCCTGTGGGTAGTCGCACGGCTTCACGCACCGTTTCGCCCGCTCGCCGAAGTTCTGGTGGTACCAGCACTGTGGGTACCGTCGGTATGCAGATGATGAGCGGGTGGAGCTGGATCGACGACCGTGGCGCGTGCGGCTGCTGGAGCGTTCCCGGGGACGGGACATTCGGTCCACCTTGTCCGCCAGCTTCTCCATCTGCCTGGTGAGGGCGGCGATCTCTGAGCTCGTGGCGCCACCCGACGTACCTGGTGCAGCTGCTGTGGAGGTGACAGCGGCTGTACATCCGACCTGGGTACCGACGACGTCGTGGATCTTGTCAGCTAACTCGGCCAGCTCAGTCAGGTCCGTCTTGGATTGGGATGCGATGATGGCCTGAGTGGAGCTGGGCAGGCGGCTCGTCCAGATGGTCCGCAGGAACTCGTCAGGAACTCCGGGGCCGGCCAGGTCCTTCAGATGCCGGTAGAATTGCGAGGGCTTCCGGTCTCCGAGCTCCTCGTGCATGAGAAGCTGCTTCACCTTCTTCTCGCGTGACGCCGACAGCCTCTTGATGAGCTCAGTTTTGAGCTTTTCGTATTTGTCCGCGTCCGGAGGGTAGGAAATTATGTCCTCTACCTCCGCGGCGTATTGGGCATCCAGGTTGCCGACGACGTAAAAGTATTTCGTCTCATCGGTCTTGATGTTGGCCAGGGTGAACTGCGCCTCCATCTGGCTGAACCACAGCCCTGGCTTCTCCGCGTAGAAGGGCGGAATTCTCACGCCAACTCGGAAGGTCTCCGCTGACGATGATGTCGATGATGTCGATGCTTTCTCTTGAGCCATCTTCAAAGTGTCCTTTTGCGGGGTCACCAATATAGTGGCGTGTGTAGGCAGGATAAGCAATTAAAGTCCCAAGTGCACAATAATGAAAGTAAAGTTTATTGCACAAAGTACACACACAAAAGTCTTTTAGAAAGAAGCAAGAAGGAGTAGAAAGTATAGTAGAAGAAATAGCTTAGAAATGATAGCACATACAATAGATTTAAGAATAAGCGGAGTAGGTATTCTCGACGCAAGCAAATAATTAGCGAATAAAATAATCTACTAGCGGCGGAGTGCGAAAGCGGACTGCCGGCCGCGGGCCGGCTCAGGTAGCCGCGTGCGAGTATATGAACAATATCATGCGATCTCGCTCGCGCGTAGATCAGCGATAAGGAATCTACGTCACCGCATGCGCTACCGCTGGCCGGCGCACGACTCAACAGAATTATCTATATAAAATACGTTTAGTCTTGTCTGTCTGTTTGTCACTTATTTTAATGTTTACTATATTATAATTATTTTTACTTTTATACATTACTAATATATATATGCTTTATTTAAATTTACAATTTAGAATAGGTATAAGTTATTTTTACGTTTATTTAGTACTTTAATGATTTACAACAATGATATTAAACTGTAGATATTGTAAATAGGTATTTTTATATTTTATACATGTAAGTTATAAAATTATTTTGAATTTAAGTTAATGCAAAAATTATTAGGTAAATATACCTATTAATAAATTAACTAAGTAGGCCATAGGGCACTACAGATACTTATCGCCGCCGCCGCATCTCACGTATCTGCAAACTACAGTAATCCTAGGAAACGTTCGTGAAATACATGCCTATTCTTCATCGCGTTTCCTTCGCGATATTTTGCGCAACTTTGGCGAGAGTTTTACAACGAAACTCTTTTGTAAAGCCGATATTTTATGAGAGCAACTTTCTGCATCGCGACCGTTTCTCGCTGATTATTATAAGCTGTGTGATAGTATAGCATATAGCGGCACCTTACTTAATTATGAAGCTTATGTTGAGCACGTTTTCTGACTAAGCAGAGCTGAGCACTTTAGTCTATAATGGTAACCAGTTAATGCCGTGATCCTCCGACTCCGCCTGGAATGCCGGCTAAATACGGTTTGTGCACCAAATTAACGTAATAAGTGGAATTAAATTCGGAACGGTGGCGGTGTTCCGCGCAAAAGAGAATATAAGGGAATATAATTAATTATTGAAATTGAGTGAATTAATATAAAATGCAGTGGAGCGTGGACGGTGCAGAAATTAAGGAGGCCGTGGTTAAATATTACGAGCTTTCGGACAATACGTAGTTAGTAGGGTCATGGTTTTATGGCTTATTCAAGTTTACAGCCATAATGGCACATCGAATTCGATTGAAGTGGTATAGGTAACATAATGGAGACAAACAAAGAGTGCGTTTGTTACATTTGTTTACATGTATGTTTTTACAACTTTAATTGCAAACATAGTCACTTGTCATCAGATTATGGTTGCTATTGCCATGTGCCAGCCATGCGAATGCGACGTCCCGTTTAGCTACCGTATTCCCTAGCCATATAAAACTATGATCAATGGTCGATCGGGACAATGTATAGTAGGTACCTAGTTTCCTATTCAAATAGTCTTACTTAATTTATCTGAGAAGGTATAAGTATAGTAGGTTCATATTTTTTCCGCGACGTGTAATATTTAATTTTTGTAATAAGATTTTTGACCGTGGAAATTCTGGGATTTCAGGGTAGGCAAATTACACAGGTACAAAATGGGTTTCTATTGGTAAAAGAATCATATTTTATCAAAAGATCCCGACGAATTGAGAACCTCCTCCTTTTTTTGAAGTCAGTTAAAAAAAGTACTTAATGTCCGAAGAAGCAAAATCCCGGTAGCTTGACCGAAAAGCGGGATTCTCTCAAAGTGATAGATCGTATGAGATCGTAGCAAACACAAAAGCCCGAGTATCCAATCCATAGCCGCAAAAATCTGTAACCTGAAGTGGGTTGGTCATATTAGCCGGAGAACCGATAACCTATTGAGCAGAAGAGTACTCGAGTGGACACGGTGAAATGGCAAACAAAGCGTGGGGCGCCCTGGGCCCGCACGACCGCCGACCTTTGTAGCGTAGTGTCAGGTATCGGTAGCCTGTCGGGACGATAACCTCAGCTCTTTGACTAAATGCGGACATCCCATGGAATATAGTAGTTATTGTTTTCATCGGATATACCATAGAATAACAAGTACAGTACTCATTATTCTATGGATATACATTACACACTTTGGAGTGAACATACGTCATAGTATGACACACACAAAATACATCACGAAAATTATTAGGAGGAACCCTTTTTTACACCCTGTACAATCTCTCTGCTCCGTAGGTAACTTAATTTCTTTGATTTTATTTATTTAAGTATATTACATTGCACAAGCTCCAAATGTAAAGGCAATTGTGAGAAAATAAATGTCTAGATTTACTATCCGACTGCACGAAACAAACTTCTGACAGAGCCTTCTAAAGCATGCAGGCGTGTTTTCGCCTTTCTGTAGTTTACACAACACCAGCACTAGGTAAACACCAAACTTCACCCTAAACTACGACCTAGGTCCTAGTTACTACATCTAGGTACTCGCCGGATGCGCTTAGATATCTTTCTCTAATGCCTAGGACGAGAGGGATTTACATCGGGATGGATTGTTCGCTTGTAGGACGATAGGTACTGAATAGAGTTGTTGAAAAACCGGCCAAGTGTGAATTGCACTCTCGCATTCAATCATGAAAGTATACTAAATAAATAGTAAGTAGGTAAGTACTCAAATATTTTATGGCCAGCAAATATAATGTTTGTTATTTGTCGAGTTACTTATTAATACGTAAGTATACTAGATCTTATTCAACCAATTTTCAAAATACAACACCGGAGAAATAACAACCCTACTTATACGGAATGGAATACCTGGGACACGGAGCTTTTAACCACTGTCCAGTCGTCTTTATTAATATACTTATAACCTATACAAATTATTTTCAAACTGTACCAGTATTATATGACCCCATACACTCTTTACCTATACGTCAGCTAGTGACACATTCTGTAATAATGTATGGGTATTGGAGCTTTCAGCTTGGTTGCGGAAATTCATTATTCATACATCATACTTCACGTTCTAACAGCATGTAGCGACATCCTATACGGGGCTTTGTCGCAAAAACCGATATTTTCATTTATTACAACACAGTCGCGCGGAGCTCGCAACAGATTAACTAATAGTTAGCAGCGTTCAAACGGATTGTTATTGTGTTTAGTTGGACATTAGTTTAAGCTGAAATAAACTGGTTTTTCCGTCACCAGTTCCAGCTACGCTTCGTTCACACACACAAACCCAACTTGCGAACTTCCTTCGTTCTGAGGGTAGGTACAGTTGCAAGCGAGCACACAATAGTAAAGAAATAGCTACAATACGGTCGATGTAGAAATTAAATGGGCATTTATCGTGCTTTCATGTTATCAAATGGAAAAGATTTTCAGTGGGTTCGATTTTGCAAAATATAGAAAAACGTAAAATGTTTACTGCTTAATTTCCTTCCGGTCTTTGCTTGGATTACATTGCATGTATTCCATATCTGTAGATTGCACAGTAAATTATTAATACTTCAGCTCTTAGATTCCCGAATGCTCGCGCCTCATCTGGCCGTACCCTTGTCGATCCACTTCGTAACTTCGCGGCGCGCGGTTTTTACAAAACATTGCAGCTTTTTACGAGTCGTCCCGTCGCTTTGTAAACCGGCGATGTACCCGGCGCATCCACCATAATGCCCAGGTAGAATGTAGAATGTAGCCTAGCTTTAACCGGAACTAACGTGGATTCTACTTGAGACAGCTATAGGTACGGACGCGCCTAGCTAGTGACCCAAAAACGAAGTTAGCGCTGAATGAATTTCCTGAAAACCAATAGCTTAGAAAGTTCCATTCAGCAGTCCGTCTGCGTTGTTCAAGAGTACCTATGTAGGCTTTAGGTAGAAAAACTAGGAACGAACTAATTTTCCAGTGAGTGATGTGATGATCTCATCATCTCAGCCGGCGCCCGGGGCTGCCACACAAAAAGCGAGGACCGGCCGCGCCCAGGTTTAGAGATCCACCGAAATTAAACTTTTAAGTGTATCGAGTGTTTATGAAGTTAATTACTATCATATTTTATTATTTTCAATGAATGGTAACGGAGTACGCCAACTGCTAAGTTCCCGCAAAACGATTACCTTTACTCCAGATGGCTAGATAAAGACTCTCTAGAACTCTAGACATTGGTACTCAACCTTTTTTATATAAGGGCCACAAACACGTTCAAGTCATGCTGTCGCGGGCCGCAAGCAATTTTTTTTGAACTATTATAAAGCGATGTATACTAATATAAAAAAACACATGAATATACTATTAGACCAATAAAACAAAAAAATATTGTTATTCATCCAAATTTATGTATATATCACCTTCAATGTATGCTCCTTCAGGAACGATACACATACGCCAATGAATTATCCAATCATCACAACATTTTTAAACGCTTTTTATGTTGTATTTGTTGTATGTTTATTTGTTGTGATGATTGGATAATTCGTTGGCGTATCCTGGGTATCGTTTCTTAAAAAGCAAACTTTGAAGGTAATTAAATAAATTTGGCCCGCGGGCCACATGCGGCCCGCGGGCCGCAGTTTGAGTATAGCTGCTCTAGATGGCCACATAAATTAGCAGGGTTTAACTAGCCACCGTCACCCTGCTTCTAGCAGCTACGACTAGCTTACTACGCGCGCACTCGTAGCAGGGGGGTTACACTATACTAAAGAAAAAGAAACGAACGAGAGCTTTCGTTCACTCGGCACGTTTATTACAACGAGAAAGAGTAGTGGCTTGCGCATCATTACTCCGAAACTTCGTTGTTCGTAACATAGAGTGACCCGCCAGGATCGTAGCTTGTAGAAATACTAACTGCCAGTTTCTATAACTCTATCTATCCATAACTGGTATTTACTTTCATACGATTTCGACAGATTGTTACTTTTGATTATGTCAAAATCGTATGAAAGTAACTACCAGTTATGGATAGGTAGATAGAGTTATAGAAACTGGCAGTTAGACACTACGAGAAGCTGTAGACTACTTACCCCTTTTAGGTGACAAAGACTATGGTTAGTCACCGTGGATTGGGTAGTTAGATTAGAGTCAGACGCTGACTGCCCAGGGGTTGCACGTATGTATACATATGTACATATGTATGGCTGCTTTCCTGCGCCCCATTTAGATACAGTTTCCTGAGAAACGTCATTATGAAAACACGAACAAGATGGATGTCAGGTATAATATTTATTGTATTGTCTCGGACCATAATAAATCAATCGTGTGGAAGCGGCTGATGATGACAGGAAATAATCGGATGGCATACGGTTGGAAGAGGATACGGATGCGGAAAATATTTCCGGACGATTATTGTTATCATTACGATATTGTGTTTTTATTGTTATTCCATAAATCAGGGCCTGGGATATTATTTATTAGTATCTACAAAAGGTGGCTATAATAGGAAAGTACGTTAACGCTAACCTATGCAATAAAACACTACATACACTCCCGGGCAATGAAATAGTTCCACTTACAAAATACCGACGCCGAACAACCCCAATTTTTTCAAACATGTAATTTAAAATTTGACCAAAATATTACTTGTTTTGATTTGGTTATATCCTGATGCTCTGTTAAATGTACTCAATGTTGCAGAAGGCCTCATTAAGCTAGCCTTTTCCGTTTAGGAGTAATTTGGTGCTTTTCTCGGTGGAACCTTTTCATTGCCCGTGAGTGTAATATTATTTAATTTTGTAATTTTTTACATGTAAACAAATACAAAACGACGTACGGATCCCTTTCAACCGTGCGGTAGTGACTCGCACTTGCCCACTTTTTCCTGGACAAGGACGGGCCACAAATTTCCCGGTATGAATACAAATATACATGGAGGTAATTACACTTTTTCCCATTTAATTCATGACAGACCGCCCTCTCGCCTATTCTACATACATTGTGCTGGCGTTTTGATATTACTTGGTGTTTAGTAAAGCTTCATGTCTATGTTTACATTGTTTACTTGCTTTTATACAGGGTGTTGCTAAAAGTGTACTTAAGCTGAAAGGGACTGATAATTATTTGTCAGGATCACACAAAATTCTAGTATTTATAATTAATTATACCATCCCTGCTGTCGCTTCACGGGTTCGTTATCAACGTAGATAAACGTCACTATATCGCAATTGGCCATAAATATGGCGCCGTGATTGGTGGAACGCCACTTTAACGAGTTTATCGACGTCGATAACGAACCCGTGTAGCGGCCGCCGAGTTAGGTACTTACCTAAAAAAGGAATGGCCAAATCTGACCCGCCTTGCAACCACGAACCAAACCTATTTTTATTCAATAATAAAGGTGTTCGAATTGAGAAACTACTTTTTTTGAAGTCGGTTAAAAATCTAAACCACGTTTAAAAAAATAGTATTAGAGGAACATCTAGTCAGTACGGAGATTTGAACGTTCAGCACCTATATCTTCGTTCTCCCATGCCTCATAATAATAAAATTTACACCAGGATATACTGTAGTCATGGGCTACATATCAGTATATGTTTCATCAATGGCTGCTCTAGCGGGTCATGGCGCCATAGAGATTCGGCCATCCTCCTTTAGCTAGCCACTTGAGTATCAAAATAGGTTCTATTGAACTCTGTGTTAATTTTATAAACATGTGAACAAACAGTGCCCCAGGATAGTACTCTCGCGATTACTGCGAACTAAACTAATAACTAGTTTTATACAGCCGATTAGTTCCATTCTATTCTATTCCATTGCATCGAGCCGACATTGTGCAACTGAACATCGGTGTGACCTACCCGTTAAAAACCAGAACTTTGGAACTGCAGAACCGATTTTGATAATCGGTTAAGGGAAATCTGTCATACAAACAAAACACCTCCTTGTATCTGTTAATCGCTTATCAAAATTTTATGTAACTTTTAGTGTAAAATTTCGTGTTTTTTTTTACTTTGGTTAGGTTTTTGTATAGAATTGTCTACCCGCATCATTGTACCTGTACGTAGTGGCAGTCACCAACAAACTGCACTCAACTGGCATCAGTAATTAAGTTATTGCCTTATTGGTTTAGTGCGAGTGCTTGCGGTCGAGCTAATTGATTCCCGCTAATTCCCTTCAGTGGAGAAAATTTGCGGCAAATCTAATTATTGCAAATAACATTCTAGGTACATACATTATTATGGTACACTTTCGGATCATGAAAGAAGATAAAATTGGGGGCTGACGCGCATGGTGTATATTGTACGAATTATTTGAGAATCAGAGCGAGTCATTGCCGCTATAGACCAAGAACAGCGGATTAGACAAATGCCAGCTGCCTCCCCTCACCCCGCGCCTCCAGGGGAACAAAAAAGTTTATTCTGTGTATTTCGTCAATTTACGTGGTTCATAGTGTACCTAAAGCACAAGTTGAGATCGCAAAATGCATGCAAGTCACCTCATAAATCCAAGTAAACGCGGCGTCTACCCGTCCATCGTCCAATAGAGTCATATTCGGAGTTGATGTAAGTACATACATACATGATGTTATAAATAAACGAAACACAATGAAAGTAAAATACGTAACAATCATATTTAAAATTTCTACATTTCGTCAACATCATAGCCATATATTTTTTTTGCACTACTAAGTAATTTTTATTCAACAACACCTAAAAACCTACAAACATCGCAATATAGTTTCATCCGCATACACATTCAATCTGTACTCTGTGATGAGGCGATCAGAAGTTCACAAATAGCCCATCAGTTCCCATCAAAATACTCAATCGCGAATACCGAACTTTCCCCAGTTTACTAACTATAGTTGGCAACTCATAAAGAGCAAATAGTATTGTCGTAGTTATTGGTACTCTATTATCTAAATGTTATCTGCTACGTAGTCACTGTTGCCTGCGGGATTTTCTCGGTTTTACTAATTAATATTTAACTTATAGAATAATCCCTTTTTGAACCCCCTCTTTTTCCATCGGGGGTTCAAAAAGGGATTAATATAGCGTCTATAAGTCTATATCTCTATATAGATATTTTAATCGAGGGTGTCAGCTACCCACATGACAACTTTTAGGCGTCGTGCGATGTTTTGGTAGTGATTTTTTGCAATATAAATTTACTTTAAAAACCTAATCAGATCCAAAAATTATTCCATTGAAGCATTTTACCTCCATGCATTCAAACGTTACGAATGGTTAGATAGATTTTCAAGGAACACAATTAAAGATCATTTTAATCAAGACAACTTACAAAACAAAATGCATTTCTCACTGCACTATGTACTAGTACCACTCTCCTTACCCGGTGATTTCTTCAGCCGACACCGTCCCGGCGCGACTAGCCCGCGGCCCGGCTTCGCCTGCGCGTGACGTCACCGGCACATGACGTAGAATAGCGTCACGTCGCCAGCAGACACGGGGTCACTCTAGCCATACACTAATAATACATTAAGTAGTATTAGTCTATGCTAGACGACCGAATGCCGTAGTGGTTAGTGAGACGACCGAATGGCGTAGTGGTTAGTGACCCTGACTACTGAGCCGAAGGTCCCGGGTTCGATTCCCGGCTGGGGCAGATATTTGTTTAAACACGAATATTTGTTCTCAGGTCTTGTATGTGCCCGTAAAATGGCAATAGGCCCGCCCCCTATTACATTGGGACTAACATAACACTCTGGCGAAAAGTGGGTGCAGCAATGCACCTCTGCCTACCCCGCAAGGGAGTACATACAAGGCGTGTTTTCGTCGTACATTTTTTTTTTTTTAGTCTATGCTCTAGCTTAACGACGAGTGTATCGGGAACGACGCCGTGGACGTGGATTTTTGCGTTTGCATTAATGAAGCCCATATTCGCGCGTTTGAGGGAAACAAAATTAGAACGCAACTTTGTACACGTGGCGGTCGTGATACCTCAATCCAATCAAAAACATAAATGTGAAATGAGAGCCAAGTTCAATATTATTATACTTACCTAAATGACGAATGTTGACTTCAACGACAAAAGAAGTGAGATCTAAATGGATGCCAAGTTCAATGGTCAGTCCTGAAAATTTATAGGTAACAGTAACAGTATTACATAATCATATCTTCTTATAACATAAAATAATGTATTGTAGCCTAAGGTCTGATTTGAATAGTTTTCATGTCGTTAGTCATCATATCGCATTTTGGGGCAAACACAGCGATGTGATTGGTGGAATGGTGCATTAAATGATTGCATCTACGATGATAAAGTTACCGTGCAACCAGGTCAGATCTCGCTATATCACGTCATATTTCACGACAGCTTTCTTTCGTTCCTTTTATGCTATGCTAGAGTAGCCCTTTCGCAGTTATATTGAGTGTCGAGATCTGCGATGCGATGTGAATGTGACAACGCGGGTTCAAACACGGCGCTGACTGTGCCGTCTGTTGTATTACGGACGTGTGATGTGATGTTGTTACGCTTTGCCCGTGTTTATTATGTTTCGAGAGTTGTGCATCGCGTTTAATCATTTGCGATAACTCCTCCAAGGCGTTATAGCTGTGCCTGTAAGCCCTTAGATGAGGTTAACAAGTGACTGGTGCTATATATTTTAAGAATATCTCTTTTTCCATACAAAAAATATATTATTTGACGGCTTTGTTTCGCTCCGTGTCGTTAAACATTGAAGGGCTACAATCCTATATGTGCTTATTTAATTATCAGGTCGTCACGAGCACTGATAAATTTCTGCCCTGTGTATTGAACGCAGCATCATGATTAGTGCGGCGGTGAATCTCAATGGACTTCAGCAGACGTGCTGCTTCCAGTTGATTGCTTTTTCTATGTAAATAACGTTTATCCGGCTTAATGGCTGAAATGTTGATCTAAAAATATATAAGTTCTTTTTATAAATCATAAATACTAAAGGGATACTTGTTTACCTACATAGTTATGGGTAGGTATATTTGTCAATCTTATAAGATATGTTTTAAATATTATAAACTAGCTGTTCCCGCGCGCTTCGCTTCGCCTTAAAAAGTTTTCCCGTGGGAATTCCGGGATAAAAAGTATGTTGTTTCCCAGGGTCTAGACCGTATGTATACCAAATTTCATTCAAATCCGTTCAGTAGTTTTGGCGTGAAAGAGTAACAGACAGACAGACTGACAGACAGACAGACAGACACAGTTACTTTCGCTTTTATAATATTAGTTAGGATTAGGATAAGATTAGCTTGGTAGATTGGACATGGGAAATACTCTCAGATATGTATTTTACGAAACAAAAACATATTCACAATAAAACGAGCTCTCTGCACAGGGGCGGTCGGTAAGTTCATAATTTCGACACCATGAAGTATACGTTTTCAGATTCAGGATTCCAACCGAGGAATGTAGAAGGTAGGCGCTTCAGTCAGCGTTGCTTTAATTAAACTCTCAAAGCTCCCCAATCTATTTATGAAAACATGATAAATTTACAAGGAGGCACAGGTATTATAAGTTGTGAAAGTAAGTACATACTTACTGAAGTTAGCTGGCATTTGAATAGCAAGAAAGTAGCACTACGTGACTTCAGCAGCGAATAAATAGAGATTAAACTTTACGGCAATCCAGTAAGAAAACTCACACTTGGCATATTATAGTTCTAGGATCCTTGAGTTTATCTAACTTCTTCCTACTTAGCGTGTCGTCAACAAACATTACCTAGAGCTGCTTCTCTCCACCGTAACACACACAAGCGACATGTTTAAAGCTATTAAATCGCTTATCTGTCATATCTGACGTAACTTTTACATGAATCTGACAGATTTTTGAGAGATGAGCGATGCTGCTTAAGTTTTTTTGTTTTGCACGACTCTCTGAAGTTTTCTGATCGAAAGCCCACATTGTTCTGCATCAGTGAAATAATGGCCACCGGCCACAAAGTGAGCGAAATAATCGATCACTTCGCTCAAAGGACGTTGTCTTCGCATATCGGGTTCGATTCCCGACGGAGCAATCGGCATAGACTCGGACATCCGAGCCCGGACGGGTTTACGCATGCACCGTGACAATTTACCTGTCTCTTTGGTTTTTGGTATTGTGTCCACACGAAGACAACTTATTGATTGATTTCTACATATTTCCATGGGTGTACCATGTGTATACATATATACCTACAGGTACCTATGCAGGAAAGAACAGATTAAACTCTAGTGAATATATGTACTGAAATATCCATATAAGTAAGTAGTGGACGATGTACTTAGCTTACTCATATTATAATATACATACCTGCATACAAACAGTTTTATTTACATATAAATCACCTATGTCTCGCAGGCTGACTGCCACCAGTGAGTGACCTTTAGAGACAGCTACCCACCTTTGTAAAACATCGAATATTTTTTATACTCTGTAGGTAAATTCTCTCTAGTAAAGAGAGTTCGTTAGGAAGAAAACACGAATTGTGTGTTGAAAAAAGTGACTGAATTACTGAACCGACATGAACCCGCCACGCCGCGCGCTGGGCGGGATCAAGAAAATCTCAAACAAACTGAGAACTGCAGCCATATTGTCACTCTCACTAAATATTTATAACTTTAAATCCAGCTTTACATTTACTTAATGTTGAAAAAACATGAGCAAGAAAGCGCAAGGCAAGAAACTTCGAAAAAGATTCCATTTAAGTTTCGCGAAGGAAACTAATTAACAAACACAGACATTTCTATCTTCTGCAGCGAGTTGAGTGAGAGCTCTCAGAATCACTGGTGGGATTTTGAGATTTAAGATTGCGCCAACAGGGTTTAAGATTAAGATCCCTCCTAGTTAACTAGGCACTTCGCGGACTGCCTGGCTCACCATCAATTTTGTGATTAAACCTTTTAAGTAATGACAAGTCATTTGTTATGAGTTTACGCACATTTTGTATAATCCCTCCCTTAGATTAAACCGGGCCGTAGCTGGTAAATCCTTTAAATTTTACGTAGGAGTAAGTACATCCAAATCACATCTTCTTGTTTGAAGTCGCTTAAAAATAAAATACAAACAAAAAAAGTTGATGTTGATTTTAACTAAACTTGAGCAAAACATTCTCCAAAATAAAACACAAGGGAAGACAAGCGACTAAGAGTACACGACTTCTCGAAGAATTCCATTAAAGTTTTACGGAGGAAATAAATTAACAGACAGTCTTTTCGTAAATAAAAATTCGGACTCCCCTATTCACTTGTTGCGTTTGTGGGCTAATTCCGCACATCTGTCATTCAGGGGGCGCGGGGGCGGCAACGAGCGCCCCCGGCCCCTGACAGTTGACAATCAAACTTGTTTCCTATGATTTCCGTGTGTTCGCGGAGAAAACGGCAATATTTTGTTCGGGAAATGCGGAGATTTTCGGCGAACGAGGTGCTTCATCATAAAGCGCGACAAATGAATGGATATTTTCGAGATATTCTATCTGCGGCGCGGAGCTGCGAAGCACTTTTGTAATGTTTATTTATTGTGAGCACCACTGCGGACTGTGGACCGTGGAGCGCTCTCAAATTTGCGATCCATTACGCGATGCAACCGTCTGTCAGAGGTATTGTAACTGCGATATCGAGAATGCACTTAGCTTAGCTTAGGTATGACGGTTTGGCCCTGTATATACCTTTGTGATAATACTGTCGCTGAATCTAAACCAGTCTGTTTAGTTGAATATAATAGGTACCTACCTAAGCTTAAGTGTGCCTTCCATTAGGGATCGATATGCGGCCGGTAATACGATATAATTAAGTCTCTAAGTATGTAAATTAATTTTATGCGTATTGACCAATTGGTGACATTTTATTTTGGCTGACTTTATTATGATGATATTATGTATAAGTACATCACATTTAAGTAGTTAGTACAGTACCGACGAAAACTGGACTTTATAAAATGTCAGAAACAACCAATTTTACAGTAGGAAATCCGGCGCCTGACCTAAATAAATCAATTTAGTAACGAGTAATTTCCTAAATGAAAGCAGATATAACGTTATTTCTTCATTCGCTGCACCCGGCGGAAATTGCTCATCGTATTTGACTCAATTAAATCGTAGAATAGAGAATAATGGAGTTAGCATTCGATTAAAAATTTATAACTAGTTTAATTTCGGGACGTGCACCCTTTTCTGCACCCTCCTTCCTTCTATAAAGTCATGAAAATAAAGAGTGCAATTTTGCAAAGTATTTTTCTCATTGTCAGTTAATACATTTTAAAAAGAAAATTAAGTAAGGATACTTTTTCGTTTCCAGGGCGGTACCTAGGTGCAAATACTATCCCACAGTCAAACATATTAACATTTGGTTTTGTGGGATGTATGTTTTTATCATAAGTTTTTTCTTGAATAAAGATTTATTTCTATTTCCTATCAATAACTTTAAAATGCAGTCATTAAATTAGCATGTTATAGAGCAGCAGTTTATGAGAACGATGACTTTAAGTTCTTCTTCTTCTTCTTAAGTCCTTTAACTCCTAGTGGAGCATAGGGCCGCAACTACAGCTTTCCACTTCTGACGATCAGAGGCAGCAGCCACAACTTCTGGCCAGCTCATGTTGATCGACTTGATCTCCTGGGCTAATGTCCTTATCCAAGTTATTCTTGGGCGCCCTATCCTTCTTTTAACGACTTTAAGTTACCTATTCGTACAGCTAATACACTCACGGGCAAAGAAACAGTTCCACTTACAAAACGCCACCAAAATGGTGTACATTTTTTAAAACATTTAATAGGAAATTTGAACAAAATATTTATGATTTTAGTTGGTAATATTCTGATGCTCCGATAAATGCACTTAAAAATTGCAGAAAGTTAGTTTTATCCGTTTCGTAGTAATTTGGTGATTTTCTTTTTCATTTACTTAAAACATAATTATATTTATACGTATGTTAGAACAAAATACTTTTATGTTTTTTCGAGTTAGGTCGGATAACTTACATATAGGAATTAGCTAGATTATACCTACTAGAATTACTAGGAAAACATCTCAACATAAAAACATGAGTGTTGAAAGTTATCTGAAAATATTTAACGACGAGATGCAGGAGGAAAACGGTAAACCTTTACAGTCTTTTCCATACGCCACTCATTAAAACTTATAATAGAATACCTAATAGACTGTCGTGGCATAATCCCTGGAACTACCTAGTTACTGCTAGAGTTGTGGGGGGTCTGCCAGTCCTAATCGAACTTGCCTGGATTTTATTATTCGATGCAGCATGCAAAGTGTCAAGTTTACGTAGAATAAGGTAAGACTGGTAAGAGCGAAATTAGGGTACAATATAATTCAATAGACCACTTTATGTTTAAAAGTGAAGAATATTAATTCTCGCTAAAAGGTTGACGTCACCCTTTCAGCAATGGCTGAAAATGAGCGCTGAAGCCGCAGCGGCGTTAAAATCGCTTTTTGATGTGTTAATTTACGGCTATTGTAAGCTTCTTTGTGAGCGTGGATACTGCTGTATCGTTTTATTATCATTGATTCCTGTCACACTAAAGTTTACTTTCCTTCCGTTGGACACGCATAATTAAGTTACTCGACTTACTCGAGCCAAACTTGAGCCCTTAGGGCTACGAGGAAAAAGTCAACAGCCGAATTGGCGTCAGTTTTTTATTGATAGGTAAACATTTATTACCCACTCTGAATTACGAAGTGTGTGTTCAATTTGCCTAATGGAATGCCTTGGAAATTGCCTGCTAACTAAGCGTTGGGGTGTAATCGCGTTGCGCTGCCGCCACGCGGGGACTTATTTTATTTTTCATTTCATAGTGTGCTGTGCTCCTTCCATCGTAAGTAGGTACTTGATGTAAGGCTCTAGGATGCCGCGGGGAGGCGACGCTGTGATGAGGTCTAGAGAAAATGAAATCTTCATACTAGCTTACACGCGTGAGCTACTCTTCGCTATAGATTGTTTTGCCGTGGGATTTCTGGTATAAAAATAAATTATAATCAAAACTATTCTATTGCTACATAAACATCGATTTAACACATCCAGGGATCTCATTCAGCCCCTTTGAATTAACAAACGTTACCTCTTCATTGCAATCATAATATTGGTAATTATAATATGTACTTAAGTATAGGTAATATATATTGTAGATTGCTCACACCCACGTTCCGCGTACTTTACTTACTTAGAATTAGAAATAGAACGGAATAGGGACAGAATAAACACGTCTCTTACTTACAGTGCCAGTGCCTAGATACTCGAGTTTGTCTAATGAATGCCGAGAGTTGACTTTAGCGGGTTTCTACATAATATATATGGCCACGTTCTCCGTAAGCGAACTACCTAACTACAACTTTGCAGCGTCATTATTTCGTTTTTCAAACGAAAGTTTTTTAAGTTTGTATAAGTACTAAACTGTTTATACACTCACGGGCAATGAAAAAGTGCCACTCACAAAATGCCGACACCAAACGACCCAAAAAATTTCAAACATTTAATGAAAATTTTAACCAAAACATTACCATTTTTAGTAGGTAATATCCTGATGCTCTGTTAAATGTAGGTACTTACTTCATGTTGTAGAAGGCGTAATTAAGCTATCCTTTTCAGTTTAGGAGTAATTTGGTGCTTTTCTCAGTGGAACCTTTTCATTGCCCGTGAGTGTATTTAGCTAAGTTATATGACAAATGACAAAAAAATTAGCACTGTTCAGTAACCTTTGTACCTACAATTACATAATTATAATGAAGTAGAGTTTGAAACTTTCGAATATGACGAATGGACCGATTGATCCAAATAAGTAGGTATGTAAGTAAAAGACTTATTGAACCAAGGAATCTTACCAAAATCAGTCGGTTTTTCAAATGCGTAAGTGATGATTCGCTAACAATTTCATTGCTTTTCTACTTATATTGTAATCTACAATACACAATATAAGTCAATGTATTTATAAGTTTGTGTGTGGGGGATGCTCCCTTTCCCATCTCTCATGGGACTGGATGGGGTCAATGCACGTGTTGCATATTAAACCTTATCTTATTAATCTTATTATTCAACTTAATACCAAGTAACTTATTCAAAAAATCATTTAAGTAGGTATTTATTACCTACCCATAAATTCAAAACTCCTGTAAAGATATTCGAGAATCTATAGGTGTACTCTTTCCTAATGTCCATTATAAAGAAATTTGGAGAAGTTGGTAGAGAGTAATCTGTGGATTTAAGTTGAATCTTAGAATGTTATTACACTGAGAGCCGTCTAAGGGCCAATTTCACCATTGAAGAATAAGTTAAAAGTCTTATTCCCAGAATAGCCTTATTCTTCGATGAAATAATCGGGCCTGAGTAAAATTAAAATGAGTAGTAACTCTGTTAATTATTTACAATTTACAGTACTTACCTACCTACCTATCACTAAATACATAAATCACTAAAGTATATTATCAGATTATTGCGTAGGTATTAAGGTATTACGAAGTGCGTAAATAAGGGCCCGGCACGCGCGACAAATCCTCAGGATTTGAATACTCCCGTCGGCCGGATACCTCCGGGCTTGCTTTCCCACAGCTGCCTGTTATGAATACACAGTGATACTGGGAAAACAAGGACTGCTACTTCCTGCCTCGGCTCATAACGAAGCAGCGGCTCAAAGCTGAACAAAATGAACAAACTAACTTACGAGGACGGAACTCACTACCTCTCTGTTTGCTGTCAAACGTTTATGCAACCGCACCGCGACCAGCCGCCTTTCCCGCCTTTATTTATTAACTACGTAGTGACTCCGAGATGGCTGTATTCAGTGGGGGCCACGGTGGGGCCGCGACCCCACCCAGGGCTACTCTGATTCGCTCGCTCGCTGCTCGGAGCCTGGTCCTAGGTGAGTCAATCAATTTGATCGCATCTTTAGTGCCAAATTTCACGATTTAATACAAAATCAAAAGACATATTCACTTCAAAGTTTCAGTAGGTATATCTTACAGTACAGGGATGCGATAAATAGCCCGAGTATTCCTTATTATGCGAAGCAAGTGTTCTCCTGTTAAGATATTTTAAATTATTTGCCCCATCACTAAGTAACTCCTAAGTTCGTCTACTGTGATAACTGTTAGTACAACTTTGTATAGAGTTTTTCCGAGTCCTTCCGTTTGACGCAATAGCTTTATAGAGAAAACGAATTTATTTATGTACCAAGCAAGTACTTAGTTGCCGTTTCTTTTCACTCACATTGTTTGTAAGTAGAATGAAGTGGGTACTTTAGCTTTGTAAAATTTTATTGTATGACTTATTTATTTTATTTCCGTTCCTTTTGCCACCATATTGCGTACTAAACGAATGGTCGTTATAACGGAACGTAAATTTTTTATGTTAGGTATAATATCTTTATCTATCCGAAAAGTACTCAGAACTCATTCTTAGCCACTTGGAATTTTATTTATTTCAGTTTTATTGGAAATTTAAAATGATAAGATCATAAATTTAAGAATATATAGGTACTTTACTTACATATTTACGTCCAGGAAACAGGCAGCTTTTTTTCAAGAATTGAAATTTACAAATCATCATAGGTACCACATAGATTGAATTGTAGAGTTTTCTTTTGCAACGACTACTTTATTCGGCCTTTTTCATTTTTTGCTATAGCCTGTAAGACAGTGTAGACTCTAAATAGTACTAGGTATAATTATATACTTTACTAATACAGGGTGGCCCAAAGAGTGACGTCCAAAGGAAAATGTTTGATTCCTTAGGTCAAGGGGTAGCCAAATCACCCCCATGTATGTTCAGCAATTTTTAGTAGTTTAGGAGTTATGATTTTTTTTCCAAATTTTCTACGAAAATCGACCTCAGTGGATTAATTATGTTTTATTATTTTTTGGATAACTTTTTTAAAGCATTTTTCATTTTTGTGTCATCCTCTTAAGTTGTTCTTTTAACCATAAAAGTTTCAGCTTCCTAGCTGTAATGTAAGTTAGTTATTTTTTTATCAAAAGTTCGAATTAAGAATTAATTAAGTAAATAAACTCTAATAATTATTTTACACATTTACTCACAATAAATTTTCAAAATGGCGACCTCCCACAGTAATACACAACATACATCTACGCAAGAAATTTTCTTCTATCTAGTATCTTTTCTAGTATCTAGCCGTTGTATATAGAACTATGTTATGTATATCCCGATTTAGACGGGGCTTAACTAACTCCCTGAGGATGTGAAAACTAGATTAGAGCCAGTAACACCATTCCCCTTCCACAATAACTTTATGTAGCAGGAGTCAGGACCGGGGGTTCCCCTCATCTCGCCTAATCGTTATTGCCCTAAACTCGTTTCGCATAACTCGTAAGGTCTAAACTTTTTTGGTAGAATCATCACTTCGCCAAGACTTATGTGGCATAAGACTCGTTTCGTCTAAAACTCTTTTGGCACAAACTTGAAACACCTAAGTCTCGTTTGCTCAAATTGTTCGTATTGGTATCTTGTTTCTCCTAATATTATCTAATATTATATTATATATGTATTATAATATTATAGTTGTAAATGTAATGATTGTGAAACACAAAATGAAAAAACAAATTGTGGTATTTTTCTCCTACATCCTGAAAGTGAATGACCATTATAATGATTGCAAACGCCATTCAACCCCATGGGATCGAAACCTAAAGATAGGTGCGACGACGAGCAAAGCGAGGAGGAGCGTGTTAGGTGCACATTATCTTCAAAAGCAAAGCGGAGCGGAGCGGAGCGTTTCCCACATAGTGGTCACAATACAAGGCACCTGTTTGCGCTATGTAGGGAGACGCTCCATCAAAGTTAAAGCCAAATGAATATTATTATTTTGTATAACCTATGCCATAGCATTATTAGGCTATTCAAGATTTGGCCATACCATTATTAGGCTAAACAAGATTATGCCAAATAACTTTTTACTAAAAGAGATTTATGCCATACGATTTTCGGCGAAACGAGACTTTGACCAAACGTTACAATGCAATACGAGATTAGGCAAATAAAACTTAGGCCAAAAAAGGTAGAACCCAGGACCGGACTACATAAATAACTAATTGGGGTTCCGCTCATCTGGCATAATCTTTATTGACCAAAACTCATTTCGCATAACTCGTATGGTCTAAACTTTTTTGGCCGAACAATCACTTTGCCAAGACTTATGTGGCATAAGGCTCGTTTCGTCTAAAACTCTTTAGGCACAATCTTTAAACACCTAAGTCTCGTTTGCTCAAATTGTTCGTAAAGGTATTATCTTGTTTCTCTTAATGTTATCTTAATAAATAATATATTAAGTATTTAGTAAATGTACAAATTGTAGTATTTTTCTCCTACATCCCGAAAATCACGATATTGTATGATCAAAAAATCGAAAGTTAACGACCAATATAATTATTACAAACCCCATGAGATCGAAACCTAAAAATAGGTGCGACGACGAGCAAAGCGAGGAGGAGCGTGTTAGGTGCACATGTTCATCAAAACCAAAGCGGAGCGCAGCGAAGCGGAGCGGAGCGTTTTCCAAACAGCGGAAACAATACAAGGCACCAGTTTGCGCTATGTAGGGAGACGCTCCGTCAAAGTTAAAGCCAAACGAATATTATTACTTTGTATAAACCTATGCCATAGCATTATTAGGCTATTCAAGATTTGGCCATACCATTATTAGGCTAAACAATGTTATGCGAAATAACTTTTTACTAAACGAGATTTATGCCATACGATTTTCGGCGTAACGAGACTTTGACCAAACGTTACTATGCGATACGAGATTAGGCAAAAAAATCTTATGCCAAAAAAGGTAGAACCAACTAATTGATGTAATTGATACTACTTACAAAAAAATGTTTTGCATATCGTAACTTTCTTGTCTTTGTACCTAAGCTCCACCAAACATATCGATTTAAACAAATGAGAAAATGGGCATACAAAATTATACCTCAAACAAGCAAGTGTCGTAAATGTTTCTTGTTAGTCCGTCTGATCGATAACAATCCCCTTCAAGAAATAAAATAAGTTGGACACTTCCCCTCAGCATACTATTATTATTATTACTGTCAGCCCCCCGCCGCGAGACACAGACCAAACAGGGGCCGTTTCTTAAATTGACAATTGCTTTTTTGCAAATAATATATGAAGTTAGTACTACCATTACTACCGAACTTACTACAACAACAGAAACACTCACACAATAGTATAGTAAAAAAGTATTGAATAGTTATAAAATTTACATTTTGGTTCTTGCTCTATTTTTTATATCTATTCTATAACTAATTGTAAGTACATAAGTACATTGTATACATAAGGAAATAGCGGGGCCTCAATGGCACGGGTTTCTTTTAACTTAAAAGTGGGGCTCGGGTAGTGACCAAGACCAGACAAGTTTGTATAGTAAATGAAATATTCATTTATAAAGAAAATAAACTACCTACTTAAGTATTTATATTTCTAGTAAGTACACACTCTGTGTACTATACACACACTCACACAGTCTGTCTATAATTTTATATTTATACAAAAAGTGTAAGCCGAAATAGGACTCAAAGAGGGGGTAATTTTGTACAACTTTTTTCTTCTATCAGTTTTGAAAATTAGCGATAGATATTATAGGTACTTAAGTACGTACAGTGGACGAGACAGGGAGTGGAGCGTCGTGATCGCAGCCCGGCTAGATGACGTCACGCAGGGCCAGACGACGTGCATACAAACAGATTAGACGAAACGGGAGGGTAACTGTGCGGGTCGCTACTCTACTTTGATGTGATTGATAAAATGATAGTCCGGTAAAAGTTTAACACTATTTATTTATACCGAAAATACTATGCTATGATAATTCTAATGATTTGATGTGAATGCACCCGATTTGTATGATTGCTAAAAGTACACTGATTTGTGCCGCGCGTGTAAGTAGGCACCGCTACGTCACAGTGACGCCGACAGAGGGTGTTCGGTGACACACAGTGGCCCGAACATGCTCCGGGGGGCCAAAAATTCAAATTCAATACTAAAGATTATATAATGCTAAATGATGTTGTTAGATGATTACAAGATGAACCAATGTTTACCTTACTGCTAAATATTTGTTAGTACATACTTAACTAAATGATAATAAAATTTATAAAGATAGACTTTTTGAAATAACAATGTTCAAACGACAGAATCACCTTCGAGGTACCGTCTTTTATAAATTACCGGGGAAGTTGCTTTATCTACTTTACTGAATCTTATGCTCGATAATCGACTGAAAACGTTATAATTTGATCTGTCATTATTTTCACTACTCTCATTCACTTCACTCACTCTCGGCTGACGGTCAGCCGTGCTCTGCTTTCGCGAATTCACTTCACTAACACTTAGACTGGAGCCTGATCTGCCGGCAGCGGCGCCCTTTAGGGACGCACGGCTCGGCTGCTGCGGCTGCGGCGGCGGCGGCGGCGGCGGCGGCGGCGGCGGCGGCGGCGGCGGCGGCGGCGGCGGCGGCGGCGGCGGGAGGCACCACCAGCCCGACGCCCGTCGTCGTCGGATCACCAACACCACGATGATAGTTGCTAGTATGGCCAATGTTCCGTAGCCAACTGAATACTGATGCACATCGTGAAAGGACATCGTACTCATATCTAATGATTTTGCATCTGATTTCAAACCTTTTATCCTTTCTCCTATCTCTGCTAAGGTTTGGTTGATTGAACTTCCTTCATCTTTCTCCGGGACTTCATGGGATGTCACGCTAATATTGATGAGATGATTGATCTGATCTATTCTAGGATTGTTTATACTGGCGGAAATATGTACCGTATTGTAATGGTGTTGTATGCTATGCAATGTGAACTCTTTTCCTCTTGCAATACAGTTCTGATTTAATGATAGAATGCCTGCTCCGGTCAGCTGTTGCGTAGTTATTTGATCGCCACATATTATTTTTACCGAGTAGCTGTCGCAGCAAAAATAAAAGTATTGTGATGGTGTATTTAGCTCCAACCATTGATTTTTGCAGATGTTTTTCTCAATGATACATTGATCTGTATTTTTATCGCTGCTTAGACAAAGTTCTTTATCATTTTGTAGTCGCCGTACAGGTTTTTGCAGTTGGCAAACATACGTGTCTTTCAGGAGGATGCATGATTGTAACTCGTTCATATTTAATATGATATAGGAGTCTCGTAGCAGATTGATTGCTAAGTGCTTTGATATAGGGGTTATACTGAGCATGCTGTTGAGTTGCTGACGTGGTATGGCTATGGTTTGATACAATTGGTATGTATCTCTAGATACGAGAGGAAAGGTTATTTCGAAGATGATGTATTCTTCAGTAACTCTAGTTTTTAGTCTGAGTAATTTATATATTTCTTGTAGGTTTTGTAGTAGGTCAGTTACAGGTAACGCGAGCTCTTTCGCCATCTGACTGCTGATTATTTGTAGTTCGGTTCTAAGTTGCGTGGGAGTTAAAAGATGTAGACTTATTTGTCCGTGATAAATGTCGGTGATTGTATCTAACAATACATTTTGTAGTTCCTTCAGGGTTAGCAGGAGATGATTTCCGGCCAATGCTGTTAATGTGAAGTCTTGTATCATGATTAAATCTTGAATTCTGGTCTGTAGTGCATTTGCCGAGGATTCTAAAGCTGTAAGTTGTTTGTGTATATATTTATGTTGCTTTTCCATAGTGCTTTCTATGCGTTTTAATGAGTTGAACTCTGCTTCTACTACTGAAGTCTGATTTTGCCATAATTTTGCTTGATATTGTTGGTTGGCTCTTATGAGTTTGATATCCTCGGTGTACTTTTCTGCGAATTGGCTGTCGAGTACTCCGAACAGGGCATTTGCTAGGTAGCCGACTCCGTTGATAAGGCCTCGGCGCCGACGCTGTCTAGCGTGCTCGTTGTAATGCTGATTCAGTAGTAGTTCATTACAATAGCTTATCTCTTGATACGTATGCTGTAATTGTAGTAAGATCATTTGACAATTAGTGTCTCGGTCAATTTTATGGCACGTGCTATTGAGGTATGCTGATAATTTATTAAAGGCTTCGACTCCAGTCCAATACGGCGCCATGTCGTAGTAAACTACGAGGGTCCACTTATCTCGTATTAGCTCAATTTTTGAAATAGGGTCGAAGAATATGCTTTTATTTTTGGGAAGCGGTGATATGTTGATTTGTGCCGTGGATGATGAAACCAGCGTCATAAAAAATAATAACGCTGTAACAATAGCATGGAGCCCTATGCGTCTGGGCCTTTTCTGCTGCCGCTGCTCCGACGTGTTTCCCACAGATTGACTTGATATTTGCTCTTGATTTTGCGGTTTTCCCAGCGGCAAAACTGATAACTTTACTACTGGCCGTTTGATATAACCATTCTTGGTCTTCAGAGTGACGACTCTGACCAGGTCATCCTTCCCAGGATGTAACTCCGTCACTCTGCCCATTGGCCACTTACCCGGGGGTAAGTTGTCATCTTGTATAGTGACCAGATCTCCAATGCTGATGTTGGGTTTGGGTTTTAACCACTTGCTTCTAGAAGACATCTGCGTCAGATATTCTGCCTTCCATCGTTTCCAGAGTTCCTGGAACATCTTCGATGTGAGGTGCCAACGCGTTCTGGCATCTTGCTCTGTTTGAATGATGGCTGACCCGGCGCGCCCAGTTAGAAAGTGGGCAGGCGTAAGAAAATCGAGGTCTTCTGGGTCTTCTGATAATGCACATAGAGGCCGTGAGTTTAAGCAGCTTTCTATCTCACTGAGCAATGTGGCATACTCTTCAAACGTTAGCTTTTGATCTCCCACAACACGTTTGAGATGAAACTTTAGACTCCGCACAGCCCTCTCCCAAAGGCCTCCAGCGCTTGGCCAAGATGGAGCATTAAAATGCCACTCGATCCCCATTTCGGTGACTTCTGCAAGAAAACTATCACTGTATACTTGCTGAAGCTCATGATATTGCTCTTGTATTGCTCGATTCACACCAATAAAATTAGTGCCGCAGTCTGAATAAACGTGCTTGGGCACATTCCTCCTTGCTGCTAGGCGACGGATGGGAGCTAAACATGCTGAACTGGTCATGTCCGACACCAGCTCCAGGTGTACCGCCTTGGTGACGAGACAGACGAAAATTGCTATGTAGCCCTTGTTTGTTTTGACCCCGCGTCCTTTGCTTGCCTTGACCTCCACATGACCCGTATAATCTACGCCTGTATGATAAAAGGGGGACTCAGGGTTGCTTCTGGCGTCTGGAAGGTCACCCATTAGTTGATGTGACATCTCAGGATTCTGCTTCCTGCATGTGATGCATTTTCTGATTTGCTTTTTCACTGCTCTATTGCCGCCCATTACCCAGTATTGCTGTCTTAAGTTGGCGAGTGTCAGTCGGGGGCCACCGTGGAAGGTATGTTGATGTGCTTCATCAATGATGAGAGTTGTGAATCTGCTGTCATGTGGCACAATGATTGGATGTTTCATATTATCATGTATGTTTGCGTTTGCTAACCTTCCACCCACGCGCAATATGCCTTGTCCGTCCAAAAAAGGATTCAAATTTAGTAAATTACTCTTGCTTGATAAGTGTTTGTTTTGCTTCAGCTGATCTATTTCTGTCTCAAAGTACTCGCTTTGAATATTTTTGATGACAACTAATTTCGCACGGCGCAGCTCATGTAATGTTAGATAAGCCGGCCTCGTCGTGTTTTGCTGTTTATGCATACGTAGTATCCATGCTACAATACGTACTACTTTGCTTAGCTTACTATGATCGTTTAATAAATCATTTATAATGCTCTGATTGTTTTCCGATTTTTGGACCACATTTGATTGTTTTATCTTCAATTCTTGATCAGTTGTGTATTTATGCTCGTCTTGCTTGTCTTCCTTGTGAAATGTCGCCAGCCACGAAGGGCCATTCCACCATAAATCGTGCTTTTTCATTTGCTCGACGGAGAGGCCACGACTTGCTGCGTCAGCGGGGTTATCGCCCGTGCTTACGTAATCCCAGCTGTTCTTCGGTATGATTTCGCTGATGCTCTTGACTCGGTTAGCTACGAAAGGCTTCCATCTTGATGGGTCTCCGTTCAGCCAACCAAGCACCACCATTGAGTCGCACCAACAATGCAATTCGATAGTAGTATTTTGACCTTCGAAACTTTGATAGATTTTTTGCATAAATTTTGATAATAGATGCGCCCCGCTTAGTTCCAGTTTAGGTAATGATAGTGATTTCTTTTTCGGGACTAGTCTTGTTTTGGAACCGAATAGTACTGTGTATGATTGCTCTCCCTTCCGTGCTCGTGCATATACCACACAACTATATGCCTTAATAGAAGCGTCTGAAAATCCATGTAGTTCAATGATGTCATTTTCATGTGAACCTATCCATCTTGGAATTTCAAATTGATTGATTTGATGCAACTGTGCTCTGATTTTTTGCCACTCAGCGTTTATTTCAGTGGGTACTAAGTCGTCCCAATTCAGCTTGTCTATCCAAACTTGCTGAAATAGTATTTTGAGTTTTGTTGTGATAGGCGCCAGGAAACCTAATGGATCGAATAGTTTTGATATCTCTCCCAGTAGGATTCTCTTGGTCAGTTTTACAGGTGGTTGATCTGGGATGGTGCATGTAAATGTGAACACGTCTTTTTCGGGTATCCACTGCAGTCCGAGTGTTTTTGATATGCTGTCTGTTTTGAACGTAAAATGATTGCTGTCGTTGCTTTCTTGTACTTGGAGGTTTTTTAATAGTTTCGGCTCGTTTGATGACCATTTTCTCAATAAAAACCCACCAGATTTTAGAAGAGAATTCAATTCCATGATTAACTGCTGTCCGTGTTCGATTGAATGGGATCCATGGCAAACGTCATCCATGTAAAATGATTCCTCCAACACCTTTGCTGCTGCTGGGTATCTATGGCGTTCATCTGATGCTAACTTTCTCAGTGTCATCATTGCTAAATATGGTGATGAACGGCAGCCATAACTCACGGTCGACAAATTATAGATTCTGATTGCTTGATTGGGTGAGTCCCGCCATAAGATTTTTTGATAACATTGATCTTGTTCGTTGACCTTGATTTGCCGAAACATCTTTTCGATATCGGCGGTCCACGCGTATTGATATGTGCGCCATTTCATGATGATTGATTGCAAATCTTGCTGTAAATTTGGCCCGGTGTACATGAGATCGTTCAAACTCACTCCTGTAGAGGTTGGTGCTGATGCATTGAATACAACTCGCAATTTAGATGTGAGCGCCTCGCTCCGCTGGACAGCATGATGCGGTAGAAAGCATTCAAAGATTGATGTTTGTTTGCAGGGCTCCATGTGGTTCAATGCAATATATTCGTCCATGAAGGCCTTGTAGTCCTCAGCGAGTTTCGGGTTTTTTGCTAATTTTCTTTCCATGTTTCGTAATTGAGCTGTAGCTATGTGTTTTGATTGACCAAGTTTAGAATTGATGTCCTCTTTCAATGGCAAACGAACTATGTACCGACCGTCTGATTCCCTTGTAGTCGTGTCGTTAAAATACTGAATGCACTCTTGATCTTCCATTGATAAGTCTGATTCATCCTTAATATCTTCTATCTCCCAAAATTTGTGGATATCTTGCATGTTATTTAACACGACGTTGCATTGATAAGTTTTTAAGTTACCACATAGTAACCACCCTATGTACGTTTGCTGAGCTATGGGTTGGGTACCGTTTTCTCCTTTTAGTATCCCACCCATCATGATAGTTGAATATATGTCGGCCCCCAGAAGTAGGTCCACGGGGCGGCTGACGTTGTATTCTGGATCTGCTAATTTCAAGTTTTCTATGAAAGGCCACGATTGCTTTGGAAATGATTGATTTGGTAAGTTTTTGATTAGTGAGTTCATGATGATAACGTCAGCATTAAATGTGAAGTTGCTGTGCATTGACTGACAGGAAATTGATATCATCCCCTTGCTGTTGTTTTGTTTTTCACCTACTCCGAAAACTACACCTTTGCAGGCTTTTCTTTTTAGGCCTAATTGCTGCGCGGCGCTTTCTCTTATGATTGATATCTGGGATCCTTGATCCACTAATGCTCTCATGATATGCAGGGTGCCGTCGGCCCCGGACACCTTCACTAACGCCGTCGACAACAAGATTTCCGTAAAGTTTTCCTTGGAAACATGCGACACGTTTTCATTCCTTTTCTGAGAATTATGATAACTATTTTTGTTCCGCGGCGGCATCGGCGGCTTTGCATTGATCACGGCAAAGGCATCGTGTAACAGTGTATTGTGATTCCCTGAACACTGTCGGCATCGCTTGGTAGAATAACACGGCTTTCCAAAGTGATCGTATAAGCAGTTTACGCAATAATTGTGTTTATTCACTGCCCTTAGTTTTTGCTCGCTGGGCATTTCGTTGAATAATGTGCAACAAAACAGCCCATGGCTCACATTACAAAGAGGACATTTGTCACGTTGTTGCTCGGAACTTGATAGGTAAAATGATTTCGGTGGAATGCTTTGCCTATTATTATTTGGTGATTGATAGTTTGATTTTTTCTGATAGAATGATTGATTTGCTTGCTGTTGTGGGTTTGATTTAGGTACATGTTGATCTTGCTTCCTACGGGATGACTCTAGAACGGTAAATTTTCCTTCTAGAAAGTTCATAAACTCCTGCAAATTGGGCAGTTCCCTGGGTTGCTTGAGTGACTCGATGTACTCGCTGTAAGAGTCATTGTCCAGCTTCTGTGATAATATGTGGACCAACATAGGGTCCCACGTTGATATGTCCACACCGAGGTTTTGAATGGCGTGTAGGCATTCCCTGCTTACGTCATGAAGTTTTTTGATATGACCCAATGATTGCTGCTGCATAGTAGGGAGATTTAGAAGGTTATTGATGTGTGAAGTGAAGATAAGCCGTTTGTGATTATATCTGTGATTAAGGATCTCCCAGCATACTATGTAATTATCCGAGCTTATCTGAAGATGGTGAATTAAACGCTCAGCTTCACCGTGGATCTTACTTTTCAGAAACTGCATTTTCTGAGCGTTCGATAATGATGGATTGTTGTGGATTGCCTCGTTGAAAAGGTCCTTAAACGAAACCCATTGCTGGTAACTTCCACTAAAAGACGGAATGTCCATCTGTGGGGTAGCCTTGTCCCTGTGGGACACGGACCACATTTTGGTATTGATTTTCTTTTTGATCTCATTAAACTTCATCTCGTATTGATTGTACTGATTTTCGTATCTAGGTTCTTCTTCTTCGATTTCCCCAGCTATTTCCCAGTGAAGGTTGTCGATCGCAGTCCATCTGCTCTGGATAGTTTTCAAAGCATCCTCATATTCCCACTTGTTTTCAAGGGTATCTACATTGATGTTATCGAGACATCGCTGAAATGCTTTGAAGTTGATGCCCTGCTTCTTGAACATGTCATCTAGCTTGCTGAAGGTTCCTCTAGATGACTTGAAGTTACTGGCGTCTTCCCCGCTTGATAGCTGACTGCCACTCGCTATTGGTTGATGATTGCCCTGTTGATCAGCTGCTTCTTCAAACTGCTCTTCTATGCCTTTCCCAGGTGACTGCTCCTCACGCAACTTGCTTCCCTTCTCCTTCTTCATTAGCTCATCGTATTTTGCTTGAATTAAATCCGACAAAGTTTGATATAAAACCCTAGTCCTCTCGCACTCGCCGTCTTTAAAATACACATCGTCAGACGATCCGTACCTTTCTAATTTTTGATGATTAGCCATATAACTACCCCATAATGACTCAAGTTGATTAAAACGCTGTTTACAGTATTCAATGCTCTTACGATCTGCTGGATCTTTCTTAAAATTTGTTAGAAGCTTCTTGATTGATTCAGAAATTTCTGCTTGCTTGGTATAGAGTACGACCTCCATGATTGATTGATTTATAGTTGATTGATATGATGATGATGTAGATATGTAAGAAAAAGGAAAGATCTTACTTTATGCTGCTGCTTTGATAATGATATGGGCCCCCAGCACTTTTAGAGGTGCTAAGAGTCTGCTCCTGCTCCGATAGCACTGCAATCCAAGTCACGGAACTGCTCACTATAGTCACTGATAAAACGTCCTCACACTCCGTTACGACACTTACGACGAATGTCCAAAAACGCGCGCGAGGTCCAAGATCGAAGGACCAATGTGCGGGTCGCTACTCTACTTTGATGTGATTGATAAAATGATAGTCCGGTAAAAGTTTAACACTATTTATTTATACCGAAAATACTATGCTATGATAATTCTAATGATTTGATGTGAATGCACCCGATTTGTATGATTGCTAAAAGTACACTGATTTGTGCCGCGCGTGTAAGTAGGCACCGCTACGTCACAGTGACGCCGACAGAGGGTGTTCGGTGACACACAGTGGCCCGAACAGTAACTCTATATGACGAAAAACAAAGTTTTGGAACGCTGCTGCTCGAGCTACGACTCTATCTCGTGGCATTCAACGAGCCGATTGCACGACAGTTATCTTTCGTTTGTTATTGTATTCGTCTATAGAGTAACCTTCCGGACGCGCCCCGCAGCGCTACAGACAGCTGCGTGACGCGGGAATGTCGAGTTCATTGTATTTTGTTCTTTGTGTGCGTGTGAAGGCGAGTGCGACGACGACGCGACGTTGCCAGTTTGGGTGAAGGCCCATTTGTGCGTTCCGCTGCATTTCGTCGCGCATCGCGTTGTGTCCCAAAGGAACGGCTATAAAAATGTACGGCAATGACAACGCAACGCACCAATGGGGCCTCGCCATTTAGCGTCTGCATCGCGCTGTATTTTTACCAGCGATCACGCTACGGTCGCGCCACGCTCGCTGTCTCTGTCTAGCGTCGTATTTAGTACTCAAGCGTCGGTCACGCAGGGCGCACGTCACCGTCGCGTCGCGCAGCAGTTTTACGAACAGACTCTTGTATTTTACAAAATGGACAACGACAAAATAGAGAGGATAATCGAACTGGTCCGCAGCCATGTTTACCTGTACGATATAAGTCATCCGCAGTTTAAAAATGCCAGCTTAAAGACGGAGGTTTGGCAGTCCATAGGGAAAGAGATTAATGAAACTGGTAAGTGCTTTAAATTTTGTTTATTTATTCCATTATTTGTGCGTGTGTGTGTATGTACGTGTGTGTTTTGGCGGCAGATGCTATTGCTATCTCACTTTGATTGTATATAGCTCAGAGTCTGCCACTGCAATGCTACTCCACTCGTGTGACTTGTGTCGCATGGTATTTATGTTATGTTATAAGTACATTATGATAAATTGATGATTCATCGGTTCGTGTAGATTCAATTTCAGTCTGTATTCTCTGCATAAAAGATTCATAGATAAAAGCATTGACATATATATTATACTAGCTGTTCCCGCGCGCTTCGCTTCTCCTTAAAAAGTTTTCCCGTGGGAATTCCGGGATAAAAAGTAGCCTATGTTCTTTCCCAGGGTCTAGACCGTATGTGTACCAAATTTCATTCAAATCCGTTCAGTAGTTTTGGCGTGAAAGAGTAACAGACAGACAGACAGACACAGTTACTTTCGCATTTATAATATTAGTTAGGATTACTGCGTGCGTCCTTTTGAAATCATTGGATAAAAGTAATGTCTTGAATGAAATATTTGTGTTAGATCTTTTTCATTTTTTTAAAACCCGACGGATAAAGAGGGGTGATATAAGTTTAAAGTCTACCTGTGGTTGCTTAGCTCCCAAACGGCTGAACCGATTTTATGTTTATTTTTTGACTTATAAGTAATGTTACCTCTGTTCTTGTGATCTTAGCCATGTTTTGTCAAAAATAGTTCAGCTGTTTGAATTTTCTAGCGGATGAAGGACTGATAAACTTCCTGATTTCCGACATCAGCTCTTGAATAGCTGATGACGGAATATTTTTTAATAAAGAATTTTTATTTTTTAATTTAACTTCTCTACTTTTATTCTATTCACCTACTAAGTAGTAAGTACCTAATTATTTAATTTTTTGCAGGAATAGCCGTTAAAAACAAATGGAGGACAGTAAGAGACGGATACGCCAAGCACAAAAAACTAATCAAAGAGTCGAAAGGCACCGGCGGCCCCTATATCTGGGGGTCACGTCTTGCATTCTTGGACAAGTATCATTCGGGTAAACCACGCAAGATCCGCAAAACCGACACTAATACAGGAATCACAAACGCTATAGAGTCACACAACACGATGCCAACCACCGACAACGACCAAAGACACAGAAAGAGACCTCTGCAAAGTAACGGAAGCGATGATGATGGAATCGAAAGGATCATTAAATATTTCGAAGAAAAACAAAACGAGAGGAAACTCGATGTGATAGATAATTTGTTTCTCACTTATGCTGACACGTTTAAAAAGTTTCCCCAGCGGGAGCAAGCCATGGTCAAGCTTGAATTGGCCAAGCTGTTTTCAGATTTTGAATTGAGATTGTGCAACAATACTGAAAATTCGAATAGTACTGCCGAATCACCTGCTTATGCGAATGATTCTGCAGAAAGCCACATACCTCAAAATTCAGTAATATTTATCAAGGAGGAGGAAGATTACTGAAGACATATTATACATTTTGATAGCCATCACATATAGATATGTATCGAATAGTATTTTTAAGTGCTAATTACGAGATTTAAATAATAAGATTACACAAAAAGTTGAATACTAACTTATTGGACGTTTCAATTAATTAATTACCTATTCTGCCTTATTTACTAAGCCTAATTACAAATGTTAGTTTTATGAAACGGGCCCCGGCAGTGAGTGATACCTACCGCTACCGATAGATGGCGAAGTTTTTCTGTCTCACGGGGATTCCTTTATGCCTCCTTTGACGACAATCAGTGATAATGAAATTATATCTGAAGGAATTGCTAGTTTTTCGTGTAATCCCTGCTAGGGAGATGTCATTGGAGATATTGGAAAACTTTTACAGGCCCCGTCTGAAGGATAGAGCACTTTGGGGAGGCAATAGACGTTCTTTGTTCACTAACAATTCATAATCCTACTTACTTACTAATATTTAGTTATTTTTTAAATACCTACTTACTTAGTGATGCCCCGTGATGCATAATTATAAAGTTAGTTAAGTACTTAGGCCGAATATCTAAGGGGTAACTTTATGGTATACTAACTGAAAACACCCTTTGCAAGTTTAGTATTAAGTACATGGTATTACTTAAAATACCTACCTCCGCTCTCCATTGCCTAAAAAACAGGTCTTCAGCCTGAATAGCCCACCTGTTTCCAGGGTTTCTTCGACTTTTGCCCCACTTCCGTAACCAGGGTGCAAGATACCACTATACAGGATGTATGATACAGCTATACAGGGTGAGCTTAGCGCCAGCCGTCACTTGAGCCGCTCACGGTGTGTGCTCGGCTATTAACTGCCGTCAGGGATGTCGGCTGCTGAAGCACCGTGGATTACTAGAATAGACCCCCGCACGGCATCGCATAATGTTGTAGTTTGTGCACTGTAAACTGTCACAGAATAATAACTAGTCTGTCTACGTTTAAACATTATACTTAGGCCTTTTATAATGACTGGTGTGGCGTACATAGCGTCCGATAAATCAAATATGGGCAAAAATATATGTAGTTACTTTATACACTTCGACTGGTTGGACAAGTGAAGTTGGACGGCTGATCATGATGTTTTCAGGCTCCGAACTTACTACTAATGAAAAATATAATATGACCGCCTTTTTGTACTGCTGTAATTCTTTCTTTCATGGTGCAAAATAATGCGTATTCTATTCTATGGGACTCCAAAAAACAAAACAAAACGATAATCCAACGATCGAAAACAACACGAAAACTTGTGCACCAATGACATTCTCAAGTGCACGATGTTTATAAATCAAAGCGGACAGGGAGTTCGTACCTATAGGGTTACTAGTGGCAAGTGCATACAACGCCACCTAGTATCAGTTACAGGAAGCTTCGGGTCAGGTACCTACCTAGTCGAGTGCGAGACGGGTGAGTCGTGCGTGATAGGCGCGTGAGTTGAGGATTAGTGCCACAGGTGGCTTCTAAATGGCACGTAGAGTACATACATACCTACGCTTGTGGTGAAGCCTATAGCCACAGTATATGAGCGACAAGTCAAGGGGTTTAACACCCACGATACAAATTTTCAGTAGGTCAAGTTGTACATGTAATGTCGATGTCGGTGTATAGCTAGCTTCTGACTATATTTACCCGTTAGCATCATCACTTCGAACGACGAACGTGGAAATGAATTTCTTGTGGACCTATTTTACGTCTTCAAGAGGTGATATTTCAAAATGATTTTCTTAGAAAGATTTTTTTAAAGTTACTGAAGTGGGTATTTGTTGTAAAATGGATTTATTCTTGATGAGAGTCAACTAAAACTACTCAGTCGGGGTTTAAAGATTCTCCCTTATTATTTTAGTTTCATAACCAACAGTTTTGTAGAAACAGCGACTCTATTCACTCTTTCAGTCAATTTTAGTGAGTGACGGCTGACGAATGGTTGCGTTTAATATTTTAGACGAGGAGCGACAACATCGAGCCACGTCTCCTCCACGCCACGTCTCCTCCACGCCACTCCACTCACCATGCAGTCTGCGTTGGCCGCTTTTAACCCTAAAATAACCTTTTATTTACACAAGGCCGAAAGTTTGGGCCACAAATAAGTCTTGACAGATTACTTTTGTTCTAAGATTTACAAGCTTACCAAGTTTGTTGACGGAGGATCCTCCGGGTCCGCTCTTTGATGTCGAAAAATAATATATGTTTGATACAAGAACAGAAGCGTGTACCTAATGCGATCGTGTTTTTGTGCGGCCAATCCATCTCTCTTTATAATATCTTATGTACATATTGTATGGGGAAAGATATATTTACGAGTAATTTGGCCGTTTATTGATCGGGCCATTTGGGAGCAAGAAATAGTAAGCAGCACCAGCAGTTATTAGAAATCCTATTCGCTTTTTCTATTCGTTCCATTAAGCGGAATAGATTTTATATAACTACATAGGCACTTGGCTTACTAATGCCTTTATTTTCTTTTCACAGCTAAGACCCAAGTTACGTAATTAATTTTCTAGGAATAGGGATGCTTCGTATCTGCCAACAGACCTGTAAAGAGTAAGTGAAGAGACTACCTACATATTTTCTTTAGTCAAGTATTTTCATCACAAGTAAGGATTCCCTAATCAGCCACCAACAAGATACAAAAATATAATTCAAGTCACATAAATAAGAAGGAAGGAAAATCGGTGAAAATCAACGACTAAGTATAAGTACCTACCTACGCATTGAAGAACATGACATTTTCAGAATCAAGGATTAAGAGGACATCTGAATTCATTAAATTACCTTCATTAATTAATCAGAGAAACAGACAATTAAACGGATCTCTGACAGTTTTCACAGGAAATACATAAATGTATAGCGGACGACGTCAGGGCGTGACTCTGATTACCCTAACAAAACAAAAGCTATTTATCTAAAGCTCTGAGAGAGGACTTAACAGCCAGAGAAGGCAATAAGAAACGTGGCTTGATTAATTTATTCACAGAAGTTTCAAATGCAGGGGCCATTTAATTATTAATACATTTATAACCGAATAAGACAGCTCTCGGTATTTGAAGATGGTTTAACTTTTGTTACAGATAGGCTAGACTTCACTATATACTTTCGCGCTAGTAGAGCCTAAAGTTTAGGCTTTCTTCGAGCCGAACGTATTATTATTAAACCTACAGGATGGTGGGAATTTAACTGATACATAATATAAAGCATCAGTATATTTGGGGGGTAAGTAAGTAATTATCACTTTTATATAGTTAAGTACTTTTTGCTTCAAGTACTCATTTGATGAACCTGCAGATTTATTTTCACTAATTAAATAAAGTACCTTCCTAAGTAGTTAGCTAAGAGCTAAGAGGTTGAGCTAGTTAAGTTAGGTACTCAAAGTAACTGGCCTTTCAAATAGGTAAGTGAGTATATTATAATAGGTACCTAGGTACGTAATTTACTTATACAGCTAGGTACTACCTGTATCACGGGGAAAACAGTATATGAGTAAATACCTAAGTAATTATATTGTCGAATTACCTTACCTTGAACTGAAGACACGAAAACAAAGAATAGAGCGTTTATTTTATTATAAGTTGTACTTAATACTTAATTAAATATTATTATTTTTTTATCTTTAAGTGTGAACATTGATGAACAAAACTGATGCTGTACTCATGTACTGGAAACATAAACGTGACTCCGGTCGTGATATGAACCCGAACCCGGGTTAGGTATATGGTAGGCCATCTCATCATCACGATTTATCCGTGATAGTTAACTAATACTTCAACGAAAGAAGGTGTAATCTTTGTAACTCTCTTCACATACCTATGTATTAAATGTAATGTATATGTACTTAGTATCTACTAAGAATAATAAAAGTGATAGTTTTCCATTAAGACTAGTACTCCAGCCCACTTCTCCTACACTCAAGAGCACCCTGTGCTATAAGTGGAGCCCCTTGGGTCCAAATGGGCGGAAATTCTTTGAGAACTATGTGAAAACAATAAATTCTCACGCATGAGGTCCTTAGGGACTCTCTTTACATGTTATAAATCTGTTCTCGGTCCGAGTCGAGAGATATTCCAATTTATTTTATGCGGAGAGCATCGATTGAGTCATCTTTCCGCTGAAACAGCAGTTTTATTAACCCCTAGTGTGAGAAAAATGGCCGTATCGCCCGCCGCACCTCCGAAAGAGTAAAATAAAATGATAGTTGTTACAAGTAGTTATAAGTACTAAGTACTCGTATAAGTAATGTGTTATATCGTAAGTAAGTAAGTATAAAAACTATTTATGTACCTACCTACTTACCAAAAATAGGTAACTAAATAAAAAGTGTATTAGAAGCTCTTTACCGAATTGTGGAAGAATGAGGGAAGGAAAAATTATTGTTTTAGTGGAATCGTACAAAATGACTCACACGAGTCGCAAAGCGGACCTTACGACACGGCGCGGCGGCGGCGCTGCAACGCAAATATTTCGCATAGCAAAATCACAAGACGTAAACTTTGCGGTACGACGCGCCTCAACGCACCGTGTGCTTCACTAACTTTGGGCGTCTATGCTATGCTATGGGGTATGGTGTAAACTTGTAGAGGGAAGAAGGGAACATCTTCAGAGGCTGTAAAGAAGAGCAATCCTGTAGGGGAGGCGACATAATATACCGGATGTGTATTTGATGTGAAATAATTATGTGACTAACGTCATCTTGATCAGAAACAGATCAAACAGATGCACTTAACGGTGACTTAAAAAACTAAAACATCCTAGCAACTTCGTTAGAACATGGTTAGAACTGCTCACGTGTTAACTAGTTCATTGTATTTAAGAACAGATGGCGTGGTAGTAACTTATTAGTTTTCGTGAAGAAATAGTAGGCACCTATAAGAACAATGAATACTAATATCTACTTCATATATCATGTGATTTATTCAGTGAACATTTTAACTCTGTTTTCGAACCAAGTTCAACACCATTGCACAACGCTCTTAATCTTCCATCATCATCATCATCATCAGCAATTCTTGACATAAATACAATACATTTAGACGAAAACGTTATTCTCACAGCTTTGAAATCCGTGGATACTAATAAAGGTGCAGGGCCAGATGGTATACATCCAGTCTTTATTCGTAAATGTGCCCCGACTCTTAGCAAAGCACTTTTCTTAATATTTACTAAATCAATTCAAGAAGGAATTTTCCCTTCACTATGGAAATATGCTCTTATCACACCAATACCGAAAAAAGGTGATGAACGGAACATTGCTGATTATCGGCCAATATCTAAATTAAATATTTTTGCCAAAATTTTTGAAAAGATTGTAACAAACCAGTTGTCAAAATTAACCTCCAATTTTATTTCCGACACTCAACATGGCTTTCGTGTGGGTAAAAGTGTGGACACAAATCTATTAACTTTTACTGAATCTGTTCTTGAGTCTATGGATAAAAACGCACAGGTGGACGCCGTGTATACTGATTTCTCCAAAGCTTTTGATAAAATAAGTCACTTTACGCTACTGTCGAAATTGTGGGAGATCGGTATACACGGCGACCTCTTCCGGTGGTTGCTCTCCTATTTGGAAAATCGCATGCAGGCTGTAGCTCTTAAAGGGTTTGTTTCAGATTACCAAATAGTAAGTTCTGGTGTCCCACAAGGGTCCCACCTGGGCCCCTTGCTTTTTATACTTTACATAAATGATATAGGATCATCCATTAAGTTTTCTAATCATCTATTGTACGCGGATGATGCCAAAATCTTCAAACAAATTAACTCTTCAAATGATTGTCAGCTACTCCAAAGCGATTTGAATAGCGTTCAAAACTACTGTAATGAAAATAGCCTGTACTTAAATCCAAAAAAATGCTTTTCTATAACATTCTCACGTAAAAGAAAACTTTATGAATTCGATTATAATCTCTTAGACGTCACGCTTGAAAAAGTAACAGAAATCCGTGATCTAGGCGTTACTATTGATTCAAAACTGACCTTTATTCCCCACATTGATAAAATATTAAAAAAGGCGTTTCAAAGATTAGGTTTTATTTTAAGAATGGGTAAACCTTTTCATAACCCCAATACATATAAAACTTTATACTACAGCTTCGTAAGGAGCATCTTGGAATTTGGTAGCTCAGTTTGGTATCCTCTTTACGCTAAACATAACGATCGTATTGAAAACTTACAAAACAAATTCCTCAAGTGCCTAGACTATCGTAATCGAAACCAGTTTGACAATTACAAATCTTGCTTGAAAAGATACAATGTTCAATCTCTTTGCTCAAGACGTCAAGCAATTGACGCATCTGTACTTTTCAAAATAATACAGGGTCAACTTAACTCACCTCCGTTAGTAGAACGTATAAAATATCGAGTTCCTAGTCTCCGACTTCGAAATAAAAACATGTTTTGTTTCATATCTCCCGTGCTAGAACAAACTACACCCGAAATTCATTTATTAGACGTGCCTGTAATTTATATAATACAAAACTATCGTGTGTCGAAATATTTGGCAATTCTTATGCTGCTTACAAAAGTAAAATCAAACAAATGTTATTTACCCAGGATAGTACATAATAAAAATTTGCTGTGAACTTGTTACTTACCTACTATTATACCATGTTAGTATAGTTACCTGCTATAAACCTATAGGTATTTTTGTTGCATAAATTGACATAACTAATATGATATATATTTTTTTTTTTTATGTATAAATTCTCACCTATAACTCCATAAATAAATAAGGCGTGTGTGACTACATTTACCTATTAATATAATGTAAACGCAATTAAACTTAAATAATTATTCTTAAATTTAAATGTAAAGATAAGCACTTCAATTGCCTTTCTATATGTGTGTTCTCTCTTATTACTTATAGTTAAGTAAAATTACTTACGTTTATAATTTAATAAGCTGTTCTGTTAACGCATAGTTTATAAATAATTAGTTAATCTATCTGAACTGTAGGCCTTATTATTTGTGTCAAATGTATTTAATCATTGTTTGTTTGGCTGTTTGTTCAGTTATTAAAATAAATAAATAAAAAAAAAATATCTCTATCTAACTCAGATCAACTACAAATAGATTCGCAATCGCCGTGTGCACTATTCTCTTTCTCACTCAAACCATAGATGTTGCCGACAAAAAAATAAAACCTAAATATGGGGAAATTTAACTTATCATAATAACAAAAACAAAACTTGAGTATATCGTCGGTTGATAGGAAAAAGACACTAAAGGCTAATTTTTCAATAGCCAGACAAAAGTTTTGCTGGGAAATAATTTTGATGCTGTTGCGTCTCAATGTTTCTCAATGTTTGTATTACCCAGATAACATTTATCTGAATATTGAAAAATCAGCCTTAGTGAGTTTTTCCTGTCAACCGACGATATAAGAAAAAAAACTTTACTCATACTTATTTGATTTCAATATAATTATTTAATATACACAAACTGAGTGGATTGTATAATTCATTGTCTTCGTCCAATCGAAACAATCCTCTTCAAAATGTGCCGAACACAATTTTTGTATGTTTCCTTGGTTCCCAATTTGTGCGACCGGTAATGTCTATCCATTTTCTTGATATTTTTTTTTCTTTCGGAAACCTATGAAAGAGATAAATGGATGAGCATGAGCATTATAATCGTGGGCCAAATATGTGATGGGGTTTTTTTTAAAGGAAACACGTATTTCGTATCAATACAATAAACTTTATATTATACAGAAGAAATCACACATGGAAGAAAAAAAAAGAAACGAACGTTTCCTCACAATGAGAGGCACCTCATTTGAAAGAGGAGAATGACTTCTACAAAATACAATCTTCACAAAAACCGAATTCGTGCGCCCCATTTGTAAACCCAACCCGAGTCCGTTACAATTTCTAGTATTTTCTTTGCATACTATAATATTTGTGGGTAAAATAAATTTTCAATAACTTGCAACACCATGTGATTTGTTATGATATGGTACCTCGTAATTTTTACTTAAAACTGATACTAAAAGACCTTACAGTATTAAAATTAGTATCGTTTTATATTAAAATCGAGCCAATAGATAGTACTATGATGAATGTAAGCTTGTTAAACTTGATAGTATCTACTTACATGTGAAAATATATCTCATCCATCATTCCATCGTGTTTTCGTTCAATATGCTCTGTACAACCGAACAAAATCCACCCACCCATGTCACACACTCGCTAAGTGATGATAATAGTCTAATAAACTTAATAAACACCCACAAATCACTAGCAAATCAAAAATAAATAGCATTTAGAAAATTTTGTTGTAACTGTCAGCCTTTGTTTGGCACAGATTTTTCATTTGTTTCATTGTTTGGCACAGAGAACTGACGTAAATAGGCGCCACAGCAAAAAGGACAAAAAACATTTACAGCTTAACGTTTCTTTCTTACGCTTAATGTAGCTAAGCGTCTCTTTTTCGCAATGTCAGAACTGTCACGATTATACCCCTGTGCTATCTAAGTATATAAATATCTTAATTTACCGATAATCATTATCATAAAATTTATCATTACATTCAGTATCTTACGCAACTGTGTCAATTTTTGTTACGTTACTTTTACTCTGTATTCTGTGCTCTGTGAATCATTATAATAAAAAAAAAACTGTCACAACACTAAAAAACCAAAGTGGCCATCCTGTCCCGTTTTCCTTTCGCAAGGATTTTTACTCAAAAATTATATAAAACATCAAGATAATTCTCAAAAAACCGTACTTCAACATGACGGAGGTCCTGCCCGCTGAAGACGCGCAGAGGGAACGCGTAGAAACCATTCTACGTGGCTTCCAAATGTATCCTTTCAGTACCTTTTATTTAGTAACTGACCATATTTTGTATATTTATTTGATAAAATCAGGAATTTCACGTGTAATTTGTGTATGAAAATTGTTCAAATATTTCCCTAACTATATTTTTACAGTAACTGGATGAATTTGCGCGACGCTGATACAGGTAATAAACTTTCATAATGATACAATAGAATAGCCATTACAAACCTGTAGATATTGATTTTCGTGCAACCCAGGTAGGTGTATGTATTGCCACATATGAATACATTTAAGGTTGTATCTGTGGTTAGTTAATTGACTGCACTTTACCGAAAATTATTTGATTTTCATAGTAGAAACCATCCAATTGAATAACAGAAGCCCATGAGAACTTTGTAGTACCTACTATTTTCATAAAGATATACAAAGTTTGCATCCTTTATTGCAAGGGAACACATTATACAATACAATACAATATAACTGTATTGAAAAACACAGAACATAAAATATGTTACAAAGAAAGAGTAAGCACAATAGGTGGCCTTGTCGCTGAAAATGATATGTCATCCAGGCAACCTTTGGGTGAATGAAAGACTTATGGAATAAATGAGAAAGGTGTACACATATTGTACATACGTAGGTGGTCTGAAAAGTTTCCGACCTCAACGTGAAGATGGCAGCACACATCAATTAAAGTCAGGGAATGTAACTGTGCATCTTTTGACAGCAACACTTCAAAGTTTCAGCCATTTTTGACGCGTGGTTTTTATTTTACAGTCGTTTGAGTGAGTCGATGTGAGCATTTCTGTGAAAATTGAAAAAATCGGGTATCGAGCTGTCTTAAAATATTGGTTTTTGAAAGGGAATACCCCTACGCAAATCAAAGATGAGTTAGATTCTGTGTACGGGGACTCTTCACCGTCATTTACCACTGTAAAATTTTGGGCAGCCGAATTTAAACGTGGCCGTAAGAGCTTCCGAGATGATGAACGTTCGGGACGTACAAAATCTGTAACTACTGACGATAACATCACTAAAGTTCTCCAAATGGTGTTAGACGACCGCCGAATTAAAGTGAGAGAGATAGCAGAGGCAATGAAAATGTCCAGAAAACGTGTTTATCACATATTAAATCAAGATTTAGGCATGAGAAGGCTGTCCGCGCGATGGCTGCCGCGTTTGCTAACGTCAGACCAACGACGTGTTCGAATGAACATTTCCAATGCTCTGTTGGCGCAGTTTAGGCGCAATAAATCCGTGTTTTGGCGCCGCCTAATTACTGTTTTACAGGCTATGTAGAAGAATAAAAATAAATTTTAAGAAAAAAAATCTTGTATCTATGTTAGGTCGGAAACTTTTCAGACCACCCACGTACATATTTAAATGCAGAATCAAAGACCATCATGTGATCAGTAGATTTAAAAATGATGTATGTGTGTATCAGACTGCTTCAAACATATATTATATATAGCTGTTCCCGCGCGCTTCGCTTCGCCTTATAAAGTTTTCCCGTGGGAATTCCGGGATAAAAAGTAGCCTATGTTCTTTCCCAGGGGTCTCGACCATATGTATACCAAATTTCATTCAAATCCGTTCAGTAGTTTTGGCGTTAAAGAGTAACAGACAGACAGACAGACACAGTTACTTTCGCATTTATAATATTAGTTAGGATTATACTCTAACAAATACAGACTTATATTATGTACTATTCTGAAAACTAACTGCTAAACAGGTCATTAATAAGCATGTAACATGATTCCTTCATTTCAACATGCAACATAATTCCTAGTCTCAACCCGGCTCCTCCCATGTTCCAGGCAAGATCCTGTGGCAGCACAACGAGGACATGTCGTGCCCGTCGCGCGAGCACGAGGCGCGGGTCCCGAAGCGCATCCTCAAGTGCCGCGTCGTGTCGCGCGAGATGAACTTCACTTCCTGCGAGAGTATGGAGCATTTCAAGTTGGAGCAGGTTGGTTTGTGAGACTAGTAATTCACGTTATTCTAAAGGAGAGATGTGGCCAGAACCTGAAGGGCTGCTTGTACTTGACAATGGAGTTTTGGGACCATTAACTGCTCAGTGAGCCAATGATGAATATCTATTCAATCGCAATATGTATGACATCTTGACCTGTCAGTAACTTTAGAAACTAGTTAAACATATACAAACTCCAATGAACATCATCTAGAGTCCACAACATGCACAGGCGCTTAATATCACTTTATTTTGTTGCGTTAAACATACCTATCACACGAGAGCTCAAGACTAACCTTCCTGTAAGAACCGTCCTGGATGAATTAAAAAAGCCAGGATGGAATCTTGTGTTGCTCTTTGGACTTTATCCTTTATTGTCTGTACTGTGCACTTCTAGAACGAAAAATCTATGCCATCTCGGTTATAAACATTAGGCTACCAATGCTACCAGCAACTGTAACATCCTCACTAATCTCCACCCAATCTCCTTTCCAGAAAGTCCTCTTCAAGGGCCGCTGCCTGGAGGAGTGGTTCTTCGAGTTTGGCTACGTGATCCCCAACTCCAACAACACGTGGCAGTCGCTGATCGAATCCGCGCCCGAGAGCCAGATGATGCCCGCTAATGTGCTCAAGTGAGTCGCTGTCAAAACATGCAAGCTGAAGTGGCAGTGGGCTGACTGGGCTGGTCATATTTGCCGTAGAACCGATAAACATTGGGATAAATGAATTCTCAAGTGCAGACCACAAACAGGCAAACGTAGTGTAGAATGCCCTCCTGCCCGCTCGACCGACAACCTTAGGTGGGTAGCCGGTAGAGGCTGGATGAGGACGGCCGAGGACCACTTGTCTAACTTCAATGTTTTTAATGAATGACTGCAATTTGTGGCTTTGACAAGGTACAAAAGTGTATAGCTAGCTCATTAGCTGTGATAGAGGGTGAAACTAGGCATAATGCTTTCGCGATGGTGGCAAAATCTAGTCAAGCCAAGAAGGCTGTAAGGCGCATGCATCTGGGTTGGACTGCACCTGTATTTGGGAAGTTTTGTCTCTTAGTCACTGTGGTTACTCCTTAAAGTCTTCAGCTATGATAATTATTATAGTAAATCATATTATAAATAAATAAATAATTTTCCTTTTAATAGTACAAATAATAGAACCTTAATAACTGACATAGCTCTAAAAATCAGCCCAAGTGGTTTTGGCCAGCCATATATTACCAAAAAACCTATGACCATTAGGGTAAATGAGTTCTCGAGTGGAATTCAACACCTGAGACAGCCTGGCTCTTCCCTCCACCACCCTCATGAAACCACCAGTTATTAGACTAATTAGACACCATGGAGTGGTGTGGGTTCCATAAGCCTACCTTACTGCGGCAATACACGACGTATCACGTACAGTACGTCTGCACTTTTGCCATGATCTAGACGTTTACACTTGGCTTCATTGCAGTATTGGATTGGAAGTATGTAACAGAAAACGCTGCAGATATACATGATATGTACCCTTTACATGTGGACCTATACGGCTCTCCCCCAATATGAATACTGTGTGTCCCTTTTATTCTCGCAACTGAAAACTCCCTCTATAATTTGGTCTCTATATTTTTTTATATGTCCGCAGCGGCAACGTGGTGATCGAGACAAAGTTCTTCGACGGGGACCTGCACATCACCACCTCCCGCGTCCGGCTCTTCTACGTCTGAACACTAACTTTAACAATGTAAATACGCATTTACATTAATTACCGTACATTTACTTCTTTTCAGCTATGATGATTCCTGTGACGGTTGAGATTTACGGTTTTCACTTATCCCATATTGAAATTCTATCGATTTGGTCAGTCGCCTTATTGTATAAGTTGTTTTCAAAATTAAATTATAGACACAGATTTTGGTAGTGCGTAATTCAGAAAATTATGAACTGTCACAGGAATCGTCTTAGGTGAAAATAATGATAGAAATCATGTATCTTGACTAAAATGACGGGCATCAGCGCATGTTGTATTTATGAACGAATGACACAAGAAGATGCGACACACGGTGTTGTCACTTTCCACCCTAGTCTAATTTTTCACCTCCAAGGAAACCTAAAAAGTGTTGGTCATTGGTCAAGATACATGATTTAACCTGTACCTATACGTCAATCTTGCATTTTATTTATGCTTTTACCTGTAACATGATGGAAAACGTACTTACTGCCACATGTATTTTTTTTTAACTTGCGTAATTAATTAAAAAAAAAACACTACAGGGTCTATATAGGATATTAAATCCTTAATAGCCTAATAGTAATAGGTCTTTCTATGATTTTAAATCATTTTTATGAAGTGTTTTAGCGCCATCTCTGTTGTTTAATTGGTATTATCTGAAACTGAAACAAACGCAGTGGTGATGACATCTTTGGATGATCCAAGGAACTATTTATTCTAAAGATCCACTAATAAATATTGAACTTTATTATACAGTCTATTTTTTTGACATAAATAAATTCTTGGCTTGATTCTTTTGACTCCTTTGTAAAATCATATTTGATTTAACTATATTTAAACTTTACCTTATTTTAGCCCATGAATGGATAAAACAGTGTATTCTTAGATTAATGAAAAAGTATACAATATCTTAAAGTATCTATTTATGATTATCTTTCAACCATTAGATTTAAAAATTATAAGTTTCCTAGTATAAATTAAAATTATTACAAAGACAGTCGCTATGTATTTTGATTAGCTTCTTTATATGTAACAGTATGCAATATATTTGATTGATTTTGTATGATAGTTTATATTTAAATATACCTACATAATTAATACCTACGTTATTTCATACCATTATAATTATTAGTTATAAATTAGCTTAACTTACAATTATTTTTTTAGTTTAGGTTACCCACCCAGATCTCACATATTGTACGTATTTTGGTTTATTATTATTTAAAGTTAAGGAAAACCTAGCACAACTAACTTTCTAAGTTAAAATTAGATATATTTTTATTCAACTTTGGAATTATTAGCATACTTATTACCTAATAATTTGTATTAGTTTTCAGTAATGCTTACAGATAAACATAGATAGGTGTGTAGTTTAGCACTAGCGACGTAGTCAGTAGTTTTGTAATTCTTAATATAGTGGGAAGTCCCACTTAAAACAACTTAAAATTTAAAAATATTTCAACTCTTAACAACTTTCACAAATAGTAAAAATTTAAACCTTATAATGTAACTCGGAAAACTATCCCGTAATCAAACATTAAACACAACTCAATGTATATCCTATGTGTACAGACCTATTTATTCAGTCAATAAAGTTGAACAACCAAAAACATTTCTTTCAGTTCAGCAAATTATGCGCCCTAAAATAGTAAAGACACCCAAAAGCGTATTTTACTGAAGTTTCAGCAGTCCACCGGATGGACTTCCAAATGTGTGATATTTTTAACAATGTTGATTGCCCGTTTCCTGTTTCCGGTGGGCTGAGCTACCCGCGTCTACTCTTGTCTATGGCGTGCCGACGACAACGACTCAAACAGCCAGTTAGTTTTTTATTTTAAAATCTATGCGGCCTGTATTAGTTGATTGACTTGAAAAATACTTACTTAGGTATTTATTATGATTTCTTATAATAAATACTTAGATTTGCTAATAAACATCCTACCTTTTTTGTTTCCTTATGCTCATATTGTCTGTATTAATAGCTCTATCATCATTAGAGTACTTATTAATACGAATAGAGGGAAAGGTTCTACGCAACAGCGATCACTTAATGCGATGAACAAACAAAACCCGCCCTGTTTATCTAAAAATACCAATAGCACCTACTTTAGTAATAACGTCCACATTGAATATCACTTCAATATCCTGCACCCTACACATAACCTTTTAATGTCAGGCATTAATCAAGTAACACGATACGAGTTAACAGTACATATACACCTATAGGCAATAGGTGGCTTCTAGCTAGGGTTTAGAATAATAACTAGCACGCTAGGGCTAAGGTGAGTATCGGGTCCCTATTCTCGTGATGTTCGAAATGGGAATAAACCCGCAGGATAGCGGATGGGGCGGGGTCGGCGACCTCGCGCGGCCGTCACGACTGCTACGTCACAATGTCACACGGGGATTGTGATCGGGAGTGCTGGCTTTACCACAGATTGAAACTTCATAAAAAAAGTTTGTAGCACATTAATAGCTTGGTGCCTAGAGCCTACATCTTTAAAAGGTGTTCAAAACGGTTTTGTCTGCCGAAGGGGTTGTCCCATCTGATCATTCCGAATTGTAAAATGCTTGTCAGGCGCGTAATAAATTACTTAAATAAACAGATGTTTCATGGAAATGCAAAATGTTTGGGTAGCATGCTCGTACACTAGGCTAGGCATTAGGTATGTGCCGTGGGAAGTCTGTAGGCAGGGCACCTATAAATATAATTAATACTTAGATTAAAATACAAACGGCATAAAACAAAAAGCAAGCCAAATACCAAAACGAAATCAAGGATCTTCCGTCCCTCGTACCTACCTCCGTACATCTGCTAGAGTGTCGACAAAAAACCCCAGTTCTATGATTAGTCCCGGTGCGAGGCATCCGTCGAGACATTTCCCGGGGCCGACCGAGCGTGCGCGGCAAAAACCTGGACCCACCGACTATGACAGATTCTGGCCGAGGACTTGTCAGGGCGGACTTTAGGTAGGTAGGTACATTGTTGGTAGTTAACTTGTTACTTAGTACTTACCTTTCTCCAAATAACATAGATGTACCTAGGTAAGTACTTAGACGTGCGTTATAAATTTACTATTCTCCCCCAATCATCAATTGTTTCCTCTAGGATGTGTAACAGTTCGTGGAAAAGCTCCACTAGGTACATAGAGGTACCATCACTGTACCTACTTATCGAAGGCTAAAGAGGACGTAACTTAACGGATGCTATTAATTTATTGTCGCGCATTCTCAGAAGCGAACAAGTAACACAATCAAACATTTAAAGCACATCACGTCCAGCGCGATCAGAATGACTTCCCGTCCTAGTCCAAAACGAAACCTACTTATCATTCAGTGGTCATTTGAGCTGGCCCTTTTAGGCGTCGCCAAGGATCAGCTATTGTGCCGAGGCAATGGTCCAGAGTTACATCACATTTTTCTTATGGAGTGATATGAAATTAGTATTGGCTGGTGATTATGGATTCATGTTTGGTGCGTCGCCATGTTGGTAGTGAGTGCGCGGCCATGTTTCTTGAGCGACTTCCGGCGTGCGCGTGCGCGTGAATGCTAATGTTCGCACTTGCGTCCTGCCGCGCCGCCGCCGCCGCCGCCGCCGCCGCCGCTTGCGACAGCGTTCCACTTTGAGGTACGGATCTCGGGAACGGGGAGAATAATCGAACTGTGAATACATGGATAGCAAATGTGGTCCTATAAATAAGTATACGTATAGGTATCTACATAATATAACAAAGAAGTTGAGATATTACCTAACATTCATCGGGACAGGGGACAGGGGTGGAATATAGTGCCCAGCCCAAGACCCAGGTGTGTGCACACACTGCACAGTATTAAGGGCACTCTCATAAACTAAATGGTATGGATAACCGACATGAGTGGAGAGATTTCGCTGGATCTGCATAAAGGATAGAACCCAGAACCTCTGGATGTTGAAGCGAGGCCTCTCAGGCATCTGCAACCAGACCACATAAGCAGCAGTAACGCAGGCGCTATAAAGCAAAAATTACAATATTACACTTTCGTTGGTGCCCACTACTTCCCTTCCCACTGAACAAATCAGTTTAACGACTATAAGAGATAGATGTATGTACCTACCTACATATTTATATCTAGGTACGTATGTACGAAGTAAATACTAGATGATTCTGGTCACGGAGCGGCGGCCAGTGAGACAGCCCGGCTACCTCACATAAACTCATAATTCAAACGCTTCGATAGGTGCCGCGATAATGCCCATTCCTAACTGATCATAGCAAGCAAATAACTACTGTTTGCAGACCAAACTATGGAGTAAAAAGAAAAATACTTAACTTATTATTCTGTTTTTATCAGTTCTCTTTTGGCCAGCCTTACGAGTACACGTACTTCTCTGTGTTCTTAATAGTTTTAAATTGTATTTATTTAAATCGTGATTGGTCGAGGACCCTTGCGGCCGTTTCCTGCTCTATCTTGTGGATAACTTACGGCAAGCTCCTCGTCAAATTCGTGATAATCATATTGCTCAACGTACTGGTTATACTGGCCAATATCCGCCATGGTATAGTAGAGCTCTTTCTAAAGCAATTAAAGAAAAATTCAAATTTCACAAGAAATATAAAAAATATGGGAATCTCTGTGACAAGGCAACTTTCGAGTTACTAAGAGAAAGAGTTAAACGTCTTGAAAAACAGTGCTACGATAGTTACATGAGTCGCATCGAAAATTCACTTCACACCAACCCGAAGGCTTTCTGGTCTTTTATAAAGAACAAACGTAAAGGTCGACATTTCATCAACCGGAGCCTGATCAAAATGCGGATGGTGGTACTGTGGACGATGCGACTCCTAATATTGCGGACGTAAGCTCTATAGAAATAACCGAAGACGCTGTCCACAAGCTATTGAGTTCAATTGATCCCAATAAATCAGCAGGACCAGATGATCTACCAGCGATATTCCTCATCAAATGCTCAAAGTCGCTATCAGTCCCCATAGCCACTCTATTTAGAAGATCCTTAGCTGAAGGCGTAGTTCCTGTGATCTGGAAATCGGCTTTTATCAGTCCTATTCATAAAAAGGGTCCTAAAAATCAGGTAGACAACTATCGACCTATTTCAAAATTATGTTTAGTAGCAAAAGTATTTGAACGAATAGTCTATAATGAAGTCTACGTTTCACTTAAACTTACTTTTAATCACCAGCAACATGGTTTTTTAAGGCATCGCTCCACCGTTTCTAACCTGGTACTGTTAAATGAGTTTATTAGCAAGGAAATGGAAAGTAACAATAACGTTGATGCAATCTATACTGATTACAGTAAGGCGTTTGACCGCATCGATCACAAAATGTTACTAAAAAAGTTACTTATGGCTGGCATTCGAGGTGATCTGTATCGTTGGTTTTCTTCATACATTTGTAACAGAACTCAGGCAGTAGTACTAAATGGCTATAAATCTTTATGGACAGATATTCCGTCAGGAGTTCCTCAAGGATCATTGTTGGGACCTTTATTGTTCGTTATTTTCATAAATGACATAGATACTTGCTTCCGTTACTCCGACTTTCTCCTCTTTGCGGACGATATGAAAGTATTTAGAGTAGTTAATGACTCTCTAGATTGCTCTTTGCTTCAGGATGACCTTGATAGAGTGGAACAATACTGTCGCCATAACAAATTAGACATCAACGTATCTAAATGCTTTTCTATTACATTTAGTCGGAAAAGAAATATATATTGAAATAGTTACAAGCTGAACCACCAATCAATTTCCAATTGTTCCGAAATAAGAGACCTAGGAGTAACAATGGATTCCAAGCTTATCTTTGATACACATGTTCAAACTATAGTAAAAAAATCCTACAAAGCATTGGGCTTTCTTATTCGCTCCTGTAAAAATTTCAAAATGATGAAGTCCATAAAAATTCTATACTGCTCCCTTGTCAGGAGTAATTTAGAATACGCGAGTCAGGTTTGGAATCCACTATATAATGTTTACATATCACAGATCGAATCAATTCAAAGAAAATTTATTAAATACTTAGGTTATAAATTCAGAATCCCTAAAGGTCAATACGAATTTATGTGTAACAAATTTCATTTATTGCCCCTCTATATACGGCGTGACGCAGCAGACATCGCATTTATTTTAAAGATCGCTCAAAATAAAATTGACTGTCCGGATTTATTAGGTAAAATTAACATATTAGCCCCCGATCGTCAAATGAGACAAAAGACTATTTTGCATGTACCAGTAATACACACAAACTACCGACAGAACTCATTTCTTTTAAGAGCCTCACGATCATTTAACTCCCTGACCAGAGAATACCCAGGTCTTGACTTATTTGTTAGTAACCCTAAAATGGCATACTTCTGTCTGACCGACAAATTCAGCTCAAAATTTGTTAAGTAGGTAGATATTTATATAGATATTTTGTGTAATAGGCACATTCACTTCATTTATTTGTAATCTCACTTATAGTTACGTAAAGTTATTATTTAAGGCTATTTTAATGTTTTTTACTTTTATTTATTACTATTCACTGAAATAAGTAGAACTTATTAGGCATAATGGCAATATTTTGTTTCTTACATGTGGAAACTTGTAATTGGCTGTCTGTCTCATACTTTGCTATTTTTACTGATATCTCTAGCTGTAAGTTTTCCTTTAAATAAATAAATAAATAAATAAATTTATACCATACCACAGACCATACCACCATTTCATATTAGCAATAAATATAATTCTTTACGTAGTTTAGGCACTGGCTACTCAATAATTATTAATTTCTTCAATTTGATATATTTAAACACCTCGACTTTCATTTATTTAACATGCGTATTAATAATTGTTTTATTAAATAATTTCATTATTGATCATATGTCAGCCAGTTGTGGGCGGGTAATGAAGTGGCTACTTATGTTACTATTTGGACTTATGGAGCAGTTTTTTTTTACACGTTTTTACAGTTTTTGGTAAACTGCACTGAAAGTTGCTCGCAGTATACACCTGGCAAGGAGAAGTTTACTAATAAAATTCTACCCTGTACCTGTAAAAGTTCTTGAGTTTAAAAAGTATAGTTAACTACCTATCGTCTATTGCATTCGGTACAAAGCGATCCATGAATTTCATGATCCGTTAGATCCGTTCTGTATCAGTCGGGAAATGAATGCGATAAAAGCGCTCCATTCAGCGGGTGCCACAGCGAATTGAATGCTACTACCTAGTAAACTGTAATAACTATAATGATACTAAATATACCTACTTCCCTATTTATTGATTTGCTCACACAAAACCTATTCAACATTTTTGTATCTTGTCAACTCACAAACCACCCTCTGTTCATTCAAACTTTGACGGTATATGTAGGTATACAGGGGAGTGGTATATACTAGTGATGTAACGAATATTCGCATTCGCATTCGCATTCGCGAATATTCGCATTTTTTTGGATATTCGCATTCGCATTCGCATTCGCAAAATTTTGTGCGAATGTTTTGCGAATATCAGTAGGTACTTATAAAAAAAATATATTTGAAAATAATGGTAGGTTAACAAAATCTAAATCCATTCGTCTATAACCTTTTTATTACAAGTTACCCTCTTAATCACATTTCCAGTCATACTTTATCATTAATTATTTATTTAGGTACTTTGGGAAATGAAATTTTAGATATTATAGTTAATACACTCACGGGCAATGAAAAGGTTCCACTCAGAAAAGCACCAAATTACTACTAAACGGAAAAGGCTAGCTCAATGACTTCTTCTGCAACATTGAAGCACATTTAACAGAGCATCAGGGTTCTACCAACTAAAAACGGTAATATTTAATTCAAATTTTATATCAAATGTTGGGGTTGATTCGTGTCGGCATTTTGTGAGTGGAACCTTTTCATTGCACATTGTAGTTTCAGAAGACCTAAACATAAATAAACTCTTTAAGAAAACAAAAAGCGTATTTTGACAGTATACACTGGGTTATTTGCAAGTAGACCAGTGTAGCGAGCATAGGATTCGATACTATTTTCGAATCTACACGAAGGGTCACTTTTACCAAACGCTAAACGTATATAAATCAAATTTTAAATACATTTTGTACTAACTGACAGACGTATGACAGGCTACTAAATACGTTTAGCGTTTGGTGAAATTCCACCTAACATGGAAAAAACAAATGCCACTTAATTCAATTCAATTTTGGTTGAATGGCTCTTTGCCGTGTGTGACTAACACGGCTAACTGGGCCAGAGTCACGTGACCAATGCTCACAGTATTGGAAAGCAGTCGTTACGGTTATTTTAGACTATTTACACAGTTAAAACCTGAAACAACCAGACAAACACAATATATACAAACAATAAGTGGACATCACAAGTAATGGTTAGATTTGTTAGTATATATGTACAAACACATTTACAGTTTAATATTGTTAGTCTTAAGGAATTTGTACAGTATATTAACTAGGGGAGTATGTACAAGGGTAAGAAGATAGTTAGTATTTACAGGTTTGGGAATGGTGGGGGGGAGGATGTCATATAGGGAGGTTTGGAGGTTGGGACATTCGAAAAAGAGATGATCAACAGATCCTTCACTGGCACCGCAGTCGCAGACAGAGCTATCACGGACCCGAATCCTAGCCAAGTGCACCGGGGTGCACGCGTGGCCCAGACGCAGTCTACAAAGAGTGGAAGTTGCTGGTTTATCTAAGTGTTTTGCTTTAAAAAACCATGGCTTTTTTGGGATATGAGGTTGGATATGGGAGTAAAATTTACCTTTAAAATTCCTAGAAGTGTCCCAGGACACTTTCCAGGATCTATCCAGCCTCGGTCCTGCGAGCGAGGCAAGGTCATGGGCAAAATTTTGGTAATGAGTGTCCAGGCCCAAGCTAACGGCATCCTTAGCAAAGGAATCTGCACACTCATTACCAATAATACCACTGTGCCCAGGTATCCAAGCGATAGCTACTTCTATACCCTGAGTCATGCAACGGAATAGGGTTTCTCTAATTTTTAAAATGATGGGGAATTTGGATTTGGATTTAAAGGGAAAGGAAATAATTGCTTGTAATGAACTGGCCGAATCAGAAAGGATAATAGTTTTGTTAAGTTTGTGTGACTCAGCGTACAGAAGCGCCTCGAGAATAGCTGTTGCCTCGCCCGTGAAGACCGAGGACTCAGGGGGACGCTTAAAACTGAGTGCAACTTTGTACTTGGGCAGCCATACGGCCAAACCCACGTTGCTGTTTTCGGAGAGTTTGGATGCGTCAGTGAATATGGGGAGCCAGCCTGGCCACTCTGAATTGAGTTTCGCACTTAGAGCTTTTTCAGCGGCAGGAGAGTCTTTACTGATACCTAAATCCATTACTACATTGGGCTGAAAAACTAAGGCGTCGTAAGGAACATCAAACAGAGGGTAAATACTAAATTTGGATGTAGGGTGGGGGAGATTAGAAGAAAAGATATAGGTTTTTAGTAGATAGGAAAGTCCATGGGTTTCTTGAGCATTACACAGACGCTTAAGGATATCAAGTTTGGGCAACAAAGGATGGGAGTTAGATTGCCAGATTCGAAAGAAAAACCGATCACATAAGTATTGTCTCCGAAGTGAGAGAGGAGGGTCAACACACTCAACCTGGAGGGCATTGGTAGGGGAGGATTTCATCGCACCTGAAACTATGCGAAGGCACTTGTACTGCACTTTGTCAATTTTCTCCAGAGCTGCTTTATTGCAAGGGTCTATAATGAAGGCAGCATAATCGAAATGGCTCCGGACAATCGCATTATATAGCAGTTTTTGTGAGTAAGGGTGGGAACCCCACCAAACACCCGACAGTGATCTGAGGACGTTGACACCCCTCTCACACTTCCGAGCCACATAGCTCATATGATGGGTACCTGATAACTTGGAATCCAATATCACGCCTAAGAATTTTACTTCACTTGATACAGCAATTGAATCTTCTCCAATAACGATGTCCACGTCAGGGACGTTGCGCTTCTTGGTAAATACGACTGCTGTACATTTTTGAGTGGAGAGGGATAAGCCATGTCGAGTCAGCCAGTCCGAGAGGTATCTTAGGGCCAGGTTCAGCTGGACATTTGTCTCTCCTAATGAAGAAGAAGCGTGGTAGAGTGCAAGGTCATCAGCATATTGTAAAATGTCGCAAAAGCAGTCAACGGACCGTTCAAGATCGTATGTATAGAGGCTGTACAGGAGAGGGCTCAAGACTGATCCCTGGGGGAGGCCTTTCCAAACAAATTTTGGGTGGTCTAGGGAAGATGATGGGGATTTTATAAATATGGATCTCTCCATTAGTAGGCTGCAAACAAGACGGGTAAGCTTCACTGGAATACTCAGCTGGCGCATTTTCTGCCTGAGCACAGGAAGAAGTACGTTGTCGTAAGCAGATGCTACATCAAGAAAGACACCCACCAGGTATTCTTTCCTCTTAAAGGCAATTTGGATGTCTGTAGTGAGTATCGCAAGGCTGTCCAAAGTACTCATGCCTTTCCGAAACCCAAACTGGGTTTTGGCTAAGATACCTTTGTTTTCGACTAGCCATTCGAGCCTGCACTTTATTATGTGTTCGAGAATTTTAGCCAAGGAAGAGGATAGGGCGATCGGTCGACGGGAGTTTGGATCACGAGGGTCCTTTCCGGATTTCAAAATAGGTACGACTATTTGTTTACTCCATGAGCTCGGAGTAACTCCGTACTCAAGGAAGTAATTTATCAGCTCCAAGTAGACCTGCTTGACCTTGAGGCTTGATTTTGAAAGAAACGAATATGGAATGCCATCAATGCCTGGAGTTGAATCGGATAGACCTGATAGAGCAGATTGAAGTTCGTCCATAGAGAACGGTGAATCCAATCTGTCTGAAGATTGTATAATAGACGGGGGAGGAGGAAGAGAATCATAGTGTGGGACATATGGAGGGGCCAGCTTGTCGCTGAACCCTTCGAGCCATACAGAGGGATCATTGGATGTGATGTTTTCGACGTTCAGAGATCCACGGAAACGTCGAATGTATCTCCACACTAAGGAAGGGGGAGATCTGGGGGAGAGACGTTCACAAAACCTGAACCAGCCCTGTTTCTTCTTTTTTTTTTGAAGCCTTTTAGTGCGAGCCGCAATGTGTTTATAATAAATAAAATTGTCCATGCTCATGTTTGAGAGATAAACACCCTCAGCATTATTGCGCTCGTCTATGGCCGTGGTACAGTCGGAATCCCACCAAGGCGGTGAGACTCTTTGGCATTTGCGAGTTTTCTTGTTTTTCGCTGAGGATGTCAATGCTCTCTCAAACATGTCGTAGTTGGCGAGAAAATTGTCACTAGTACAGGGCTGGATCAGGCTAAGTTTATCTTCTACTGATGAGATGAAGTTGGACCAGTCTTTCTCGCCAACCATGTACCTTGGAAAGGCACATGTGTCGGTAAGAATGCTGGACCTGTTGGGAATAGTGATTGAAATGGGAAAATGATCACTTCCAAAGGTATTTGGAAGGACCCTCCAGAATATTGATGATGAAAGAAGAGGAGAGCAGAAGGATAGATCCACTGCACTTTTAGGGTTTTGATGAGGATGGACTCGACGGGTTGGAGACCCGTCATTTAAAATGCAAACATCTAAGGTATCAAGCACGTCTAAGAGGGCGACAGAGAATGAGTCAGTACGATAAGAGCCCCAAGAGGAATGGTGGGCGTTAAAGTCCCCCATGATCAGGAGGGGATGAGGGAGGGAAGAAATTAAATTGTAGAAAGAAGGAAGAAGAGAAGGGTGAGGATCAGGGAAGTAGACGGACACGAATGTAACGCCTATAGCCCTAAGAGCCACGACGTTAAACTCCTGCCCGTGGGGGGGGATAGGGATAGAAGAAAAGGTAAGGGAACGCTTTACTAGCAAAGCGCACCCAGCATACCCGTCATCCCTGTCATCCCGCAGACATGAGTAACCAGAAACCCGAAAACGGGAACCCGGCACAAGCCATGTCTCCGAGATGGCAAGGACAGCGGGCTTGATGTCATCAATTAATGTGAGCAGTTCGCTTTTCTTGCTGTTAATGCTCTGAGTATTCCACTGAAGAACCCGGATCGGGTTCGCAGCCATTGGGGATGGGTTCAGAGCCATTGTGGCATAGAGACGAGATAACTTGTAATTTTTGGGCAACGTTGGGCGGTAGGGTGTCACTGAATTTAGCCAGCAGACTAACAACCAGAGACAAAAGGTGGTCAAGCAAATTGTCGTTAGGAGTGATTACACTCAGGGCACTTCCATTAGGAAGTGAAGAAGATGGAGAAGAGATGATAGCCTGATGGGCAAGTTTGTCGTATCCAGGACGAAGGGGAGACCTAGGCCTGCGTTGTGTGACTACAGTTTTTTTGTAGGAACGGTTGGGAGACTGGCCATTTGGTTTGGTTGAAGCAACTTCAGCAAAAGACTTTTTGCTTGAGGGTAAGCGAGCATCTGCCTCAGCAAATGAGATGCTGTCCTGCGACATAAGCACTTTAATTGATTTTTGCCTTGACTGTTCAGGGCAATTCTTGTCAGTTGAGGGATGATTACCAGAACAGTAAAGGCATGTTGGTTGGGGAGTATTGCACGATTCACCCAAGTGTGGTTGAGCACACTTGAAGCACCTTGGTTTTGAACGGCATTGAGCCTGGGTGTGTCCAAATCTACAGCAGGCATAGCATTGAATTGTGGGGTAAGTATACCTCACAACTTCTACTACAGCCCGGAAGGAGTAAATTTTCTCAGGTAGATATTGTCCCCTGAATGTAATCACTACATTTTGTGTTGGGACGTGTGTTGTTATACCTTCGTTGACCACCTTTCGGCTGAATCTGCGGGCTTTCAGGACAACCCCGCAGCCATGTGGGAGATCAAGGGAGTTGACAAAGTCATCTAGTGATAGATCCACCGGGACTCTTTTGGCAACACCCATTCGGGTTATGTTGTATGTGGGGATTTCAGCTTTAAATTTGTTTGGTGCAAGTGCGGGATGATGGACAAATTCATTGGCTGCCTTTGCGGTCTTAAACTCAACTGAGACTCTGTTTCTACCAGTCATTTTTACACCATCTCGTGTTATGTCAGCTACTTTGTTTTGATATAAAAATTGACCAAACTTGATAGCCCTAAGGGGGGCATCAGAAGCAGGATTTCCTGATGGGATCTCCTGACTAACATTAACAAGAAATGGACCTGCGTCTGTTTCGTCGTACACCTTGGTGGCGTCGAGGCTTGGGTGGGTATAGATAGTCTGGATGCTAGCGGATGCCAGATCTGGACTAACAATAACGCGCTTACCTTGCGTTTGCGGTAGTTGATCATCCCTGGGACGCTTTCGCGTCTCCTGGGACGGTTCCGTGAACATCGGGGGGGATAGCGGGGGTTGATCGGGTGTAAGCATTTCGCCATCAGGGGGATCCGGCGGGAGCCGGATCGGAGGATCCGAATGATGCTCCATTATTTAGAATGGAACCGACACTTTTAAAGAGAAGGGATTTATGGACGAACACAACACTAAACACTTACCAGCACCACAATTACGACAAAAAACAAGAGTTAACTGGTTAAATTGACCCAGAAAGGGGTCCAAGAAACGCGAAAATTGAGGAACACGTGAGCACCAACCAACGCGAACCCCGGAAAAAAACCCAAATGCCACTTATGGAACTAACAAATTTGCCTTACATTTTGACAGTGACAGTTGACGATACGCAACGTAAACGGCGGTTTCGAATCCTGTGCTCGGGCAACTGATCCTTTCAGGAGGTGATAGAGGAAGACATTTCCAGTCGATTGAACCCTTTAATGCATAATCCGAAACTTAACCATTTCTAAGATATTTTACTGTACTACCACAAAAAACTTTAAACACTGTTTAAGTAGTGCTTTACACTAAATTTGACAGATTTTGTACGCGTTTGACAGCGCTAAACATCTGTTAAATACTGTCTAAGTTTTTGTGTTAAAGCTCTTAATATTTAAGTTTTTAATTTTTTTTTGTCAAGTGCGTTTTCTTCGCCTTCTCTGGTTGTTGGTGATACCTAAATCGATTTGATATTGAAATACCTTACTTGAAAGCTTATAAGTTGACAATGTTTTTAAGCTGAAGTGCACAAAAAAATGTCATATGATTTTTTTATTATTTTTACGTTATGAATGATATATTTTTTTAAATGTTTTACTATTTTGAGGAATTGTCTCTAATTTTAGTCAAATAATGCACATAAGATTTTTTAAATTACTTTATTAAGGTGTCACTTATGCAAAACAACCAAAAAAGTTATTGAAATATAGCTAGTTATTTTTTGTTTCAAGCTTAAAATTTAGTATATATTGATGATGATGATTCTGTCCGACCGGATTCGGTCACGGCGACTGTTACGGCTGGGGAGGGCGTCGGTCGTGTGCCCTCATATGACTTATGTAGCCGATCTTGGCTGTGAACGTGCGGTTGCACTGGCTACATGTCAGGATTCCATTGGAGTAGTGGTATTGTATGGCAGCTGGTGGTCTACTTCTGAGTTCGTCACGTTTGGCATCAAGAGCAGCTCTTCGTTTAGCCTCAAACTCGAAGATGTTGGTGTTGACAGTATGCCGCCACACGGCTCGGTCCTCAGCTTGCTCTTCCCATGTCGTATGGTCAATTTCGCAACTCTTCATGTGGCGTTTCTGCACGTCCTTAAACCTAAGGTACTGCCCGCCCTGTTTGCGCTTCCCTTTCTGAAGTTCGCAGTAGAAAATGCGTTTAGCCATTCTCTCCTCGGGCATCCGTCGCACGTGGCCACACCAGCGCAGCTGACGTCTCATCAGGTAAGCTTCAATTCCCCCAACATTACAGCGACGCAGTATTTCCGTGTTTCTGACACGGTCAGACCATTTGACGTTCAGAATGTTGCGGAGGGATCTCAGATGGAATTTGTCTAGCGCGCGGATGTGCTTACGATATGGGCACCAGGTTTCGGCAGAGTAGAGGAGATTCGGGAGAACAATTGCCATATAGACAGCAATCTTGGTTGAGAGCCTGATGTCATGCGAGCGGAACACTTTGGCCTGCAACTTCCCGAAAGCTGCAGCAGCAGCTCCGATTCTGCTGTTGACTTCAGGGTCAAGATCGTATTTCGCCGACACAGTACTACCCAAGTACTTGAATTTGTACACTTGTTTCAGAGAGTTTTCTCCGAGCTTTATGTCGAGAGTCGAATTGACGGTGCCTTCTTCAGTGTCCATCGCCATGACTTCCGTCTTGCCAACACTGATTTTTAGGCCATACCTGCGACATGACTCGTCGAAATTGGTGATCCATTCTTGCAGTCCCTCTACTGAATCTGATACAAAGCACAGGTCATCGGCGTACATGATCTCTCTAATTGTGTCACAGGATACCTTGGTACGCGCTTTTAATCTGGCAAGGTTATAAAGATTCCCGTCTGTTCTGAATCGAATCTGGACACCGGCTGTTGAAACGCTTAGTGATTCATTCACTACCGCTGCAAAGTATAATGCGAACAAGGTAGGTGCCAGTACACAGCCTTGCTTTACTCCACAGGTGACGGAGAAGAAGTCTGATTGTTCACCGTCTGTACTGACGCAGCACCTCATGTCATCGTGCAGCAGTCGGAGAATGCGGACAAACTTATCGGGGCATCCAAGTTTACCCAACAGCATCCAGAGGGCTTCGCGTGGCACACAGTCAAAGGCCTTCTCAAGGTCAACGAAGCAGAGGAACAGAGGTTGACATTGCTCCCTACTCTTCTCCTGAAGTTGCCGCAGGCAGAAGATGGCCTCGCATGTGCCTCTTTGTGGGCGAAAACCAAATTGTGACTCAGGTAAGATCTTTTCAGAGACAGGTACAAGGCGATTGAGTAAGATGCGTGCAAAAATCTTTCCAGGCGTGGACAGCAGGGATATTCCTCGGTAAGAGTTGCAGTCAGAACGGTCACCTTTGTTCTTATACAGAGCACAGATCTGCGATACGGTGAAGTCACCTGGGACTTGTCACCTGGGAAATATCTTAGAAATGGTTAAGGTCGGATAATGCATTATAGGATACAATCGACTGGGAATGTCTTCCTCTATCACCTCTTGAAAGGATCAGGTCTACTTACCATTAACCCTGTAGTGTCAGAGCAAGACAGACATAGATTTAAATATACGTTTAAATGTTTCGTGTAACCTCAGAAACCGCACACAGTCGCAATTTATTTATTTATTTATTTATTTACAGAAATAGACACACCAACAGTACATTAGATAAAAAATTGTTCAGACACAGTATATGTTGCTTATCCTATCCATGCACCAATTATAGGTGTGCAACAGCATTCAAAAATTTTATCTTATAAATAACTAATTTAAATTCTAACATGCAATCATGCATACAATGCTTACATCTAAACTAAATTAGGTATAATATTGTACAATGAAATTTATATTGATTTGATTACAGAAAATAATTACAAAATAATACAAAAATTAATTACAAAATAATACAAACATTAATTACAAATTAATAACACCAATACAATAATTGACAGAAATTATATATATTATATTATGTCATAAAATATAATTTGAATGTAGAAATGTAGAAATAGGAGGTTTATATGTAGTTGAAATTAGAATTGATGAATGATTGATTAATTAAGTTCTATTTAGTTTGCAGCAGTTAACGTTTCCAAGAAAGTGGGGAGTCATTATAAATGTCCAAGCTCAATGTCGACTCGAGATCATTGTAGCTCATCTGGAAACGATTGAGAGGCGAAAATTTACCTAGTTGGGTACGGGAAAAAAGTGGAGCAAATGTTTTAATAACCTGACATTTACGGTGATTCAACTTCGGAACTTTAAAGTTGAGTCGAGTTAATAAATCTGGTTCCGTCAATTCGCCTCTGACCAGTTTGTGTAGACTTTTGAGATCCTGGTACTGTCTTCGTTGTTCAAGGGAACACATTTTAAAATACTTTAATCTCTCCTCGTAGGGAACGCGACTATTAATATCGGAGCTGTTGGTTTTGTACGCTAGAAACCTGGTAAAGGATCTCTGCACCCTCTCTAACCGATCTATGTGCACCTGGTATGTAGGGTTCCAAACCTGACTACAGTATTCGAGTCGAGACAAAACGAGAGCATTATAAAGTAACTTAAAACTTTCAATTTTTTTAAAACTCTTAGCCATGCGTTTTATAAATCCCAACATTTTGTTACTTGTATTAGCAACGTGCTCAATTTGACTTATAAAATTTAAGTTGGAGTCAAAAATTACACCCAGGTCTCTTATTGTTCGAACTTCTTCTAAGTTTGTACCATCTAAAGTATAGTTAGAGCAAACGGGACGTTTTTTCCGCGTAAATTTGATATGAAAGCATTTGCTAGCATTCAGTGTCATGCGATTAATAGTACACCATTTTTTTATATTATTTAAGTCAATCTGAAGTAGTTGAGAATCAGAGTCCGAATTAATTTGTTTATATAATTTCAAGTCATCAGCAAATAAAAGGCATTTGCTATGCTTAATAACTGAAACTATGTCGTTAATAAACATATTAAACAATAATGGCCCGAGGTGGGAGCCTTGCGGTACACCCGATGTCGAAAAATATGACTCTGAGTTAAAACCATCTTTGGCTACACGTTGATTGCGATCTGATAGATATGATTTAAACCAGCCCCACATCTCACCAGTAATCCCGAATTGGTAGCGCATTTTGTGTAAAAGCAGGTCGTGGTCGACCTTATCGAAGGCACTACTGAAATCCGTGTAGATTGCGTCGATCTGATTACCAGAATCAACAGTATGCGTAAGGTCAGACACATAGGTCAATAAATTAGTTGTTGTTGACTTTCTAGGCATAAAACCGTGTTGTAGAGGGGAAAGCAATAATCTGACATGACCATGTAACACCGGGTAAACAAGACTCTCGAAAACCTTGGAAAATATTGATAGGAGTGAAACTGGTCTGTAATTTCCCACAATGGAAGTATCACCTTTTTTATAAATAGGTACCACCATAGCTTCCTTCCAGACCTTAGGAAAAGTTGAAGTTTTCATTGACTGATTAAAAATTATTGAAAGGGGCAGAGCTAGACTTTTAGAACATCTTTTAATGAATACAGAAGGAACACCATCGGGGCCCGCTCCCTTACTGGCATCAAGAGAGGCGAGAGCTTTCAAGATGGATTTTTCTGTAAATTTAAATTTATGTATTGTTGAGCAACTGGATTCCGTGACAGTAAGGTCGGCAGATAGTGGAGCTTTAGGCAAGAATGTAGCGGAAAAATGCGTTGCAAAAAGATCACAAATTTCCTTATTGTTATCAGCAGTGGTGTCACCGTGACTCATACTACAAGGATAATCAGTTTTACCCTTACGTGTTTCCTTGATAAATGACCAAAATTTTTTGGGATTGTTTACAAGGCTACTCTCAACAGACTCAATAAAGTTTCTGTAGTCGGTCTTGATTTTGCTATGAACCCTTGATCGAAGCAACTCAAATTCTAACCGGTCTCGCGGATTATTTGTTTTCTTGAAAGTTTTACGCTTTTTCTCCTTTTCCCGTAGCATTTTTAATAATGACGAACTAAACCAGGAGGGATAAGCACCCGAATGAGACCTAGCTTTAGGTATGTTGTTGTTTATTATAGATTCAACAGAGGAATAAAATGCTGCAACCATGCTATCTACGTTATCACACGATTCCAGTAATGACCTCCACTCGACCTGGCTAAGTTTCTCATTGACAATGGTATAATCGGCTCTCTTAAAATTATACTTAGCGAATTTTCTAGGTCTAAGCACCTTATTATTGTTACAGCCAAGAGAAACCTCCAAATCCAGTGGAGGATGGTGCTTGCCGACTTTACAAAGAGGGTTAAGTGATTCATTCACAGTTGGTCCAGCAAAGCTACTTAAGATTAAGTCCAAAGTGTTAGAGTTGCTATTGAGCGTGTGGTTTAGCTGATAAAAATTATTTTGAGACATAAAATCAAAAAGCGACAGAGCTTTTCCCACATAGGATGTAGATGGATTACACCAAAGACCTGAAACGTCGCGTGTCCACTTAATAGCACTTATATTAAAGTCCCCGAAGATCATAACTTTATTCTTGTGGTTACATAATTTGTCACTCAACTGATCAAAAAACTTGTTATACACTGGCACATTAGAATCTGGAGGAATATAGACAGCACAAACGGTAAACAGTTCGCCACCCGAGTCGGTCACAGAAACCCACACATCTTCACAATAACTCTCAAGATTTCTTATCCTAGCAGACCTAAGCCGGTTTGATACCGCTATAAAGCTTCCACCTCCGTCACCCTTGGTGCTTTCCTTAGTTGTTCTGTCTCGACGATAAATAGTGTAATTGGGGTTTAGAACTTCAGAGTCAGTTATTCCGTCATGAAGCCAACTTTCCGTTACTATTATTATATCATAGGTGGAGGTTAATGATGCTAGTCTGAGATCCTTCAATTTAGTTCGAATTCCACCCATATTTTGATAATAGATCGTGAATGTATATGTCAGTCTATACGGACGCATTATTAAATGTATGATTAAAGTACTATTGGATCTTTAAAATATCATTGATGTCACGGATCTTTATCGCTTGAGCTGTGTCGTCCTTCCGCACGAAAATAAGTCCGTTACGCACCCAGATATGCTTATAGGACTTTTCGCGAACAGCTTTCCTTGCCGCTGCGTGAAGCTGCTTAGTGGATGGTGAGAGATGCTCCGATACATAAATAGGACTCTTCGTTCCTCCTAGTCCCAGGTGACTTGAGTTTAACTTTTCTTTGAGATTCTTCTTGTTGAAGCTTGTTACAGCTGCCAGTATTCCATCTCGTTGGTCAGTTGTGCGTAATTTAACGATCACATTACGTGGCCTCTCGCTAGACGGATTTAGTTTAGCTACCCTTTTGCAAGTGACAATGTCAGTATCCGATATCTGAATGGGGCACGATACAACTGATGCTAGCTGAACGACAGTGGATACAAGATTCTCGTTTTTAAATTCCGGGAGACATGACAGTTCCAAGTTACACTCTCGAGAATGCAGCTCGACTCGCGAAATCCTCGATGAGAGATCGGATAAAGTTAATTTTAATTTTTCATTTTCCTTTTTAAGCTTGCCAATTTCATCATTATTAGAAGTTAGTTGAGTTTGCATTTCGTCATATCTTTCGTTAAGAAAGCAGATATTTTTCAATATTTCGTCATTAGACGTCTTGATCTCGGTTAACTCCGATTTCAACATGGCACGTAGTCTAGTTGACAAAGACTCTTCCAGCGTTTTGTACCAAGAGGGAAGAGAGGACGGTGATTCACAATTAGTGGACACAACAATCTCACCTTTAGTTTCACCTTTACTTCTCGGTAGTGTGTTGACATGACTGATGTCCAAGCTCCCCGCTGCGTTTGATTGTGCGGGGCGGATGGGAGTGTTGTTGTTATCTCCACCTTTGGGTCTAGCACACTTACATGCCGGGCATACCCACTTGCTTTTAGACAGTGCTGGGAGTTTTTTATAGGCGTCGTCGGTTAAGCCAGCACAGCTGTGTCTATATTCACGGCGACAAGACGGCGTGGAGCATACTAGTGACCACTTAGGCACTAACGGACTACGACAGCATTCACAACTTTTGGACTTCTCAGAAGTGCCCGTGGAAGTAGCCGAGTTTTTATCCATGCTGAGTATGTATGAATATGAAGTAAGATCGAATCCGTATATCGACGGTATTTGGTGCCTCCCAGAGTCAAGACCCAGATATAGATGGCAGTTCCGCGTCTGCGACTAGTTATTCTATGGCCGTTGCCGCTATGACGTCGCCGCGCAGCGGGCTGCGAAGCGCGCACGCAGATTTGACCCGTATGCCGTAGCGCGCAGTCGTAGAATAGTTTGAGGTCCTCCCACCTACCCGTGTTTCGTTTTTGATGTCGATTCGATCTTCTATGGTATAGTGGTTGTTATTAAGAGTAATTACTCACTGTTTACAGGTCCCGGTGCTAAATAACAATCACTTTGAGTTAATATTAACGTTATTATTATAAATTAGCACTTGATACTGCGTATGCGCACGATAAGAATTAAATTAATAAAGGAGCGATTCGTATAGATGTTTACTGTTCTACCAAGATGGCAAAGAGATGATGATGATGATGATTATTTGCATGCAATGTGTCGTAACAGTTACAGAGCTAACTAAAGTTTAATACTTGAAAAAAAAAACTGCGACTAGTACTTATATTGGCTAGTCCGATTTGGAATGCGCCTAGAATGAAACGTAGGTACCTCGTTCAGTACGAGACTGCCACCAAACAAATGGCGCCAATTTTGAACACAAACTGAATATTCGCATTCGCATTCGCATTCGCGAATGTCGATATCAGATATTCGCATTCGCATTCGCATTCGCGAATGTCCAAAAACACACATTCGTTACATCACTAGTATATACTAAGCCGAAAGGGGTGACTCAGGGGGTCATTCTGAACAACTTTTGCTCGACTTTGAAATACTTATACGCGACTAACAAAATAGCTTCACCACAGAAACTTTGGTGGCCACGTGTCTTTTTACTATGGAGATCAAAAACTACCTACTTACTTATGTTAGTTTGACAAGGTGCAAAAGGTACCTACTGTAGCAAAACTGTAAGTATAGTTAATAGTTTACAAATCAAATTGAACTATAGTAACTAATATTTAATCTGTGACTTAACTTAGGTACCTACTTTAAAACATGTGTAAGGTACCCACATACCTACCTTAGTACTCTTACCTTTTATGAATCATTCAGTCCCCACTACCCACATGCAGGCGACAGGTGGCCCCTGCACACCTGCTGCACATTCCTCCCTCGCAGGGCTTCCAATCCATTCACTGCACCAACCCTACCAAATTACAGAGTCCCCAATGAACTGCAACCTCCGGCGCTATGAAAGCTTTTGTATTTGGTCAATGTCTACCAATCATGGGTTTGGGTTGTCTGATTTTGTTTTAACTGCCCGAAATCCTTTTGTTGTTGCCAAGCTAACCCTGTAGTTATTCCCTGAGGCTGCAGTAGTGCTTTTTTTGTAAACTCTATTTTATTGTTTTATCAAAATGTAGTTATGTAGATTTCCATACCAAACGATAAGCAGATGAGTACTGAATTTCCTGACTTAGATTCCGTTGCGTAAATAATATTTGCGCTCGGGTTTTCGGTGCCTGAAAAAATTGCAATAGTTATTTTATTCCCTAAATGCGATTAAGGTAGCATCCTGCAGCTAACGGCTTGTGATCTGTGTACGGCTGATTGTGATGGTTAGGTGAAGTTGAAGTTGAAGTACTAGTTAAGTAAGCACTACTTACTGAAATCATAGACAAATTCACTTAACTAGTCTCTACTGAAATTTTAAATTTACAGACATAGTTTACCATGTGCATGGGCTAACAGTAAAATTATCTGTTGGAAGTAAAGTAGAAAAAATAAAACTTACTAACAGTCTCCTTTTTTAGCAGTTAGTTCCTTGGTCCCTACCTAAATTACCTATTTTGAAAGAATCGGAAGTTATTAAGATGAATTTGTTTCAATTGTTAACTAAAATGGAAGGCAATAAAGATTTACTATGCTTTATGCTCTAAACATTTGTGTCATTCGAAACAGCTTATTGCTCAGCATTTTTTCATGACTTTGTTTGCGCCCGCGCAGAGGAAGTCAGAAAAAACTCCGGAAGGAAGTGCAATTTGTGTTCGACAAAGCCCCGGCCGGATGTCGGGCTATGAATAGAGATTTTGCCATACGTGTCCGCCGCCATCTTTGGCAGATGAGCGAGTGTTGAAATAATAAATCAAAACGGGCGTTTTGAGTTTTGTAGGGAGGCTCGGTGCGTGACAGATGGGTTGCCGGCCGGCTTAGAGCGCGCGGGCGCGGGCGGGGCGCGCGGGGGGCGCGGGGGACTTCCGGCGGCGCGGGCGCAGCGTGGGAACAAGCAGCGCGCACCCACCTACATCTCCTCGCTCAGATTAAACGACGCCCACTAATTAATAACGTTTGTCGCAATGAACATTGCATGGAGGTGTAAAAAAGTCAAATTGAAATGACTAATTAAGTCTACACACTCAGATTAAAGAATTATTAATCTTCATGTTTATTTTTGTTACAATAGTTTTGCGTAGGTAAACAAATTGACGATATAAGTTGAAATAAAATACGTACCTGGACTTTTGTAACGTGAAAATTAAAATACATACCTGGCTACTGATAACAAATAGCATGACAAAACATTAAGTACACCTAAGCAGGTAATCTCTATATGTAGACATTTTCTAGTTCCACTTTGACCAAGAAATAGCACTTACCCAGTAGTTAATACTTCATACTCTTGACAGGCACCTCGTGGATTCATGCTGCATGATGACGGTAGTTGGGTAGTTCAACTAGGTACGTAGGTAGGTACTCTTTATTCGGATCTCAAGAGGCCGTTGGCAAGATGGCGCGACACCTGGCAAGACAGATGCTCCCCATTCCATTCAGGCCGAGCTAAATATCATCAATGGCGAACGAACTTCGCTTCCATTCATGATTTCCTTTTTTATTTCGTTCAACATGTGCTCATGGCCAGCCGCTTTTGTAGCCAGGTAGGTAGGTACCTAGCCGACTGACAAATTTATCAGAAATATCTTCAAGGAAGCACGGTGAGGCATGTCACGCAAAAAACTTATACACTTACCTAAGTACTTTATTATAATTAGGTGCATGCTTACTTAGTTTTTGTTCATATGTTTACTTATTAATTCTAATAGTATACCATTCCATTCCATTCATTAATTTAGTACTAACTTGTCGTGTCTAAGTACTCCTAAATCATGCTTTAACTATTTGGTTTTCCTTATTCGTTGTAACACTTGTGTCAGCTATGGTTCCTAGCTGAGCTATGAATATGCGATGTGGTGTAGAGATGGCGTGTTATGGAGTCATCCAGTTTGTAATTACCGTGTGAGCTCATTTTCATAAAACTCATTCACGTCGATCCGCAATTTTCTTTAATGAAGCGACGGTGGAGACAGACGGAGCAAGGGGGGCACTCACTGTAACGGAACTTACATAATTATGTACCTACTTATCTAGGTACTCTAGGTAGTTTATGTACTTATTGGTAAAACGCATAGTGTATAAGCAGTTTATGTACCACTATAATATAACAACTGAGGTAATTTGGGTACTATTTATCCTCCTGACCCCGAGAGGTAAAAATGTATACACTGTCATTAAATTTTTAAAAAATTAAAATTTTAACTTTTGAACTGTTTTGTTACTTTGTCAAAGAACATTTTTTTAAGGGATAGGTACTTTATAAAACTTTAAAGGAATAACAGGGATACTCCATAAAACTTTTAATATATGTATTTTTAAACTATATACATATATTATTTTCTTTCAATGTCCTACTCATAGCACGCCAGGTGTCAGGAGGCTATATGGGTAAGGTGCTCTTAACGATCTCATCAGGATTTGATACTTTGCAAAATATAGCAATAAGACTCCTATGACGTTTGTTTGATGGGCAGATGTTTAAACCTGGGGCAGATGCTTGAAGGTGTTTCAAATTAGAAATTGGGGGCAATTCAGACAAGTTTCGTGTAAAATTTATTAGGACCAACAAAATAATGAATGAAGAAATCCAAAGAGGGAGTTGAAACAGACCGTTTCAATCCATTCACAAGCAAGAGCTAGCCAAGCGCGTAGAAAGTGGACCGGCGTACTTGTATATCAATTAGTTTAAGTTCCCGCTAGTTTACAACAGACTTAACATTGCTTTTATGAATGGAGGGTTCTGGCAAGTTCCGGCGGGGGCTCCCACGCCTGCACATGGGAAGTGTCTGCTCCAGGAGGGAATAAATAGAAGGCAAAAAACCGGTGCGTTACTTCCTGTCACCGGATAGCTCCGCTGTTCTCTGTCCGCCTTAGGGTTTCGTTTTTCCCGACCTTTTTCTGTTCCCGGGAAACGGGATTTTTTTTCAAGATTTCCCGGGAATTCCCGGGAAACGGGAATTTATTTTAAATGCTTGGTTTTGCTATTTTTGCGTATTAAAAGTCTATTAAAACACTTACAATTTAATCAAATATATTTTTATCACTCGTATAGGTAGAAATAAGCAACAGTCAGATAAATTAACAACCAAAATTATAATTATTTGTTTTACATGCCAAATCATTTGTTTTTCCTCATTGTAAATTAAACAATAACCATTTTGAAAATAATATTATTATGACATATAATTAAAATAGAAAATTAATTACACATGTTTTAGAAAAAAATATTCATTCAACGATTTATCGCTCAACCTACTTCTTATTTTGGTTTTTTCTATGCGTTAGTAATTTTATAAAAAATAAAAGCGGACACACAACGGGGACATAAAAAAAATATGACAGGCGTCACACTAGCGTTAGCTTTTACATACTCTTAGGTCACATATGTAAAAGCCGATCAATTGTTTGGTTTTCGGTAGGCGGTAGGACCAGCAGATAAATAAATATGAAAATATTGAATCAGGAAGAGGTGAAACAAGGTGATGTAGATGAGTCATTTATCTTTGCAATGCAGCTGCGCGAAAACAATAACACGTATGATTTTCCAATAATTTACAACAAAACCGAGTTTCTGATCGTAGACGACAAGCCTGCCGATATTTTTTTTTGGTTTAAGGTAAGAGAAACAGATAAATAAAGATGAAAATAAAGCAAAGAATCGATTAAAAACCAAACCCGGGAATTCCCGGGAATGCTATTTTTTTCCCGGTTTCGGGAAGGACAAATTTCCCGGGAATTCCCGGGAACGGGAATTCCCGGGAAGACGGGAACGAAACCCTAGTCCGCCTCAACTGTTGCCTATTTAGTGCTTCCGTTCGTTAACTATACATTCATTCATCGGTTCTCGGCTAGCAGCAATCTACGCCGGCTGTTATTTGGACCGATCGCGAGCTTTCTAGACTTCATTTGTTTTTGAGACTTGCGAAACAACCGAAGGTGAAATAGGGGTGAAAGTCAGGGCAGGGCTGCATTCAGTGACGCATGCCAGCGACAAGGACGGGGCGGCGGCGGCGGCGGCGGCGGACGGAAGCAAAATGAGAATGGCCGCAACGGAGTCAGAGTCGGAGTTCATTCATTGATGTTTCCGCGAGCGGCCTCAATGGCGCGCGGCCCCGACTGCGCCACGATAAAAATAATCAATTCACAGAAAAATGCAGACGTTCATTCAGCTACGCTAGTAGCTATGATAAAACAATGACTAGCCAGTTTACTATATAATTTTAGAATGATTAGGTTAAAATGTGGAATGCTGTAAGCAATTATTTAATTTTGAATAGCTCGTGGGATTTTCACAAACAATACCCTACTACGTCATACGGAATAAGCGAGATCAGCCATTAAGTTAATTAATCCGTACTACCATGTCGTGTTGAAGCTTTATGATAGTTGGGGGACACCCCCTCTTGCTGGCTCCTGTTTTAGGTGACGAATCAGAGCCAGCCGCCCACATACTGTGTGACGTCACAGGCTGTTTGTCACAGCAAATAAAATTCCACTCTGGAGATTAAACAGTAATCCAGCTTCAGTCGCGTGACGTCAACGCCGTAATGAGGCTACAACTGTCGACACGAGAGACTCGGAGTAACGCTAATTAAAGCCATTGGATTTTAAGTTTATTTTGGGATAAGCACAAACAAAATACAGTTTTCTATCTGTTGATGATCATTTTTGTATAAACGAAATCAATATCAAAATATGAAAGGATTTCAGATGCACATCATATTTATCGGTGGCCAACAAATTAAAATATACCTACTTCAGTAAGCCTACCTATCAGATATGATGATGAAGTGATGACTTACGTACTTACTACCTAGTAGGCAAGTCACATGATCTGTATCCAGAAAGCTCTTCGCTGTACGTGCAGCGCCTCTCCGGTTGATGCCTATAATAGATAGATACCAAATGAGGACGTTGATAAGAGTCTTCATTCATTGTTCCAGTCGTTCATTTAGCAGTATGTCAAGTAGCAACTACCAAATAGTTTCATAAACAGAATCTCGTGTTGCCCCGCCGTTTCCGTACTCCGGCAATAATAGTTGTTGAAACGTGCGACATTTACGCAAACAGCGTCAAATAGATGATGTTACTTCACTACTTCAGAGCGGTGAAGAATACAAGAGTTATTGAATGTGTTCGTCCGGCGAGCGCGGCAAATGGGAGCGGAAGCCCGCGGTTAGTCCACTTCCTGTTTCCTGCGGGGCCGAGCGCGCCCGAGCGTGCCCGACGACGCCCGAGCTCCCCCGACTGACGCCGACCGACTACATTCGAAAACTTTTTCTTGTTTGTGCGGCACAGGATGCAGGACGTGCAGCCAAATGGGAATGTTACGAAGGGGGAAGACAGGAATGAGACCTTAGGATGGAACTTATTTATCGAAATGCAGAAGAATGGCGTAGTTTTTTAACCTAAGAATAAACACTCATGTAATAATAGGCTATGTCTGAAAAAATTGAACAACGCTCATAATTTTTCTAATGATAGGAATAACCCTCCGTATCATCCTAAAAAAATTTCAGATTTTTCCTATGCGTCAGTAATTTTATTAAAATAAAAACATTTCAAGTTTCACAAAACGGGGATATGATGGCACTTCAGGACTTTTTCCATCGTCTCTATAAAAATATATGGGCAATAAAAAAAAAAATTGACAGGCGTCAGCTTTTACATACTCTTTGGTCACACGTCTATCCATAGACCTACAACGTCCAATCAACGTCACATCAAAACCTGTCATATTTTTTTTAATGCCTATAGAGACGATGGAAAAAGTCCTAAAGTGCCATCATATCCCCGTTTTGTGAAACTTGAAATGTTTTTATTTTTATAAAATTACTGACGCATAGGAAAAATCTGAGATTTTTTTAGGATGATACGGAGGGTTATTCCTATCATCAGAAAAATTATGAGCGTTGTTCAATTTTTTCAGACATAGCCTATTTAACGTCTTTCTGGTCCGTTAGAGTTTTTGATATTAAATGCAGTTAAGAGCACAAAAACGGCAACTGCCAAGTTGACCTTAGCTCCGCGCACCCTGGAGACAGGAATAAATCGATTAAAGAACGCTAACCGTCATGGCTGCCGGTGGCTGGCGCAGCACGCACATTAATTACCTTATTCTTGGGTAGCATTACGAAGTACGAGCCAGCACGGCGAGTCACCGAGTCGCCTACGCCCCGCCCCCGCGTCGCCCACGCAAAGCCTTCCACATCAGCCTCCCATCGACAACTAAGCTTATCTTTGAATTTCGAACACAATCTGCTCGAAAACAGCGACCGAAATAACAGATTTGCAAAGATAATTGGGTACTTAATTGGACATCCTGCGAAAACGCACGCTGACACAGGGCCTCAGTTTTGAATGTGGTCCTTTTATGACCTGTGCCAAATGCATCAGCTTTAATATTTATATTTTCTAAAATGAATTAAGGTTAAGTATTTATGTAGATATTTACAAAGACCTAATAACGGCGGTGCATCTTTGGCAAAACGAAAGCAACAAACAACTAAAAAATATTTTTCTAATATCTACTGTCTAAAATTTGCCAATAAACATGAATCCACCGAATCCACGTGCCGCACCCCCATTAACAAAGCTGCATTTGCTGCTGCAGCTCAACTAACAACATCAACTGCCACCAAGCACGATATAAAACCAACTTTGCCAACATAACACTAACCGCCCAGTCCAGAGTATTCTGAGCTCAAGAAGGGGGTGATTAAGGGAATCCTCGTGCAACTTGGCGTAGTTGTGTGGGGTGTCGGAGGGCGGGACCGGCGGCGGGGGCGCCTCACCCCACGGCTGCCATTCATGCGGCCCGTTTTACGATGATGCCAGCTCAATGGGCAACGCAATCACGCTCAAGGGCGACCCGCCGATATTTGTGTCTTGAGTCTTTTGTGAAATGGAATTGCAATTCATGATCAATGTTGAGTAGTAGGCTTACCAACCTATTTCATGAGTATTAGAGTAGGATAAACCGGATGCCCTCTCCCTACCATGTTGAATGTGCTTCGGCTATGTGTGGCGGAACAGCGCTGATTATTCAAATAGAGCCATAACTTCGGCTATCACAACATGATTTCCAATATTAGTGCCATTTATAGGTATGTTGGGAAATGAGAGAAACTGGAAAGGTTTGGGGCCCGGGGCGGGGCAGGGGGGGCGGGGGGCGCGTGGGCGCTGCATGAATGAACGGAGCGACACGCAACCACTGGGCTGCCTGTTAAAATGTAAATTCTAGCAACACGCCCGATTATGAACGATACAGATTATCGAAGATACTATCACCGCAAAATAAGCTTTACTTTAACTTTAAAACTTTGCAAAAGTACTTAACCTAAGAATCGAGGTACTATCGAACAAAAAAGTGAGTTGCCACTTTTAAAACAAATCCTTTGCAATCCCAAATTTGCCTTTGCCTGTCTTTTTAACCAACCCCATTATTTTGAATTTCTCCCTTTGTATTATTTATTGCTTTCGGACTTTCGCACCTTTAAGACAATGCAATGTTGTTTTGTGTTTACACATCTGGTGGCAATAGAGACAGTAACTTTTGGTCAACTTGTACCCCATTGGTCAAGAGCGAGTTATTGATGGCTGATGCCTGCAAAGGAAAATGATCCTTAAGGGGGTCCACACTTTTTTGTTCGATAGTACCTGATTATGTATATTGAATCGGTTCGGTCATCGGTAACGCAGGTTAGCCGACTTTGCAGTACTTACCTATACAGCCATCAATGGCCAACTTATACTTACCCTGCCTTTGATAGCAAATTGAACAGTTCGTTGTTGATGATCTGATCACCTGGTCGGTGATGACTTGGACAATGCCGTGTTGTGGCCGCCGGATCCGGGAGAAACATATCGACGCATCAAATGTGCGCTAGTGATGCGACATCCGGGACGGGCTTCGGCCTGCTCCGTGTGCTGGAGTGCTTACTGCGAGTGTCTCGTTAGTGGTCCATAATAGTTACTAGTGCCACAACGACAAGGGATAAGTAGTTAAACGATTTTGTTAACCAAATTTTTAAACATAGGTGCTTAAGAACATAAGCAATTTTGATTTTGACTTGCAATTTGTGCACACTATAGCTTATAATAGCCAGAAATATAAGTAGTTAAGCATATTTTGGATCTTAACATGTTATTTTTTCAAATCATGACTGAAAACTTACAGTGCGTCAGAAACCTGCTAGGTTTTTTATGCCCACTACGGTACCTCGACTGAAAAAAATTAATATAAGTAAATATTATTATTTTATTCCTTTGAAAATAACATATCTTAGTACTATTTAGCCGAAAGCCGTATGCCGCACGGATGGCGGACGTCCCTACCCTCGGCCGCGGTGACCGGACGCGCGTCCGGTATGCGCCGGCCACATCCGTGCGACCGCCGGTTCCTCCGCACTATTTGTACATAGAATACTGCTCGGCTATCCCTCTATTACTCGAAAATCACTCCTTAATCCTTAGAATGTCTGTAGCCCTAAGCTCCACAGGGGAGTAACGGGACTATAAACACAAAAAACACACACAAACCTTAGCATGCGTGAAAGGAAATGTCGAATAGATTGGTATGATATTTTTTTATCTGGCACTGTCTAGTGTCATGTCCACTCTTCGACTCTACAGAATGTTGCTAAAGTGGCCGTGCCTGTAGTAAGCCGAAATAAGGCAACCCCTTCAGTTTAATATAATACCCACCCCATTTTAACTCAAAGTATATTCATTAGCTCCAGCTAATATTTGATGATCAGACGTAGTTACTCAAGTACACACATTTCCTCTGGAATCCACGATGAGTCGCGGCCGCCCCATCCGCGTTATTCCTTGTCATATCCCACAATGTATTTATGTCGTGATCGCGAATTTCTCCCGATTATATTTAGAACAAACTTGCAGGGAGCCAGTGAGTACGCGGTGTCTATTCTATTCGCGACATGTAAACTAATACTGAGACAGAGTTTGTGTGCAGACACAACAACTTATAATTATACTTAAAATGATTTAAAGAGAGGTGGACTTTTGAAGTTATGATTAGTATCCGGTTTGTAATTAACAAATTGATAATGAAAATTACGCCTGCGGGAAAAAAATAAGGCTACCTAGATACTTATTACCTAAATATTTATACTAAGGACATCGAAATAAAATGGGGCGTTTTCTGTTTTATTTGGGGCCTTGACATCTAGCTACTTCACTATTAGGTTTCTGCCACACCTTAGTACATTACCTACTACCCGCTGCATAAATTATAAATGCATCTCAAATATTGTAACCAGATCTTCCAATCATTTTTGGAATAAATATCTTGTAATTCGGCACCATAGCAGCTATTGTCTGTCAATAACAAGGAGGCGAATACCTCGTCTTGTCTGACCCGAGCTTCTGCTCCTATCGATCATGCAGGTAACTTGATTCTGAAGCCAGCCACACACTATGTCACTGTCAAAACTTGCTATTTATGGATTCGATGTGCTGACCTTTGCCCTCTGCGGCTGCGGTAGGATGTGGACGGTGGGTGGATGCATCAAAAGTGCTGCATCAAACAGCTGTAACTAGGTAGCTACTTTAGTACCTTCAATAAATTTCTGATTCAGATCGGATTCGGAGATTCGGATTTGGATCCGAACTCGTGAAATATGTAGGTACACTTATATCCTGGTGTACTTACCTACCTACCTAGTCGTAAAACTATGGTAAGTACCTACCCAGATAATTTTACACATTCATCATGCGAATCCTTTCAAATTCAATCCTTACCATACTCAGTTAATTAGATATAATAATAATTGTTAGAAATAAGTACTTAATTGACTTTTTAATATTAGTTACTTATTTCGAGTTCATTCAATGTAGACTTGACCATAATTTCGTAGCTTAAGGAGGGCTACAGTTTAAAAAGTTTGGATAAAAAACTAAAACCTCGTTGAGGCGGAGGCTGCGGCAGGCATTCCTGACCAGTGACGCACCGGCTGGCTCGAGTTTCTTCAAACGTGGACGATTCCTTGCGGCTTCATTCAAATATCGAAGAAGATCGTCATGCAGGAAGTTTGTATTACTATAAGATCAGGCCTATTTATCTAAAATCAAGGTGCTATTGGTGTACTCACCTCTGTGTATTTTATAGGGGTTTTAATTTAATTAAGTACGTTTACCTTGCTATTATTGCGTATGGACCAACCGTATAGTGGCTTTTGTTATATTAAAGGCCTACCATCTTACTGTTATAGTGTATTGGTATGCGTTTGTTCTGTAACTAATTATTTTATGTTGGAATTTATTGTCTTTAGTGGATACTCCGGTGAAGTGGCGCATTCTTGGACAATGACACAACACCGCCTATTGTCTCATAGGGGCGGGCGGTGTCGGAAATGAGAGATAAAATTCAACAGCATAACTTAAAACAATCGTCTTTTAACAATATTCCTATGACGACGAGATGAAAAAATAAAATTGCAGGAAGCTCAGGAATTTCACGGAACAGAATTCAGTAGCTTGATTAATTAATGAAGGTTTATTCAGGTAACTATCATTAACATATTATTATATTTGCAGAACGTATGCTGTTGCAAAATAATCAACCTCTAAATCTTCTTTAACCAAGAAAATTGTTGTTTAAATTGCTAAAAATGTTTCATGTCCGTTGCTCCCTCGGCGCATCGCTGCAACTAGGCCCCGATAACGTGGGGTCAGCGGGCAGGAAGCGGCTCTTCAAACAACCCCGGCCCCCGCCTGTCCCCGCCCGGCCCCCGCCGGCCCCCGCTGCCCGGCTGATAATGATAACGCAGTATTGGGTAATCGCGCTGATGAACACTGCCACACGACATATCTCCTGACACACAAACTCTGCATAACTCACGCGTGGTGACTACATTCATGTGCATCAGTAAATACTACGATATCAACTGCAATTCATTCATTAAAAGTAACCTTTGGGATGTTAATTTACCCAGTTAGATTACTGTAAGTATTGTACTTATCCACCTAATTTTATCGCATCGCAGCTGACATCATAGTAACTAAGTTAGATGTTTCTGTTTATCAAGTTTTAACTCACTGTGAATCTGTTTCTGTAAGTTTCAGAATGCGGCATATGATTGGCTGCTACTCAATCACCCAAGTTCATGCTTAGGGAGATGGACTCAAGTGAGAAACTGGGCCTTATCTGTAAGGATGACATGCAATGAACTCAGCCTAAGTATTCATTCTTCTAAATATTCAATATTTTATAGTATCAGTTCAGTCACTTGAAGGGGAACCGAAGGGATAATGAAGGGAAATATAAATGCTCATTCGAATACCATTTAACATTCTTGACGTCAAGCCAGCACATAAACAGTGTCGGTTGGACAAAACCATAAATCGATTCATTCATAACTGCGTTCCACTTCATCAGTCAATCGTTGATAAATAAAAGATGGCGGGCCCGTGTGCTCGGCGGGAAACGACGTCGGTGACGTCAGACGAGACCAAAATATTAATTAAGTAGGTACCACTTTTTACCCTGCTGTGTAGTACCTACCGGTACCTACACAGTACCTAATAGACTACTGGCTATCACTTAGCACATTGAATATGGCTGGTTTACTGCGTTGTGCACTGCACTGTTTTTCTGGATACAGATAGATCTTAGTGTCATATTTAGGTACTTAAATAAGTATACATTCAGCTAGCCGATTCATACATTCAAACATTGACTGTTTCTGCTATTGAAGCTGTTTCCAAGTTGTCAGTAGTTAGTACCCACCCAGTGGGTATACCCACCTAACCTCCACCTAACTTACCAGTTTTGGCTCGCATACCTAGCCAAGTATGCCAAAGCCGACCAACCTACGTAGCAACTCCCACACTCACTGCCTTTCGGAACACATTCATTCATGTTCTGTCTTATCTAATAATAATAAATAATATCGTTTAAAGAGATGAAGATGTACCTACACTACATAGATAACGTAACTAAGACATGCTAAAAATAAGACATTTCGATCAGATAATCGCTAAACTTCGTGAAGAGTAGCTTTTTGGTCTTACGCCTAAATACTTAGAATTTTATTTGAATTAACAATCTTGACAAATACTTAGTTATAATGTTATATTTTACCGTAGACCTTAAAATGTACAACATATAAAATACTTTAATTCTATAAGTTGGTCTGCAAGTGCAGTAAGCAGAGCAGTAAAGTTGATGGCCGTTTAATGTAAGCGTGTTGGTGCAAACAAGTTTTTACTGAGCCCCTAGAGTCGTGGGACCGATGCTCTGAACGCTTTCATTGATCAAGCCACACTGGATAGGCAACTACTAAATACTCGACTTGTTTCAAGCCAGTTTCACGATACTTATTATAAAGTACATTTTCACACGGTCAGCGGTGATGATGTGTCGCTGTCGTATGTAAAAGGAAAATTACTAAACGCTGTTAATTGATGTTCAGCTACTATTGCTGACAATCACACCATCTCCTGAAAGAAGTAGGTGGTGGCTCGAAGTCTTTAACTCTTCATGGTGATGAGTTGAGTAACACTGGAGGCCCGTGAACGTGGGAGGTATAGCCGTTGCCGCATTGTTCTAGTTCAACGCCCATCAATCCTTCGACAGTTCCACATCTCTCAAAGTTGTGAAATTGATTTTCCAAATGCTCTACCCAATGAAGTACTGTAGTTAACTACCAACTTACCAAGTCCAACTAGAAGCAGAGACCAGCTTATTAATGTACGCCATTATTATTTGTAGCACCACTATTGTCGGATCAATAACTCAACACCTATGTGTCAAAATTAACTTCGAATCGAATGGCGGGACATTACTCAGTACGAGTTAATAACACCGCAATAATAATAATAAAATGTAACGGTAATGGTTGCAACAATTAGTCTTAGTGCTAATTAGAGCAATAGTTACTGTTATGGAGGACAGTGGCAATAGTAACTGTCCTAGTCCGGTTCATTAGGAGCCATTACATACGGGCGGTTCAACAGCCGCTTCAGTGATTTACACAGAACAACCTGGACTTTGTTGGTGGGTTGGTCTGTACTGGTGGGTGCTCAGAACAAGGCCTAGCGACATGCAGGCCGATGCGGTGGGTGAGACGTGGGTAGTAAGTACATAACAGCACTTTCACACCATCGGATACGTGGGCAGACTCACTGTTGCTTCACAGCGATTTCTGCGCAATCCATTCGAATATCTACCTACATTTCTGAGGGCTAACCTAGAAACCTGCTTGTACTTTCGTAGTTTGGCGAGCTGTCGATGGAAATAATAAATGTACCTACAATATATTCCCGACTGTTGTGTAGTAGTCCCATTAAGCTGTTATCAGGATTTGTGAACAGAACACTAATTGCCAGTAGTCATTAGCAGATAAGGCATAATGTAGGTATTGTTAGGTCGGATATCGAGTGACGGACGGGAAACGGGCAGGAAACAGCTCCAGTTTCTGCTGATATCGACGTTTTGTCGAAGCACTCATTATTTTTACTGTTCACTGATAAACGAGACCGCTGCAGTTATTAATTGGTGCCATGTGGTTTCGTAATTGTGAATGAGGTTGTAAGTACCTCTACATTCATTGGGGTAGAGTGCTGAAGTCATGAATTTAAAACCGTATATTAGTAACAATATAACTACCACTGTGTTACCTACTAATCGAGTTTGTTTTAATGTCACAGCTTATGCTTTATTACTACTTATAGAAACAAGTCTCATGTTACTTATATCTTACTTACATAAGTACTCGCTCCCGGGAGGGTCTTCCGGCCATCAAACCATGACTGGGGAAGAAACGGTATGTCCGCATCTGTTGTTTTCATTTAAATGTGCGAGCATGCGGTAGGTACATAAATATAACTATCCCGATCTATTTACTATTTAGACAGGTAGGTACTTTCTATCTTATAACTTTCAGGTTTTAGGCGAAACGAAGCATATAGGAAAACTCTAGTTAGGGTTTAAAAAGCATTGTATGATTTTTTTTCACAAAGCCAATATTAAAGTAGTCTTTGCAAAATCGCTTTCATGACTTTTTAGTTGGACTGTAGGTAACTGAAGTTATATCAAGGACTTTGTATAGTTACATTGATTGAGGTATGAAAATTGATCAGGGTTTTCAAACTTACCAACAGATGGCAGTGTTGACGTTTACTGTTCATACTCCTACGAATCTACAAGATGCTAGAATTTTAGAATATTATGATCACATGATGAAGGCAAGTATTTAATCAGATTCCATCATTCGACAACTCTGTAAATTATGTTTTGTTGAGCTCCAATAAAATTATTATTAATTCTTTGTAGTTTCAGAATAATAACGACCTCGCACTGTGTCATTTGTTCTATGGTCTTTCTCTGCATACACCATACACTACCGCAGTACCGCACACTCGCGCTTTTTTTGCTGTCAATCAAATGTCATGTCATGTCATCTGCAGTTATCAAAAACTTTAGAAACCAAACGAACTGAAAATTTATTATTTTATTCTTTTAAAAGTATCTTTTGTGTGTCTGCATTCAAATTTTACTTTGATTATGTGTACTTAATTCAGTTTATAGTTTTAATAAATGGTTTAAACATGGTGTAAAGTACGTAGGTCGGTATTTGCTACCACCATCGAAGTCTACTTCGATGGCTACCACATCTGCTATCAGTACAGAAAGGCAGCGGGTCATCTTGGGGGTCCTTAAAATATAAGTAAGTTTGCATTTTTTATGTTATTAAGTATACCTTTCACAAGAAAACCTATGATCCTAAACCGTATAAATGATGCGTAACAGCAGCTGCAGCATCAAAGCTGGCTATAAACTGAAAGATTCATTATAATCAACTTAACCATCTAAAACTGACTATGATTTATGATTTGCTCTATTGAATGGATGTATTTATTTAGATGAATTAACATTCAATGAAGTTTGATGTTGTTATGTTACTAATAATGAAATTGCAAAAAACTGCTTGAGTTGGAGCTACAGATATCTTTGACAAAATATGGTAGCAATGCAGCATGTTCGAAGACCCATACAAATTGTGTGTTTTTTAAATTTCGAGACTAGGCATAGGTGCATGATTGAATGGTTCCACTTACACCATAAAATATCAAGAAAATCATTTACAAAAACACCAATCTTGGTAGGAGCAGATAATCACAGTTTGAATATTTCTAGAATTCTATATCTAGGTATCAATGCTTTATGTATGTAGGTATGTAAGGTTTTGAAAGTTATATAAGATCAAGAAACAAGATCTATGATAAATGATAATGATAATCCATGGTTGAAATATGCAATAACTATGAAGCAGCTTCAATGCAGCTGGTACTAGGCTGCAGTAGTAGTAGTAGCAGTGGGCTGTTGTGCACCACCACTACATCATTACTCACTACTTTTGTAGCCCTGTTCTCTAGAATTACTTATGGACTGTGGAAGATTAGGAGGATATAGAAAAAACAAGCATAATGTAGTAAACATTCGTATCTATAATATAATTGTTTTTTATTTACAAATAAATACAAATTCAGTTAATAAATAAATGGTAGATTATCTACATCTTAGTAAGTATGCTTTTATGTATATCTCATTTTAATCTGTTCCGGGTTTATTTAAACCCAAAATACTAACGTAACGTTTTCTTATGACACGTTCGGTCTCAAGAAAATTTGAGACTATCGGCGTTCGGGCGACACGTTCACGTACATTCACACTATACAACTATATTTACAAGTACTGTATCGATCACACTGCCGGGAGCCGTTCACTCACCCGGACCACAACACTGAGTCCACCCCGCAGGTCCGAGCGCCAATAAATATTTGTACAACGCGCGCGCGCCCTCTGCCGGCCGTCGGGGCGCTCGCGGGCGGCGGGACTAGATAATACTGGACAGCGGCGGCGGCGGCGGCTCCGGGCAGCGGCAGCCGGCGCGGCGGCAGCGCGCGTACAGCGCCGCGCCCGCCGCCGCCAGCCCGCGCAGCGGCCAGTACAGGCACAGGCACGGCAGCGGCAGCGCCAGCGCCGACACGCACGCCAGCCGCCCGCCGCGCGCGCACGGCTCGCCCGCCTCCTCCTCGCCGCTGCCGCAGTGGTACAGCAGCGCCTTCACGCAGCACATGCACGACGCGTAGTCCACGCACGCCTCCGCGCTGCACAGACACGAGCCGCACAGCCAGCGCTGCGGCAGCGGGCGCGGGCGCGCGCACTGCTCGCAGCGGCAGCGCCCGCACGAGCCGCACACGATGGAGTCGGCGGCGGGCGCGCGCCGCTTGTCGGGCGCGGCGGCCGGCTGCGCGGTCACCGGCTTGAGCGGCGCGGCGGCGGCGCGGCCGGGCGGCGCGCGGCACGGCGCCTCCACGTAGGGGTTGCGCTCGCGCTCGGCCTCGGGCCGCGGCCGCAGCAGGGACACGGCGCGGCCCGGCGGCCGGGGCTCGCGCGCCGCCGGCGCCCGGGGCGCGCGCGCGGCCGGCTTGGGCGGCCGGGGCGGCGCCGGTCCGCCATACTCATCCATCGAGTCCGGCTAACGGCTCTCCGGGCCGTCGCCTTCTTGTTCCCTCATCGTCCCCACCTGCGCAACGGAAACGAAACACGTTAACAAACACTTTAATGGAAATGTCAAAGTTTAATAGCATACAATAATTCATCACATACTCATACAAACTTACACTATTCATTCATTCAGCGATTGTGGAACGTTTATTTTTGTAGCAAGGTGCCTAGTAGGTATGTATAACTATGTATTAATTATCATGATGTTCATGATCATGTGTTATTTATGATAATTCCGCATACTTACGATCAGTACCTACCTGCATACGATACTTAGTTAGGTACTCTAACATTGACACAATGTTACCATTACTTATTGTTTTATACAATAGAGTACTAAAATATCGAATTGAATCTTTGATAGGTTCGTAGTTGTAACTAGACTACCTTTATAAGACAAGTCTAGCAAACAACAAACTTTATAAGTACTAATAAAAAGATCATGTGACCAGCCACAGCCAGTTTAGTAACGAGCACAGTATTTTAAGTAATTAGATATGATTAAATGTCGAAATTATGAATTACAACATAATATCTTTAACAAACACGTAAGTAACATTGGTAGCGATTCAGGTTAAAATTTAAGCTCTATCAGTGCTAAATATTGAAATTTGTACCTTCAGAATCGGCTACATTGTGAATAAACATAACTTATTATATTTTATTGATATTACTAAATGAAATTAGGTATGCCATGGTTTATATGCTAACAAAAATTAAGGGTTAGCAGTTATTTAGATACATCATTTCCACTTTACTAACTACCAACGGTGCCCAAATTAGTTCTTAGATCTTTGATTAACGATTTAAATACATATAAGTAAGTACTTGACAATTGTGTAATATGTAGGCGTCTACTAATAATGTGGTAGCACCTGTTGCATTACAGTATGAACGTTCACTACCTACTCAATAATGATTTGATTACCTTGCCGCAAAGAGAAATGTGAAACAAGATACCTATAGATTTTTTTTAGCAAACTGTTATTAGAAATGCAAAAATCAACTTTGCTAATAAAAGATACTTGTCTCTATTTAGAATTTAACTTCTTTGTAAAATCAACGAACGAGACAAAGTGTGTAAGGGCTATTCCTAATTCTGATCAGCTTGCCATACGCAATATCCGGGTTTCTCAAATATATTTAAAAAGCTGTAGTAGAAGTTTTCAGCGTATCAATAATGTCTTAACTGTAAAGGTGCCATTTGGCATAATTTTTAATATTTTTATGAAATTCTTTAGGCAGCTAGCGACATAAAGCTAGACGATACGGCACCTACATATTATTTAAACCAGTAATGACGTTGCGAAATGTCGTTGACTGCAAGCTCATGTCGTCGGCGACAAATGACTAAAAAGAGATGGTCTGTGAGAGGTTCACATAATTCCCACTACTGAGCAGTTATTGACCACAATATAATGTTTATTATATGCTTCAGTATCGCAGCTCCATCCCTTCCATTATATGGCCACGTGTCTGGTACTTGAACGCAGTCCGTCAAAACCTTTGAAATAGGTTTAGCAATCTTTGATGTGCTAACTACATTTAGAATATGTCAATAATAGGTATAGGTGCATAATATGTACTCCGTCCGTTTATATACTTGAAACTCCTCATTCGTAAATAATTTAAAACATAAATAAACCGTGTACCGTAAGGCAACCACAATGCGCATAAACCCTAAAGTTTTATTCGTATTTGTTCATTAATATTAGTAGATTCTAAATGTATGATTTACAGAAACCTACAAATAATTTACTGTAAAAAGCCCGTTGTCAACCAATATCAATAGGATGCCTCATAATTAGGCATCCAATGCTTGTAATGAAGTTTTCATGGTATAGTAGGTATACAATTAAAACTATATTTCCGTTTAACTTTATTAGCACATACTTTGACACAGTCGTAAATTTGTCTATACATAAATGTAATATTGCTTTCAATTTATTGTGTGCAATAAATGAGTGCTCCTACTAAAAGGTGGTTCTTTATTTAGTTATTAACTACCTAAATCGTAGGACTGGTTGTGAAATCTTCATAATATCCTCTAGTTTTTACATTTAGGGGTGGCTTGCACCATTAGTATTGTATGTACTCTTCATTGTTTTTTTACATCTTGAAGCATTAGTCATCACATCCTAACGTAGACCCTAGTATCGATGACCATACATATTTGAGAATGACTCCAATCCAGAACGGAATTTACACACATGTGTCCACTGAAAACCGACTTAATTTGAAAGTTGAAGAAACATGATTTTAATTGATTATAGGCTCGCGTTACTCGTATTCTACTATAAATCTGCTGATGGTACTGTCAAAATAGCATTAATTATGAGAAAACTATCGTTTCGCTGTTAGACTTCTTTATTGCCGTTAGGATCTGCAGTTAGTTACCAATGTGAACTGTAATCTCTCAGTTAGATATTAGGTATATGTTAAAATAGTAAGTTTTACGGATAATCCCTTGTCATCATACGGCCATAATTCACTAAAACACGTAATGTAAATGGCTGTCCATGATGTTTTAGGTCCATTTAAAACACCTATGTTTGAAACTCTAATGCATATAGGTAGAATCTGTACCATGTGAATAGTTATAAAATAGGAGTGACACCTGCTGAGAAGTGTTATAATATTAATTAAACAATACTCAAACACTGAATTCCAAGGTCTATTATGACGCAATCATACTTTTTGTGCTAAAGTTAAGGAACCGTAACTATTATCGAGCTTAATGTGTATGGGAAATTAACAGTAATATTCTTGATCTTGAAGGCACAGTATATCGTCTGACATGATTGCAATTCTAGAGCAATTTTTGTAAAACTTAGCAGTTGATCAGTTTTTTTATGATGGAGGTCTCATATGTAACGGTGACAATTTTTGTTTTGTTTTGTCTAAATGTGTTTGCTATCTGTTATAGTTGTTACAAGATTAGCAGTTACAATGCTATTGTTTACTGTATTCTTTTATCTAAAACATTATTTCGAATTTAACGTTCTCCACGAAGTTATCGACTTATCTCTGTATGTTCAACTGTTTGTGCCAAAAATATTGGTTCTCTTTTCCATATGCGGTTTCTATGTAAAGGTTAGTTTGTGCCTATTTATTAGATTCAAATTCTAATGAACTGGTTTTCTTTGAATTGTCTTATTGAAGATACAAAAAGTTACTTGGATTTGCTGCTGATGCTGAAGATTCCTTTTAAACTATTTAGTTGCTTGCAGCTATTCAACTTGATTTATAGCAACCAAGCTCCCAATTAGCTTCGCATTTACTCAGTTTTCAATATTTAGGGTTTATACAGAAGAAGGCAGAATGTTTGTCAGAAAAAATACCAAAACTAGTGATAAAGATTTTCTTACTTAAAACAGTATTATCGTATCGTCTTCAACTTTCTGATATATCTTGACCTGTGACCACTGAATCGTTACTTATTTTTCTACTCTTGTCTATAATCAAGGCATTTTTGCTGACATGTTAACGACATCGCTGGATCTACAGCTGGTACAGAAGTTATCTCTCTGATACCATATTATTATTCCAGTTTAAGTCCAACGTGTACGTTTACACGTCGTGATGTGGTCGTTGATGGTTCCTTTTGAATTGACCCTATAATCAGACATTATTATAATGATAGCATTATTATAACTCGTTGGTTTGGAAGGTTCTCGCGACGAGCGCTTGCGCTGCACGTGTGCGGGTCGCTAGGCGCGGCGCTTCGGCCGTCGCCATTCATGCTAGGAGACCTCTACGAATACTGTCTATAGCCCTAACTTGGCGCCTACGCATGTGCTCCTCCTCGACATATGGATTGGTAATGGAATGCTGAACAGGACCTAGTCAATCGGTCCAAACTAGTTCCATGCCATGCCAAGTACTTACGACAACATAAACGTTCCACGTATCCTAGACACATCGCTTTCACAAGGACACTCGGGCCAGTTTGCCCCACACACAAATCACTGATCATTTAGCATTCGGCCTTACTGGCTATCCATATGCCGCACCAAAACCACGCCGGACGATACACTCATACACTAAAATGCGGCTGAACCACCAAATTTCAACCGCGCAAATCCACGGGAAGATTGTTAAGACCGGCGCGGTCTGGAGCGGCACCTGGCGCGGGCGGGGGGCGGCCCACGCAGCGGCCTCGATTCTCGTCCGCCCGCCGCCGCGCGGTTATCACTGCAATATGGCCGCTACTCACTTCCTCGCTGAAGTTCTTCGTTGATTTCTACTCCGAATCTCGACGACGATGTTTTTTGTATCCGTTCCGAACTCGTGCGGGTTCACTGCACTTATTCTTATACACATTTTAAACGAAAACCGGGAGCGTTAGCGCTACGCTCCGACGAAACGACCGTTTCGTTTGCCGATACATTCCGCACTGGCGTCCGCCGCGGCCGCGGGTTGGCGGGAGAGCCGCGTCCCCTCCGCCGTTCCTCATACCGCCCGCGCCTCGCCTTTTTATGAATGAAAGGCGGCCATACTGAATGAACCGCGTACACAGCGCGGTTGGTCGCTATTTTCGCGGGCGACCGACGACGTCGGGGTCCGGGGGGCGGGGGCCGGAAGTGAGCAGCGAGCGCTCGCGGTGCCAAATTTTGCGGCGCGGGCGGCAGCAGCGGATGTGCTCGTTTACCGAGCTTCCGGCACGATCCTCCCGCTCGGCCGCATCCGGGAATTGGGTTTCCGGTTGGCGAGAGTCGCGCCACCGAGATCACGCCCACTGTCGTCCTGCAACGGCTATCTGCTTTCAAATATGTACCAGCAAGCGCCTTGAACTCTTGAATGCCTTTGGTAAAGTCCGTTTATGAAGTTGTCGGATCTGTCTTAGCATTTTCATGATTCATACCAATACCAAGATATGTGAAGTCATTCCCATTCAGTTTAAATGCCACCATCCTTATTGTTGGTACTTACCTTGAGTGTAACTTTTTGAAACATTATCATACCTACATAACTATTCATAACATCTAAAAATCGTTTTGCAAGTTGCAATATAATAATATTGCGGGACCGAGGAAGTCATACAATACCAAAAAGGAAAATGTATATGGATTTTACATCAACATTAAAGTTAAATAGAGAGTTAAACTATAACTGTTTAACTCCAGAATCTGCAGATGCTCAAATCATAAACTGCCGAGAATTGTGGTAAAAATTTGACCAGTTCGTTAAGTGAAATCATTTACCTATCAAGTTTAGGAAAATAAATAACATACTGTTTCACGTGGGAAGGAAAATACTTGAACCAAAAGCATGACACGTTATCGTAAATGTTAAGTTTCGCAAGGTTGCGCCGACAATAAGGACTGTTTACCTCTCTGTGTCAAGGACAGGTTCCTCAACGCCTCAATACTAGTTGTTTTTATATGAAAAGTAGTCGGTAGCATTACCCAAATTACTTTACTTTTATTCGTGCATTCCTCGATCCGCTTCAAAACTTCCGCTTTCATTAATACACAGAAAACATTTTAAAGTGAATGGATCTGCAAATCACCAAAAATAGCATGTGGAAAAAATAAATTATTCACGAGTATAGAACAAAGAGGCGAGCGGTCACTGCAGCCGTGAATGGAACAACAGAATGTGTCCCACAAAAAATTCGTCCTCTACCTGAGTGTGTTCATTCGCCTCCAAATCTGTTGTTATAACTTGCAGCTCGACGGGCTCAGTCCTCATTTGACAGACTCGAAGTATTTTTAAAGCGGTTTTACGCTTATTTGTGATCTTAAAGTGCAATACACAGGCACTTAGGTACATACATAATATATCTACGCTCAATTCCTACTCATGCACTAAATATTTTCTGCATTTAATGATGTTACAAGATTTTGAAGAGCATGCATAGATATGTCTAGAAAAGACTGTGATAGAGCATCTCTTCTAGTTGTTGCAGAGTGTATACTGCAGGTGGGATAGAATTCCACCGAATACCTGATTGAAATCGCTAGCTGAAGTGATATTGGATACCAATATTGCAAGAACAATGCATAAGACAATGTGTGGCCCTAAGACGGAGCGAAAATGACACTGAAGTCTTCCATGTTACTGGAAGCTCTAACCACTGATTCATGGAATGTCATACTTCTGTTTGTGGAACCAGATAATACACAATGGATGTTATTATTCAATAAATGCTTTTTGTGGAAGGAACTTCGCTAGAGATTTCTCCTTTCAACATGGTTTTCTGGAAATCAAACCCTTGAACTTAACTCTTGCAAGTATAATTGACTTAAGTATTTCGCGAGAGTTTTCTCTCCATTCTATAACCAGAATTTCACCATCAATTAGAACATTTCGAACAATTTAAGAAAATCTATGTAGGTATCATTACGGCGTGCGCGGCGAGTAATTACAGTTAGAAATACATAGTAGTATGGCGTTGAAGTTGGCGTCAATAAGTGGTAGTTACTCCATGGAAATCAGGTTTCGTTTATTATTCTGGAGGCGGAGCAGCGCTGGCGGAGGCGGAAGCCGCGTTCGTGTCCACGCGCACTTTCCATCCGCCGCGGCCCGTGGCCTGCAACCTGAACCAACTTTAGCTACACCTATAAGAGTTACAACTCTTATAACTTTGTCGTTTATTTCTCTCCGTCAAGCATTTATCGCTGTTTCGGGCCCGTCGACTGGAATCGCGTTAACTGGTCCTCCGGTATGCTGACTCATCCATCCAGTCATGCACTTATTGGAAAAACGATGTGACGAATTCACCGAGCTCGGGTTACTTACTTCAACCGAATTGCTTAGTTCTCATTAATTACTTAATATTCAGAAACAGAGTTATTTCTTAATAAAGCATTTTTTTTCAAAATTAGTAATTGTGTATGTAAATGACCGAAATCCGACCTTCGATCTGTACACACATCTTAATGATTTCACTCGTGTCTTTCCCAAATAATTACTATTTACCGACAGAGCCGTGGCTGCACCTTTCTTTAAAATTAGACCTTAAAAACGAGTGGAATAGATATCAAATTTTAATCATGCTAGTTGAAGTAATTTGCTCGTACTTCTGTAATACATAGTACTAGAGGCGTGGACGAAATGAAAAATAATACCGGATGTTTGTTACAGATAAACGAAACGTGAATGAGAACTCTGTAGCGCGCGCTCTTTTGCATTGAATAAGCAACTAAACTATTTATATTTATGTAGTTTTAACGTTATGCCAGTCGCCTACGTATGTTACAAGGAAACCGTCATGTTCATTCATAATATCGTCACGACTTATGTAGTGTTATTGCCAACAAACAACAATATTTTTTCTTCATTCTGTAGCGATACCAAATAATTAAAAGATTTTATACTTGAAATAAATTGAAAGTAGCTAAGAATTGCTTTGGAAAACGATGTCAAAATCAACACAAAACTGACTCTTACATAACTTTCATAACTCATCTTTGAGAGTAAGTAGAGTGATAGCGCGTTGTAATATTGTTTGATCGTTTCAGCTGATGATACGTTCTTATATAACACTGGAGAGATAAACGGCGTGCTACCAACGGCAGCATTTTTAATTAACTGACCAATATGAGCTGAGAGTTACGTAATAACTGCGCGGAGTCTAGAACGAGGGTCTTGTTGAATGGACGATTGTCGCGCGACGCGATCCATTCATGGAATAATCGGTGACCTTACTCGAACACTGCTGTTTTGAAAGCAATGGCCATTTGTAGAACTTGGGACACAGATTTTGTACCTATGTATCTGATGTAATCTATAAGATTGCGAGGTTGAATCGCCGTCTCGATGAAATCCAACAAACTCGATTGGCCCTCGAGTAATTTGCCTACAATTAGTTTAAATGCCAATAAAAATTGCCCGGTAATAAGAAAATGAGCGAACTAATTGCTGGCAGCTTTATAAAATCTTAAAAATTGTCCGGCATATTAAAGTAAGCGCCGCGTGGACTAGCGCGCGGGACAACGGGCCGATAGCTCGGAGATAAAATTGCTGGCGCGGTTTGATGTCATGCATACCGATTACCGATGATGGTGTAGATTCTTTTTGTTTTAATTGAAGGCAATTACAGCAATTCCACGTAGCGGTCTGTAGGGCGGGCGAGGGGTACCGGCGGGGCGCGCGGTGCGGGACGGTGACCTTCCATGAGGCCGCTCGTCCCCGCGCCCCGCCTCGCCCCGCGCCGCCCGTACACTGCGGCCGCAAGGCACACCAACACTATGGCCTAACCACTTATAGCCTGCTGTAATGTTACACACTGCCTATGTATGTAGACTCACTAACTTAAACAATTTTCGTCCTATATTTAATGGGACTTATCTAAAAGTAAGAACATAATTATGATTAGTAAGATGACAATGAGGAGTGTTATAATCAGAAAAGAAGTTATGGAAAAGAGTGTACTTAGGATAACTTCTGTAATGTGGTTGAAAAACGAAAAAGCTGAGGTAGATAGAGATTGTAAAGTAGAGCTCAAAGTTACGTTGGATAACTGAAGCGTCTCTGCTGTATAATGGTTCGCTCTAAAAGCAAAAGTAGCAATGACAGGCGAGCGAAGCGGAGTCCATACTTTACCGGGCCAATGACTTCACTTCTCATTACAAATACAACGCAACTGCTGCTGCCAACGTTGCGAGCAACTTTCAACTTTACTTAATAACATTTTAAGCCCCTATTCAAATACACATGGCACATTTTTTGTGCCTTCGCCTCCGTAGATAACTTTGTTAGAAAGAATATACTGTTAAGTTTAAAATTGTGATATTGAACCCTTTTCAAATTGTCGTTCGTCTACGTTTCGTACTGAGTATTTTGGTCATGCGTATGTTTTTGTATTTAAACCCCATTTCATGCTTTTGGGAACAACTAACAAGTGAACAAATCAGAATCTGTAATCATTTGTATTGTAGATACTATTAGATAAACTGTCTCGGTACACAGTACACACACACACAATTACTGAACCTTGGTGTCTTTATTACATTTTATTTTCCACGATACGACAAATAAATAGTATTTATTTACTTCAGAAAATAAAAAACAGTTGCGTTAGTTTTGAATCGTGATCTTTGGGAGAAGATATTTTTTCAATGATTTTGAGTTGTTCCATAACTGGTAGTTTTATCGTTTAGTAAACCCAGACATGTTATTATGCTAATCTTCAAGTAGCCTACCTCAAGCCTATTCCTGCACGCAACGGACTCCTTAATTTCGGGACCAAATCGATTTCCCATTCCCACAGTCTTGATCTCAGAAGATAACAGGAAAATTACATGGAATGTTCGAAGTTTCCTCAAGCTTATGGAATGTTTTTAATCTCTAAAAACAAAAGCAAACGTGGCATTGAAGCATAATGTTTCTGCAACATCTGTTTATCCTTTACCTACATATTTAGCATATTAATCTAGACCGTGTTTAGAGGGCGTTATTGTATTACTTGTGTCACTGTGGCCGGCTAAGGCAGCACCTACTGCTCATCTCGCCCACAACACCCCAAGTTTGGTTCTGATAGTGCCTTGTCCTGGTTTACGCTGGACAACAGTTTCACATGTCGCGCTTAAGTAGTTTTTGGTTCCTAATATGAGTTTATAGCGACTATGATAGGTAAGAGTGGTGATTTACGCCACAGGCCGGGTGTGGGCGAGCGGGCGTCGCCCACGCGCCGCCATCGCACGCGTCAAAGCGAATTCCGAGCCCACTAGCTCTGCGACCTACCCACTCCTTCGGGGCTACTTACCTACTGCAAACTCGTCAACTAGTTGGAACTTAGAATAAACCTTTATAGAGATCCATTATTTTTCAATCCAAGGCGTTATTGTGTTGTACTAATGGATTGCTTTAAAACATTGTCATTTTGGTATTATTCTATGGTGATTTGTGTTTGGTTTTAGCCTTGGAGTTTCATTCATGAAATTGAATTGGTTGTATCATTGCCTGTGTATGTTTTGCATTGGGCAATATACACACACTAAAGAGCAAATAGTTTATTCTTATTTTGAAACCAAAACACCCAGATGGGATTTAGCAAATGTTGATTTATAAAATATCGAGGATCTATTAAAGTATGTAAGTAGTAGGTTCTGCTCTTATAGCGAATATGTAAGTGCTCTAGACAGAGCGATCCTTAGTGTCTTCTATCATATTTAGTGTATAAGCAATCGTGTTTTAATATTTCAGTGTTAACACTGTATTCCTTGAATTCCTCTATGCTGGTTCGTGATCTGATGTACTATGTGATGTCCTTTTGTAATTGAATGGATGAATGTAATTGTAAGGAGTTGTATTTTATGGACAATATACCAAAGTAGTCATTTATATGTTGGACTTGCAGTCGTTTGGCCAAACGTCCGATGTGAGCGATAACCCACGGTTTCCGCATAGTAAACAACCCGTTATCAGTTCTGAAGTAGGTTTAGCCAAACATTTTATGATAACTACTTATTGTCTGACCGCGAGCTTAACTGATGACTCTATCTTATTATTCATACAGCCTTATAAAGTAAACTAATGGCTATCTTATCACTGGAAAGTATTATTTACTGTGTTTCTAATAATTCCATGAGTCTTACTTTGATTCAAGGGGCTGCCAGTGCCTAATGAATTTCAATGATCCCCGATTTTTGGTGACAGTAACAATTGAATAAATATTTGACCGGTCATGAAAATTAATATAGGAAGAGAACGAACTATGTGCCCGAAATTATGTATGGCCACATATTATTATCAAACCCAGATAAGCTTAAAAAATATGTTTAACGGCTCCTTTACGAAGGTCAACTGGTAGACGATTGACGAGCATAGGTTGTGTGGGCGAGATATCGGAGCCTTCGCTAAATTGACAAAAACCGGCATTTGGTTCGTTGAAGAGACATTTATTTGTGATATTCCAGCGAGAATAGCTTGAATCAAAAGTCAAAGTCTTTAATTTTTATGATCCGCGTGTCAGCACTGATAGACACTGTATCCGGATTCCAATGGCGTAACCCCACATGCGTTATTAGTAAGACGTATATGAAGAGTATACTTAGATAGGTAGGTACTATAGTAAATTCATGATGAATGAATAAACAATTTCCGCGTTCGTCATCCTCGAACCTAAACATATTATAATATGGCTTGTAGGTCCATGCCATGAGGCCATGACGTAATCAATGAGCAGTATGCAGGCAGGCAGGAGTCAGGCCAAGCCAGTCGAATGTCGAGCTCATTGATCGATCGACTCCGCACCAACACAGCCGCGGCGAGTCGCTACAGTCGACTCATGCGCCGCGAACCAGATCACGCTGCTTCACTCCCGGTGCCACTCAAATTCAGTCCGATCCCAAGATCTTGTAAAAAATTATGTTCAATGCATAATTTGCTGAAGTGTAATGTGTATGAATGCGTCTTTTCTTGGTCTACGGCTTCATGTTAGACAGCATCATAGAAAATAAATATAAGCTTTTAGAATATTTTGAATTGCAGTTAGGTCAAGATGAATTTTAGCATCTCAACTTATAAGCCATACAGGGTTTATAAAGAAAATGAGAGTATACAAATAATAACTTATAGTCCATGTAACAATTTGACGAAGCATCGAGTTTGCTGTCAATAGTGGTCCAGCAGCCACGCACACAGTTCCACTGCTGTCTGTGTGGTTGCGTGCGTAGAGGATTTCCTACCTCCCCGCTCCCCGCGGCCGCCGCCCCCGCCGCGCCGCCCGCGCCCTCTGCAGACCTGTTGCGCTGCTACCGGAGTTACGCATATAATAGTTACCCAGACTTGATGTGCTCTGCGCACGCACACCAGCAAGCGGCGCACACACAGACCATACCGTGTCTGAGCGGTTTAATGATCCAGTGTTGCCAACTGGACGGATTTCCCGTCGGATTTGTCGGTATTAGTTGAGGTGGAAATGAGAGGAAATGCCAACAGCTTTTTGAGGAAAACTTAATTTGCTCGGATATGAAAGCGATACATTTTTATTAGCTTTAATTATGGCTTTCATGTTATTTAAATTAAACCTGCTTAATTATGACCTAAGCTTTAATGAACCAGCTAATGAGAATGATAATTACATTCCGATTTGTTTAACGAAATTGGTAGTAGAACAGACCTGATGAAGATGCCGCGGGTCGGGTGTGTTGGCAACACTGCAGCCGCGGGCATGCAGTCGTGAAATTGCCGTGCATCTCGATTCTCTCATCGACATCTTTTATTAATCTGATATCTTCCACTACCGGTTGGTGCGACGCGACGTGGACCTTCTAACCAGTTCGATTTATAGCCGTTCTGCGCCGGACACGACGCACTCGCGACGGCTCTACGATGCTGCATCGGCGCTACCATTCTCTATTATAAATCTTCTCGTGTTTTGCTAAAACTAGCACAAATCCATTTACAACTTCAAAATTTATGGTAATAATAATACATAGCAAATATTTAACGTGTGGGTTGTATAAACGTGTCAGAAAAGGATTTATAATTTAGCTGTTGACGATACCAGTTTTAGATGCTTGCCTTTGCCAGCGTAGAGGATGGATCTTATTACTTGCACGATTCTTTAGGTCCTTTGAGGTTAAGAATTTCATTTACATAATGTAGTCCTTTATTCAGGCTTGAGAAGCCTATTACAGATAACTACTAAGTAATAATTTCTTAGGAATAGAAAAGAAGATCTGGCCAGTCGTTATCTTTCTTAAAATCTTTCTCAGAACTAGTAAGACAGAAACTGGTCTTAAATTACTGTTTGTACCACGTCGAAATTGCGGCATTAGGCAAATAGCTGACGTTGCATGAACTTGTATATCTACTCGTTGTGAGTCTAATATTACATTAAACAAATTAAGAAAACAAATCTATATGGCTGTAGCAATAACAATAAACAATTTAGCTCGGTGAGGTTGTTTGTCGTCGTGGTGCGCAGTAGGAGGGTACTTATAAGGTGTCCGAAGGCTTCAAGACGACTGCAAGCTGGCCGTAGGCCCCGAGAGGGAAAAAACAGGTAGCGAGAACTGTTCCACCGGCGGCGGCGCGGCGGATCGATCTTTATGTTATTTATCTTTTTTTATCTCCACCTCGGCTCGGAGTCTTCGGGCCAACGGAAGTTGTAACGATTTTTAATCGTAGGAAGTATCTCGGCCGGTTTTGGACGGCTATTTTGTGTTATATAAATTGTATGTAAGTATGTTTTTTTGTAAACAAGCACCGGAAACGGGCGAGAGAACATACCTACTCGAGAACAGATATCATCCATTACGCATGCGCCTCAGCAACAATGATAACGAGCGAAGATAGCGACCGGCCACGTTGGTACTGTGGAACGACGATCATTTTATGTTCCTAACTATTTGAAAATTTATGTTACTTCTCTGAAGCAAAAACGCACGTTTAGTGAAAAAAACGCGCACTGCTGAAATATTTGTTCCACTAACGTTACGCTTAAAATCCGATATAAAGGCCCCCCCAATAAACGGAGGAAGCTTTGATTTGAGTTTTGTGACGTCTGGCATCTGGAAATGACGACCTAACTTCGTCCTTGTGTAATATTCCGCATGAACAATGAAGACGAGGGTCAGTGCCAGTGGCCGACCCCTCCCAACACTAAATTGCCAACAATTTTTCTGCGAGTTTGCGTATTTTCGTTACATTTTTCAGTCCGCAGTGAGGCGTGGGCGCAAGATAATGCCCGAAAATATCCAGCTCTCATCGCCTCGCAGCGATGGAAATGGAAATAATAACTGCTTGGTATCAACAGTGGTTGATTGAACTGAAAATTCTTCACTGATATGCTATATGCATAGCTTCTAAATGGCACAGCAAAGCGGATTGTTGTTTTAGATATGACATCCGGCCATTAATCTTTTAACTTCAAATTTTACATTTTTACTTTATAATTGTTAAACCTAAACGTACAAATCAAATGAGATTAAGTACATGAGAATGTTCCTATTTTGTTTATATTTTTATTAATTCCGTATCTGCACTCATGACTTTTCTAAGGCCAAATGACCAACCAAACCCTATTCTTAAATCACATCAATCATTCACAACCTATGTTACTGAAGTCATGGATTTGAGCTCAGTGTCTGTTGCAATGTCAATGGCTTTCATTGATTTCTATTTTTACCACCTATGTACATAGTACGTGACGTGAATTGCTTTTATGGTGTATATTATCTGTCTATAATAGTGTCTAGCGTACATATTTACAAGAAATTCGTTGTCCGTGCACTTGGCATGACGCGTGCTGTTAGTTTGTCTCCTCCGGTGGCGCCAGCGCTTATTTATATCTCTTTGAAGTTACCGCTCCCACTGTTTACTGTTAATACCAGCCTAATTGATTGATGTTTCCCGGCATTGGGTGAAAACTGACTCCCTACACTCAGGTGCAAAAAGGTTTCTTCTTAATCAAAGTTCAATATCTGGTTTAAGTGTAACTTCTCCTCGATCGATAATGATTGGCTGCTGTGGAAGTGAAACCAGTTTTCAGTTAATCATCATAATTGCCTTCGTCAGTGTGGTGAGCTGTAAGCACACATACCTAACCTACCTAATACTTCTATACTTTTATGATTATACATACACACGTATGTACTGTACTTACACGTAAGCAAGACTTGATTCCTATAGCCGTCGTAGTTGTATTATAACATTTTCTTTAGATAATTGAAGCTGTAGGTAGGTAGGTATGGCATGACAGTAACAAGATATATTCATAAATTTAAGTTTATTCACAATCGTGCTGCTCATATCGTCGCGACGGTTCAAATATAATATGTTCAAACGGGTAATAATCGCAGTCACCTCTTCACTTCTTATTTAGATAAGTTGACACTAGTATGTGTTATCTGGACTTATCTCCGTCTGCACGACATCGAGAAAAAATATTTGATCAACATCGCCAAGGCCACGTCCTACGCGGAACTCTCGACTCAACGAGCGAATAAATCGTAAAAAAGTGCAGCTTTTGAGTTACCCTCTCGAAATATCGAAGGACTTCAGCAATGTCAAAAAAGTCATTGAGGACGATCCGGTGCGCGACGATTGATTTTTGTTTGCTCATAAAAAACTAACACATCTGTAATATGCTCAAGTAGGAAATGCAGTTAAACACACATTTGATAACTTGAGGATGTGACTAGTGCCTATTTATAAAAAGTTTTAGCGGAATACATCAAACAGCATACAAGGTCGAAAACATGCAAGTGGAGCAAGGGGAGCCTAAATGTGCATATTTTTTACAGAAATACAACGGAAACGAAATTACTCCATGGGAATTTGAAATAAAGCATTATATGAGAAACCAAAATAGGTGATCGAATGCGGCTACTCACTTTGAAGAATTCGATTCGATTTAAGACAATTTTGTTTGACAAAATCCAGTCACGACATCGTGAGGTGTGCTGCTGAGCTGCTCAGTAACGCTGATTTGTACGTAGTTTTTTAGGTTTCTAACCTTAATCTTTCTTGTGACTTTTAAACAACACGCAACAGAGAAAATCATTCTATACCTACCTATAGTTAGCGTTATATGTCATCAAACTGTTCTTTCAAGCTAACGGAAGCTCGTTAAAGATAAAGCGATAGTCAAAGCAATTAAGTAATTGAACGATAGTGCTAGTCATTAGGGTTCCCATATTCTCTCGGATATAATCGAGTTATCTGTTGCAAAAGCCTGACAAAGAGGATGCGGTGACGATAAGACGCTATGAAAATGACGTAAAGAAGCTTTTCATAATCGAAGGAGCCTCTTAGTTGCGGCGCAGTGCGGTACAGACACTGGGTAAACAGGAAGTCCGTATGTCTGGCCGCGAGTTGGCATCACTTCAAGCCCCACGTGGTCACGCTGCGCACTCGATAATCAGCGAATATCATAAATTCCCACCGCGAAACATTCCGCTTTGGGACGAGAGAGGAAATGTGGCCGCTAAAGGCGATGCAGCTAATTTTTTGTTACTTGCTAAAATAATTTTAGCACTAACTATGTGATGCCCGTTTTGGTTCTTTTCAGTAGTACCAACTAACATAATTGATTTTATTTTACAACTATTTCCTCTAAGCATTGTTTTTGTTGCCCGAAAACGCGACATAAACTTGCACATTGCGCCCGCCGCGGCATGTGGGTGAAGAACAAAAGCCGCTCGAATATGCGCTACAGATGTTTCATCCATGTGTCGCAGAACAATGCGCTCTTTGCCGGCTCCGGCTAGAGAACATCAGTTTTTGTACTAGGCAAGGAAGTTATTTTTTTGACCGGTAAACACAGGCATTGTCGACTTGAAATAGTAAATACAATATGTTAAAGACTGCCTAAAATTAAACGATTGCGGAAGAGGATGATGATATTAGCTGAGTGTTCGAAGTCTCGAGCTTAGTACCTAACTATGTACGTAATAAACAAACAACTTGATAATTCAGACTCCAGACACACAACTCTTTCCCAACTGACCGTTCGAATAGTAGTAACTAGGAACTTATGCATTTTCAGGGCAGCCGTAGTACTTACACCATAAAAAATGTGAATCTCCTTGCTTAGCCTTTTTCCTACAGACGTTCCATGTATGTTATCGATCAAAAGCGTTCTAAGTTGTTTTGATTTACGATAAACTTTCAAAGTTATTTCTAAAACTCAACTTTTAAGTCTTAATTCACATGTGAATGTCTACTTAGTACCTTCGGGCTAATACATAATAAACCTAACCTCTATCATATTCCTACGAGACCGATCACACGTCCCTAACACTTTCAACATGCTAAGATCAATACATAATCTAAAAATAGGTACTTGTCCGTGACTTAAATAAACATGCTATAATGTCCAATCTAATCTTTTAGTCTCGAAGTAGACTCGACGCACTCCGCAAACCTATCAACCTTCATTAAACGTTACGATTTTTGCTCTTTGAAGTTCCTCAATTACAATCAACGATAAAATATGTTAATATTCTCCGAGAACTATTTATTACAAATACATCCCGATGCAAACCACGTGGCAGGACACTGCATGGCCTCATCATGTTTGTACAGAAGTTTCATTTACTTTAATCTAATAAAGTACTTGAATAACATTGTCGATTGATAATGAGTCCGTTTGTCAAATACAATGATTGTTTATGAATTTGTGAATGAATGAATGAATGACAGGCGGCCATGTTGTTTGTTGAGTTTGTATACGCGCGCGGCCGGTCGGGCGGACTCGGGCGCGTCCGGCGCGGCGCTCGTCGCCTCTAAAATAGCAACGCACCAACACGGAGTACGGTCGTCGACCCCGCGCGCTGCCACACCGAAATATTGGAACTTCGAATCAATCCTTTTTCTGATTCTCGTATAAGTGGGTCACTATGATACGCCTCGTTCTCCCGGACACATTCGTAGTGGCTTCCACGTAGACCAATTTTAATGTTGCTCTGCAATTCAAATGCCGCTAATGTACTTACTAATGACCGGATTGCTAATTTACTAACGCAAAAACATTATACTTTGATATTAACAAATTAATTACAGAATCAGATTATTAATAGTAAATCGAATAAGCTGTTCTGAGAAAATTCCCATTGAACCTAATTAGGTAGAGTTAGTTAGGTACACTGTCCGATTTTATTTTAATAACACGTATAATTTGTAAAACTTCTTGCAATGTAAATTTCGTAAAACAAGAAAATTTCTATTGAGTTACTTGCTAGTATTTTATCAACATCTAAATATAGAACTTCGTGTGCTCAATTTGACCTTTAGTACATATTTAGAATAAAGCACTATGTAGGTATACATGTATTATAATTCCTATATAACGACTGTAACAAATATTCTCTGTGTTCGAGAATGTGAACACCGGCAAAATTAAGATGGAGTGCAACATAAATGTTATTTCTTCCTACGTCAAATGGAATTACAGCAGTAGCTGTAAGTGTTTCTGTTAATGATGTGTTCTAGGTATACTTAAATCATAACATGCATATTTGCAAAGAAAACAACAGAAGGAACATTTTAGGTAATTTAATAAAATTTCCTCAATATAAGAATATGTCCGATTCCATCTATATAATACAAGCTTTCAAAAAGGGAAATTCCTACATACAAAACACAACCTTCCGTACCTTCAGTTTGGCCCGTATTCCCGCTTCTACACACAGTGTCACGAGTAAAAATGGTATCATACCATATAGTTAAAAACGTCGAGAAAATACTATATCAAATAAACAGGAATATATTATGAAAGAGAAGCACCCAGAAACTTACGAAGATGATGTCATCAAAATACGTACATCAGTGTTTTTTTTTTGTGTAGACCGGCTACAGTTACTGAATATACTACTTTAATATCGCTATCATAGGTGGTTCTTTTTCACAAGAAAGCTCCGGCGTTAGATTAAAATGTAAAAATATATTCGGCAAAGTATTGTAGTTAGTGATTACTTACTTACAAAAATCTCTCTGATAAAAAGCATTTTTTAATCAAGGCAAGTGATAAAAGTACTTGAATATTTTTCAATCACCTTTTGATCAAAATTAAAAAGGCAGATAATAATTATAAAAGACCATAAATACATTATCAGCACCATTACAAGAAACTAAATTGCCGTATAAATGTGAAGAATCATAAGCCTTGAGATCTTTTATTGCACTTTCTATTTTCGAACACATCACGATTTCAATAAATTATTTAGATCCACAAACTATATTTACGATGAATATATGACAAAAATTTATGTTACAATTACAATAATTTTAATAAGAGTTATACTCCGGATAGAAAATAGTTGCAATAATTGGTGACGATTTAAGATAAAACTGAAATGTATTTTTTCTGGCATGAAGATACTAAAGGTTGAAAAATAACATACACTTTATGTACAAGACAAGCAAAAGTAGCCAACGATTTTTATTTTGAAAACACGTTATCGGAAACTGGTAATTGCTACATTGTAAAGACAAATCTTCGGTTACTTTCACTTCCCCTGGGTGAATAAATAATATTTGCAAATAATGGTATATTTACAAGTGAACATGCATCCATACCGACAAAGTTTGATCATACACATACATGAATGTTGTCTTGAAATGCTGTATCATAAAAATATATTAAATAAAAATAATCATTAACTGATAATATTTCTATAAACAAAAACGAATACAAAAGATGGATACGCATTAGAAACCGCAATCTCTAAGCAAGGAACCGCTGCTTATGAATACAATTTGTACCCTATATTATTGTCTAGAGCTGGCACAATCCTTTACTCGATGCAGGCTGAGATTCGGTGAAGCACGAACCAAAACTAGATGGAACAGGCGAGGGTACAATTGAGGACTAATATAAAATAGAGTTACCACGCGGGGCGGGTGAAGTGGGGACAGTCGGGTGAGGCGGGTTTACAGGATTTGGAAGAGTTTCTTCAGTTCCACCATGAGCTGCCAGTCGGTCTTCACTAAGTCGTCGCGGAAGTAGTCCTTGCACGCGTCTATGCTGGCTCGGGAAATCTGCAACAACGACACAGTCACAAATTAGGCATGTTTCATGCAACAAATGACTATACATACTCGTAGAGAGGGTATAAGAAAACACAGACGAAATCAGACTCTAAAACACGAAATAATCAGGCATCCTATCCAAAAACCAGATTTTGCCTACGGTTTCAGATACTAAGCGTTTGTTATGCGGAACGATACATCGTTTGCAACAGCAACTGCAACATATTTACCAAAAAAAGGTAATTGCAGTTACAGACCATAAAAGGACCTGTCACATAAATCAAACGGTATGAATATTCAACACGAGTACCAGTTGCATTTCGCGGAAGGGGACTGTCAGATTGCGGCATAAATTACCCGAAGCCCATCGAATCATCGGCTTAATTAATACGAAGCTACGCTAAATTGCGGACATCCTCAGAAACTGGATCGGAGGCTGCAGCGGTGCCAAGTTAAGACCGCCGTTGGATCGAGCCGCTATAAATAGAAGAGCAGGTTACATTCACGTAGGTTCATTCAGGATGGCCCAGTTTCGGAGCATCGATTCACCACTTCGGGGTGAATTGAGTTTGACGTCATAGAGGTATATGGGACACGAAACTGGGTCAAGGGGGTCCCCTGGAGCCCGCACCCCGCTGCATCCCCGGCGCAGCGAAGGTTGGGCTCCCAAGCCACTTCTGACACGGGATATATTTATCCTTCAAGGGCAGAGAGGGGTGGAAAATGGAAATAATTTGGCTGTACTGAAATAGAAGTCGGAACTCGGAATTCAATTTAAACTAAGATTTCTCTAGAATAGAATACAGAAGCTGAACATATTTTTATAAAACCAGAATACTCCGACCAAGTCAATTTTAAACAAGAAAAAAACGGAATCGATGCTAGATTTCGGCGTTGTCTTCGTAGTCCTAGATCCTTTTTAACACTTAAAAGTAAATATATTTTTAATACACTCACGTGCAAGAAACAGTTCCACTTACAAAATGCACACACCAAATGGCCCCAATTTTTTTAAACATTGAATAGATTTTTTTTTACAACATATTTACGTTTCTAGTAGGTAATATTCTGATAGAAGTAATTTGGTGATTTTCTCAATGGAACTTTTTCATTGCCCGTTAATGTATTTGTAGTGTAAAAATGACATCGGTCAACTGCAGGAATTTTTTAATTCACAAAAGAAAATCCTTGCTATTTTGCAATTTTACATTGCGTTACTGACATAAAATAATTGATTTATTTACTTCATATACCTAATTTGAAAATAATGCACATTTTATATCCAACACACATACCTAAATCAATTATTTTATGAACGACCTCTGAGTTTTTCGCCCGTCTTTCATATTTTAGTCGAAAATTCGATCTCGAAAACAAGTTCATTTATGTCGGTTCCATTCCACCTCAGTCCATTTTCAAGAAACAAAATTTACATTTCAAATATGATAGCCCACAATTGCACCTATAGGCAAAGCAGACGTCATACGGTCGGAGGTTGAAAATACATAGGATATCGTCCCATGCATTTCCCCGCATAGAAAGTCACGTAACAGCATAATTTCGCTCATAGCTGGCATGGCACTGTGCAGCCGGCAGCCAAACTCTTATATAATTATATTTCCCTCCCCCATTATTTGCTTTCCTCCCATCAATGGAACACGAATATCAATGGAGCTTTCCCAGAATGGACTTGACCCGGTCATTGCGCGTGTGTGAGTGTCGTGAAGACTACTCTGCCTCTGTGTGGGTGAGTTGTAGGGGTGCCAACTTTTTTAGATTACGCAGTTTGATTATTTCATGCGGATGCCAACACCCGTGGTACGGGGGAACGTGAAACGAATAGTCAAAGTGCCGCACGAATCTAACTTTCATTCATCAGTAAACAAACCTGACGTCAAATCGTCAACAATTTGATTAAAAAACAGATGTAAGTATATTTTTTACTGGGAAAATAGATGACAAATATGTTGTTTCCCCTATTGAATATTTTACATCTATATGTGCATAAATGTATGAAGGATCAGTGTTAGATCAAAACATATCAATGTCTAGTGTTACGTATTTCGAAAATAATGTGATGTGATATGTTTCCTATTGCGCACGATTTTTTTGTATTTATCATACTGACGTAAGGTACATTCTGCATATATGTAGTTTGATACGATGCAGATTATCCACTACGCGTGTTAGATTAAATGTACAACCCTACGAAATATTTCCCTCACAGCCTTGCAATTTCCTGCAACCAGATCAAGCGATTTCCATCCTTGCTGCTCGCAGTTAAGACCGAGATTAGGGGTATTACTTTAATAGTATTTGAGTAGGGGAGCAGTAGGGGTGACCTTGATGGCGGTGACGCCAACAGCTAGGAGCGGCGGGAAATGGAGGAAATGAATCCGGGTAAACATAGCTATAGTATCTACTGTAGATAGGTACATAGATAAAATAAACAGTTACGATACGAACCAACGGCAACGTTTCTTCAAGGAATAGGATTCGTATTTTATTGGTTTTGCTCAAAGATTGAAGCAAAGTTAAAATGTCACTGATTTTAAAGAAAGCAAACACATTCTTAAAGTTACATGTGTTTTAGAGGTCAATATTTGTTTATAAGTAAGTTACGATCATGATCTAAACTACTAAATACACTACCTACTACTTGCAAAAGGTGGCTGGTAATGAATGGATGCAGAAAGCTATAGATCGCATCCAGTGGCGTGCTTTGGGAAAGACCTACTTCAAGCAGTGGATTGCTGCTATAGGCTGAAGAAGACTACGATTGTAAAAAATAGCTATAAGGGTATTATTTTCTTTTTCGTAGATTAAATAATTAAGGATAGGCGTTTTGAAATACGAAGTGGAAGGCTTTCAGTGAACCTTATCAAGCAGTAAGAACTATGTCAGAAGATAGACTGACTCAAAGAAACATCGAATGGATTTGAAAACTTCTCCATTAACTACGTATCACGTGTCTGTGACGTGAATGAATTCATCAATACATAATAAATGGAGAGTTGCTTTCAGTCACCTACGTAAAAGTCCTTAGAAGGAACCCACACGTTTTACTAAAAATAGTTTTGCTAAAGAGTTGTCGGAGCAAATTTTGCCAAGTTAACATTATCATACTCCCACATCTCTTTTAATAATATTTTCGAACACGAAAATAGTCTTGGAAGTTTCTCGTGAATGCGTGGGATTGCCACATAGACAAGCCCGAGTATGTAACTGGCCAAGTGATTAATACATAATGATGGCTCGATTTTGCAATGTGACATCGTTAATCGTTAAATCTTCGGCACAATACAATATATTGAAGTTTGATTTTGCTTTAGTTTCAGTGGAAGTATCGAAATAAGTATTTAGAAATTCTGTCCGATATGAGAAAAGATGCATAAGAATAAATCACGATCATTGAAGCAGAACAGAACAGACATCTGATCGTTTTAGGTGTATACTTCAAAAGTGTATAGCTACTAATGAAGCATAAGTACATGTTAATGCACATGACTGTAGGTATATATTGTTTTGAAATGAAAAAAAATCACGAATGAAGAGACCTTACTAGCGGTGGGGTTTTTTGTGCATTTGTCACAAAGTAAATAAAAAAAACTTCGGCCTTGGTGTCCAACACACCTGCTTATCTGACTGACGAATCCTTACACAAAGGTGACAAACCCTCCGACAAGAAGAAGACCCTGTTATGTTTCATCACGCCGAGGGTCCATCCCATGACAGCTTTTTGCTCTCGGGTCTTGGATGGTAGCATTACCATGTGTTGTGATATGTCGAACCCGCTTGCCAAACATGGAAATTATGACCATGAGGTGCCCAAAAGAAGCGGCTTATTTGTACGTCCGGCGTATCTTAGGCATCCTTCACCACGTTGACAAACTCTAGGTGCGTCTGTCTACCGCTGCCGTCACCGAGAACCGAGTTTAATATGACTTGACGGCGACGTGACAGATGTGCGATGGACACGCGGCTATGTAAAATGTGGTCCACTTGACGGTGGACAGACGCACTAGCTGTTACGTTTGTCACCTCCACTGTAACAAGAAAAAAAAGACACTGACCTTGCTGACTAGAAAATCAGTCTCGTCGAAGTGTCGGCCGAACATCTTGGGCGACTCGCCGGGCAGCGGCTCGATCTTGATGCAAACCTCCTGCCCCTTGCGCGCCGTCTCCACCTGCTTGTGGTTCACTTCGATGGACGTCACGATGCCGATGTCCACGAACTGTATAGGGGAAGAGGATAAGAGGTTATTCACATTTATCAGTCAATGTGGTGGTGTAGACTATAAACAGGAGATGCAGTCTGCAAGCAGAATTTACCATTTTATATCTATAGTTAGCTGGCAGAGGAGGAACGCCTAGGATAGTGTGATAGCGCTCCTCTTTGAGAGAGCAGCATTCATTTACCAGAAGACGATTACGGGCTGATGATTATGATCGATTTTAGTTCTGATACTCTATACATTTAAAATGCATTTCTAAAGAAACAGCCAACATTATTAATTTCAGCATCATGAGCCTGTGATTCACTCCCGGTTCCAACAGTTACTGACCTCTACACTGAACACAGTACTGACTCTTTTACTGAACAGAACCAAACTATTTTTAATTACCTCCTCACTGGCCTCAATACTGACCTCTTTACTGGGCACACAGATGGGCGTGCCCTCCTTGACGATGCCGGCCTCCACCATCACGCCCGCCACGATCGGGTCCCGCGAGTTGAACACGAACTGCGGCAGGATCTGTGGAGAGAAGATTTTTATAAGCGTGTTTAGACAAAAAAGTGACCTACATATACTTGGACTTACTGCCTGCTTCTTATGTACAGCCTGGGGCAAAGAAACCTTGACCTCTCTCAGTCAGTCAGTGACAATGCTTTCTTTGCCCTTGACTGTACGTGTATGCTGCGGCTCAGCTTGCATTGCCTACCTTCACCTTGCTCTGCCTACCTTCAGCTTGCACTGCCTATATTCAGCTTGCTGTGCCCGACAGGCTCCATAAAGTTCCTAATTTAATGTATTGAATACCAAGTTAAAACTTATGGATGCAATATAAATGATTGTGTATTGAGTATTGAGCCTGCACTGCCTACCTTCAGCTTGCAGGGGAACACGGCGATGTGCTTGAACTCCTCCCGCTTCCGCTGGCGCAGCTCCTCGCGGTAGGCGGTGAACTTGTCGAACAGGTGGTAGATGATGTCCGCCGCGAAGATTTTGACACCGAGGTTGTCCGCCATTTCTTGCGCGTCGCGCTCGATCTGGGAGATAAAATAGTATATGAGTAATTTTACAGTTTTTTGGATTATCATCATTGGCCACGACATCTTGATCAGATGATGGTTGCAGCGTCAGTTAATTAAATGGGAAGAGGTTTGTTCATATATCAGTAATCTAATATACCTACCTATATATAATAGATCTTTATGCGTATCAGTAATTTTACAGTTTTTTCGATTATATTTTTTTATGAATAACGATATAAACTTTTAAGGTCACAGCACACATAAACATAACGTAAACGGATCGTCTCCGTATCGCCTTTCACCCGAGCTTGTCCCGATGCCAGGCGATTTCGTTACGATTCCCATTAGTGTGCGTTGCAGTAGGGAGTTTGACGGCTCAAGTTCATACGGTAACGATCTCTTTCCGAGTTGATATGTGTGCTATGACCATTATAGAGGGTTCAGAGGGCTTAGTGTAGGTTTTTCTTAAACAATCGAGCAGTGAACGCAAACTTTTAAGGCGCCACGCCCACTACTAGGTTTGAGTACATCTTTAAAGTGTAAAATTTCGTCTGTGGTAATAAAGTATATTTTCTTTCTTTCTTTATTATAACATTGTTAAAATTCACACTCCGCATGCATGTGTACTCACTTTAACGTCGAAGGCGAGGATGGTGGCGTACTGCGAATCGTGCTCCAGCATGGCCGACGCCTTCATCACGTCGCGCTTCACCACCGGCCCTATCCGGATGGCCGAGTACTGGGGATGAATAACAGTTATTATAATATTATGTATAGTGTAATCAAGTACTTATTTGTAATATTACCGTTCTATGTATAACATTCATATTGTAGAAACCTCTCTTATCATTATATTTTTTATACAGCAAATGCTGAGTTGGTGACCTTTTGTACTCCTGCAGTTTAATTTCGTGTGTTCTTGAAATCAAATGTTAAGTCAATCTATTTATACTTATAATCTATTAATTCTTTTGCCGAAAGTATGTTTTTTATATAAATAATTATGTTTAGTATTAGTGTTTGTTTCCGTATGGTTGCAACTGTTAACTGTCCGCAATAAATAATTTTTCTTTCTCGCTTCAAGTGCTAAGAAATAAAACAGCAACAAATACTCACAGGAATCTTACTAGTCCTAAGGAACTCCAACAGAGCCTCCAGTGAACCAAGCGTAGACGCTTGCACGTACACGCCGCGGTCCGACAGCCGGATCGAAGAGAGGGCCGACTTGAGCTCGCGGGCTACTTCCTCTCTGTGAGGGATGGGGATGGTGGTTAGAGGATGTTTAGCATGTGTCTGTATAAAAGTCTAGCTAGATGAAAATAAGCAAAAAAATTGGCTTCTTATAGTAAAAAAAAAATTAAGTTGTAGAACATAAGTTATTCAGATTGACCCCCTGAGTCACCCATTTTCGGCTAATTACACCACTTGCAACACCCTGTAAGGATACAATATTAACTATAGTCGTTTGCAATAGAATCCAACAATCATGTAAACAAACCAAATTGTCACGATTACTCCGTAATCACATACATTTGACGAGCAATTATGAACATAGTCTGATTTCAACGAACGCACCATTGTTTTCACATTATCTTCAACACGGTTTAACTTGTATTTATAAGTTAAATTTGTTAAAACATTTGCAACGTAAAAATTTCGAAGTATTTGACAAGCTGTCATCTTAGTTTTTTACTCATCGAACTCTATAAGTCATTGAAAAGTTAGTGTTGTTCGTAATCTGAAGTTATCTTTTATTTTTAATTTAATAAATTATTTTAATTTAATATTATTTGAATACAATAATTTTTTTTTTCAAGAGCTTAATATAATTATAAGCAAAACGAAAAATGAAGAGGAAGAAATGAAAAAGCCTGACGGCATTTTAGACACGGCAAGCGATGACACAGTGGTTCCATTTATAATTACGGTCGCCGGCGACACTTCTGATAGTGATGATGACGAAGACGAAGAATTAAATTTGTTTTAATAAACACTTTTTATATATAATCAGTTTTATTTTATAGTCTATGGCTTATATTTTTTTTTTCCCCGACTGTACTCGACACGGGTGACATCGGCTCCAGTGTTATTTATCGCAAATCGATGAAAAATGTCGCAAAAACCGCTCGAAACTTTAGTACGCGAGTTACAAAAGACAGTGACATTGTTATCTAACAAAGTGAGCTCTCTCGAGGCTAAAATAAGTGAACAAAACGCATTATTAGTTAATCAATCCAAAATAATTAACAATATCAGTGATTGCGGTAGTCGTGATTCTGTTTCCACCCCGCCTCCAGCCGCTGCAGCGCCCGCGCTCAAACTTATACGGCAAGCGCGTTTAAAAGCAGCTACAGCGCTTAAAGCTGGAAGCAGTCAGCGGAGATCATCACCGAGTACCCACCAAGCAGGGGCTGATTCATCCACGAAGCCGGCCGAGGGCGGCCGAGTGTCCACGAGCGCGTCTCCCACCACGCCGACGGTCCCCACCGCGCGCGCGCCGGCCAACTATGCGGCGGCGGCCAGCAAACCGGCGGGAGCTGTAGCCACCGAACGGACACTACAGACGATGCCTAACCAGGCTGATAATGACGCTGGTCCTTGGGAAACGGTTTCCAGACCCAAAAGAAGGAAAAAACAACAGACTATCATTGTCGGAACGGGCAGTGAGGATAATGAGCTTCAAACGGTCGAAACAATTAAATACCTACAGGCTTGGTCATTTAGACCCGAAACGACAGAAGAAAATATTAAATACTTCCTGAGCAAAGAAGTCAAATCGGATGATTATTTCGTGGAGAAACGTTTAATAAAAACGGATCGACATGCATCATTCGTAATCGGCATACCCGAGAGCCTGTTTACGAGATTCAAATCGCCCGTTGTATGGCCCCCGGGCGTCAAACTAACGGACTGGTTTCAAAGACGTCCCCGCGGCTCACAAGAGTGGCGGCGGGGCGACTCCAAAAATCGCAGTGACGAATGCCCCACTCCACGGGCCCAGTAATAGGAGTATCCCGTCACCGTCCACTTCTGGAACATCATCTAGGGCCGCTCCAGACCCGCCCGGGACGACACTTCGAATTTTACACCAAAACATCCGAAAACTGGACATTAAAATTCCAAGACTCGAATACTTATTGCAAACGATGTATGAATGTGAGATTTTATTGCTTTCCGAGCACTGGATGACAGAAAGTGAGATCGATAAGATTAATATTATAAACTTTAACTTAGTGTCTAGTTACTGCCGACCCACCCGCGGCCACGGCGGTGTTTGTATTTATGTTAATAAGCGAGTAAACGTGATGGATAGGACAGATATTCGGAAATATTCTATTGAAATGCATTGTGAAATTACTGCAATCGAGTGTGTTGACTTGGATTTGATGATACTGTGTGTCTATCGTTCTTGCACAGAGGGTGACTTTGATATTTTTATGTCGCAGCTTAGGCTAGCGTTAGACTCAATAGTTCACGAATCATGTAATATTCTCCTAATGGGTGATTTTAACGTTGACCTACTTGTTCCGTCTGCTCGTAAGCGCGAGTTACTTAGTCTTGTGTCTGAGTCGAACCTGAGGTCGCTCGTTCGGTTCCCGACGCGCGTGCAGGGCGCGTCCTCAACGTGCCTCGACCACGCCTACACCGACCTGGACGCGGCGCGGACCCACGTCTCCGCCGCACACTCGGATCTCTCGGATCACAAAGGTATTTATTTTAAGATAAAATATCCCAAAAAATGCCACAATACTAGGCATATTAAGAAGCGCTCTGTAACTAATAGTAATATAACTCAGTTTCTGGAATATTTGTCGCACTTAGATCTGACACAATTAAACAATGGCTCAGTGATGCACATTTCCACAAACTTAAACGTTTTCATAAAAGAACTAATGCGACTATTCCATAATCACTGCCCAATAAAAAAGGTCCCAGAGACTTTTAAACATTTCTCTTGGAAGACCGAGAATCTTTCACACATGCACGATTTTTTGCAACTGTTGCAGATGTATAAAGATCACTATCCTAGAAATGATGATATTATACAACTGTACATAGAGTATAAATCTAGATTTCATAAGGAGGTGCGAACGGTACGACGTGAGTATATAAATAAATCGATAGCTCAAAGTTCTAACATATCACGATCGTTATGGACTGTTATAAAGTCAGAGACATGCAAAGGTCCTAGTACAAACCCGTTGGCTATTTTACAAAAATGTTTATTAGGGCCGTCTGGCTCCGCGCGCGAGCTCGCGTGCCTACTTAATGAATTTTACATCTCTGTGGTGCGCGACACGGCGCTGCGCCCGCGCCTGCCCGCCGCGCTGGCCCTGCTGCGCGCCGCCGTGCGCCCCGAGCCCTCCTCCATGTTCTTCATCCCCTACACGATGGAGGAAATACAATCAATCCTAAAAAAGATAAAGAGGAAACCCACTAGAGACGCCTACGGATTCCCTTGTGATTTACTGTGTAGATTGCCGGATGCAGTCCTGTCATGTCTTTGCAACCTGTTTAATGAAAGCACAGCTAAGGGAGAATATCCCTCAGCTCTAAAACTTATAAGGGTCGTCCCGGTCTGGAAGGGTAAGGGAAGCAAGACTGAGATGGGGCGGTACAGACCGATCGCACTCGTACCGGCCATCTCTAAAATATTTGAGACAGGCCTCTGCAGCAGGTTAATGGGCTTCCTGAACCGGAACAAGGCGCTCTGCTCGGAGCAGTACGCGTACTGCCCGGGGCGCTCCACCGTGTGCTGCGCGCGCCGCCTGCAGCGCGAGCTGCTCGCGCGCCTGGAGCGCCGCCCGCGCCGCCGCGTCGCCGCCGTGTTCGCCGACCTCTCGCGCGCGTTCGACCTGGTCGATCACTCCCTCATTATCGCGAAACTGGAACACTATGGCGTCCGTGGGCAGGTACTCGAGGTATTTAAATCCTTTTTGGCCGACAGGACGCAGGTGACGGAGGTGGACGGTGAATCATCTGAGCCGCTGTCGGTTGGTGACAGGTCGGTCCCGCAGGGCTCCAACGTGGGTAACACCCTATTTGTCATCCTGATGAACGATCTGCCGGGAATTTCGGAACGCGCCACATTTCTGATGTACGCCGACGATATCTGTGCGATTGTGGATGGTAAGGATGACCTGGAGCTGACCACGAACCTGGAATCAGTCATCCACAGTCTCACTGGATGGTTTTCAGCAAATGGGATGCAATTAAATTTGGAAAAAACCCAAGTACTAAGATTCTCCCTGCGTGGGCCATCGTGCGGCGACGCGGCCGCGCCCGCGCTCGTGGTGGACGGAGTGCCGCTGCCGGCCGCTGCCGCCGTGCGCTTCGTGGGCTTCACCGTCGACTCGGCGCTGCAGTGGGGTCAACATATAGACGCACTATGCTCCAAGCTCGGTAGTGCATACTATGCCCTGTCAAGGCTTTCAGCGACCTTAACTAAAGAGCATATGTTGACTGCCTATTATGGTTATTTCCACTCTTCGCTCACTTACGGCATAGACCTATGGGGCCTCTCCGCAGACTGCAATAAGCCATTTATAATGCAGAAGCGAGCGGTTCGCCGCGTGGCCGGAGCCCCCGCCGACGCGCCGGCGCGACCGCTGTTCATCGGCATGCACATCCTGACAGTGCCGTGCCTTTATATTTTAGAAGTCCTAAAATATGTAAAGCGCAACCCCACTGAGTTCCCAGACTTTACTTCAGGGGATCGTAGATTTGCCTCACGAAGACCTAACGACCTCAGGTCTACTGAATGCCGCCTATCCAAAACTGGAAAGTCAATACATGTAATGGGTCCCCAGATTTTTAACAAACTTCCTGACAATATAAAAGAAATCAGGAGAGTTACTAGCTTCCTCAGTAGCGTGAAAAATCACCTTTTAAAAAACGCGTACTACTCTGTGCAAGAATTCTTAGACTCATAAGTAATGTATATAATATTTTGTATTAAATATAAGATAGGTACCTACTTACTTTTATAACTTTGAAATATATTTTAATTAACATACCTATTATTAGTGTGTCTACTAACAATGTGTATGACGATGTACCTATTCATTTAAAAATAATTATTTGAAATTATTAATACTATAATATTGTGATAATTAATTTAATTTAATGTTAATTCTAATGACCTGTAATGCTTATTTATCAATAAATGAATATGAATATGAATATGAATATATATTTAATCTAATTAGAACACTATGACATCACTATGGGCATAAACAATACGCTGTCAATGTCAGCCCGCCATATTTGTTTACATGATTGTTGGATTCTATTGCAAACGATTATAACCACAGTTATGGCGACTTCACAACTCCACACTGTGCGGTGTTCATCGTTCAGTGAAATCGTAGTGTTGAAAGGAGAAACCAAAAACTTCAGAATAGGCCCCTTTCGACTTACTATCCCAGTTTTGCAAGGTCCTGTATAACCGTAGTAATCAGGACAGTATCTGTAAGTACAACTTACTTCATGATGTCCACCTCGTCAGGCTTCTCCGCCACCAGCAGGTTGAGCCCGGCGATGGCCTTCTCCAGCTCCTTGGCCGCGATCTTCACGCCTTGCGCGCCCACCACCACCTTGTGCTCGATGTACGCGTTCTGTGAGAACGTAATTACTGGGTTAAGAAGTGAGAAAATAAGGGATTAAGGCCCTGTTTCACAATGTCTGGTTAGTGGCTAAGTGTGAGATAAAATACATGAAAAAAATTATAATAGAGAGTGACAGTATGTATTTTATCTCACAGGTAGCCACTAACCGTATATTGTGAAACAGGGCCTTAACAAGAAAATATATACACAAGACACTCCAGCTAAGCTGGGGTTCCAAAGGAGAAGAATAAATTCGTGGTAGATTACGAAGTATAGTGTCATCAATAAAAAGCAGTGTTGGGCATGTTATCAATGGTATAAATATGAATTTCAAAACCGGTATCATCAGTAGATTGACTCAAACAGTTACTACATAAGTTTCATCTAACGAACGTTTCACAAACCAATATGTAAGTTATTTGTGGTACTGTCATGGGTCAATCGACCTATGATAAACATTTCAGACTCTCCAATGCAGTACTCCGATGCAAAGAGCTGACTGCCAACCTCCAATGATGGAGAGGCACTACAAGAAGAAGAATCCAGTACTGACCTTAACCCTGAGCTCCTTCATAGGCTGCGGCATCAATAAGGACCGTATCTGCGTGACGATGGGCCCGTCGGTGCCGGCGCAGATGATGGTGTCCCCTTCGCGCAGGGTGCCGTTGATGAGGATCGTGTCTATGGTCGTGCCGAGACCGGGGATCGCTTTCACCTGAGGATCAAGGGTGTGTAAGTATGTAATGGAAACAGAGGCTGAAGATTATGACAGAGAATTGTGGACGTATGATAATCATCATGTCATGAATCATGTCTCAGGATAGTGGATGTATAAGGTTCGTTGAACACATCGCTGTTTTGTTTTTACCTCCATACTCTTCTGTGTCACTCGGTTTAATAATGTTGGCGTCAGGTATCAAAAATCTCCTAAAGCACGCGCCATTGCAACATCAACCTTGTCTTTTATGCGTAGTGGAATTATAAGTCATGGATTTTCCAACAAAAATACTTACAACCTTTCCGAGTGTTTAATGAAGATCTATCTAAAATGCATCAGTCATAAAAAATACAGCTTTTATCTAGTAACGACCTGCGAAGAATGCCGAATGCCCTCTCGCTCACTAAAACGCCACTAGCACCACATACCTCCAGCACAGTAGCCAGCAGCTGTTTCGAGAACACGAGTCTCTTGTGCAGCGGCCCCTCGCAGGCGGCCACGATCATGGCCAGCAGGTTGCCCATGCCCTCGCCCGTCACCGCCGACGTGGGCACCAGCGACACGTAGCTGCGAGGGTCGGGGTTCGAATACACTAGCACCGCTTGAGGATTCTCTAAATCTGCAGTTTTTACCCTTGTACCAAAGCAACAATTGTACCAAAAATCTTGTATTATATGGATCGTGGAACTAAAAACGATAGATACCATGGAAATTCAGCCACAAATGCACCAGTAACTAAAAAATGCAGCCGCTTCGATTCCGTTGAAAAACGCATTTTTTGACAGTAGCACTAAGAAAACCCCTCCAAAACTACCCTTTCTCTCACTAAAAACGCCCCTCCCACCACATACCTCCAGCACAGTAGCCAGCAACTGTTCCGAGAACACGAGTCTCTTGTGCAGCGGCCCCTCGCAGGCGGCCACGATCATGGCCAGCAGGTTGCCCATGCCCTCGCCCGTCACCGCCGACGTGGGCACCAGCGACACGTAGCTGCGAGGGTCGGGGTTCGAGAAGAATAGCGCTGCGTTGAGACCCTGAGGAGGTTGAGGTTGTTATTATTATTACAACTACATAGTTGTTTCCGCGAGCTTCGCGTCGCCTTTAAAAGTTTTCCCGTGGTAATTATGCGATAAAAAGTAGCCTATGTCTTAATCCAGGGTGTCAGATAACCCCACACCGTTTTAACGTGAAGAAGTGACATACACGCACACATATTCACAAACTTTCATTTATATAATATCAGTAGGATGAACTTTTGCTTCTCTATAAAATCTGTGGATCAGGTGACCACGATTAGGCAAACGTAGTGTAGGATGCCCTCCAGCTAGATGGGGTGACGACTTGCGAAATGTGGTAATGATTGGATGCGGAAAGCTATAGATCGCATCCAGTGGCCTGCTTTGGGCCTAGAGGCATACGTCCAGCAGTGGACTGATAAAATATGTGAAAAAGCTAACGCCTCGAAAGAATGTTTGCTAACATTTCAAATCATCTATTAAATACAATCGTAATTTCCAAATAACTTTACATCAAACTTACCTGTTCAGCGAACTGAAGGATAACATCATTACAGCGCTTCTCAAACTCAAGCTGAGTATTGGGCTGTTGCATCTTCAGGATATCCCGGATGTCCTTCCGTTGAGCGCTCTGCCAGTCGTAGAGGCGGTCGATTTTGTTCAGTGCCACTATGAAGGGAGTCTTCTTCTGTTTCAACATGTTGATGGACTCGATCGTCTGTGGTTCTAGCCCGTGCATTATGTCCACTACCTATAAATGAAAAAAAGGCGTATGAGATTAGAGTATTTTTAGAAGCTTTGACTTTTAAGAAGCTTTTATGTGTTGAGGCTACTTTGGGGAGGTCTATATCCAGCAGTGGACGACTTCAGGCTGATATTGGTGATAACGATTGATGTATGTCCAGTATGTCCTTACTGTATTTTTTACAGACCGCAACGGGTTGTAGGGAAATATAAAGAAACTAGCATTTGCCGACGAACTTCGCCTTAAAAAGTTTACCCGTGGGAATAGTCTATGTCTGGGGTTTAGATTTCTGGATGTGGACAATTTTACATGAAAGAGTAACAAACTTTCTCTTTATAATATTAGTGAATCGGTAATTTTAGAAAGGGCTTTAGTCCTTGCAGTGAACTTTTGGGAATCAAGAAAAAACCTTATTTCTACTAAGAAAGTTGTAGTTATACGTACAAGGATGGCGATGTCGCAGAGCGAGGACCCTCGGTTGCGCAGGTTGCTGAAGGACTCGTGTCCCGGAGTGTCGATGATCAGCAGGCCCGGCAGCTTGAACGCTATCTCCGCCACCTGGGGAATGTGATATAGGGTGTTAGAAGGGGGTGACTTAACTGGTCATTCTACACAACTATTGTTCTACCACTTTGGAAAATTAAGCTTTGTGATGTCACAGATGGCTTTTGGTATGGGGAGTAGATTTTTATACAATATCGTATGCACAGTACGGTCAGCTTCATTAGTAGATAGGTATACCACTCAAAAACTGTCATTATGTTTGAATAAAAAGGCGGTTTGTATAAAAGGTATGTTGGTATAGCTGACTATAGCTCATTTATAGCTATAGATTATGCTGACGATTACGGGTGTACACAAAACTGGGAGTCAGCAGACGAAAAGCGCGACGTCACACTCTACTATGGCACACCTGCGAGTAGAATGGAGACGTTTTTGCAATGAGACGTCGCATCGCAATTTTCTGTTCAAGCCCAAAGATTGATAAGACAATTTGCTATGTAAACCATCATCAACAAAACAGCACCGCTCAAAAAAACTCACATTCTTAACATGCTTAGTCTGCTCCTTAATATTCTCAATGGGCACATTAGTAGCCCCGATCTGCTGCGTGATCCCGCCGGCCTCGCCGTCTTGCACGTTGGTGCGGCGCAGCTTGTCCAGGATCTCGCTCTTTGTATATTAACCCTCCCAAACGCACCAATCAAAACAATGCCTCTAATATTTGAACGCACCCTATGTCTGCATAATCTATGGTTAGTTTTCACAAGCGCCACTTTTTTCAGTTCTAGAAAACTGAGGGCTCCATAATTATTATGTGACTCGTGGTTCTATATGAACTATGAAACCTAAATACCGGTCTTTCCATAAAGACATTGTCAAATAGGACGCGTTACTAGCGCGTGTCAGAGCGCTAACTTGACGCCGCGCTACGACTCCTAGTCCTATTAACAGTACTCACATTCTTCACATGCTTCGTCTGCTCCTTAATATTCTCAATCGGCACATTAGTAGCGCCAATCTGCTGTGTAATCCCACCGGCCTCGCCGTCTTGCACGTTGGTTCGCCTCAGCTTGTCCAGGATCAGGGTCTTTTGGTGTATAAACCCTCCCAAACGCACCAACAGAACAACACCCCTCATATTTGAGCACCCTATGTCTGCATAATCTATGGTTAGGTTTCGCAAGCGCCACCTTTTCCAGTTCTAAAAAACTGAGCGCTCCATATTATGTGTCTCGAACCTAAAAACCCTCCCAACTGAACATACCAATCAAAACGACCGAATGGTGTAGTGCTTTGTGACCATGACTTCTATGCTGAACGGCCCGGGTTCGATTCCCAGCCGGGTCAGATATTGGTTTAAATACCGATAGCTGAGACCCAAAACTAGCCTAGTTTGTGGTCGGTTGGCCGTGTGTGATACATATTATTATTATTACTCACATTCTTCACATGCTTAGTCTGCTCCTTAATATTCTCAATCGGCACATTAGTAGCCCCAATCTGCTGTGTGATCCCGCCAGCCTCGCCGTCTTGCACGTTGGTGCGGCGCAGCTTGTCCAGGATCTTGGTCTTGCCGGTGTCCACGTGGCCGAGCACGCAGACTACGGCCGCTCGGAGAGAGTTGTTCGCTTTGTTCTTTTCGTTGTCTTCGCGACGTTTCTGGAATGATTGTGAGGATTGGGGGTTATTGATTGGAGTGAATAATGGAAACTGTTTTGTAGGATGTTGAATGAACTAATGGAAATTATAATATTAGGGTCTTTTAACAGGTGAATGTTTCGAAAATAACAAAAAAAAAATCATCGATGTTGATAAACGTCATTGTATTGCGTTATGCGATAAATACGGCGCTTTGATTGGTGCGAGCTTATTGACGTCGATAACAGACCCGTGCCGCGGGACCTGGCATACTAGGAAGAACAGAATTTTACCTGCAATCTCTTCAGCACGAGCTCTCGTTTCCTCATGGCGTCAGTCATGTCCTCATCCTCTGATGATTCCTCTGAACTGGAATCTTCCTCAGAGCCATCCGAGTCGTCTTCATCGGAACTACCCTCCTCATCATCCTGAAAAATATATACAAAAAGAATATGCAGTTTGTATGTGGAGAGAAATGTGGAGGTAGTGATGTAACGAATGTGTGTTTTTGGACATTCGCGAATGCGAATGCGAATGCGAATATCTGATATCGACATTCGCGAATGCGAATGCGAATGCGAATATTCAGTTTGTGTTCAAATTTGGCGCCATTTGTATGGTTTGGTGGCAGTCTTGTTCTGAACGAGGTACGTTCTGTTCTAGGCGCATTCCGAATCAGACTAGCCACTACTAGTTGTAGTTTTTTTAAAAGTAGGTAGTTACACTTCAGCTAGCACCGTAACTGTTACGACACATTGCGGCTATGTGCGGTTTCTGAGGACGACTTACACGAAACATTTAAACGTATTTATATCTATGGCTGTCTTGCTTTGACACTGCAGGGTTATTGATAAGTAGACCTGATCTTTTCAATAGGTGATAGAAGAAGACATTTCCAGTCGATTGAACCCTATAAAGCATCATCCGAAACTTAACGATTTCTAAGATATTTAGAGTTTTAATTTAACTATTTAATTTTGATAAACTTTCTTGTGCAAGCCACCCTTAATCTTTAAGTTTTTTTAATTTTTTGCCAAAATTATAAGCTTAAAACCGAAAAAAAATCTTGCTATATTTCAATAACTTTTTGGTTGTTTTGCATAAGTAACACCTTAATAAAGGTAAAACATGTTATAAATTATGTGTTTTTATAAATTTTAAGTTCATATTCCTAATTAATTTTATTTATTTTATTCATTTAAAATATTTACACTTACAAATTATTACACCATCAATAAACAATGTTAACAGAAATTAAAAAAAAAAAAAACATTTTCAATCCGCAACAAGCTTCGTCATTCTGTGTAGAACATCGTCATCTTCAGCGTAACAAGCTTCGTCGCTTCGTCCTTAATAAAGTAATTAAAATGCTTAATCAAATTAATGTACATTATTTGACTAAAATTAGACACAATAAGTACCTCAAAATCGTTAAAAAAAATTAAATATTGAAAACGTAAAAACAAATAAGTTAATTTAAAATAGAATGTCGTATGACAAATGCACTTCAGCTTAAAAAACTTGTCAACTTATAAGCTTTCAAATAAGATATATTTCAATATCAAATCGATTTAGGTATCACTATGATATGGCCAAAACAACCAGAGAAGGCGGAGAAAACTCAATAGGGGTTTCCATATTAAAGTCAAAAACAATCACACTTTTTAGCTTTAAATTGGGCTAATCTTGTTAGTTTTCCTATTGAATTTTGTCCGCCTGTGCTGGTTGTTTTGGCCATATCTTGAATCACCAAGGTATTTCAATAGGTTGATACCTAGATCGATTGATATTGAAATACCTTAATTAAACTAACTTATTTAAATTTAATTTGGTTAAGTTTCGGATTATGCATTATAGGGTTCAATCGACTGGAAATGTCTTCCTCTATCACCTCCTGAAAGGATCAGGTTTACTTGCAAATAACCCTGTATACTGTCAAAATACGCTTTTTGTTTGTTTAAAGAGTTTTTTAATTATCTTTAGGTCTTATGAAACTATTAACTATAATATTTAAAATTTATTTTCATTTCCCAAAGCACCTACCTAAATAAATAATACCAAATGATAAAGTAAGACTGGAAATGTGATAAAGAGGGTAACTTGTAATAGAAAGGTTATAGTCGAATGGATTTAGATTTTGTTAACCTACCATTATTATCAAATAGTTTTTTTTAATAAGTCCTGATATTCGCAAAACATTCGCACAAAATTTTGCGAATGCGAATGCGAATATCCAAAAATATGCGAATATTCGCGAATGCGAATGCGAATGCGAATATTCGTTACATCACTATGTGGAGGGCTTTCGAGTCACATCTGATTACAACTTTGGGGATGACAGGGCTGAACATAAATGAGTACTGAACAAAATGAAATTTTGATGGAGACCTACTACAGTAAAGAGTAAATAAAAAAAAATTGGGCATACATAGGGATCTGAAACTCACATCATTTTCTGGACTCTCCTCCTTGTCTTTCTTGGCACCGGTTGGAGACGGGGGTGTGGGCTCGGGCTCAGGTTCCTCCTCTGAAGACTCGGCGTCCCAGGAGTCCTTCACATCCTCGGCTACCACCTTCTCAGCTACCTTGCTGGTTTTAGGGGACTCTTCCTGGAAGGTTGATGAATAATGTTATGGTATTTCATCATCAGATAATTGTTAATTATAATGATAAACAGGATCATAAACAAGTGTAAAAAAGATGATGCATTACCTTCTTATCTTCAACTTTCACTTCAACCTTCTCTTCAGTTGTTGGTGTCGGTGGGGCTTCTTGAGACAGTTGGTTCTTCAGTTTAGATGGCTTCACCCTGGTTCCCGGACGAGGAGTCTTCTGTGCAGATCCAATCTCGATACCTTGAGCTTTCAGAGACTCCAGCATAGCCTGAGCACGAGCCTTCTCAGCCTTTTGTTTGGGAGTCAGAAGTTTACCCTCCGCTTTCAATCTTTCTTTCCGTTCCTTTTCTTTTTGCTTTTTCCGTTCCTTCTTTTCCTTTTCCAGTCTTATGGCTTCAAGTCTTTGCTCTTCTCTCAATTCCTCCTGGCGGATTCTTTCTTCTTCTTCCTTTTGTAGACGTTCCTCCTCTTCCTTTACCTTTTTAAGGGCTTCCTGCATAGCAGCTATGGTTTTCTTGGATGGACCTGGACCTTTTTTCTTGTCTTCTTTCTCTTTGTCTTTATCACCTTTCTTTTTTTTCTTGCCATCAGCAGCTCCTGCATCCCCTTCTCCTTCTTTCTCCTCTGAAGGTGCTTTCACATCTTCTTTAGGTTCACTGGCCTCTTTTACATCCACTTTAGGCTCAGCCTTTGCCTCTGGTTGCTTCCTACCTTCTTGTTCCTTTTCTTTCTTCTTAGCTTCTAATTTTTTCTGCTTTTCTCTCTCCTTTTTCTCTTTCTTCTTTTGAGCTGCTGTTTTGATTGTTACATCACCTTCATTCTCACTGCCTTCGTTTTCTTCATTGTCCTTGTCGGCTGGTGGGGTTTCTTCTTTCTTTCCCTTTTTCTTAGACTTGGTGGGTTTCTCTGCAGGTGCTTCTTCCTCTTTTTTATCTGCTTCAGGCTCGGGGGCAGGAGTGGGTTCTTTTTTTACCCCAGCATATTCCATTTGAAGTTCTGCTAAGACTTTTTCTAAATCATCATCACTGTCATCCTTTTTCCTCTTATTTTTCTTTCCTTTCTTGCCAGCAGGCTCTTTCTTGGTTTCTTTTTTCTGTGGTTTTTGAACAGGTTTCTCATCTTCAGAAGATGGTGGTTCCTCAGGTGCTGATATGTCATCATCCTCAATTTCTAATAAGGAAAAGGCACTCTTTTTCTCCTCTTTCTGTTTTCCTTTCTTTGGCTTGGCAACTGGTTCATCGTCTGATTCATCTGTGAAGTAACAAGCAAAAATATTGTGTAATTATTGGCTACATCTTAAATCATTTTAATATCTGAAATTATTTATGAATATCAGGTTCATCAAAACTTTAAAATAGTAGGTTTTAAGTAAAAAATTATTAAGCACTGATTTTATCACCTTTGTTAGTAAACCATATGCTACCAAAATTTTTAGTTACAAACATAATATTAAAAAAAGCTGTAGGTTTATATAGTTAAATAAATAAATATATTTACCATCACTGCTATTGACAACTGCTTTCTTTTGTGATTTACTGGAAATTGAGACATTTTTGATGTTTTTTGTGACTTCCTTTACATCTTCATCAACCGATTTTTTAGGTTTTGGTTTAGATTTGGGTTTTTCGTCATCACTCTCATTAGATGCGACCGATGCTCTGTAATTAAATGGAAAGTATTAAAATAGAAGCACTTTCTTTTGGATGCCGATGAAAAGGACGAATAACCTCAAAAGTGAGTTACCTCTTGGTCTTCTTCTGGGCCGGCTTGACGCTGTCGATGTTGGTGATCTCGGCGTCGCTGTCACTGGGGATGATACCGACAATATTAGTACATGCCTAATAAACAGCTGGCGATATTACAAACAGTGGTTTCAGCTCTCGACTTACCCATCTTCAGCGGTCAAGTTCTTCTTCCCCTTTTTAGCTTTTCCCATTTTAGCAAACGGTGGTTTGGTTAAGTCACAATGCCTGTTATAAAATGTTTAGTTTTTGAGTATTTAGTAATTGCTATCATGTGAAATGCAGGCAACGCACAAGACGTTTCTTGGGCTGAAATAAAAGCGATTTCAATCGTCGTCGTGTCCTGCCTTCTCGATTCACGTCACGCACGTCAAGCGTAGAAAAGAGCAATGTCAAAATTTTGACAAAATATTTATACCCCATTTACACTCTCGCACGAGTGGCGAGGCGAGCGACAAGGCGAGGGGCGAGGCGCGAGTGTGAACAGACGCTCGTGGCTCGCCTCCTCGCTCGCCTCGCCACTCGCGGCGCTCGCGTCCGGAGCGGTTTTTGGGGCACGAGTCAAAGGAGCTCGCGTCGAGCTCGCGTCGCACGCGAGCGGGTGTTTACACTCTCGCGTCCGCTTCATTCTGGCTTCTACATCGTGCCGCGCAGGTTGTGTTCGTCGTCGTATAATTATAACGTAGTGTTTTTTCCTCAGTTGTATAATGGATTGGTCGCAAGACGAAACATTTAATTTCATATAAGTAAATATTTCAATAAAATAATAATAATAAAAAAACACTAAAACGTAAGAAATAAAAGCAGTACTTACCTGCTTAGATATATTAGTACTGTCACATAGAATAGGTCTAAACCTTAAATCATTTCTTACGTTTTAGTGGTTTTTTGAAGTCGTTTTTTTATCATTATTTTATTTTATATTACTTATTTATACTTAGTTTATTTACAATAATTGACAATCAAAATTAAGAAGCAAATGATTTATTTATTTATTAATGAAGCATGGAAAACCAACAGCATGGAATTATAGAACTAGGAATATGATACCTATAAGTCCTACTAGTCAGTAGCAGGGGCGTATTTAAAGATTGCGCGCCCTGGGCTCCTGTAGTTTTCCGCCCCATCAAGGAATGAAAAATGAAAGATAACAAAAAGAGCAGTCAGTGTAGATTACCTACCGACCTCCATATGTATAAGAACATTGTGGTGATAGATTTGCATAGATAACGATATCTTCCGAACAAAAAAAAAGATTTTTCTGGATTGTACTCGTCTATCCAGAAAAATCTTTTTAGAATGTTTAGAAATATATCTGTGCAGGGCGACTGAGTGAGGCAATTTTTTTTTTAAAGATTTCCTTCAAAAAATTACGGAGGCGGAAAAAAAATTAGACTATTCCACCGGTTCAGAAAAAAACAAAGGCCAGCCGGCCTCATACTTAAAAAATCCAGCACTGCTCGTAACTAAAATACCTCGGAGTGACCCTGGATAGATCCCTCACGTAAAAAACCCACTGCCAAAACACCAAGAAGAAAGTCAGCTCCCGAAACAACGGCTTACGTCTACCAGCAGTGGCCTCTCCGCAAGTTCTACGAACAAGTAGCCTGGCACTCTGCTTCTCAGCTGCTGAATTTGCCTGCCCCATGTGGGCAAGATTCGCATTCCTCAGAGCCTGAAGACAAAAGTCTTCAACCATAGCGTGCTGCCAGTGATGACGTATGGTGCAGAGACGTGAACACTCACGGTAGGACTGGTCCACCGATTTAAAGTCGCTCAGCGTGCTATGGAGAGAGCTATGCTTGGGGTTTCTCTGATGGATCGTATTAGAAATGAAGTAATCTGCCGTCAGAGGACTAAGGTACATACATAGCTGTCAAAATATGCAAGCTGAAGTGGCAATGGGCTGGTCATATCTGCCGAAGAACCGATAACCGTTGGGGTAGACGAGTTCTCGAGTGGAGACCACGAACAGGCGAACGCATCGTGGGACACCCTCCTGCCCGCTGGACTGACGACCTTAGGTGGGTAGAGCCGGTAGTGGTTGGATGAGGAAGGCCGAGGACCGAGTGTTGTGGCACTCCTTGGGAGAGGCCTATGTCCAGCCGTGGATGATTATTGGATGATAATAAGAAGTAGATTTTGCCCATAACGACACAGTTCGTATAGTAACGGGATGCCTCAAACCGACACCGCTCTACAAAGTCTACTCTCTGGCTGGGATAGCACCCCCTAGCATAAGGCGAAAAGATACGAAGAATGCTATTCCAGACATCCACTTTACTCACATAATGCCGCACCTTCCCGCCTTAGGAGTTGCAAAGCGTTTCTAATTAGTGAGGGGTCCTTAACGGATGAAAACCCACAAAACGCAAGGCTAAGGCTCTGGGAGGAAAAACAGCCCCAGGATCCTTTCCTACCTTTTGAGGAAAAACTTGCTCCCGGTAACAGTCTCCCCTGGCACATTTGGAAGACTCTAAATCGGTTGCGAGCAGAGCTAGGCTGCTGCAAGGACAATCTTTGCAAGTGAGGCTACACCGTTGGTACGCCTATGCGACTGTGGAACCGCCCCCCTCACTATGGAGCATTTACTCTCCTGTCCCCTGTGCCCTTCCACCTGCACTCGGGAAGACTTACTCCAGGCCAACCAGAATGCTGTCAAAGTTGCTTCTTTTTGGTCTGGAAAAATTTAAAAATTCGCATGTTTTCTGACACGAAAGAAGAAGTGTAGAGTACCTACCGACCTACATAAATGTATAAGAACATTGTGGTGATAGATTTGCATAGATAATGATATCTTCCTAACAAAAAAAAGATCTTTCTCGATAGACGAGTACAGTTTAGAACGTTTAGAAATAAATTTGTGCAGGGCGACTGAGTGAGGCAAAAAAAAATACTTTAGGTTTCCTTAAAAAAAATACCGGGGCGGAAAAAATTTTGACTATTCCACCGGTTCAGAAAAGAACAAAGGCCGGCTTTCATACTTTAAATCATATTTCTTAAGACATTTAAATCAACATGTGAAAAGATGGTTCAGGACCGTTCTAGGCGTACGTCCTAAAATATTTTTAAATCCTCCAACCTAAAGACCAAGGCCGCCCTTCGCCGCCTGCCGCCCCGGGCTGTAGCCCCTTTAGCCCTAGGGTAAATACGCCCCTGGTCAGTAGTAAACACGAAGTAGTTGCTATATACCTACCGTTGAGGAGTTCCCTTGACTACCTTCCGTTTCCATCATCAGATCAGCTCAAGGTCACCATCATATTTTTTTTAATGTTAAAAATATAGGTAAGTACCTATGTACTTTCTAAATTTCATTAACTACAATCGGTTAATAGGTACCCAAAATGGAAATTCATAGCCTGTTTTTAACCCTTTACCCACCCTCGGAGGTGGAATCAAAATTTGAAAAAAATGGGACCACATGGGATCTCAACCCAATACTTAAAAAAAAAGAATTTTCAAAATTGGTCCATAAACGGCGAAGTAATCGGTGATCATACATAAATTCTTTATTGTTGCGGCTAAAACTTCGACGTCCTCCATCGTTGCTAGCTCAAAGACAACTGAACTCTGCACGAGAGTGTAAACACCCACTCGCGTCACACGCGAGTGGGTGTTTACATTCGCGCCTCCGCACGAGTGACGAGGCGAGCGAGGAGGCGAGGGCCGAGGCGAGAGTGTAAATGGGGTATTATACCATAGACTACTACATACACTCACTCTGTGTTTTGGTTCTCTACCTCTCGGAATAATGAATTTCATACTAGTACAAAATGAGTACAAAAGTGCAATACAATGGCTTTGGGACCGAGACGGTATGCCTCTGTCACAAGACTCACAAGTCGCAACTTTAATCTTGGTTTTACTCGCTATAATCACCTCCTTGTTCGTGAAGAAAACTGTGTTTCTTGGAAAAAGGATTAGGTACCTAGTTACTTGAGTTACTTCTGCTTTTTTTTTGCCTGTGGAAGCAATAAGCACAATTTGACATTGACATATTATCTTGTAATGACATTTCAGTCAGTAGGTTATTTTTTGATCCAATGTGAAATTTATTTTGTTTTCATGTTTAGTTTTTATTCCAAAGATGTATAAAAATTTCACTCGTATTATTTCAATTAGTTGTAATGAAACTTTACAGCCGTGTATTACTCCATTCCTTAGGAATAGTGTGTTGTGTACAAACAAGGGTCGTATTAGCAGTATAGGTTATGTTTTCCGAAGAACCAAGAAACATGACCGAAATCCATCGTCTCTGTTTGTGCCAGTGCCAGTCAAGCCCAACCCTGATGACATGAATATAGGGGAAGAATTCACTGGCCGTCTGAAAAAGCAGGACTTGCTCAAAATACTGAACAGATTTTATCAGAAACCTGAAGTTCGGGTTTTGGCTTCAGAGAATGGTTTGGATGACACACTGTTGCATCAGGCATTCCTATCATTCAGAAGACATTGCTTAGAACACGATCTACCTCCAGATTTACATATAACTATTAGTGATATATTACAAGGTATACATACTTTCAGTTTATAACCTCCATGAGTATGAAATACAAAATATATATTTTTCTGACACAAATGTATGTTGCAGGCGCTGGAAATGTGAATGATTTATTCCCGTACTTCGTAAGACATGCCCGACTGGCGTTTCCTCATTTAGACTGTTTAGATGACCTTAAGAAAATATCAGACTTGCGTACCCCAGCCAACTGGTATGTAAACAATTTCATATAATTTACTTAAATAATTACATAGATTAATATTCAGTTTTTTCTTTAAACTGTAACTAATAGTCATATAAACACAGGAAGTCAGTATTTTTTTTATTTATATAAATGTTTCAGGTATCCACAAGCCAGAAGTATGAATAGAAAAATAATATTTCACGCTGGACCAACAAACTCGGGAAAGACCTACCATGCCATGGAGAGGTTCCTAAGTGCCAAGTCCGGGGTCTACTGTGGCCCTCTCAAGTTGCTTGCTGCTGAAATATACCACAAAGCTAACAAAAGGGTACAATATTGTTGATATTACATAACAAATTATGAAATTTAGGTATTCCTATATAGAGCTAAGATTTAATTCTCCAAGCTATTTTAAGCTTCCTCATAATAGTTGTCATTATCATCAGATCCTGTGATGTGTGATCCCTAACCAGAGATGTACCTACAGTGTAGATATCCATATCATCTTGTGTCATTTCTACAAGGGGACCTCAAGCTAACTTACTGCCATAAAATAAAAAATGAAGTTTATATACCAATTCAGCCACAATTCCTAAAGTATGTACGGTGGCCTGCGCCTAAAAGTATACAGGCGGAGTTTTAAAAATAGCGATCCCTGATGATGAAGGGACCCGCTACATCTGTTATAAATCAGGGGACGTGTTGTGTGTGATGTGTGTAGCAGTGGTTTTTATGTGGATGTGCTTGAGCAGCATGTGAGCTTGAGATCGCTATTTAAAAAACTCCGCCTGTATACTTTTAGGCGCAGGCCACCGTACCTATATCACTAAGTAACTCTTATTCTACAGGGTATCCCATGTGATCTAGTAACAGGAGAAGAGAGGACACATGCATCACAATGTAACATTCTAACAGGAACCGTTGATGCACCAGAAGAAGATCCCAACACAATTGTTGAGGCAGAACCCAAAGAGTCCAGTCATGTAGCTTGTACCGTTGAAATGACTTCCTTAAATCATAATTGTAAGTTGAACAAAGAGAATGTTTCAAAATTAATTAGGTAATGAATTAAAAGTTTGATCAGAACAAGCATAACAAAATTTACCTTAGACCTATCTACATTAGTCTCTGTTTGTAAGTTAGTAACCCTCTTTTATTTATTTATTTATTTATTTATTTATTTATTAACATAAGGATCTCCAGCAGTTAACACAACAGGCATACTTAAAAGAAAATTTAACATAATAGAAATTTCGTTGTGAAAACCATTATAGGCGATGGTATGGCATGGTAACAATCACAAGACACTCTAGGTTTGCCACTATAGTGAAAGGTTTAGGCAGTAGCCCAAAATCACTGAGGCATGGCAATGCATTTAAAATAGACAGACATATAAATAATTTATTGTAAAACATATTTTTTCAGATGATGTAGCTGTAATAGATGAAATACAAATGATAGGTGATAAAGGCAGAGGATGGGCGTGGACCAGAGCCATATTAGGTAAGATCTTATACAAACTTATGACTTTCGTAAACTAAGCTTTTAGTCTACTACACTAATAATGTTGACGACTCCATAAAGCATAAGAGTAAATAATTAAATACAATAATTAGGTTCTAAATTCGATAATGTTTTTCCTCTTCAGGATTACAAGCAGATGAAATACATTTATGCGGGGAAGCCGGCGCAATCAATCTCATTGAAGAAATCTGCAACACCACAGGTGAAGAAATGGAGGTAGGCTTAACACTAATCACTTTCTGGCACTCTCTCATTAATAAAAAATATCATCTTATATGAACCACACAAAAGTACTAGTCATAATTCCTACATACTCGATCACCCTAAACTTTTAGCGTGGCTCTCGCATAGCAACCGTTTTTGTAGTTTCTACATTATGGAGGTAGGTATATAGGAGTGGTATATAATATATAGCGACCGCGCTACCTACCACTGCAATCCGATAGCCGCGGCGCTGTTTTCAAAATAGTATTATTTATTCTTTGGCTGCTAATGATATGCTAGATTAGTTCCTGATTTTGCCGTAGGACTTCAGTGGTGGCGCGCACTCTACCTATCATTTTCCATAAAACCCATCTTATTCAATCTCTTCCTTACCCACCCAGGTGCGGACATACAAACGTCTAACAGAGCTGAAGGTCCAAGACGCAGCGCTATCCTCACTAGACAATGTGCAGCCGGGTGACTGTATAGTGTGTTTCAATAAGAACGACATTTACAGTGTAAGTCGAGCGATCGAACAGAGGTCAGTCCCGCTTCAGGCACGTATCCTTCCTTGTTTTGTGAACTACTTTTGTTGGCAGTTAGAGTATTATTTTTGTTTTGTGTGTGGTCTATTGTGTGAATTGATGATAATTTTAGGGTAAATAAGTCAGATTTGTACTTAACCTTTTTTTCTTAACTTTAATTCAAAGATTTGTCTTTTGATTTGTGCGGAAATTGAGTTTATGAAAACTATTGCTCACATTGTTATGATTCCACAAGTTTAAACCCTAAACCAAAGTGGTATTTACGGTACTGAATTCATAATTATACTGCCACTGATAGCGGATCGCTTTTGTCCTTACGTAGCCAAAGAGTCCAATTTTCAATAGTTTCATGAAATATTTATTTTGTAAAATTAATATAATTAATTTGAGTTATCGTTGTTTCAGGGGCCATGAAGTGGCGGTGATATACGGCAGCCTGCCGCCCGGCACTAAGCTGGCTCAGGCCAACAAATTCAATGACCCTGAAAATTCATGTAAAGTCATGGTCGCCACAGACGCTATCGGTCTGGGAATCAATTTGTGAGTTTCGTAATTTATTTAGTTAGAATATGTAGGTTAGTAACATGATGGTGAGTGGAGTGGACGACTAAAGAGTTAAAGACGTTTTATTGTGGAAATGCTTTTATCGGTAAAACAATTGAACATGAAGTCCTGTAATGTTCATTTTTACAGTTGGGATTGGATTTTGTTTCCAATAAAATTAAGTAAGTACCTATAACCTAAAAACTGCGATCTTACCATTGCATTGCATAACTGCCTATCTCATTAGAACTATTACATATTAAAAGCTGTGTTTATCCTCAAATATATTTACTTTTCCAGGAGCATACGAAGGATAATATTCTATTCTCTAGTCAAGCCAGTGGTGAATGAGGATGGGGACAAAGAAATAGATGTCATTAGTATATCACAAGCTCTGCAGATTGCAGGTGAGTTTGTGTGTCCGTCGCATATGTCCATTCGCATTTATCTACCATTGTGTTCTCTCTCTAGTCTTGAAATATTCTTCTTATTATATGTGTTATTTGACCAGCCCCATTTCACAACTCTCTCATACAACAAAGATGATTCTAGAAATTCATCAACAACTCAAATATCAAGATCAACATTCGCAAACCCGACATTCCTCTACCACCAGGTCGCGCGGGCCGCTACGGCAGCGCATGGGAGACAGGCTTCGTGACCACCTTCAGGCCTGAAGACCACGGGACCCTGAAGACATTACTGGCTAGTACCCCGGACCCCGTGGCGCAGGCCGGGCTGCACCCCACGGCGGAACAGATGGAGTTGTACGCGTACCATCTGCCGCACGCTACGTTGAGTAGCTTGATGGTGAGTTTAGTCAGATTGTCTGAGTCTCTCTCGAAAATCCCTTGCAAGATGGACCTGGAGTTAAATCTAGCAATTAAAAGGATTCACGTCGCATTACAGTCTATCCGTGTACCTAAAATTCTAGAAATTTTCTGGATGTCACTTTAAAAACAAAGGTTAAAGGTTTACCAGTTCAACTTGTACCCTATTCACCAAATCTGTAAAACGAGTGAGTTATTGATGGCTACAAAGCTGGAGCGAGGCCAATAGTACAGCTGAAGATAGGCGGAAGTGGCTGACGTTTGTGGAGACCTCTGCACCTCTGGAGTGCCGTAGGATTGCAACAACACATTCCTACGAATAATCCAACCCTGCAAATCCTCGCCACAATTAACCACAAACCTCTCCACAGGACATATTCGTGCACCTGTGCACAGGTGCAAATCCTCGCCACAATTAACCACAAACCTCTACACAGGACATATTCGTGCACCTGTGCACAGGTGCAAATCCTCGCCACAATTAACCACAAACCTCTCCACAGGACATATTCGTGCACCTGTGCACAGGTGCAAATCCTCGCCACAATTAACCACAAACCTCTCCACAGGACATATTCGTGCACCTGTGCACATGTGCAAATCCTCGCCACAATTAACCACAAACCTCTCCACAGGACATATTCGTGCACCTGTGCACAGGTGCAAATCCTCGCCACAATTAACCACAAACCTCTCCACAGGACATATTCGTGCACCTGTGCACAGGTGCAAATCCTCGCCACAATTAACCACAAACCTCTCCACAGGACATATTCGTGCACCTGTGCACCGTAGACGACTCGCTCTACTTCATGTGCAACACGGAGGCGTTCAAGTTCTTAGCCGAGATGATCCAGCACGTGCCGCTGCCGCTGCGCGCGCGATACGTGTTTTGTTGCGCGCCGATCAATAATAAACTGCCGTTCGTTTGCGCCACGTTCTTAAAGGTAAGCATTTTGGCTAATATCATATTTTGTGTGGGGATGTAGGGCTCTCTCTAGAACTTTTGTGCAAATCCCCAATGTCTAAGCTCTCTTCTTTAGATTGGACCATTTGCCGCCAAGCTGGTCCATTGCGGGTTGATAGCTTCTAGATAGATATGCTGGTTTCCCCACGATGTTTGCCTTTACCATAAGTGCATTTCCCAAGAACTCATTGGCCTACCAATGAGTGTCATGTCGCGTCGGGATTCGAACCGGCATCTCTGAAAGGCTTACTCGACTAAGCTACCACGGCTCTACTTCATGTGCAACACGGAGGCGGTCCAGTTCTTAGCGGAGATGATCCAGCACGTGCCGCTGCCGCTGCGCGCGCGATACGTGTTTTGTTGCGCGCCGATCAATAATAAGTTGCCGTTTGTTTGTGCCACGTTCTTGAAGGTAAGAGATCCTATTTTTGGTGGGAATGTAAGTTCCTGCTTCTGGTTCTTTCAAATGGAACCTTTGTGCATCCCCAGGGTCTAAACTCCCTTCCTTACTTAGGCTGTTTTTAACAACGTCCGGGATTCATCACGCATGCGGGATGGCCGCTATTTTCCCGCGTCTCGCCTCATATTCATACCTACTTCGTATTCTGTCATACGTATGTGCGGGGCAATACCACATGCGTGATGTATCCCGCACGTTGTTAAAAACAGCCTTAATAGATTGGACCATTTTCCGGCACGCTGGTCCATTGTCGGTAAGTAGGTTCTAGAACTAGATAGATATGTAGGTTTCCCTACGATCTTTTCCTTTACCGTAAGTGAGATGGTCTACCAATGAGTGTCATTATGTCAGCGTCGGGATTCGAGCCCGCATCTCTGGCGTGAGTCATTGTTAGGTGTTGGCGCAGGTATCTACTCAATGAGAACTAGGTTGGAGATCCGTTTTACAAGAAATATATTGACTTTATCAAAGTTTCAAATCAAAGAAATATTTGTTATGTAAAGTTATGTTGATCGAATGGCTTGCAGTCTCAGAATGGCGGCGCGTAGTCTGCGTCGGCGCCTGCGAGGGTGCGGGGCGCGGGGGGGCGCCGTCACTCGTCTAGTGATGGGGCGCACACGTAGTGTTGTGCTTCAACAAGCTGGGCCCCTTGGAGCTGGAGTATCCTGGTCCAACGTCATGGGTAGAGGGCAGAGCCGGTTGTAAGCCCGTCTCAAGGTCCCCGAAGTGGAGAGGACGTCTGCCACGCGGTTGATGCCGTCGGTGCCAGGGTAGACGGCTGTGATGCGACCGAGCAGCCATCTGTTGGGTGGGAGCCGGTCATCTTTGATGAGGACCATCTGCCCAAGCTGTAGTTGACCTCGATTGGTGTGCCACTTGCTGCGAATCTGTAATGCTGAAATATACTCCTTATAATAGCGATTCCAGAAGTGTGCTTTCAATGCTTGGACTCGTTTGTATCGAGAGAGTGTGTTGATTGGAGCGTTGTCGACCTGAGGTGCAGGTAGCATTGTGAGCGTTCGTCCAATCAGAAAATGTGCAGGAGTGAGAGCTACTAGATCAGATGGATCAGATGAAATAGGGGTTATGGGTCTGGAATTAAGAATTGCCTCTATTTGAACCAAGACAGTGTACATTTCTTCATAATCTAGGTGAGTCATTGATAAAACTCGTTTTAGGTGATGTTTGACTGACTTCACTGACGCTTCTGCTAACCCATTGAAGTGCGGACTGTATGGTGGAGAGAATTTGAATTCAATTTGAATCTTAGCTGCTTCATTAATTATGTTATTGGAATTTTGTTTCAAAAATTTAGGTAATTCATTAAAGGTACCAATAAAACATTTAGCATTATCGGATGTTATGGAGGCTGGCTTGCCCCTGCGGCAAATTAGACGATTAAGCATGGCCATGTAGCCCTGGGAAGTTAAGTCGGTGACGAGCTCTATGTGCACAGCTCGTACTGCCATACATACAAAAATGGCTATGTATGCTTTTTTCAGCTGACTGCCACGACCCTTTTTGTTCGCTATCAGGATTGGTCCCGCATAATCGACTGCTGTGTTTGCGAATGGATAGTCAGCTTGTAGCCTCTGCTTTGGGAGGTTACCCATGATGGGTTGGTAAGTTTTACCTGAAAATCTAAGACAAGTTATGCAAGTATGAGTTACTTTTCTAGTTAAATTACGCCCATTGATAATCCAAAACTTATGGCGTAATGTTGCCAATAATAGTTGTGGCCCTGGATGTAAAAGTATTTTGTGATAGTGTTGGGCTAAAAGTTTAGTGATGTGATGTGATGCATGTAGTAAGATGGGGTGTTTTGTGTCGTAGGCGTAGTTCGTGTTCGACAGTCTCCCTCCAACTCTGATTATACCTGCATCATCAACAAAGGGATTAAGACTTAAAAGTTTATCTTTAGACGGCAATGGTTTTTTGTTAATTAAAATGGATTTTTGTTTACAAAACATATCACTCTGCACTATTTTACATAAAACCTGCATAGCGTCTTCAAGTTCTGATGCTGTAATTAGACCTACTATTTTGTTATTACGATTGAAACAGTTATGTTTAAAACGTTTAATTTGTACTATTACACGTTGTAATAAACAAATATTAGAAAAGTTAAGTACTAAATTATTTTCATGAGGTTCAGTTGTAGATAAATGACACTGAAACTTAATCTCTGGCAATTCCTCACTATTTGTGTTTTGCGGTTGAGTAGGCAACTGCATATCTGCTTGGTGTAGGAAGTGCGGACCTCCCCACCACAAAAGTGATGATTTAAGTTTTGCTGCATTTAAACCCCTTGACCCTATATCGGCAGGGTTCATATCTGTGGGAACATAATTCCATGACTGAGGGTTTGAATTTTTGGTGATTTCATTTATTCTGTTGAGTACAAATAGTTTTAGTTTTAGCTTACATGTTTTTATCCAGCTCAGCACGATAGTTGAGTCACACCAGAAGTACTGTGCGTCTATATGTAGACGTAATGATTCTATTGCCTTTTTTGCTAACTGAGTAGCCAGAAGAGAACCACACAGCTCAAGTCTGGGCATAGTAATTTTTTGTTTTAGAGGAGAAACTTTACTTTTTGCCAACAGTAAGTGGACACTTACGTTGCCATTGTTAGACAGTGAGCGTACATATACGCAAGCTGAATATGCTTTTATAGAAGCATCACTAAATGTATGTAATTCTACCTTGATGTAGAAATCACATAAAACTCGACGAGGAATTTGAATTTCGGTTACTTCCGGTAAATGTTTTACAAATGTGTTCCACTGTGACTCAACCTCGGCTGGTAACTGACTGTTCCAGTCAACATTTTTCGCCCATAAATTCTGTAGGAGAATTTTGGCCTGTAACATACAAGGATTAATTAATCCTAATGGGTCAAATACTTGTGCTATAGTTGATAAAATTATGCGTTTATTTATTTTGTGTTTTTGTTTGATGTTGTTTATTGAAAACAGTAATAAATCTTTTGTGCAGGCCCAAAGTAAACCTAATGTTTTTGCATACTCGTCATTTTTTAGACATAATAGTTCGTCATTGTTGTTTTCATTGTCTAGAGAGTTTAATACTGAGGCTGAGTTAGAACGCCATTTTCGTAACTGAAAATGAGCTCCTTGTAGTATGATGTAGTATAATGAGCTCTTTGTATGACGCCCTTACATGTTTGTATGAGGGTTTGCTCGTCATCATTACCTGAGATATAATCGTCGACGTAGAAGTCATGTAAGATTGTTTCACCTACATTTTTGTCTGTACACTCTTGCCCTAACTGCATTAGGCATCTGGTAGCTAGATATGGCGCGGATGCTGTACCGTACGCGACCCTATTTAACTTGTATAGTTTGATTGGCTCACTGGGATCTGATCGCCAGTAAATTTGTTGTAAGCTTCGCTGTTCCTCCTTTACATAAATTTGTCGGTACATTTTTTCTATGTCCGATGACACTACATACTTATGCTGACGGAATCTAATCAGTATGCTTAATAAATCATCTTGTACAGTGGGGCCTATGTACTGAATGTCATTAAATGACTTGCCTGAACTAGTTATACTCGATGCGTTAAAAACTGTTCTCAACTTTGTTGTGAGTTTATCTTCACGCAGAATGCCGTGATGTGGCATTATGTATGAAGTTTTGTCATCTTGTGGGTTAGTGTTTTCTGACATATGACCTAAGGTCTGATATTCTTCAAGAAAATCTGTGTATTTTTGTTTAAACTCACTGTTGCGATTGAATTTGCGCTCTAATGATTTAAATTGAATTAATGCTTGTTGTGATGAGTCGCCTAAGCATTCAGGTGATTCTTTTAATGGTATTGTAACAATGAAATTGCCATCTGGGTGGCGTGTGGTTGTTTGTGTAAATATTTGTTCACACTCACTCTCACCTTTAGTTCGGGATTGTTGAGTGGTGGAAACTGATTCAAATTCAAAGAATTTATCGAGTTTTTCCTCAAGCTCAATGTTATTTAGAAAATGACAGTGGACTGTATTATAGGATTGCATTTTGTTGTGTTTAGAATAAGGAACTTGTATAGATCCTGAAACTATCCACCCTAGTGTTGTTTCAACTAAGGTTGGTTTATTTTTGCCTAGATTGATGCGGTTGTTAGATAGGACCGCCCAAAACAAATCCGCGCCTAACAGCATATGCACTTCCGCAGGAACTGAGAACGTCGGATCTGCTAGTTTGATATGCGAAGTAATATTGAGAGCCTCGCAATTTATTCTTGTAGTAGGTATCAACTGGGTGATTTGTGGAACAACGAAACAATTGACGTTTGTTGTATAACCACTATTGGTGAGTGACGATATAGTCACGTCACATCTTTGTGTTATTTTTGAAGACTGTTTATTTAGCCCTTGTACTGAAATTGAAGTTGAATAACTGGGTATTTGCAACTGTTTTTGTATTTTTTCTGTAATAAAACTAGACGTGCTGCCATTATCTAGAAGTGCACGAATTTTGTGATTGTTACCGTGGTGATCGGTTATGTTTATGATTGCAGTTGAAAGTAGAACTTGACTGTTATGAGTAGAGGACAATGTAATGTTGTCTGACTGTACTACCATACTGTTCTGACTACTCTGTGGTATTTGTGATTGATTTTGCCCTGCTATGGACGGTAAGACAACACAGTCACTTGACCCATGGCAGGGGGACTGCGAGCTACTTGATTTTGTTTGTGTTTGTGATTGTGTAGATGCAGAATCCGTTTTATGTAACATTGTATTGTGTCGTTTTGTGCAATACCTACATGAACTCAATCTACAACGTTGTTCGTCATGACCACTCCGTAAACAATTAGTGCAAAGGTTTAATTTATTTACCTTTTCAATGCGTGCCTCGATAGGCATTGATTTGAATTTTAGACATTGGTAAATGGAATGATTATTTTTACAAACAGGGCAATGATATTGTGATTGTTTTTGTGTTTGGTTATGATTTACGACAAAAGTTTTTGGACGATTGTGAGAGATGTCGCTGTGTCTGCGTGTGTGTTTTTGTGATTGTGCTTCCTCCATGGTCTCTAGTAAGTCTGCGCGGTTTTTGAGAAATGAGTTGAATTCTTCTAAAGTAGGTATAGACTTTATATGATTGCGTTCTGTTTCCCAGTCACGCATTGTGTGTGAATCCAGCTTACTAGTCACCATGTGGATGATGAGAATGTCCCAGTGTTCTGTGGGTAAATTAAGTGTTTTCAAGGCTCTTAGATTTTTATTAATGCTATCTATTGTGCTACGTAACGCCTTTGAGGATTCTTGAACAACTGGTTGTATGTTAAACAAAGCTTGTATGTGATTGTTTACTAGAATTCTATCATTATTGTATCGATCACACAGCAAATCCCATGCAACATCATAGTTTTCTGCTGAAAACTCTAATGATTTTATGATTATAGAAGCACTTTCCTTTAAAGTGTTCCGCAAATAGTGAAATTTATGGATTTTTGGTATTGAAGTGTTTGTGTGTATTAGTGACTTGTATGTGTCATGGTATTCTAACCAGTCCTGATAGCGACCAGAAAATGTCGGTAAATTAATTGTAGGTAATTTAAGGTTTGGCCCACCTGAGAATGCACTAGAACCCGTTACCGACTGATTGTCCCGCGCCGCAGAAGCCGCCGTGTGCTTATCGAGCGCCTCCTGCGCGGCAGCTACTGTGCTGAAGTAGTTGGTTTCGAAGCTCTCCCGTTCTAAATATTCGTCACCTGGAATTTCAGATAAATTTTCTATTTCAGTTTGAGTTGAATCATATTCATTGTACATTTCTTGTATTTTGCTAGCTCTAATAGTTAATTCTCGAATTTGCAAGTTATTTAGCTCTTTACAAGGCAAAAGCGTGTCTAAATAAGTTTTAAATATTGTAAGCTTTGATTTAAATGATGCTCTTGACCTTTTTAATGATTTAATATCCATGTTTAATGAGTTGCGACTTAATGGAGTAGGCTAAGAAATGAAGTTAAGCTAAGATAACTGGTGCCCAAGTCTCTCAGATGATTCTGAGACTGCAATCCATTCGATCAATGTTTATAGCTGTTTTACACTTTGTTTATAAAATAAAATTTGTGAAAATAGTGAAACAAGCTCGAAGTGTATGAAGCGATACTTAAATTTTAACAGGCAGCTACTATGGGTCAGCAGAAGAGCTCACGCAAGCAATGCAAACATCGAAGCCACCTCAGCTTGCGTAACCGGTTAGAGGCGGTTCGGCGCACGCACCACCTGCGCGACAGCGATGCTGACGGATTCACTGGAATGTATGAGATAAAAACAATATGTTAAAAAAACGAGAAAAAATATGCAATTTGTTAAAAATATACACTGTGTTGGGAAAAACAGCTGTTCATTGAAACAAATATGGCCTTTGAACTGAATAAACTTGAATGGATTGACAGATGCAAATGGATTTCAATAATTTAATGACGTGGGTACGCAAACACGTAGGTTAAAATTGGGAATAGATTCGATTATTTATGAATAATATGCGCTTTCGATTGTGTAAAAATAGACAGGTGACGGGAGAAATGGGAGATAATTAGGTTATGACACCCAAAATGGTAATTTTAACAAAATGAATTGATGATTAAAACGGGATAATTATTATTGTTACGTGATTTTTACTAGGAAAAAAGATAGTGAATTGAATTGTGCACACAGGGGATAATTGAAATTGGAACGAACTCACAGCAATACCACACTGTAACCTCTTTTCCTGGTTTTTCGATTCTGGTCGTGGTTTCTGGTTTTTCTTGTGATTCTTGAGATTCGAGACTGGCCGTAGAATGTTGTATCTTGATTATTTTCGTGGAGATCGCGGCGAATAGCAGATTGGTGCCGCGTGGATCTTCTTTCTTGCCCTTGAACGACCTCGCCGATACGTGCCTCGGGATTCCGATTTTCGTCTCGCCTGGTCTTCAGATCTTCCAAAAAGCCCGTATCCGGCTCGAAAACTTGTTGGCGCAGGTATCTACTCAATGAGAACTAGGTTGGAGATCCGTTTTACAAGAAATATATTGACTTTATCAAAGTTTCAAATCAAAGAAATATTTGTTATGTAAAGTTATGTTGATCGAATGGCTTGCAGTCTCAGAATGGCGGCGCGTAGTCTGCGTCGGCGCCTGCGAGGGTGCGGGGCGCGGGGGGGCGCCGTCACTCGTCTAGTGATGGGGCGCACACGTAGTGTTGTGCTTCAACAAGGTACATGTCAGCGTCGGGATTCGAACCGGTATCTCTGGCGTGTCTACCATCTCTCTGTACTTCATGTGCAACACGGAGGCGTTCCAGTTCCTGGCGGAGATGATCCAGCACGTGCCGCTGCCGCTGCGCGCGCGATACGTGTTCTGTTGCGCGCCGATCAATAATAAGCTGCCGTTTGTTTGTGCTACTTTCTTGAAGGTAAGAGGTTAGGTTTGGTTCAGATTTTACGGTTTTACCTAAACGATATTAGGTCAGAGCAGATTATAAAAGTCAGCGACTGAAGCTAAACTGACTGGCTCATCCTTTCACTACAGTGTCTTACCTTTGTTCAGCTGTAGTGTTTGTCATGGGTAGCTGGATGTTTGTTACTCTTACACGGGAAAACTGCTGCAGCAATTTAGATTACATTTTGTATGCAGGTAAGTTGACACCCTGGATAAACATACATAAGTAACAGTAACTTTTTCTTGGAATTGCCACGGGAAACGTTTTGTTTCTTGTTTTACAAAAGCACTCAGAAGGGCCACTATATAAGTAGCACTATGCCTTCCCATTCTCTTGCGTTAAAATTGCATTCGAATCCTTTTGGTTCTCCCATGGTCCTTTCATTACTAACCTCCCTCACTCCGCAGATGGTCCGTCAGTACAGCCGCAGCGAGCCCCTCACGCGGGGCTGGCTGTGCCGCGCCGTGGACTGGCCCGCGCCCCCCCCGCGCACCATCATGGACCTCGTGCACCTCGAGGCCGTGTTCGACGTGCTCGAGCTGTATCTGTGGCTCAGGTCAGTGCGTCACACGGAGCCTTATTCCCATGTTCTATGACCTATATGCTTTATATGGGTGTTACATAGGTAGGATCGCTCTTCGCCCGGACCAACCACTAATAGACTCTTGCGGCCGCGGCACTCGGCTTCGGTAAACTCGTTTAATACGCGTTACTCCAATCACAGAGCTGTATTAATGGCGAATCCATCGAAACCATCGTGAATCCATCGAAAAAAGCAAACAAACGATAACGAACCCGTGAAAAGCGTGAAGTTAATCTTTTAAATGCACCCTTCAACCCCTAGGTAGAGGATGGTTTTGTGATTTTATTGTTGTTTCAGTTACCGGTTCCCGGACATGTTCCCGGATGTGAAGCTGGTCCGTGAGATGGAGGTGGAACTGGACGCCATCATACAACAAGGCATCTTTCAGATCACCAGGTGATTAATGACAAAGTTACTAGCTAGCCTAAGTTCTACAGAAAAATTCACTAGGGTCAACTTTTGGCAGTAATCAGTGTAATAAGTCTTTTTCAAAGTGTTATTTGCAGGGTGTCCACTTTCTGGAAAGTCAGGAATAGTCAGGGAAAAGTCAGGGAAGCTGAAGGTGGTCATGGAAAGTCAGGGAAATTGATGGGCTACCTGGAAAGTCAGGGAAAAATTACTAGTAAAGCATATATTTTTGCAAAATTGTAGTTCTTGCTTTTACTAATTATTAATTTTCTTCTTCTTTTTTAAACGTAAAATACATAAGTCATAAAATAAAATCTCGTAAGCCAGATTCCAGACTCAGTTCATAGTTTGTTCAATAGTAAAATGATGTTCCGTTAATTAAATTTCTTTCAAAAGAGTGTGACTCAGCTTGCCGTTCTGAACAACTTTTGTTTTAAGAGTTAGTGATGAAAAATAAGTCCCCACATAACGTGTTGGTGCAGACGCGCTGTATCGAATAGAATAGAATAGAAAGATGTTCTATACGCGCTGTATCGGCGCTCATTCCACTCATCAAATCATTTTTTTTTAAAACGTCGCGCCCATATGAAAATTTTTGGTTTTGTTTTATTTAAATTAATCACGGTATTTACAAAGCTTAACACGCTTTACTCGAGTTATTTTGGTTTTGAAGGTCCTAAGATTACTATACAAGGTGCTAGTACAAATTTTATACACAAATTAAAAAGTTTATTTTATCTACTGTTGCATGAAGGCGCTAATCCTTCTTATGTGTGCTTGTATTCTATCCTTGAGTGAAATGAGACACCGTATAACTTTCGACCATTCTTTATTCGTACTTTTTGCACTTTTACAATTTTTAACATCTATCGCAAAATCCAACAATCCATCCTTCTCACGTCCATAGACCAATTCCCCAAACGTCACTTGTTTTTTTTTAAACCAATGTTCCGTTTTTAAGTTAAAATCCAATTCTTATTCCAACAATCTCATCGAACCCAACACTACCTGCATCCAAACTCTCATTTAACAAAAAAAATATGATGAGGCGTATTTCTTCAAAGCACTCTGAACTAATCCTACCATCAATAAGTGTGCTTAAATAAAATTAACTAGGTCTAACTAACGTCTTTTGCAATAATAACCAATGGATCCCGCTTGGGTTTCCAAACATTAAATGACTTTTTTCAAAAGTAAAATGACATTTTTAAAATAAAATAAATATATACCCATTTTTAAATTTTGTAAATAAAAAAAAGAAATACATGTCATGGCAAAATAAAAGTATTCAAACTTTGTTGTACAAAAAAATTAAATAGGTACTTATTTATCATTGCTTCCTATACATAATGTTGCAATAGTGGTAGATGTACGGTGGCCTGCGCCTAAAAATATACAGGCGGAGTTTTTAAAATAGCGATCCCTGATGATGACGGGACCAGCTACATTTGTTATAAATCCGGGGACGTGTTGTGTGTGATGTGTGTAGCAGTGGTGTTTATGTGGATGTGCCTGAGCAGCATGTGAGCTTGAGATCGCTATTTTAAAAACTCCGCCTGTATACTATTAGGCGCAGGCCCACCGTAAATAGCCGAAATAGGGTGACTCAGGGGATCACTCGAAACAACTTTTGTTGTACCTACGTGTTTTTGAAATTCGCGTTTTTTTCTCATAACTTCACCTGTCTAACAAAGTTTGTTGGGAAAATCTTATTTTTTTGGAATTTCATGTTGTTCAAAATTATGTGTCTGAGTCACTTTCTCTCTCTGCTTAATATACACTTTTTACAGCGAAATATTTTACGCAGTCAAAGTTTTTTTTTAATAAGTGTCGCAAAATCGGAAAAATTTCAAATCAAGCTTTTGGTTATTTTTATCTCTGGTCAGGGAAAATTTCTGAAATGGTCAGGGAAAGTCAGGGAAAAGTCAGGGAATTTTTTGGAGGATTCTGAGTGGACACCCTGATATGTTTAACTAATATTCTTATTTATTTTGCGCTTAAAAATCCTGTTTCAAAAACTATAAGTAGAACAGAGTGTTAGAGAATTTAAAAGTAGCTTTTTAGCTTCTTATGCAAAGTGTTCCATATTGTCTACTCAGGGAGTCATGTTGAACCACTTTTGTTCTACAGCTTTTGGACATTCGCTTTCGGCTACTATGTTTGTAAAATGTGTGCGTGTTTTTCAACAAAATCCGGAATAAACCTCACATTCCCTGTTCCAGATTGCTGCGCAACTCGGAGCAACTCCTCAAGGAGTCCGGCGGCGCGGCGGAGGGCGCCTACCCCCGCGCGCCCCGCGCCCCCGCCCGCCCAGACGACGGGAAGGGGAAACTGTCCGATATGCTTGTTTCTAGGGTATGGATGCGGGAGACATTCGATAAATATTTTTTTGGCAGTCCAATAGACACACGAAACCCAATGCGTGATGTAGTCGTGTTGGATTCTCTGCCCACGCTGCACGGCATCGTTATCGACGTAAATAAAAGTCACTATATCGCGATTCTTGATAAATACAGCGAAATGATTTGATGGTAAAGATGCCGTGGCTGTGAAGATGCCGTGGGATCGGCTAACGAGGCGTTTACATGGGTGGATATATCGCCATGCGTTGAGTCACTTCATAAATCGCCCCATCGGTAGATAAAAACGTGCGATTTATATGGATCAACACGATGCATAATGCATAACCATCATCCAAGATGTTCACAACGACAACGGCTTTCTTCATCCATTACCACTACCTAGCCGTCTTATTAACCTTGTTATCTTCCTCCCCAGGGTCTCATCACCCCGCAGATGCTGAAGAAGCTCCAGAGCGAGCTGGTGGCGGACGCCAAGCCCGACCGCGGCAAGAAGAAGACACCCACCAGACACAAACGGAAGTGAATAGTAGAAGAGACGATAGTAGTTGTACAATTATGTGTTAATAAATCGATTAAATGAATGTTGTTCTAGATATTGCCATGTTTGACTTTTATTTTTTACAGGTCCTAAAAAAGATGTGTTATGGTTGTAAGCTAGACATAATGTGTTATCTAAGAAGTGTAAAATATACCAAATTACTAGCTATTGCATTGTTCCTAGTTATATCTTAAATGAATAGAATGACTATATTGGAGGTAAAAGGTTCGGATTATATTATTGCTAGGGTTAAAATGATGGTTAGAATATTCATTGAATGTTTGCTGTTTGCCTGTAAGTATATATTTTTCGAGGTGTTGAGATGTATGTACAATGCTGCCACAATGTCAGTTCGATTACACGAACATAGCACAAAACCGATCCAGTTGCAAAGGGGCGTGAGACAGGGAGATGTTATTTCTCCGAAACTGTTCACCTGTGCACTGGAAGATGTTTTTAAGCTTGTAGAGTGGAAAAGACTGGGCATTAACGTCAATGGCGAATATATCTCTCATCTACGATTTGCTGATGACATAGTTATTATGGCGGAAACGCTGGAGGAGTTGGGCGAAATGCTCACAGACCTCAATGATGCCTCTAAACAAGTTGGGCTGAAAATGAACATGGACAAGACAAAGGTCATGTCGAACGAACATGTTTCATCATCGCCCGTAACTGTAGGAGGTGTCACCATCGAAGTTGTTGATCAGTATCCCTACCTAGGACAAGTGATCCGATTAGGTAAATCCAACTTCGATAAAGAGGTAGCTCGTAGAATCCAACTCGGATGGGCAGCGTTCGGGAAATTACGACACATCTTCACTGAAAACATACCTCAGTGTCTGAAAACAAAAGTTTTCAATCAGTGCGTGTTGCCAGTGATGACTTACGGAGCCGAGACGTGGTGCTTCACCAAAGGGCTTATCCACAAGCTCAGAGTTGCTCAGCGTGCTATGGAAAGGGCTATGTTAGGCGTGTCCCTGCGAGATAGGATTCGTAATGAAGAAATCCGCAGGAGAACTAAAGTTACCGACATAGCCAAAAGGATTAGCACGCTGAAATGGCAATGGGCTGGCCACGTAGCCCGCAGAGCCGACGACCGCTGGAGTAGAAAGGTTCTGGAGTGGAGACCCCGTGTCGGCAAACGGCGTGTCGGTCGCCCCCCAACCCGTTGGTCTGATGATCTGCGGAAGGTAGCGGGAAGCCGCTGGATGCAGATGGCGGGTGACCGTTTGGGGTGGCGATCGTTTAGGAGAGGCCTATGTCCAACAGTGGACTACGGAAGGCTGAGAGAGAGAGAGAGAGAGAGATATATTTTTCCAATTATTTGCTATACTTCATCATAAGGCGCTCAACTAACAACCTTTACAAAGTAACAGACTATAAAATTGGGGAGGGTAGGTAATAGTAATTACTAACTTATAATTACTGACCTTTTGACACATGATAAAAAATTATCGAGGGTACTGTGGCTACCCGCGATTCAATCATTATTATGTTTACGGTTTACGCTCGGAGTTACAATGAAGACTGATTTGATTGCAGTTATAGTGATATTATTAGTGAAAAACTATGCATTTACAAACGGTAAGACTCTGTGTTCTGTGAATTTAACGTTACTTATTCCATACAGTTTAATTCAAACTTAATATTTTGTGTTGACTCCAGCGTATACGAAGCTAAAAGTGAATGGTGTCCGCACAATACTGGCTTTGGAGAATGAGGCTATAAGTGTAGAATGCGAGACCAACATGCCGATGGCGTACTGCGGGTTCATACACCCTAGTGGGAAGCGATTTTCGTAAGTACCTAATCTATTGAACACAACATTAGATTATAGAAACGAGTCAGAGTTTCTGATATTTTACCTAGTTTAAAAAAGTATCTACCTAATGTAGTTATGTGCTCGTATGACGTAGGGTGCAATAGTAGAAGGAAATCTACCTACCTATCATTTGTAGTTGGCCTGTAGTTGGAATCATCAACAGCTCAACACAGACCTTATTCATCTGTTTAAGCTATGAAGCTATTTAAAAATAATGATAGAAATAATGACTGCATTTAATTACTAATTCTATGGTAAGTAATTATGTTAAAAACTTTATCTCTATTCCTATTTATTCCCATAAGTTTAATCTAAGATAACAGCAGACCAAATCAGTTTTTCAGGTTCCTCACTGATTGCGGGCCGGGCCGGTGTGAAGTCAAAATAAATGCCACTAAGGCTGACGCTGGTGAATGGCACTGCCATATCGGGACCAGCACTGTGGGACTGGAGTCTAAGCAGAAGATTGTAGGTTAGTTGTTTCATCATCATCAGCCTATAATGATCCATTACTAGACGTCTCCAAAGGAGCGCCACAACAGTATAAGTACCTACTGCGTCCTCGTCATTCCTCATCAACACACTACCTACTGTATATTAATAATCCATCACAACGGTTAACGATTCTTGGGCACATCAATTATGCCTAACTTATCCTATTGTTTCTAGGTTCGTATGTAAGTCAGTGGCGGATTTACAGATTTGCCGCCCGTAGGCCATTCAAATTTTGCCGCCCCTACTGACTTTTGAAATTCAATACGTTAGTTTAATCCTGTTATTAGATGATTGTGAACTTAATTATATTTCTGTCAGTCACTAGATTATTTTTGCAACCCGCTATGTATATACTTACTGAAAGTTTAATTTTGACCTAACAAGTTTATTTAACAGTCAAAACAAAAAAAAACCCGACTTTAAAGCGCTTTAAATTCTGTGTAAAAAGTATCGGGATTAGATAAACAAATAAAAAACCCTCTGAACACTTGGTCCGACTGCTTAGTCCGACTGATCGGACCAAGTGAACTTTTTTTTCCTATTGGTTCGAATCATCGGATGAATAGGAAAAGTGAGTCCACTTTGTCCGACCTATCGGATCAAGTGAACTATTGATCCGAATCATCGGACGAGTAGGAAACGTGAGCAGCTGGGTAGAAACAACTTCCAATCAGAGGTCAATAGAAGAATACAGTTAGGCTGGGCAGCATTTGGCAATTTTCATTTGTCTTCTCGTCGCCTATACCACAAAGTCTCAAGACGAAAGTCTTAGATCAGTGTGTCATACCGGTTATGACCTATGGGGCTGAAACGCGGACACTTACAGTGGGACTGGTTTACAAACTGAAGGTCACTCAGCGAGCTATGATTGAAAGAGCTATGCTTGGAGTCTCTCTGAAAGATCGCATCCGGAACGAAGTAATCCGACAGAGAACTAAAGTCACCGACATAGCTCACCGAGTTAGTAATCTTAAGTGGCAGTGGGCTGGTCACATCTGTCGAAGAACCGATGACCGATGGGGTAAAATTGTTCTGGAGTGGAGGCCGCGACTAGGCAAACGTAGTCGCCCTCCGGCTAGATACTCCGGCTGGTTACGATTGGATGCGGAAAGCTAAAGATCGCATCCAGTGGCGTGCTTTGGGAGAGGCCTACGTCCAGCAGTGGACTGCTATAGGCTAATGATGTAATAAAGTCTCACTGTTGTTCTCTTTTTTGTTGTGCTTAGAATGTTTTTAGTTTATGTTTTTTAACCTATGGTTCTTAAGTTACCTAAAGTTCCGAATAAAGTTTTGTTTGATTTCTAAAAGTTGTCTCACTATTCTATACTATTCTATTCTAAAAGTTTTAGTTCTTTCTGTCCGACTCCGACTACTTGGTCCAATCAGGCGGACCATAAGTTCTAATTTCAAAGTAGTAATGATAGTCCGATTCATTAATCGAACCAATAGGAAAAAAAAGTTCACTTGGTCCGATCAGTCGGACTAAGCAGTCGAACCAAGTGTTCAGAGAGCGTTGATGATTTTGCAAATTTAAAATCGCCGAAGAAAATAATGTAAACTTATTTGATTTCATTGTCTGTCACCATGATATTAACTAATTGTTACATATTTTAATAGAAATTGATTGTATTGTTTTTAAACTATTCGGCTGTGCCATTTCAAAACACAGTAAGCGCCAACTTTTAAAAAAATCGGGTCTTTGATTTATACATTATTTTAGGCGGTTGCGCTGCAACAAAACTGCATTGTCAGAATCCTTTGTTCCCATCGAGTCACACATCAAACCTGTCACACTGTATACAGTTGGGAATTCTTCATGAAAAGTGTGCCATCTAGTCACAGTGTTACTCGATGGGAGTGTTACTCGTTGGGAATGATTTATTTCTGAATTCCAAACCAGCCACTGTAACTGGATGGGAACATAAACTGGAAAATTCCCAACTGTTCTCCCGTTACTCGTTAAGATTTGTTCAGTGATGATGAATGATGATGATGCCTAACCAGTGATAGGTACTGTGACTTATACAGTGTGTTGTTTTTCGGACCCGATGGGGGTTTTTTCTCGATGATATTACTCGTAGAAACCCTTAAAGTTTGGGTCCGAAAAACAACACACTGTATAAGTGTATAAGCATTTATTATTACGATTTTTTTTATTTTCGTTTCTTGAAAAAGTATGAAAATAGAAATAATTATTCCGAACAACCAAATAAGTTTTATTAAACTAGTTAACAATAAAATTATAAAATCAAAACCGAATTGTAAAATCCAATCATTTTTTTTCTATGAATGATAGATAGATACTGGGTGGGTAGTACAGCAGTAGCCACAAAATAATAGAGAAAATGAAAACTTTCAGTTCCCAAATTTTGCGTGGAGGTGACTTTATGGCAGTTTGATATTTACCTATCGACTCATATCTGCTCTGCTTCACCATGAAGAAATAATTAGGTACTTCCGAAGTACCTACCTCAGATTAATGATGATCTGGCGCTTACACCGCGGGCGCGCCTCGGACATAGACGGAAGATGCAGATGATCTCAAAATAATGGCGAAAATTATGGGGACCAACACCGATCTAGTACTTACGTACTTATTTATTTATTTTATTCGGAAAACTTAAACTAGTTAAAACTTAATATTACTAATTTGCATAACAGCCATGTAGTAATTATAGTTATCGCATATGGTGGAATTCAGATCCATTGGACTCTTGTATTGGCTCAAAAGACTTGATGAGGTTTCACTAGCGCCATCTACCTTAATCTCTTATTCCCTCCATCCAAAGGTTGTCCGGCAGAGATCGCTTTTAGTGATAAGACCGCCTTTTGTACCCTAATTAGGTTCGTCATCTTTAGCCTATAGTAGTCCACTGCTGGACGTAGGCCTCTCCCAAAGCACGCCACTGGATGTGATCTTTAGCTTTCCGCATCCAAATTAAGTTACAACTTGTATATTTTATTATTCTTTTGGGGTGTACAAATAAAGTGTATTCTATTCTATAATCGGTTTTTGTCTATGGTGGAAAATTCTTCATTGAAAATCCCAACAAGTTACTGTGACTTGTTGGGAATTTTTATTTTCATAGTCCCAACTAGTTACAGTGTTACAGTTGTATGTGACACGTTGGGAATGAAGGAAAAGGGTGTTTCAACGAGTAACAGAGTGTGGACTGATGGGAATTTTGAACATAAAATTCCCAACGAGTAACAGTGTGACTGGTTGAGGTGTGACTGGCTGGGAACAAAGGGTCAGAATATCAAAAAACCGCTCAGAAACGAAAATAAAAATTCTAAAAACCTAGTAACTCCACCCTGCGATATCAAAAATGCCACGAAAACCATATTAAAACATAGTAAGAGCCATCAACCATTTTAAAACATAGTAAGTGAAAATAAGTGACTTACTGTGTTTTACAATGGTCAATGGCTCATACTAGGGTTTGAAATGGTCAGCAAAGGTAAATTTTTGCCCGTATATTTTAGTAGGTCACAAATGGCATACATTATTACTAACACTTTAAAACGTGGCATTGAAAGTGTAAGCATTCCTGAACTAAATCTGAAATGGCTTGTTCCGTTAGGGTCGATGGTAACAATTCACTCATTTTGGTTGGAAAAGAAAACTTCTCGTTTAACTCGTGTGGTAGGCCTTTTTCCGTTTCTCTAACTCGGAAACGAGCCGATCTACATGGTAATAAAACAATAATAGGTACACGAAGTTGTGGAGAGATGGTGCTCGTGCTGGGCTCCGAAAATCCTGTGTTACGAGTTTTTTTTTATTTTATTGAAACGCTATTAGAATATTTTAAAGTTCATGATTACATTAGTACAAAAGTGTACCTCAGTATATATTATAGTGCGTTTATTAATCGTTTATTTATATATGGACTATGTACAGTTGTACAACTATATTTATTTTAAAAAACAGTTAAAAAAATAATAGCTAAATTTGCCGCCCCTCTAAATCTGCCGCCCTAGGCACTGGCCTTTTTGGCCTATAGGTAAATCCGCCACTGATGTAAGTACCTATCTAAATAGTCTTGGTATTTTTTCTAGGGAGTTCAATAAAGCCTATACTTTATGCTAGTCCGATTGTTGGACATTAAACCCTTGTTACACTTACATCTACCGAGTTGAGTGGCGAGACAGCATACTCGGCCGATCCTCGACCAATGAACGGCTAGCAATTTACCGAGTGCTCGGCCGAGATCACAGTCACTTTACTGTGTAGGTGTAATGAGGGTATTATTCGGCCATTTCATGTCAGTCAACTCCTGCCTCTACCCCTTCTAGTGCGCATAGTAAACAAGCTAGCCGCCGTGGAGCCCCACATGACGGCGGTGCACGCGCGGCCCGCCACGCTGCTGTGTGTGTCGGCGCAGACCCTCACCCCGCTCAGCTACTGCCGCTTCGAGCCGCCTAGTGGCAGCCCGTTTAGCATCTCGCCGGAAGTTACTGAGGATAAGTGAGTTACGAAATATTTATGAAAAACATATTTTCCCGCCGGAGTAGGTACCGAGATAAAAAGTAGATGACTATCTGTTTATAGAAACCGCATAAAAAATATTGCTAATTCAGCGTTAAACATATACATAGGTAAGCTAAATTCCTGATTCTGACTGCCTGAATAAATCCTTCTACAACCTTAACAAACCCGTCAGACTTTCACATATCTCACCGACACGATAAAAACATAAAGAATCCCTATCTTCGTCACCCACAGAGCGATCCTAGGCCGCTACTACTTCCCCCCCAACCGCTCCCTGGACGGCGGCGCGTGCGCGGTGCGGGTGCGGCGCGTGCGCCACGACGATGTGGGCGCGTGGACCTGTGCGGCAGGGTTGGATGATGGAAATGAGTATGTGGATGTTATACATCTGGAAGTGCAGGGTGAGTTAGTTTTTGTTACTAGGTAATTTATGTGTCCGACCAGTACCGGCGTTAGGGTAGGGCGCGGTTGGGCGACCGCCCAGGGGCGCCGGACTTTAAGGGGCGCCGTTAAGCGGCGCCCCTTTACCTATATTCCCATCTCCGTAAGCGAAAAAAAAAAACGATGTGTTGGCAACACTAGAATGGAACGCAGTGCTCAATCCATTCGGTCGGAGCACTACATTAAAAGCCTTATATTAAAAGTATTATAAAATATCTCTGGAACTGACTTTACAGGGTTATTGGTAAGTGGACCGGATCCTTTCAAGAGGTGATAGAGGAAGGCATTTCCAGTTGATTGAACCCTATAATGCATTATTCGAAACTAAACCATTTCTAAGATATTTAATATTTAAGTTTTTTTGAAATTTTTGCCAAAATTATATGTTTAAAACCGAGAATTAAAAAAAACCAGCAATATTTCAGTATTTTTTTTGGTTGTTTTGCAATAGTAACACCTTAATACACTAATTAAAATAATCAAATGTGCATTATTCAAATTAGACACAATACCTCAAAATAGATGAACATTTTAAAAAAATATTCAAAACGTAAACACAAATAAATTAAATTTAAAACATTACCCTCCTCCTTCGGCAGTCGGGTAAAAAGAATTTTCATATGATATTTTTTTGTGCACTTAAGCTTTAAAACATTGTCAACTTATCAGCCGCAAGATCCATGCATCCATGCATGGGCTTAAGCGCCTACAGAATTTCCTGCCATACTCGACCAAAGTTACGTTAGTCAACTCCCTGTTGCTTCCTATTATTGATTATGCAGATGTGTGCTATCCTGACCTCACAGAAGAGCTACTTGATAGACTTGAGCGTCTCCTCAACTTGTGCATTCGCTATATCTTTGGCCTGCGTAAGTATGATCACGTCACTGAAATTCGAAATAAACTCAAGTGGCTCAATATCCGACACCGAAGGAATGCCCATATTTTATCTCTCATTCATAATATAGTTTATAATCCTTGTGCCCCATCCTACTTAACAGAACGCTTCACGTTCTTCGACTTCTCTGACCGTCCTCAACGGTCAAGTCGAAACCTTCTCTTTCGTACCCCAGAGCATAATGCGGCAGGGTATTCGGATTCATTCACTGTGACAGCGGTTCGCTTGTGGAACAGTTTACCGCTACATATACGGCAGACAAAGTCTATAGACATCTTTAAAGCCAAAGTTCGTCAGCACTACCTCCAAGTGCAGAACGATCAACAAAATTGATTTTTAATATATTTTATTTGATGATGATGATATTATATTATATTTTGTATTATTATTATGTATTAGGTATATTATAATATAATGTAGGAATATATTTATATATGTATGTATATAATTTGTATAGCTATTATGTATAAGTAAGTATATCTCTGTGTCTCGATTAAAGTAAATAACTTCTCTCCTCTCAGCCTATCGCACTACCAACCACTTTCTCGACATCACCAAAGGTTAACTGGTAGAGAATGCTACTAGCATTAAGTTCGCCTTTGTACAATGTTTTTATGTGCAATAAAGAATTTATAATAATAACTTATAAGTTTTCAAAAAAGATATTTCAGTATCAAATCGATTTAGGTTTCACCAAGATATGGCCAAAACAACCAGCACAAGCGGATAAAATTTAACAGAAAAACCAACAAAATTATCCGAATTTAAAGGTAAAAAGTGCGATTGTTTTCAGTCCTGTTGACTTTAGTATGGAAACCCCTGTTGAGTTTTCTCCGCCTTCTCTGCTGAAAACATCGACTTTCATAACTTAATAAAAGAGTTCACCGATAGAAAGGCTAGAAAAGTTTTTTTTTTAAATAAATGTTTATTTCTTTTCATAAATGGTTTTGTCATTATTATCCTTCGCCTTATTTCGTGGGCAGTTAGGGGGCGCCGTATAAATCTCGCTCAGGGCGCTGGTAGTACTAAAACCGGCACTGTGTCCGACAGCTGAAGCCGAATCCACGTTCCTCTTCTGATCATTAAGGCTAAAACCATGATGTTTCCGTTGGCACAAGATCCTGACCATGCTGCACGGGCCCGTTATCGATGTAGGTAAATAAAAATCTCTATAACGCAATTCGTCATATAACCGACGCTGTGATTAAATCCCTATATCGCGATTCGTCATAAAACCGACGCTGTGATTAAGTCCCTATATCGCGATTCGTCATAAAACCGACGCTACGATTAGTGGAAGTGTGGAAGGGGCGTTAAACGCTGTGATTAGTAGAACGCCCGTTAAACAACTCGCCACGACGATGTGGGCGCGTGGGTCTGCGCCGCCGGGCTGGATGATGGGAACGAGTATGTGGATGTTATACATCTAGAAGTGCTGGGTGAGTCGGATGGGAGACTAGTTTTTATTTGTTCAGGGCTAGAATTAGGTATTTGCGTTAGCGGCCCGGCTTCTACACAAACCTAATACCTATCGGCGCGTCGGCGCGGCTGATCTGATGGGTCTCGCGGATCGGAGGCATCCTAAATAGCAACTTTCTATAAGTATAGGTGTCCGATGCCTAGGCACAGGCCTCCGTGTGTGATGCCCATCTACTGTCAAGATCCTGTGCATTAGGTACAAAAAGGTTGAAGAAAATAAATTAAGATGGCGGTCGGTTTCTCTGTTCCAGATGGACTCAAGAGTGTATAATAAATGAATCATTAATGATTGCACATGCACATTATACATTATACACAAGATATTTCTTTGACCTTTTCCAGGCTACTACACAATGTCGACAGCATCAGTCACTGGAATCACCTTCGGTAGCATCGCTGCAATCGCTGTCCTGGTCATATTAGGAGTCAGTGCATGGAAGAAGAAAACCTTCCTGACCGGAAGGGCGCGGCCGGAAGCGCCGGAAATGGCGGAAGAGCACGAAATGGCGGCGGTTCCGGCGGAAACGGGGAGAACCCCGATGGGATCTCAAAGGACTATTCCGAGTGTGATCGTGGAATCTCCATCGGAGCCTAGCACGTCTATTCGTCATGAACATTGAGGTGCTCCTTATTTATAAATCATAATTTTGGAATTTCTATTCCGCGTAATGCCACATATCCTATGATGGATGGATACCATTAATATACAAAACTGATGTTATGATATCGAGGAAGTGCGATAGATCTTGAAAAAGTTACTTCATAAGTTTCATAAATTATACCAGGGTGAGTTAGTTTATACTCTTATCAGGGTGAATGAATGCAAGATGCAAGGTATCCTAAATATATTATGTAGGTACTATACCTACGGTATAAATACTAGATGGGTTAAGATTTGAGAGTTGATTTGATGGACTAGTCAATTTGGTGTGTTAATTAATCTTAATATTCAATATTTTAATGTAATTCTCGATTATTTTATCATAATTTTTGTTGTTGTTGTCTATTCTTCTACCTCTTTCACAATCATTTTCACGAATACTTACTATAAATTTATATTAATGTTATAATATAAAACCTGAATTCAAATGTTGTTAATCCTTTATTCTATTTTAACCTTAATCTTAAACATTACTATTTTATTTACAATAAATACAGCTTACAAACTAATAGGTGGAATGATTGAGCAGGGCGGCTAACCTCTCCATGTTCACTGCATAGACGGAGTGGCTCGCGATCACGTTTCTATGAACAAGTAGCGTGTCGTAAAACTCTTCTATAGTCAGCTTGTCGTCGTTTGGATTCGGGTTTGGGGCACTGTGGGAAAAATACCATGCTTTTAGTTATGAGTTTAAGGGAAGGATGAATTGTATTGTAAGACAGTGCAAGGAATGTTTAGTGTGTTTGAAAGCAATACATGATGAAACTGATTTCTCATAGCACACAAAAAAGTGTGATCAGAGGTGCACTCAATCATGCCAAGACATCCACCTCAGCTTTCCCAAGGGAGCTTTTCATTGATTTTTACCAAACATATTCATAGTTTTTCGTGAATCATCACTGAAACTCACCTGCAAGCAATCTCAAATGCAGTTGCTTGTTCAACCTCATCGATGGTGGGAGGGCACCTCGGCTCTAGTGGCTCAGCCCCATCATCCAGGTCCACCCGCCCCTCGCTCTGAGGGTCATAGTAGTTGGCAGTGTTCCGCAGCCACATGTTTGGGATGTCGCAGCCAACATCATACATGAAGTTTTTGTTGCGTGTCTTGTAGCCCTTGCGTTGGGATACTACTGCTGCTATCACATTTTTCAGGAAGTTCTGTAAATGTTTGAATGTTTAGGTTATGGGTACTATATTAGAAGTTGGTAACAATGTGAAATGATTAAGTCACTACTCTTTTGATATTTGCAAACACATTGTCATATTTTATCAGTGGTTAAATCAATTCGATGGTACTCATTACTAAACAAAACCATATAAGTAACTACAAAGTACCAAAATTATAACTTACTTTACTTACTTACTTATACCACACAGAAATAGTAACCAACCTGTACTGAAACAACAATGAGATCAGCGGCCTCGTCGTCAGCGCCCTCCAGGCCGAGCTCCCACGCGGCCAGCATGAACCGGCCCACCACCAGCGCGTGGTCCGGCAGGAAGATCTCCTGCAAATATGAGTATGGGTATGTAAATATTTATTGGACTAGCCCAATTGAGATTGTATAGAGTGCCCAGCAGAGATTGGTAATATATAAGTAAAATGTATGTGTAAATTTTTATCAGATGTTTACAAATAATATCATTCTTTAGAGTAACCCTAAGGTTAGTATACCCTGCAGTCTCTACATACTAAAAGGAAACAGTAAACAAATAGCACAAACCTGTACAGCATATTTGACGACATCACTGCCGGCGCCGGGCGGGGAGTTGGGCGCGAGGTACTCCAGCAGGTCTGCGGACTCGAAGTTGGACTTCTCCGATGTGCCTCGCGAGGTCCTTTTGTGTCGTCGGCTGTTTCTGCTATGGGAGTTCGCCTTTTCTTGAGCAATCGACATGGACGTTTCAGCCAGGCCTTCTACTTTGTTCAGTAGCGCTAAGAGGAACTCATTATGGTAGTGGACCTGGTCTGCAGTGAGCAAGGACCTGGCCTCGGCGTCAAACTCCTCTTTGGTCAGTTTCATTCGGAACCAAAGCTTCATTTGGTTGAGGTACTTTGTGGCTTTATCCCCCAGTGCTTCGTTTAATTTACGGCGGGCTATGTTTAGTGTGTCGGACGCCATGGCTTTCTTTGCCTATTTATATTGCTATTATAATGGAAATATTTAGTTTTTTACACAACAAACACAATACTACAAAACAGAAAACATAGAATTTGATTTGACGCCTTTGTTTTGACAGATTGACAGATCAGTTGACAGTAGTAGCGGTGACAGGACTGCAGTGTTGACAACACCAAAAATGCAAAGATTCGTTCATTAATATATTTTTTAATTCAAAGCCTATGGCGCTAGAATGAGTTCCTCATTAAGCTGCGTACAGACCGGCCCAATGAACGCCCAACTATGGATATTTATCATACATAATACAGGGCAGGTAGCAGGAACGAAGGTCAACGAAACCCGTTTGATCGCCTTCGTTTGGCCGGTTTGTACGCACCTTTAGAGAAGTATTATGTTCCTTGGTCCCGCACCAAGTAGTGGGGCACAGAGTAGGTGATATAGTTTATAGGGGGGCAGTTACTATTGTGGTACGCACGCACCTGGGGTCTAGAGAAACGCCCTTTCATTTACCTCCTTAGAGGCCGATGAACTGCCGCCAATACAACTAGGAGAGTACTTACCTACATTTCGGAGTCGAAACCCTAGGTCCGTGGGGGTAGGAGGTGAGTCTAGAATAATGTACGTAGCATGATGTAGAACGCTGCTGACTCGAGTGTATGATTCGTAGTAATGATTCTAAAGAAAAAAACTTTAATAATGATAATTATTTATTCCAATTTTGCTATACAGTGTTATAGGCCTTTTAAACACATGAACCCACTTAAATGTAAAGCTATAGAAAACAAATTGAAATAAAGAGATTCGGAATGTTTTAATATGTTTAACAATCAGGTACATTCAGTTATAAATACAAAATAACAGTTATTTATAATATAATTTATAATTCACAATATTTCCTTATAGAGAGCATTTTTGGCACGATGACCTATGAAAATATGATAAAATTTATACAACATTAAGTAGATAGTTACGACTAGGTAAGATCCGAGTTGTATTTGATAAAAAATAAACAATTGTAATTTTTATGTGCTAGGTACATTCAAACTGTATCCCAATATTTGGTATTTTTTGTGTTAAGAGTACGAGTAAATAACTTTACTTTACTTTACGTAAAAGTAAATAATGTACTTATCAAGAAAATAATATTACGGGAAAACATGAAATCTATTCTGAATTAATAATAAATCTTATAATTTTGATTGATACTTTTCAGAGCACCTCTGAGTTCAATATGCAATGTGCATTAAATTTTAAGAAATGTATAAGTAATATGAATCAAAAATTAACATGTGGTGTGGACAAGTTTCAGAAGACAGCGACGACGACGGTGTGAAACATAAAACTTAACTACAAATTGTAGTTTAAGGGCGCCTTCAAATTAGTCGCTTAGTGTCGCGCGGCTGCAGCGCTGTAGCCGCGCTGCTGTCAAAATCCATATAAATTTTGTAATTTAAATATGCGCGACTGCAGCGCCGCAGCAGCGCTGCAGTCGCGCGTTAATAATTTATATGGAATTTAGACAGCAGCGCGGCTGCAGCGCTGCAGCAGCGCTGTAGCCGCGCGACACTTAGCGACTAATTTGAAGGCGCCCTAAAACAACTAAATGCCAACTTTCCGTTGAGGTAGTAAGTAAGGTATCATACTAAACATGCGTTAATTATCTTGTCTATATAAATTCTCATGTATAGAAATAGTCGGTAGTGAAAACAATCTGAGACTTTTCCAAACGAATTCTAAGTCGATCTAAAACTGGCACATTTCACGTTAGTTCGATGGGATTCATGTTCAATTTATTCGCTGTCATACTATCGGTGTCTGGTAGGTGAACCACGTGAACTTTCTACAGTAAACTTTAAAAATGTAATACCACCGCTATTAGTATTTTGTAGCAAACAAAGATTTTTTTCCAAGCGTTCACAAATGCAACATATTTATAAAATCAGATAATTTTCATTTATATGACATCAAAATATACAATCTCTAAACTGTAGATATACTTACATAATTATCTTAAAAGCACATATAGCTACTTCTTATAATCTCAGCTTAAAACATTCACAACAGTGAGATCAATATGTTACATACAATTATTTTTAACTATCTATTTATTACGTGATTCATTCGAGTATAATTTCCCTCTTTCTAACACTTGAGAAAATTTTGATCAGTGAAAATTAAAGGAAATATAATATTCATTCATCATCATCATCAGCCTATGTCAACCCACTGCAGGGATAGGCCTCCTTCATGTTATGCCATGCCTCCATAATATTCATTATTTATGAGTAAATCCGGATTTACACAATAATAGATGCTCATTCCGCTAGATTACGCTGATTGGCTGTAATTTGTAATCACGTGATGTGGTTACACAATATATCGAGAACAGTAGCATCTGAAAAGTCTCTCGCTCCGTGCGTAATATTATTGTGCAAGCTTTAGAGTATAAATCTCTTGCAAATCACCTAATATTTAACATTAAAGTAGACAATGAACGCCAGTAACAGTTTGAAATGCTGTGCACTCATTACACAATTTTTGCTAAAAGTGCAATTTTGAGCGAAATAAATTTTAAATTACTATTTTAAACCACCACTTTGACTGGCTGGTTTTTAAGTGTTAAAATGTCCAAGAAAATTTCGATACGAAGTTTGTCAAAAAGAACATTACAAACGTTGCTTCATAAGTACGTCATCTTACAAAAGTTCAAATATAATAGAGCGGTACAAAAATATGAGAAAGTTACACCTTCGATAAATCCCTGTATGGGTCTAAAATTTCAGCTGTAACCTATTGTAGTTTTTGTAGTAGACTTGGATTTCTTGAACGGCTCCACTTCAGTGACAATAACGTTTCAGTTCAGGAAACACTTCTACTAGGACTAGCTCAAACAACTCCTGAAAAGACACAACGGATTATCTATTAGGGTAGGGTAAAATTATTATGTAGTAGTATAAATGTGGGTACTGACCAACGTTACGGACTGTAATGTAACATTCCCAGCGACCATGTGACAACCGGGTGGAGCACTCAAAGCAATCAACGAGCGGCTCGTTACTTGCTGGTTTCGAATTCACGAATGCTAGCTGTGTAAAATGTTACATTACACCTCGTAACGTTGGTCAGTATCCACATTTACAGGCAAACCTTTGTCAGCTAGGTGATTCCGCAAATACTGCCCTATTCCTTTGAATAGTTGCCTTTGAAATGTAGACTCTCTGTCAGCTGCTGCCGGGCTATCTCTACAACATACTATGTCAATAACTGACAGTAGACTCTATGACGTACGTAGAAGAGCTGCTTGTTTTGCGGCCCGTGCTGCGCGGTACAGAATAGCTTACACGTTTCCTTATAATCCATGTTAAATGATACTAGACTCTATCACGTACCTACGTAGAACAATTGCTTAGAAACTCCGGCCTGTATATGCAAAGGACAACGTTCGATTTTCTCTGTGCTTGCCTATAGCAATAGCAACTATACAAATAAAACCTCTATCACGTACGTAGAAGAGCTGCTTGTTGTGCGGCGCGAGCTAGACTTTATCATGTACATAGAAGAGTTGCTTAGAAACTCGACCAAAGAGCACTGTCGTTAAGTGGAACTTGATGGCCGGCACGGCCTGTATATGCAAAGGTCAACGTTAGATTTTCTCTGTGTGCTTGCCGACCGGCCTTTAGCAATAGCAATTACAACTGACACTAGACTCTATGACGTACGTAGAACAGTTGCTTGTTGTGCGGCCTGCACTGCGCGGTACAGAACAGCTTGGCGGCGCCGCGGGCGGCGGCGGGCTCGCCTGTCAACTGACACTAGACTCTATGACGTACGTAGAACAGTTGCTTGTTGTGCGGCCTGCACTGCGCGGTGTGGAACAGCTTGGCGGCGCCGCGGGCGGCGGCGGGCTCGCCCACGAGGGAGCCCAGGGCGGACACCACGCTCTCCGTGAGGTGTTGGCGGGCTAGCGTGCAAGTGTGCTCTGGAAGATAAGGAGTAGGATTATACGTCGGTCGTTGAGAGAATGCGTTTTTGATGATCGCTTATGTCTGGTAAGTAAAGTTGGATTTACTCTTCTTTGCAGTCATCAAATATCTATGGAATTGCGAAGGAGAAAGTAGAGTATAGTTAATTCTATATTTGTGGCGTTACCACAAAATCAAAAAGGTGCTCGTGAGGAATGATAGAAATTGAAAAGAAGTTTATTGCATGGTTTTAGCTTGGACAGCCAAATAACTAAGCGTCTGCGTAACTAAGGGCAGTCAACATGGTAACGCCGCTAAGCCGGACCCTTCGATAGAAAAAAAAATAAAAGAAACTACAGCAAGGTGTCTCACCGAGGGAAAGGGTTGATGAAGTGTCGTGCACCTACCTGGTCGCTGGAGGCAGTTCAGGAGACCAGGAAAAGGCGGCCGGCTTCCAGACCCTCGGAAATAGGGAAAAGGATTTTAGGATCGAAACCTTGCGAAAATTATGAAAGTAAATATATTAAAAGATAGGTGGCGACACCATTTCCTCCCCCCTTAAAGGGTCACCTTTAAAAACATTCATAAGTGAAACGAGACAAAATTATAGCCTAGCTAATGCGGTAACTAAAACTAATTATAAACTACAGCGGTAGATACTAATGTATTGTTTATTGTGACGGGAGCGGACATAAACGTACAACCGGGCGAGCGTATGTGCCCCTAGCAGTCCTTACAGTAACTACCCGCGTTACTCCATCCCTTGAAGGATGAACTTTGTCGACAATCGCCAATGGCCACGAAAGCGGAGGCGCGTTATCATCTATGATAACTACAACTGTTCCAGGTATAATAGCAGAGGATGGAACATTCCATTTCTGTCGAGTCTGCAAGCCATGTAAGTATTCCACTCTCCATCTCCTCCAAAAGGATTGTACGAGTTTATCGAGCAACGAGTGCCTATGAAGTAGGCTAAGGTTGTCGTCATGCACTTCAGCCGCGGGCAACGAAAGTAAAGGCGCGGTGTGAAGAAAATGGCTGGGCGTCAGCGCGGCGGGTTCAGCGGGGTCCGCACTGAGCACAGTAAGAGGCCGCGAATTGAGTACACTCTCGATTTGAGCGAGTACAGTAACCAGTTCTTCATATGAAAGCAGCTGTTGACCAATCACTTTAAATAGGTGATTCTTTACCACCTTCACCATGCTCTCCCAGCACCCCCCGAAATGTGGACTGGCTGGGCAGTTAAATTTCCATTCAATTCGGTTTTCTGTGAGCTCCTGCTTGAGACTGCAACTGAATTCGTCGCTGTTTAGAAATTTGTAAAGGTCGCGTAAGTAAGAATTAGCGCCGACAAAATTAGTTCCCCTATCAGAATGCATGACCTTTACCGGGCCTCGGCGGGACAAGAAACGCTTTAAAGCGGCCAAAAAACTGGCGGTGCTCAGGTCAGTCGCTACCTCAATATGTAGTGCGCGAGTGGTAAGACATGTGAAGACGCAAATATAGGCCTTCATAGCCTTAGCTCCACGGCGACGAACAGGAGTGTAAGCGATAGGCCCTGCGTAGTCACAACCTGTGTGGGTGAATGGCTTCGTAACTTGCTTCGTGCGACAGTCGGGCAAGTCAGCCATCAGCGGATAAGTCGGACGCGGGCGCGCGCGAAAGCAAACATTGCATTGGTGCACTATCCTCCGCACTACGCGCCGAGCAGATAGAATCCAGTACTTCTGGCGAAGTAATGACAGGAGCAACTCTGGCCCTGCGTGCAAATATTTTTTGTGATAATATTGTATTATCAGGTTAACCGCGTGATCATCACGAGGCAGAAGTATCGGGTGTTGATTATCGAAATCTAAATCGGAATTGGAGAGTCGGCCGCCAACTCGGATTAGGTCGTTGTGTAAAAACGGTCTTAATTTATTAAGCACCGGGGAAACAGGCAAGTCATTTTTAATATTTAATAACTCATCTTTAAAATGTTTGTTTTGGAGTATTTGCAGCAATTTTGTTTCTGCGTACTCCAAGTCAGTAGCGGTAATACACGTAGGTTCGCGGCGTGGTAATAGTTTTAAAACCCTACATATATAAACGATTATTCGCAGGAGTTTGGTCCATGACGAGGAACGAGAAGCAGCGGGGTAAATACTACACTCGTCAGCAGGTGTCAAAACAGCGTGAACTAGGTTCCTTTGCTCGGGAACGACGTCTAAAGTGGAATCGTTAACTTCATCAAAGGAAGGCCACTGTGAAGCATTCGATGCTAGCCAGGACGGCCCGTTAAACCACAGCGGATGGGCTTTCAGTTTAGAGGGGTCGACGCCGCGCGACAGGCAGTCGGCCGGGTTGTCTGTCCCCGCGACGTGATGAAAGTTTTCAGCGGATACATTTTCATTTATTTTAATAACACGGTTGGCAACAAATGTTGGCCAACGGTGAGGCGAATTTTTTATCCAATAAAGCGCAACCTTGGAATCTGTGTAGGCGCGGACCCTAATTGGAATGCGGGAATTATACGTTTCAAGTACTGAGCGTAATAATTTCGACAGTAAAAGAACTGCGCAAAGCTCCATACGAGCAATCGTATGGGGCGGGGTGGGTGCTATCTTGGACTTCGCGCAGAGAAGGCGGACCACATTACCCGACGGAGAAGCGACGTGCACGTACACAACGCCGCCTTGCGCCTGCTCACTAGCATCTGCGAACCCTACCAAGGTCACCTCGCAACCAGTCGCGACGCTGAGACAACGAGGGATTTTTATCTCATTAAGCGCCGGCAGTTCGCGACAAAATTGTCGCCAAAGCCTTACTACCTGGTCGGGCGGGACTTCGTCCCAATCCACCTTCAGCTGCCATAGTTTCTTAATTAATAACTTAGCTACCAATACAGTTGGCGCGACGAAACCCATTCTGTCCCAAAGTCGGGCGATCGTTGACATTATGGTGCGTTTGGTACACACTGAGTCCAAATCAGGAGGGTCGTCAAAATAAAAGTCGTCATTATCAGTAGACCAACCGAGCCCTAATATTTTATGCTCTGTAGCCTTGTCGAATTCAACCTCAGTAGGTATCTTGTGCGAAGCGGGCAACTCATTGAGTGCGTATTGTGAATTACTGTTCCATTTAACAAGATCCCACTGGGCACCCTTGAACATTTGAATCAGCTGTTTTGCTGCGTCCACCGCCTCCTGTTCTGTATCAACAGAAAAGGCGATATCGTCCATATACAGGCAGGACGGGACGATCTCCGCCGCGCGGGGATACTCGGCGCCGTCATCGTCGACGAACTGCTGCACAGTGCGGAGCGCGTGGAAGGGACTTGACTTTAAACCGAAACATACTCTATTAAATTGATATAGAACCAGAGGATCGTTTGGATTAAAACGATATAAAATTCTCTGATAGCGTCTATCAGATTCGCGAAGCATAATCTGCAGAAACATCTGTTTGCAATCAGCGGTCATCGCTACAGCGTGTAGGCGAAAATTTAAAATAATTTTAAACAAGTCCCCTTGTAAATTTGGCCCACTGTGCAGCACCTCGTTTAGCGAGACACCGGATGAAGTCTTGCAACTTGCATCTAACACGGGGCGCAGCTTCGTGGTGGACTTGTCCTCGCGGAGGACACCATGGTGCGGGATTATATAGCTCGGGGACAAATCGTCCGATGACGCCTGCGGGGGAACGGTCAGGTCCGGCGCGCACCACTCGTCCCGGCGGCGCACGCGCAGGTCGCGGCGCAGCGCCAGCACCGTGCCCCCCCCGCGCCGCGCACCGCCCCCGGCCGATGACCTATCACGTCTAAAAACATTATACTTATTGAAGAAATATTCAGAATCGCTATAGTCAGCTGTTAGCCAAGATTCAGTTAAGCATATTACGTCATAATCAGTAAGCAAAACACTCGACAAAAATGCTTCAGATTTGGTTCGCATGCCTTGCACATTCTGATAGTAAAAAGTTAAATTATTGGAATTGCTCATTTTTTTTATTCATGGGTAATAAAGACCTATATTGTTCCTGCCCAGAATTTGGCCTCTCATACAAAAAAATATCCAATGCTACCATAAAATTGCATTTAATAAGTGTAGTTATTTGTATCTGATAGATATGAAAGCGAAGTATCAGTATGGTAGGTAAGCAAACAAGCAACTCATCCGAAGTTACAATAACAAGCAAGCGAAATACCAACAAATAATAATAGCTGTAAGAGTTAAATTCATATTTATGACTAACATAGTTTAATTTGCACCTTAAAAGTAATGCATTAAGTTCGAATTTTATATTACATAGAAGAAATACCAAGTATAGCTTAATGAAAAGTGATTTATCAATTATCAACTTTACGCTAATAACCATAAGATTCATCGTTAACGCAAGACAGGCTTGTTTACCGGTAGAATTATAACACAAGTACATAATATTATTACAAGGGCACAAAAAATAGTGTTGACTAACGTTTAATGACCTTATTACAATCGTTACAAATAAGTAAGAGATAAATAGGATAAGTCATTTCAGCTTAAGTAGATCGGCCTCATTAGCAATACGCACTATTCTAGACTTATCATTTTTACGCATAAGAATTTTACAGTCGCGAATCCACAGGAAGGAATAATTAAGACTCGCTTTAAGTTCCCGAGCTTGTTTTAACAGCTGTTTATTTGTCGGCGTGAGATGGTCCCCGATATACAGGTTGGCGGGAGCGCCGGGCAGCCCGAGGTCGGCGGTGGAGAGGCCGCGGCGCGCGCGTACGCCCGACAGCACCTCGTCTTTGCGCATGCGCCGCGTGAAGCGCACAATGATCGCCGGCGCGCGGTTACGGGTACCCGTAGAATTGTCACCGACCGTCGTACCGGAGTCAAACCTACGAACTCGATGAATCGTATCAATGTCGGAATCAGACATTTCTATTCCGATTTTTAGGCAGATACTTTTAAAAATTGAGAATAGATTTTCCCCCTTGTAGTATGGCACACCTGAGATCTCCAAATTATTCATCCTGGAATATTGGTCTCGATTGTTGTTCTCACTTTTTAAAGTATTGATTTCGTCATTCGCCACATCCAGTTGTTTTTGAAGTTTAGGTATGGAAGATAACTTAGCCTCAACCTGTATTAGTCTGTCCTCCATGTCAGAGAAGCGGGTTTCCATTTCTGACCACTTGGTGTTCAGCGCCTGTATCCCGACGGAGGTCTCCTGGACATCAGACTTCATAAGCAGGAAGTCACTCCTAAAAGCTCTTATTTCATTGAGCACCTCGGTGATTTGGCTGGAAGATGCAGCGCGTGGTGAGCTCCCAGCCGTTTTACAAGTGTTGCAGCGCCACGTCTTTTGCCTGTCCCCAAGCCTTCTATACCCTGCCTCTGTGATCCCAGAGCAGGGAAAGTCCAGGAACTGGTTACAGTCACTACACTTAGCACCATCGTTACAAGTATTATTGCAACGTGCACAAGTAAACATTTTTTAAAGTTGTTTTCGTAAAGCTTTAAGTGACCGTACGTACACAAGCAGCGCGGCTGAGTGCGACAGCGAGACTGTTTGCGAGCAATGTTATAGGAGTCCCCAAGTAAAAACACGTCTTTATCAAACGGGAGAGCTACAGTGTAACGGCCGGTCACGGGGTCACGTTCCGTAGTCGAGCGGTAAAAATGTTCACATTCAACATCCGTGGGGTGCTGAACGGGCGAGCCGGGGACTTCTTCCAGTTCCCAGAAGCGGGTAATTAAATGATCCATAGGCTGCTGTGGCACTATGGCGCAGCATGACGTCACGCATGCTGGGCGGGCGGCGAGCGCAGGCACGACTCCCATGAGTACGTAGCCTAGCACTGTATGAATAGCGGGCGGCCCCGATGGTCCACTGGAGACCACGTCGTCGGGAAGAATCAAATGCGGAAACAGCGAAGCACCAATCAAAACATCGATTTTGTTGGGCGTAGCGAAATGGTCGTCTGCCAATGCTATTTTATTAAGATATGGCAGGGCGGTGGAGTCGACATAAGCGGTAGGTAAGTTGTCAGTAATCTTATCAACAACTAAAGAATTGATTTTGTATTTTATGTTATTATTAAAGCGCGAGAAAAACTGTAAGTCTACTGTCCCGTGGGATGCCCTCTCCGTTCCCCCGAAGCCCCTCACAGTAGTACGTTGAATGGTATTCTGCCGTAACCCCAAACGATCACAACATTCGCTGGTAATGAAGTGACTTTGCGATGCAGAATCCAGCAAAACCCTTACAAATTGTTTATTACCCTTACTATCGTACGTAGCTACCATAGCGGTAGCGAGCAAAACAGTAGTAGGCGTATTACATTGCGGCGTACTACTTTGAGCGGCAGCGGCATTAAGCACGCAAGGACGCGGAGCAGCAATGAACGTCGAACACAACGCGACGTCCGCTTGCGCGGGAACGGATGATTTCGCATCAGCTGGCTGTGACGTAAGCGATGCACCGCCGCCGCCGCCGCCACCAACCGAGTCAATGACCGCGGCGCGCTGTGGCACAGTGGTTAAGTTCTGTAAAGCGGGTGACGGATTCGACTCTCGATTAAAATGTAATAGCGAGTGGTGTTTTTGTTTACACACTCGGCATCCCGAAGCGGACTGACAGGAAGCAATCTTATGCTTCGTACTTAGGCAATTTATACAGCCATTTAAATTCTTCGCGGCTTGAAAACGCTCGTGAGGAGACATTTTATGGAATGCGGGACATTTGAACAAATGATGATGTACAATGTTTGTACATAAGCACTTGTGAGCGGAATTAGAGTCGACGGTACTAACGTACGCATTGTAGTGAGGCGGCGGGTTTTTGTTATTAGATCTAGGGCGAACAGCCGATCGTGATGCTGATGCAGCGCCACCACCGGCGGCCGCAGTGGTCGGTGCGCGCTGTAATATTTTAGTTTGATTATCCAAGAACTCAACGAGCTTATCAAAGGTTGGAATTTCAGACTGATTATTATTACTATTCTCAAAAGTACGCACGGTATCAGGATCTAATTTAGTTAAGGCAGTTTGCAAAAATATGAAGTCTTGTAAGTCTGTTAACTTTAGATTCTTTAGGGCGCGTACTGCGTTAACAAATCGGTCATTAAAGAAATCCAAATTACTCGCAGAAATCGACGACAGCGGTTTGAATTCCATTAATTGTTGTAAATAGGTAGCTGCTAGCGTGCGCTTATCTTCATACCTATTTACTAGGGTATCAAATAACGTTTTATAATTTTCAGCGGAGGGCGTAATGCCCGCACAAGCGGCCTGGGCCTTGCCTGTTAATTTACCTAGCAAATAATGAAGTTTCTCATGATCTGAGAGGGACTTATTGTCGTGAATAGTAGATTTAAAATTGGCATAAAATAGTGGCCATTGGCGAATGTCACCATTAAAGCTCATCAACTCGATAGGCGGTAAATTAATTTTACTTTCTTGTGGAAAACAATCATTATTTTGGGTAGTTTTCGTGACTACGGTACATGACGCAACCAAGCGTTTTACGCGACAATACAGCTGTTCGAAAGAAACTAGCGATTTATAATCTGGCTTGGCAGTAGGGTCATTGGACATTAAACAGCTGTTGTACTGATCTAACACTTTTTGGAAATCTGAACGAATTGTATCTACATTAATACTCGCATCGAGAAAAGCTTCTCTCTCCTCGTTCCCTTTATTTATTTCGGTAGATAAATCAAACGCGTATTGTAAACACTCGAACAAAGCATTACGTTTTGCTTGCAGTGTCGCGAGTTCATAATTATGTTGCACCGAATCTTTTTCATTATGCGGTTTTGATGCTTTCGACATCGTGAAGTCGGAAAATAAAATGAAACAAACAAATTAAACAATCACAGGAATGTGGGTGTACAATTGGAATGATAACTTGATAACGCGATTGAATATGGCGCCGCGCCGGCGCGGCGGCGAGTGAATGTGAGTCTACCTTCTTATGCCTATTATTGCAGCAAGCGTAAAAATGCGTGACCTATTTAAGTACAGTAGCCCTAACTACTAATAGCGGGATAATACTTTATATGTATTTGAAGCGAGATGATTATATGATTATTACGTTTTTGGAAAGCGTACAATGTATGTCGATAAAAAGCGGTTAGGTAAATAACCTATGCAGTGCGCCGCGTGCGCACTAGCTTAAGTTCACTTTTTGTAACCTTTGAAATAAGCTAAAAAGGGCGGTTTTCTCCTAATAGGTGACCTAATAGGGGCGGGGAAATAGTAATCGCGGGTCGAAGGACCACATGGTAACGCCGCTAAGCCGGAGTCCCTTCGATAGAAAAAAAAATAAAAGAAACTACAGCAAGGTGTCTCACCGAGGGAAAGGGTTGATGAAGTGTCGTGCACCTACCTGGTCGCTGGAGGCAGTTCAGGAGACCAGGAAAAGGCGGCCGGCTTCCAGACCCTCGCCTGGCGCCACGTGCTCGATCGATCAGAGATCAGAGCAATCCAAAGCACTGCAGCACTCAACACACACACTGATATTCTTCGGTTAGCGGTTCACCACGAATAAAGAAGAAGCGGAAGACTTTAGCAACTAGCCAATCGTCTATTTTGAAAATAAGTTCAATCGCGAATAACTTAGCGCGACGGCGGCCATGAATTCGTTTTCGGAACTGATTGTCTGTGGGTGGCGCAGACAGTGTTGCCACACGTAGCGTTGCGGTGCACGACATAAGCGGAAATAGGGAAAAGGATTTTAGGATCGAAACCTTGCGAAAATTATGAAAGTAAATATATTAAAAGATAGGTGGCGACACCACAACATCTATTTAAAATGGGGAGGAAAATGCAAAGCTAATTCCAGATGTCGCCACTGTCGAGTTTGCCCGATTCCGCAGTTCTAATTGGTTGGTTCGGTCGCCATTTTTCTCTCCAATAATGTGAACCTGAAAGGTCCTCTCGACATTGCTGCCAAAGTTCCACTTGGTGTTCTTCCCCATTGTGACGTATATTGCACAACACAGACCTTTATCCTGCACATTCCTGTTGTCCACCCTCTCCTGTAGTTCCCCCGCTGGTCACCACGACTTGAGTACTGTTGTCACAATAGTAGTCTAGCAACACCTGCCAAGCTATAATACCCTCTATAACAATAACAATACAGACCTTTATCCTGCATATTCCTGTTCTCATGTCGCTCCTGCAGTTCCCCCGCCGGCCACCACGACTTGAGCACCGTGGTCACGTAGTAGTGCAGCATTGGCTCCGAGAACAGCCACGATATCGTCTCTTTTATCTGTCTGTGGAATGAAAAACAAATAAATTATGAATGATTAGAATCGTATAGATTCTTACAAACAAATACATATTATAAATGCCGGTGTAAGTATGGATGTTTGTTACTCTTTAGCGGGAAACCAGCTTGACATTTTTTTTATGAAATTGGGTATGGAAAATGGCTTCAAGGGCAATAATTAACCATTGGCTTTCTGTAAAACTGGAGTTTACGAACCAGTTCTAGCTAAAGTTCCTGTTAAAGCTGACACCGTGGATTAATAGGATATTTTGTGATGAAAAAAACATACACGAATAAATATTATAATAGAATGCACAAAAGGTTTATGTACTGTAGTACGTACCCTGACTGTACTTTGTATACGCGTATTCTGTATTCTGGTATCGCTATTCTGACTGGCTAAACCTTTCACCATTTATAGTGTTGGTCACCGATACGCTAAGAACATGAGTTTTGAAAAGTTACCGTCAATACCTGTTAATAGTCCGCCCATAACAGAACTGCACAAACGTGACAATAGTCTTCCGGAGCCAGCGGAACACTCCTCTCATGTCGAACAATTTAGTAAACGCTTGCTGTCCTTTGCAAAAGAGCACCAGCTCAGCATGAGCCTAATGAATGAGAAGCAGATGATCAGGTGAATGTGATCGACTGAAGATAATAAAGTCACATACCGGTTAATAGTCCGCCCATAGGAGATCTGCACAAACGTGACAATGGTCTTCCGGAGCCAGCGGAAGACTCCTCTCATGTCGAACAGTTCACTGAGCAGAGCGTACAGAGGCTCCGCGCAGCTGTCTCGCTCTTCTGAGGGTAAGTTGCCTGGGGGAAAGAGGGAGGGAGGGTGAGTGTAATGAGTGGTGGGATGGATTTGAGGTTTTAACGTAAGTCGAAAATATTGGTTAGAAATAGTTTTAATTTATGAGTGAATTAATGAATTTGATAAATATTGAAGGAACAACTAGTTATTTTTCTAAAGATCTAAAATAAACTGTCAGAAAGACGAAATTTGCGACTGTACCTATAAAAACATACTTAACCAAATGAGTGTGTGGAATGAGGAACAGAAACTATGTGCTCTTGCACATTTGGCTATTCTCTATTTCATATTTGAAGAGACAAAAGGACAAACCGAGGTGTGATATCGTTGCAGAACAACGAGGTGTGTTTTGTCTTTTGTAATATGAAATAGAATAGTGGCTTAGCTTCCAGCTAATGTAAAATTTAGTCGCCATTCAAACGTCCGCCAGTTAGTACAAAATGGAATACTAATTTGATTTTAATACGTTTAGAGTTTGTTAAAAGTCACCCTTTCACTCCACAAGTCCCTTCTACAGAAACACGACTAACGGACTAACCTCGCATAGACCCAGTCATGCTCTTGGCGGGCGCGTCGCCGGCGTCGAGGCACGAGGACAGCTCGTCCTCGTCCCCGGACAACTGGCCCTCCCGCTCCTGGGACGAGCGAGATGTGCCCTCGCTGCTGGTGCTGTGGGGGAAGAGTTGGGTGAAAATGTTTATTTGACACAGTGACAACAACAACAAAAGATAAAGGAAAATAAAAATATACAATAAAAACAAAGGTATCAGCTCAGCATGTGCATTTAGATATGTTTTTCTATTATACATAGGTTATATATTATATATTAGCTAACATTGTAAATTGTAAATCATCAATCCCTGGTTTTATGGCTGGGCTGATTGGCATTATTTTAGGTCGTAGGTATATTAGTTAACGTAAAAGTCTACTGCTAAACCCTGCTACAAAGGCAAAGGGCCCAGTTAGGGTTAATGACTACTGCTCCTTTTGGTCTAAAGTAATAGAGTACATACATTTTAAATTATGTATAATTAATTATCTTTTAATATCTAATAATCTTATAATAATGATTAACTATCCCGTTACCTTTTAAACAGCGTGGAGAAGGAGAACTTGTTCTTCTTGGGCAGGTCGACCTGCTTGAGGTACTCGGAGCTCGGGTTGAGGAACGTGTATAAAGCCTCGCTCTGGTTCAGTCGCTCGTCTTCTAGAACGAACTGCGAATGGATAGAAGATTAGAATATAATCGAGAGCTGAGTTTAGTTGCATATGTTGTCTTGTTGAACGAACTGAGAATGAAATACTATTAGAATACAGTCGAGAGTTGACTTTAGTTCCATCAGATGTCTTCTAGAGCGTGTGAGTAGCGAATAATAACATTAGTATATGCTCGTAACAACTTATGTGGTCTTAATGCTATGGGGTTAAATAAATTTATATTTTCATAAAATGTTCAAAAAATACTGAATCAATTTATGGGAAACTATGAAACTATCATGTAGGTATATTGGTTTAATTTTAAGCAGAAAAAGGTGTACTTACTTCCAAGTACTTCTGTATCAATATTTTCGCCTTCTCCAGGTTATTTCTGTCGTTCTTTCCAAACAGGAACTTAAACGAATTTGACGGTAGTTCTATATTTTTGAGTTCTGGACACATAGGCCGTAGTTTTCGATGCAACTCCTGAAAAAGAACAAGATTTAATTTAGTATGATGCATTTGATATGATGATAAGAATGATCATTGAAGAAATTGTTGTTCTGATGTTCGCAACCTATCAGAGAGTAGCTAGTAATCAGCAGGTAACTGGAATGATAGTGCAAGTTGCATTATGAACGAATCCGAGGTAATTTATGCCTCAATAATAGTCGAATAGCGCAATAGCGACGCACAACCTAGAATAGATCCAACTGCCACTCACTACCCCACCTACCTATAAAGTGTCTTGTGTGCATTTATCAATTTACTTAGCTCCAACTGCAACGGAAATAGCTCATTTGCGACGCATCTTTTTCTGCCATCTCGCCTAGTCCTAGTAGATGAGTGTAATAAGTGACATAATACATTCCAAAATTTATTTAATTTGTGAACGTATTAAGTTTTACCATCTCTCCTTCAAGTGGGTGAGTGCAATACGTGACAGTATAATTTTATGAAGTGGTGTGTACCTGGAACTCGGGCAGCGTCCTGAGCAGCACCCAGCCGGTGCAGATGTGCTCGGGGCGCTCCTCCGCGCCCTCCGCCTGAGTGTCCATGTGCACTACTATAACGAATTGCGGAGGTTTTGACTCGTCTATCACCTGGGGAAATGAACATAAATATGTACAGTATGTAATAATATATAGATCGGCCTGATGACGGTTTACTGCCAGTTTCAATACTGACAGTTACTATCATACCATTTTCACACATTAAAACCCTGTCACAATCGTATGAAAGTAACTACCAGTAGTCTTTTTGTTGTTGTTGCTGTCTATGTGTCGAATAAATGTATCTTTATCTTTATCTTTAGTCGGTAGGTAGAGTTATTGAAACAGGCAGTTAATGTTATTAAACTTTATTAACAGCAATGGTGATGGATATAATCTTGGACTGTGAGAAATCAAAAGTAACGAATTAATGAATGAATTGCACTAGAATAATTATCACAGTTTCAACATCAGTATCATTTCCACAATTAATCTACCACTTAGAAACATCAATCGGTGTCTTTATCCTTTATTAGTTACGCACATCCTTACAAACTCCAGATAAATCGGTCCTTCGAGCCGGTCATTACCTCAGCACTATGCAGCGTGGCCCGCCACTGCCCCAGGTGCTCAGCCCAGGTGTCAGTCCTGGCTAGATGCGCCTCCAGTCGCCTCTGTTCTCCCGCCAGACGTTCTACTTCGTTGGCTAACATGGATAGCGCTCGGGATTCGGGCTTTAGTGAGGCGCGGAGGGCTGCTAGGGCCTGGTAGAAGGGTTGATGGGTTAATTTGGTTTTGGTGAAAATGCATAAGTATAAGATAAAGCTGATAAGATTCGGATATTAGGCGACAGTTGCGGACATTCCTCGGGTATCCGAGAGTAGAGTCCTTGTAAGTTTTTCCGTAGAAATTCTGGGATATAAAGTGGCCTATCTGTTATTCCAGGGTACCAGCTTACCAATTAAATTATTTCATCATCCGTTTTCCCTTAAAAGTGTAACAAACATGACGACCGAATGGCGTAGTGGTTAGTGACCTGACTACTGAGCCGAAGGTCCTGGGTTCGATTCCCGGCTGGGGCAGATATTTGTTTAAACACAGATATTTGTACTCGGGTCTTGGGTGTTGATATTTATATTTAGTATCTATCTATCTATGTATTTGTGTAGATATATCAGCTGTCCGACACCCATAACACAGGTTTTGCCTAGCTTGGGGTCGGATAGCCGTGTGTGAGATGTCCCCACATATTATTATCATATTATTATTAAACATCCATCCATCTCGCGTAAACTTTCGCGTAAATAATATAACATTAGTATTTATAACAAACCTGCATCTTATTCTTATGTTTCTCATGCAGTGTGCTCAGTTTCCGTCGTGCGTACGTGGAGTGATCGGCTAAAGGTGCAGCCGCATCGCGCGGTGCCAACGCACAGTCTAGCTCCTCTATGGGCGAGCGGTCTGATGTGAGGTCTGGAAGGAAAATGGAAGCTTGAGAGGGAGAATAGAACTGAAGTAAAAATAAATAGCGAAGGAATATGTAGGAGTTTTGCATTTTGTCTTGTAGCATTACAAATGGGAAGCTGTTATAAAATGGATTATAGTTTAGACTGGTATTTTAAGCCGGCTATTCTCTCGTATTCTAATGCGAGATCGGATTTAAATAATAGTATAAATTATATTTTATTTATACATACCTACTTACGATATCTACATACCTAATTGTTGCTTGCTATGAATGTCAAGTAATTGAATCATAAATGTTATACAAACTTTCAAATAGATACCTACTAATAGACATAAGTTGTTAATTGTATATAAATTATAACGCAGAATGAAGGTGCTGCGCACAATCCTGCGAGGGTTATTGTAGTATCCTTAAGCTTGTCTTTTTCTTATGTATTATTACCTATAATTAAATAAATAAAATAAATAATTTAGATTCTATGTAAGCGAAAGGAAGATCAGCTGAAAACTTGTTGATGACAAACACTAGGTCTGGGGTGAAAGGATAGCCAATCACATTAGTTGATACGTCGCTGGCTGCCCAGGGTGACAGACGTATAAAAGGTAGAATTCACTAGGGAAGGGCCCTATCATGCACCCCCAACAAACTAAGACACCAAACAAAAAAACATCCAAGAACCATTTATACAAACAACACACCTGCACTGCCGTCCTCAGTGGCCAACTCCTTAAGTAGCGCCTTATACTGGTCGCTGAGCAGAAACGCCGAGTAGTACTTGTCTTGTATCGTGTCGACCACCGTGTCTTGGAACTCGTAGAATACTTCCGGGCCTCCGTCACCGAGGAGGAAGGATTCCATGCGTTTTCTTGTGTCCTGTGAAAGCAGAATTTCAAGTAATTATGGGGAATTTATTTTCGATACTTAGCTTATTATAATAATACAGAGTGTAAGTATGGATCACACTCAGGAGCTCTTTCTGAAAGACTTATATTTTACACACACACACACACACACACACACGCACTCACGCCTTGTACTAATGTACTCCCTTGCGGGGTAGGCAGAGGTGCATTGCTGCACCCACTTTTCGCCAGAGTGTTATGTTAGTCCCAATGTAATATATTTTACAACGTTTTCTAAATTCGTGATAATGCAAAGCGATCTTTTGACGACGTTACGAAACAAATATTTAAGTATAAGATAGATAACGCTCCATCTTAGCTCCCTATTTGGTTTACTATAAATACTAGGCTTTAGAATCAGAATAATAAGCGGAAGCTGAGCCAGAAGGGCGTGCACTCGCGATATAAACAGATCTGAACGCACTTCATTTTGCTCACTAGAGAATATCGCACGGAACACTTTGTAGGCCGGGAGTGGAGTGCCGTACATGGCGCGCAGGCGCTGCAGGGCCGCGGCCCAGCCGGCGACGGAGGCGCGCACGCCGCGCCACCACACGGCGGCGTCGCCCTCCAGCAGCATGGGCAGCCCGCGCAGCGCGTGCTCGTCCGACACGTTGGCGCACTCCTTGTACACCTGCACCGCGTCGATGAAGGCGTCCAGCTGGTCCGCGCTGCGGCCGGCTCCGTCGAATCTCGCCGTGCACTTGGCGAAAGTCCCCGGCGGTGGCGTCTGGTAGTCAGACGCGGTCGCGCGCGCGGGGGGGCTCGCGGCGCCGGGCCCGCGCCGGGCGGGCGGCGTGCAGGTCCGGGGGTCGCTCGTCATCCTCTCCAGGAGGACGCGGTTGGTCTCGGCGGCCTTGGCGATGGTATCCAGCAGCACGGAGAGCTGCTCCGCGGTCACGCAGGCGGGCGCGTCGGGCGTAGCGGCGGCCGCGGCGGGGGTAGCGCGCGCCGCGGGGGGGCTGCGCGCCGCGTGCTCGTAGGGCGCGTCGGGCGTGGCGGGAGGGCCGTGCACGGTGGTGGAGGCGGCGGGGGCGCGCGCCGCGGGCACGCTGGGCGCGCCGGGGCGGGTCATCACCGTGGTCTCACCGGTGCGGCTGCGGTCGTCATCGTCGTCGAGGTTGCAACGCCTCGCTCGTCCTTTCTTCGGTGCCATAGTTTTTCACAAAGACACTGGCGCACACTTACTATTCGTATCTCCACTAGTTGGGCGCCACTATGAGAAAGTCCTATCGTGGGAGTGGTAGATAGGAAACACAGAAACTCAGGGAATACAAACTTTCACTGTATTTAAAGGTTCTTCAGACACGTAATATGTAAGTGAGGTAGTCTTTGCTTACAACTAGGTAATAGTCGCGAAGGGGATGCAAGCGAGCGTGATCCAGCCGGGAATATGGTTTGGCGCCGACTGCCTGCGCGGGCTCCGCTGGCCGGTGGCGCGAGCGGGTGTGCGCGGGGGTGAAGAGTGAGCGCGCGGGACGCGGTATGCGCAGAGAAGCTGCGCGAGAAACGGCGAGGTGGCGTGGGACGCTAACATTTTAGGCGCGCGATTTAATTTCGCGGTAAAACTAAAGATAGTGATGTTACACAGACTAAATTCAATTTATTTGTGGTTTCAGATTAATTCAGAATTGTTCAGAATAGTTTGAGGAAAAAACTAACAAACCGGAAACTATACTTTGTACAGTAGAGCCTCGATAATCCGAACGCCGCTGTAATTTATTTATTATTTATTGGAACACAATACAGAGAGTTAATAATACATGAACAATATTATATATAACACAAACACAGAAAACAGTTAACACTCCAAAAAATATGTGTCCACAGCATGCAAGTAGTAGTTAACTAGGTACATTTAATTATTATATTTAACATATTAATTATATTAATTAATTTAACATCAGATTACATTTTTAAATATTAAAAAAGTAAAAATAATCATATATAAGTAAGTAATAAAATTTGATTCAGATTATAATTAAAATTAAAATATGTCAGAAAATTTGAAATTCTTATTAATACTGATTATTTATTTGAGTTCTTTTATGGCGGTATAGACGAGACGACGGTAGGTGGGATAAGAGCTCCAAAATATGTCAATATCACAGTCAGTTGTGTGGATTTGATTGTAAAGGCGACACAATCGATGCACAGGGCAGTTATTACTAACATTGATGCGACAAGTTGATACGTAAAACAGTTTAAATCGACGACCAGACCTAGTTCTACAGTCTAAAGCAATCTGCGACAACACAATCGTATCAATTTTATTATTTACAATCTTGTAAAGACAAAACATATCTAATAATCTTCTACGGTTCTCAAGACTATCAACTTTAAAGAATGCTAATCTTGACTCATAGTTGTTCAGTTTATACTTATAACCAAATCTAAAACTAAGTATTCGTAGGAATCGTCGCTGCACTGACTCTAAGGTTTGAATATGTGTATCATAGAATGGAGACCAAATCACTGATGCATATTCCAGTATACTTCGTACCAAGCTATTATACAAAGCGATAACACTGTGTGGTTTGTAATCCGATTGTGTTTGGCTGATGAAAACGACTTGTGCTTGCTTATCCGAAAAGATGATACTGGGTAATTTTAAAGACAAAGCCTTAGTTTGATGAATAAATAGAACCCGCCAGGCTAAAATTTACACTTTATTAATAAGCAACTTGTGTAAAAAATTGTTTAAATATTTATCTGTGTAAACCTCAATACATATATTCTAACAAAATGTATAGATTTTTTGCGTACTATGATCCGAACGCTCCGTGAGTCCGAATAGGGGTTATGTTTTGGTGTTTCGGATTAACGAGGCTATACTGTATTATGTATTGTATACTGTATACCTTGTCAACGTCAGCCGGGGGCTGTCTTCTCACATGTGTGTAGTACAGCTCGGCGGCGCGCGTGTGGCGGGCGCAGTACTTGTAAATTGTATGATTATGTTGATGAAGGAAATAAATGATAACTATACTATGTATTATGAATACTACTGTATACCTTGTCAACATCAGCCGGGGGCTGTCTCCTCACATGCGTGTAGTACAACTCAGCGGCGCGCGCGTGGCGGGCGGCGGGGGGCGCGCGCCGCAGCCCCTCCAGCGCCAGCCAGCAGCCGGCTAGTGCGCCGCCGTGGACTGAGTCGAGGAAGAGAGTGAGGTGGCGGCGGCCGGTCGCGGTGTTGAGCACCGTTTGTAGAGGCAGGCTCTAGGGGAGATGAATGTGAAATGGGGCGATTAATATACACAGTGACTTATGACAAGATTATTGAGCCTTAACAAAAAGACACAAGTCTTGATAATATTATATTCATAGACAGCCAGCAACCAGCAAGTGCACCGCCGTGGACCTAGTTAACGAAAAGAATGTTTTGGAGCGGAAGAGACTGCGGTGTGAAATGTGGCGATTAAAATACACGGCATAGTAAAGCTGGATTTTTGTTGAGCCTATATACAGAATCGCATAAAGACACAAATCATGATGATATATGTTTATAGACATCCAGCAGGCGGCTAGTCGACTCAGTCTAGGGAGAGTGGTTTGGAGCGGGAGAGACTGGAGGTTGAGTGTGAAATGTGGCGTTTAAAATACATAGTATAGTAGAGCTGGATTTTTGGAGCCTACAGAATCGGATTAAGACACAAGTCGTTATAATGTAATATGCGTGGCGGGCGGTGCTCGCCGCAGTCCCTCCAGCGCCAGCCAGCAGCCGGCTAGTGCGCCGCCGTGGACCGAGTCGAGGAAGAGAGTGAGGTGGCGGCGGCCGGTCGCGGTGTTGAGGACCGTTTGCAGAGGGAGAGACTGGAGTGTAAAATGTGGTGATTAGAATATGACGGGTCAAAGGGTTTTTGAGCCCACAGAAACTCATAGATACAAGTCATGATAATGTGTGTCCAGGGCACTCCAGGGCTAGCCAGGAGAACCTAGTCGTGGAAGAGAGTGAGGTGACGCCGGCCCGTCGCGCTGCTTAGAACCGTTTGGAGAGGGTGAGACTGCGGGGTTGAGTGTGAAATGTGGCGATTAAAATACACAACAAAGACTTTTTTCGTAATCGTAACTTTAACTACTTGAATTTTGAGGAAATACAAAAATAACTATCTCGTGGCAGTCTATCAAAAAGCAACGAAATGCCATTTTCGAAAAAAAACATAGTCATCATTAATGAATACCTCATAATATTCAAAAAAACTTATTAGAATTTAGGGTACCTCATGATATTCTCCAAACTGACCTTATCATCAGTATCCACACTGGGGAACGCTCCGTCCCAGCCGAGGTTCTTGAGCGCGGTCTCACACTCGTCCTTAGCTATCGTCAGCTGTGATATGTATCTCTTCAAGTTCTTCGCATCAGATATCTGCTGCTTCGTCAGTTGGTTGGTGCCTTTCTCTTGCATGTCTATGTCTATCCCTTTCGCACGTTTCACGTTTTGAAGGGTCGTCGCTTGCATTAGTTGCGTGACTATGTCGTATCTGGAAAAAGTGTGAATGAATATATTATATATGATTTTGTCTAGTATAGGTATTATGCTGCGGGCTTATAAAGATGATGATAACATACACAAGCTGACTAATTTAAAGTAGCTTAACCAATTTTCATTATTTATGTATTATGCATGCCCAACCCAACTAAATCATTCAAGATTGTGTGACATCTCAAACTAAAATATGTAGTACATTCAAATAACTATCCATTTTCTTATGAACTTGGCGATATTATTTGGCAGACATGAAAGAAACCAGTTTTAGTTAACAAGACCCACAAATGCAGTCACATGTTACGGCCATTCGCGGTTACTAAGTATTTCACACTTGAGTGAATCTGGCAAGTTCAACCATCGCAATTATTTGCTATTTAATGCTAGTTAAATTCGATTTCTATTGCACTTATTTCGGAGAGTCTGCGTTTTTAAACTGTAAAAGCACTATTCCGGAAAAAACATGTGGAAAATACTTGGATCATTAGGTCTATGATCTGAGATCTGAGAAGCACATAGCTTCAATATCGATAGTAAATTAGTTATACCTTCATGCATGAAATTACTACAAATTACCTCATACGATTGGTTACAAAGTAGGTATTTGAATATTTTTTCTTTGATCGATATTGGTTACATAGATTTATTTATATCGCGGCCGAAGATTGTGCGTGTCAAACTTATAACACACTGCTTATTCTGATAAAAGACTTACCTTATCCGCTTAAGCGTATCAACATTATTACAACTATTGATCAATTTGATGTAGTCCTCAAATGTCTTGGCATATTCATGTGTCTTGATGTGCATTGCATCTACCTCCTTTTGTGCCTCCAAGTATTGTATGATCTTCTGGTTGATGTAGTCGGGCTCTGTTACCATGTCTATTGCTGGTTGGAGGACTGCAAGAAATAGTTAAAAAATATAGAATTATTATTATTCTAATACCCACATATCTAATGAAACCAAAATACAAATCATCTAAAAGCCGAAACTTTAAGCATGCTCTTGAATGGAGGATACCTGAATTAGAAGTTTTTTTTAACTGTGCACTCTAGGATTGTATCCAGAAATAGACGATTAAGGGCTGAAGATGATAACAAAGCTATTATAAAATTCTGTGAAATACCTAGAAGAATTAAGACTATGTCCTATTCATCATTGGTGACAGTAACCATAAGCAAAAACAATAACATTACATCCCTTCCACCATACCAAACAACACCGAAACCCACCTTTACATGCCAGCACCTCCCTCACAAGATGCGAGCCCGGCGTCATGGAGTAGCAGCGCGGCATCAGCAGCATCACGACCAGCTCGCTGACCTGCCGCAGGTAGTGAAGCTCTAGCTCGGGGGAGAGCAGGTGGGGGGCCAGAGCAAAGACGGGAGGCTGGTTCAACTCCATGCTGGGGAATGGAGGGTTTGTGAGACTGGTATTCCATACTTAATAATATTTTAGTTATAGATGAATAAGAATTTAATCATCAATATAAAACATTTTATATCATTTATGAAGGAAAGAATACATAATAAGTATGTTGAATTTGTTTTGAAAATATACTCACGCACAACTCTGAGCTATTCTAATCTTTTCAAAATGCTGCGTAATCTTTGTGACCATATCTCCAGCTAGGAGCTTCTCTGCATCAACCTTCATCAGTCTCTCGTTAAGATTCTGTATAGCGGTCCACAGGTGTTCCTTAAACTTGTCCACTGCGGGTTCGGGCTTGTGAGACAGCTCTCGGAACCACCGAGTGACATAGTCGCGCAGGATGTTGTCTATTAGCTGCTGCAGCTGACTGTCAACTGTTCTGCCGAATATGACGGGAAGGTGCGCCTTTTTACTTGTAAATGGCCAGTTGTTTTTCTCTTCCTGAAATGTTTTACAGGTTTAATGCCTAGTAGAATAATATTACAATAATTATACAATGTTTGGAATATTATGCAGTTTTAAGTATACCTTGATGATTTCGTTGAAATCGCGAGACTCCCTTTCTGTTCTTTCTAAGAGAAATAGTGAAGTTTGATGAGGAGACGAGAGGGATACATGGCCCCACAACGTAAATAGGAAAACACCAATAATCACTAAGCTACTAAACAGTAATAAATATAACAGTGTACCCAACGTAGGGCAGTACCACAACACTGATAGAATGATCGGTGCTATGCAATAGAATATCCACTTCATGATTTTCACAAAATTGTTTCCTAAACTTTACAAAACATTTTCATTTGGAAAGGAGGTGACATACATTTAATAGGAAATTAAGTGGACGTATTCAGTAGTCACACTGCAAAAGACTTGTAGTTTTTTATAGCTTTAATCATATCCAATAATAGAAATAAATCAAATATTTTTGGAAAAAATGTGTAAACTTTGATGTTGATCGTCTTGAGACACAGACTACATTTTTATAGCTTTTAATTTCAAAGACACTTTTTTTTACCACAGAGCAAAAAGTTAATCACAATTTTTCACTGTTATTTTTTTAACAAGTACACTTGTAAAAAAAAGGAACATAGGTAATACTTTTTTAATAGTACGTAAAATAACTTGTAGACAGCAAATACTAGCAACTTCCTTCCCGAGATGAATCTAGCACCTTCTTAAGCGCCTTGGTTTCGCACTCAGCCACACTCAGCTGATGGTTTATCTGTGGTTTGACGTTTTGTTGACGTACCTACATCAACGACTTGACATTGACAACTGACGTTGACGTTTGTTTGTCGTCTTCTTTCGTGATTCGTGTGCGCTGTTTTCGGAAATAAATTCGAATTTATCAAAATCATTGCTTTTACGCATTTTACACGATCTGATTAATAGCAATATCTTATCTTTAATAATAAAACGAATACATTTGTGCCGGTGCGTCTTGTAATACCGATTTGAATAGATCAACAGTAAATCCAATAAGTGTTTTCCAATTTATAAATCTTCCATTGTTCCTCCTACAAGAAACTGGATTTAGTATTATTATTAATCCAGACTCGTTAGAAGACTCTAGATCAAAATGCCTATCCTGTTTAGTGTCGTGGCTCGTAGCACAATAGTTCTGGCCAAGTATGCGACCTGTGCTGGTAACTTTTCCGAAGTTACAGAACAAATCCTATCGAAGATTCCTCCGCACGACGACAAACTTACGTATTCTCATGGAAATTATCTGTTCCACTACATTTCCGAAAACCAGTTGACATATTTCTGCATTACTGACGATGTAAGTTGAAAAAATATTCTTGTTTGAACATAAATTTGCATGTTTGTATGTACCTACTTATGACCTTTTTATTCCATTATGTATGTTATTATGACTAATCTGGTGCATGTTATTGTTACCTACATCATTATCAACTTATCAGTGAGCACACAAAGAGTGAATCAATTAGGAAAAATCTCTCTGTATTGTATTTGTTTTTATTAAGCTTTGGGGCCGTCCATTAATCACGTGAGGTCGTTTTTCTCATTTTTTGACCCCCCCCTCCCCCCTGGTGATATTTGGTGAGGTTTGGGACCTACCCCCCTGGATCACGTGTATTTTTTTGGAAGTCTATGCAAAGGCAATTTTTGACTAGAAAAAATATAGGTCATACAAATCGTTAAAATTTTTGCGCCGTCCAAAATATCGGTTTAGAAATACCTAATTTTTGACAAAAAATTAATACACGTGATATCTAACGAGAACCCCCCCTCCCCCATCGTGATGTTTCGTGAGGTTTTCAGTACCCCCTCCCCCCCCCCCTTTGAGCCTCACGTGATTAATGGACGGCCCCTTTACAAATAAATAAACAAAATGTATTCCAGAAATTCCAGCGGTCAAGGGCCTTCCTCTTCCTCAATGAAATCAAGAGGAGGTTCACGTTGGCCTTCGGGGACACGGCACAGACTGCCATCCCATATGCCATGAACAGCGAGTTTGCACGGGTCCTCGCTACCGAGATGAAGCATTATAGTGAATCCCGGGACCTGGATACCATATCTAGAGTTCACGGGGAACTTGATGAACTCAAGAATATCATGGTCAAAAATATAGGTAAGATAAAATGCTCACAAGTCACTTTATAGCTTAAGAAAAATTGGTTTTGATAAAATAATATACTTATTATCTAATCTTCTTAGCTTGTTGGTGATAAACATAGAAGTGTACTAGCATTTGTCACCATAGTGAACAGATTAGCCAGTGTGATTAGTTTCCAGTTTCTGACCCATTGCATAATAGGGTGCCTGACATATGTATTGGGTATAGGATTTGATGCGTCACTTGGGAGGCTCCATAAGTGCACCACAATTCCTAATAATATACCTCATTTTCCTATACCAGGGCTAACGAATTTTATATTTTAACAATTCACATGGTTTTCCCATAATATTTCACAAGTACAGCCTGCAGAAAACATCTGTTTAAATATAATGCAATCAAAAACGGAAATGAAACACACAGTTTATTATTGGCACAAGTGAAAATTATTTCCCAATTTGACTGTGTAGATATAATTATGTTAACACAATGAGGATATCTTAAAAATTACTTGTAAATAGTAACTAATTAAGAAATAGTTTTGATAAAATGTTATTTACTTATTTAGATTATACACAAGAACTTTAAAACCTATTTAACCTGTTTTTACTTGTATTTTCCAGATAACATGGCGATGCGCGGCGAAAAACTGGAACTACTGGTCAATAAGGCTGATAATCTAGCAACTGGCGTGAGTATACTATAAACATTCATGCTAAACATCAGCCTTCAGTTTCCTTATAAGCTTTGTTATAAGTACCATCAGGGAAAACAACTGCCTACTTTAAAACAATATACATGAGTTTCAAGTGAGCATACGTGCCGCTTTAAGACCAGTTTCCCGACAGTACTAACTTACATAATAGTATAGCAGTCAAGCTATGTGAACATTTCAATCATGATAGAAAACGAAATATTCTACAAAGACTGTTGATGGTTTATGCCTAAGTTTTTAATACTGTCTATTTAGTAGGCAAATAATATGGCATGATAGCTAATGATATAATGACTGACCTCTGTCTGTCTGACATAGTTTACAGTTCTGTTAGTGTGGCCTTGTTGAAGTCAAGTTGTCATTATTAGAATAAAGAAAGAAGAAAGAAAGAAAGAAAGAAACATTTATTTGACGCACTGAACAATAAAAACAGAAACATTGATAAATGGTTTCATTACCGACAAAATCATTCAATCATATTACTACACTACACTATCATCACAAAAAATACAAAGCACTAAACAGGCTATTTCATTATTGAAGATGATAGGGAAAGCGAATAGACCATATCTGTGATGGATTTATCCAAATGATATTATTCCTTAATTTTAATTTAAACTACTTAGGTGACTCATCTAGGTACCTATACTCACCGAATATATATACTATATGTATTTTAAATGCGTCTACCTAGGGCATGGTAACACCATATTTTTATGCATACTCTTTGATAAAGCTATGTTTTATTGAGCACTAATTCCGCACATATTGTAACTTTTCTTAAACAAAATCTGTTAGGCAGTATTCTTGATTCGCCTACATCTTGCTTCTCCCTCTAACCCTCACCTTCTCGCTCTCACAGTCAGTATCCTACCGCGGCACGGCGCGCACGCTGCAGCGCTCTCTCTTCTGGAAGAACATCAAGATGTATGTGATCCTGGTACTCATTGCGGCTCTAGCCATCTACCTCATCGGCGCCATGTCCTGTGGAGGCCTCGCCTGGAAGTCCTGCGTCGGTTAGAATGTAGATATGTTTGGTATTAATTGTATTTTAGAGTTTAAGCCTCAGTTTCACCATACTCTGTTAGGGTGCTTGCATAGAGAATCCCTGTATCTACCTGTATCGGTAACCTGATTATGCGAAAGCGCTCACTCACGGAGCATTTCCCGGATTTTTAAATGTCATGAGTGCTTTCGCATAATCAGGTTACCGGTACAGGTAGATACAGGGAACCCCGTTTTCCTAAAATTACAACATTGCGACCGGTCGCCATGTTGATTGACATCCAAACACAAGGTACTTCAGCTGTCAAACAATTTGTTTGTTTACATTTTTCAAGATTCGGTTTCGTGCGTGACTGGGGTACCCACGTGTTCCTAACAATCATCGCGATTTCGGACCTTTTTCTGTGCCAATTTACATAGTTAATACCTGTTATTTGTTGTTATTGTGGTGGTGGTAACTGGTGAGTGTTGTGATTGTCAGTAAACCCTCTTTCCCTTTCTGAAATGGAGTACCATTCAGATCGTCCTCCAGATCCCGACCCGCCAGATCTTTCGCCGGATATAATGCTGACGGATTCTCCCCAGGAGACGCGAAAGCGCCCTAGGGATGATATACAACCTTCTCAACAAGGTAAGAGAATTATCTTAAACCCCGATCTCGCGTCTGCTAGCATTCAGACCATTTATACGCACCCGAGTCTCGACGCCACTAAGGTGTACGATGACAGTGACCCTGGACCATTTATCGTCCACGTTTCTCAGGATAGCTCTTCAGGAAGTCCAGCTTCTGGGACCCCGCTGAGGGCTATTAAGTTTGGACAATTTTTGTACAATCACAAAGTGACTGACATCACCAGAGGTGGTGTCAAAATGACCGGTCGTAACCGTGTTACTGTGGAATTTAAGTCTGCGGGAGCGGCCAACGAATTTATCAACCACCCAGCTCTGTCCCCAAACAAGTTTAAGGCAGTTATCCCAACTTACCACATCACCCGTATGGGTGTTGCTAGGAGAGTCCCAGTGGATCTCTCCATGGATGAGTTTGTGGGTTCTTTGGACCTCCCCCATGGATGCGGTATTGTTCTTAAAGCTCGCAGATTTAGTCGCAAAGTGATCAACAATGGAAACGTTTCATATGTCCCTACTCAAAGCGTAGTAATCACTTTCAGGGGACAATACCTCCCAGAAAAAATTTACTCTTTCCGTGCTGCTGTAGAAGTCGACAGATACACCTACCCAACCATCCAGTGCCACGCTTGTTGCAGGTTTGGCCATGTGAAGGCTAATTGCCGATCAAAGCCTTGCTGCTTCAAGTGTGCCCAACCACACTTGGGTGAGACTTGCGATGCAGATCCTCCCACTTGCATTTACTGCTCAGGAAGTCATGCTTCCACGGATAAGAACTGTCCAGAACAAGCTAGACAAAAATCCATAAAAGTCATTATGTCTCAGGACAGTATTTCGTTCGCTGAAGCCGATGCTCGACTTCCTAAAAGCAAAAAATCATTTGCTGAAGTAGCATCTTCACAACCTAATGGCCCATCTCTTAAAAAATCCTACAAAAAGACTGTGACCACTCAACGCAGGCCTAGGTCTCCTCTTTCTCCTGGCTATGACAGACTTGCCCATCAGGCCATTATCTCATCACCATCTTCCTCACTTCCTAATGGAAGTGCCCTGAATGTGATTACCCCCAATGACAACTTATTGGATAACTTACTTTCATTAGTTGTCAGTCTGCTGTCTAAATTCAGCGACACAATACCGCCCCACGTTGCACTTAAGATTAGAGAACTTTCATCCTTCAGCCAGAATGGCTCTGAACCCGACCCGGGTCCTTCAGTGGAATGCTCAGAGCCTTAAAAGTAAAAAACATGAAGTACTCAACTTAATAGATGACATCAAGCCCGTCATCGTTGCCATCTCTGAGTCATGGCTAGCGCCGGGTTCTCGTTTCCGAGTTCCGGGCTACTCGTGTCTGCGGGATGACAGGGATGACGGGTTTGCTGGGTGCGCTTTACTTGTGAAGCGTTCCCTTACCTTCTCCTCTATCCCTACCCCTCCCCACGGGCAGGAATTTAATGTTGTGGCCCTTAGGGCTTTAGACATTACTTTCGTGTCCGTGTATTTCCCTGATCCCCACCCTTCTCACCTCCCATCTTTTTATAATATCATTTCTTCTCTCCCGCAACCTCTCCTGATCATGGGGGACTTTAACGCCCACCATACCTCATGGGGTTCTTATCACACTGACGCTTTTGCAATCGCCCTCTTAGACATGCTTGATACCTTAGATGTTTGTATTTTAAATGACGGGTCTCCTACCCGTCGAGTCCTCCCCCGTCAGAACCCAAAAAGTGCTGTCGATCTCACTTTCTCGTCCCCTCTTCTTTCAACATCAATATTCTGGAGGGTCCTCCCAAATACCTTTGGGAGTGATCATTTTCCCATATCTATCTCGCTTCCTACCAGATCCACCATTCTTGCTGATACATGTGCCTTCCCAAGGTACGTGATAGGCAGGAATGAGTGGTCCAACTTCATCACCTCGGTTGAAGATAAGCTCAGTCTGATCCAGCCCTGTACTAGTGACAACTTTTTAAATAACTATGATCAGTTTGAAAAAGCTCTAACATCCTCTGCCAAAAATAGAAAATTGCGAAAAGGCCAAAGAGTCTCACCTCCTTGGTGGGACTCCGACTGCTCCTTGGCTGTTGACGAGCGCAAAAATGCAGAGGATGTTTATATCGCTAATATGAGCATGGAAAATTTCATAAACTACAAAAGGATAGCTGCACGCACCAAACGGCTCCTTAAGAAGAAAAAGAAACAGGGCTGGATCAGATTTTGTGAAAATCTTTCGCCTAGGTCCCCCCCTTCTCTGGTGTGGAGATACATTCGCCGATATCGCGGTTCCCTTAACGTCGAAGATATCTTGAGCAATGATCCCTCTCTATGGCTAGAAGGGTTCAGCGATAAACTGGCTCCACCTTATGTCCCACACTCCAGTGCTCTCCGTCCCCCACCAGCTCTCTTACTATCTTCAGACAGATTGGATTCTCCATTTACTATGGATGAACTCCAATCTGCTTTATCCGGTTTAACTGATTCATCTCCAGGTATTGATGGCATTCCATACTCTTTCCTTTCAAAATCAAGCCTCAAGGTCAAGCATGCCTACTTGGAGCTGATAAACTACTTTCTTGAGTACGGAGTTACTCCATGCTCTTGGAGTAAGCAAATAGTTGTTCCCATATTGAAGGCCGGAAAGGACCCCCGTGATCCTAACTCCCGACGTCCTATCGCCCTCTCCTCTGCTTTGGCGAAAATCTTAGAGCACTTAATTAAATGCAGGCTCGAATGGCTAATTGAGAATAGAGGAATCCTAGCCAAAACCCAGTTTGGGTTTAGGAAAGGGATGAGTACTCTAGACAGCCTTGCAATACTTACAACAGATATTCACATCGCATTCAAGAGGAAAGAATACCTTGTGGGTGTCTTCCTTGACATAGCGTCTGCCTATGATAATGTACTTCTTCCTGTGCTCAGGCAGAAAATGCGCCAGCTGAGCATTCCAGTGAAGCTTACCCGTCTGGTTTGCAGCCTATTCATGGAGAGATCCATCTACATAAAATCCCCTACCACCTCCCTTGATTCCCCAAAATTTGTTTGGAAAGGCCTCCCCCAGGGATCGGTCTTAAGCCCCCTCCTTTACAGTCTGTATACTTACGATCTAGATAAATCCGTTGACTGCTTCTGCGACATTCTACAGTACGCTGACGACTTGGCCCTCTATTATGCTTCTCCCTCGTTAGCGGAGACAAATGTCCAGCTGAACCTGGCTCTTAGGTACCTCACGGATTGGCTGGATAGACATGGGTTATCTCTTTCTCCCACTAAATGCACAGCAGTGATTTTCACTAGAAAAAGAAACATCCCAGATCTGGATGTTGTTATTGGAGAGCATTCAATCACTGTGTCAAATAAAGTTAAATTTTTGGGTGTGATTCTGGATTCCAGGTTGTCGGGTAGCCATCACATGAACTACGTGGCTCGGAAGTGCGAGAGGGGTGTCAACGTCCTCAGGTCACTGTCAGGTGTCTGGTGGGGCGCACATCCATACTCCCAGAAGCTACTGTACAACGCCATTGTTCGAAGTCACTTTGACTATGCCTCATTTATCCTGGACCCCTGTAATAAGGCTGCATTAGAAAAAATTGATAAGGTTCAGTACAAGTGTCTTCGAATAGTGTCCGGTGCAATGAAATCTACCCCCACCAATGCCCTTCAGGTTGAGTGTGTCGACCCCCCTCTCTCGCTGCGGAGACAGTACTTGTGTGACCGGTTTTTCCTCGGGATCTGGCAGTCAGAGTCTCACCCTCTATTGTCCAAGCTCGATACCCTTAAGCGGTTATGTCATGCTCAAGAAACCCATGGCCTTTCCTTCCTTCTCAAATCATTCATTTTTGCTTCCAACCTTCCTCATCCTTCAATTAAATTTAAAATGAACCCTCTGTTTAGTGTCCCTTATGATGCCCTGGTTTTTCAGCCCAATGTTGTTATGGACATGGGCATTGTGAAAAACGCTCCGGGGGCCGAGAAAACATTGACTCATAAACTCCAGTCAGAGTGGCCTGGTTGGCTCCCAGTCTTCACAGATGCCTCCAAATTTTCAGATAAGAGCAATGTTGGTCTAGCTGTCTGGCTTCCTAAGTACAAAATTACCCTTAATTTCAAACTCCCCCCTGAATCCTCGGTCTTCACGGGCGAGGCTACCGCTATTCTGGAGGCACTTCTGTACACTGAGTCTCACAAACTCAATAAAACTATTATTCTATCAGACTCTTCTAGCTGCTTACATTCAATTATTTCATTTCCTTTTAAATCAAAATCTAAATTCCCTATCATTCTTCAAATTAGACAAACTCTCTTCCGTTGCAAGACTCAGGGTATAGAGGTGGCTATTGCCTGGATACCTGGCCACAGTGGCATCATTGGTAATGAGTGTGCAGATTCCTTCGCTAAGGATGCCGTTAGCTTGGGCCTGGATACTCATTACCATAATTTTGCCCACGACCTTGCCTCGCTCGCAGGACCGAGGCTTGATAATTCCTGGAAGGAGTCCTGGGAAGCTTCCAGGAACATTAAAGGTAAGTATTACTCCTTAATCCAACCACATATTCCCAAAAGGCCATGGTTTTTTAGAGCAAGACTCCTAGATAAAACCTCCACCTCGACAATCTGCAGACTCCGTCTTGGTCATGCGTGCACGCCTGTGCACCTGGCTAGGATTCGGGTGCGTGATAGTTCGGTTTGTGACTGCGGCACCAGCGAAGGATCTGTCGACCACCTTTTCTTTGAGTGTCCTAACCTTCAAACCTCCCTCTATGATTTCCTCCCTTCCTCTATCCCAAGACCTGTAAATATCAATTACCTACTAACACTTGTACATACCCCAATCGCTAACATCCTGTATAAATTCTTCAAAACTAACAATATTAAACTATAAATTTGTTTGTGTTCATTATAATATACTAACCCTATGTTTGTGATGTCCCTGTATAAATTGTGTCCGTCTGTTTGTTTCAGGTATTAACCTTGTAAATATCTTTAAATCTCCACCGTAAAGACAGCAATTAACATAGTGTGTACCTTAACACAATCGTTTTTGGCCGAATTTGCTGTGTTAGTCACACACGGCACACAGCCACAAACAAAGATTGATTGATTACATTTTTCAAGAAAAAAGCCGCCATTTTAATTGACACCAAAGTTTAGGTAGGCGCATTTTTTTCGTGGATATGCCATGTCCTTTCTTTATTCCTTTGTCAATGGAAATTTAATATGAAGATGACGTGTAATTTATGACATTACAATGTAACAGGGGAGTTAATGATCTAACAGACTATGGTGAAACTAGGCATAAAGGTTACATGCATCACGGCTTATGATTGTCAAGAAAGATGCTGTCAAAATGCTATAACATTCTACAGCCATCGGTTGCGCGGCAGTCGTAAGTTGCGATGCACGGAATTGCGCCTTTACCCGTATCATGAAAACCTAAAACTTTTGAAACAAGTGTTCGATTGCCTTTTTGCATCATTAAATGGTTTGAACTTTCGTGATGCTGTATGCTATGTGTGGGTTTTGTTGGTGAAAAGAAACTTTAAAGCGGACCGTTAGATACAATGCAGTACTATCTTAAAACGTAAAAATACATGACAGAATGATGTAAGTACCGAAGACTCTAATTGGCTGTATTTTTTAAGTTTCGTGAAGTATTAAAACTTACACTTAGCTTACTGAGGATACAGGATGTACTTTTAGCAGTGGTCCAGTCAGGGATTCAGTATCTTCTACGAAAAACTTTTGCATCCAGTATTGAATTTATTCATTCAACAGAAAAAAACCTTAATCGGTTGACTTTGTATGAAGATCTATTTCATTTACGCAGATATTGCACTTGTTGTGTCTTGTTTCCGTTTGGTCATTCATTCACTGCCAAAAATCCATTCTGTAGATTTTTACTTCATATTCTAGGAACGAAGCCACCCTATTCGAACTAAATATGTATAGTTTCTTGTTTGCATACATACAATATAATATTTATGTTATTGAATGTAATGCTTTATAAGTAAATCGTAATCACTGTTATGCGCGGTACATAGGTATAATTATAATGATGATTAAATGTCAAATCAAATCAAAGTATAACATTTTTTATGATGAGAAACAACTTGCCTAAATTTATATTAAAAAATGTAAGTACCTATACGGTCATTTATTTGATAAATAGTCGAAAAAAATATCAGATATTTTGGTTTTTATAGAGAGAACTTATGTATTTACTTAGTCGTTTCCTCTTATCAAAATATCATAAAACATGATAACTTATACCAGACTCATACGAATAGCCGAGGAGACGTATTGAGAGGAAGACTATATCAGGATACATGGAGGTCCTAATAGTCTCTGCCTACCGCTTTGGAATAATGACTTGAGTTAAGAATGCTCTTCTTTAATAGATACTTCTAAAACTAAACATATCGTAACCGTATGATATAAATAAATATGTTTCCTTTGATCTACCAAAATGCATGAGGTATACATCTGGCCTTGTAGCACGGGGCGCTATTAAGACGGGACAAGAGTTCTCCGTCGCGTTCGCTCTTGAGCCTGCGCGATGTGAGTGAGCGCGATGCAAATCTCTTGTCACGTCTTAAATGCGCCCCGTACTATCCCTTCTATAGCTGTTAAATCGTACTCAATTTCCCACATTTATAATATAATCGTTAAGCTATTCATAAAGCCCTTCAAATGCCTTCAATATCTTTCAATGTATCATGTTCTGACAAAGTATAATAATATAATCATGTAAATATCATGTATCCCCATCTTATGTATTTTCTTTTGTAAACATAATAAGAGTTTAAAACTGTTATGTCCTTAGACAATGAGAGGAAGTAAATAAAGTAAGTTCCTCTAAAAAGTGTTATTAATACAAGAGGAGCAATTAAGGTAACCAGTTAATTATGAAAATAGGGTATACTTATTGCATCAGCGTTAAGCATACAATAATAATAATATATAACGTAGTTAGTCCCCCTATGCAAAGTAGTACTTTTGTCATTTGGAGACCCAATATGTGCATTTTCATCGCTATATACAATTATCTTCGGCGTGATCAATGATAAAATTACCAAAATGTACTATAATAATATATTATTGAGGGATTGTTAAAATTTAAGTATAGTTTTGTTTAGGTATTGCTAGAAAGACTATTATGTATCTAGACTAAAGTATTGTTATAGGTTAAAAATAATTAGTTATTAAACTTACTATTCGCAATATCCTTTTTTATGTATTCATTAGTATTATTTATTGTGTTATAGGTAAGTATTACTTTGTCATTCCTTGCTGATGTACATGGCCTTATGTATGAAATTGTGATTGATAATTTCATTAGTATAAAGTAATCTTCACTAATTATTTTATTAGTAATTGTAACAATTGGCGTAATAATTTGGTAATTAATTTTAAATATTATTAGCATGTACTTATATTTTTTCACGTTTTTCTATTGTTAATATTTAGTTTTATATAGTCAAATTATCCTGATTTCAGATAATAAAATTTCTACATATATTATAAACACCTTTCATATTATGTTTCATGACTATATGTGATATCGATGAACGCAATATAGAGTAATCTTTTACCAGTATCAGTACTTTTTATCCATTTCACATCCCTAATAATTCTTTACCTAAGTTTAATTTGTAGATTTCAAATATTTTAAAACAATTTATTACGGTAAATTATACCTACTACTACGTACATAACACTCGTACCTAACAAGATAAGCTCAACAAGAGTATTAATCCAGAAACGGTCAATCCCTCTTTAAATCCAATCAGATTTACCCACTCAGCATTTGTTGTAGCGGACCAAACACCTCCTGTTACTGCAGCGGTCAGATACAGTTTGTCCCGAAACCCGGAATATGTAGATTGATCCTGTGAACGACATCCAGCCACCACTGCACTTCCTATAGCGCTTATGGTGTACGGAACAGAGCTGTTTATGGTGTGTGGAGGGGACCAGGACTCGCCGGCGGATAGTGAGAGGGTGCTCGCCCCTCCCGCCGGTTCCTTCCGCGCGGCAAATGAGCGCCGCCCGCGGCCGCGAGAGGGCGTCCCGGCACGCTGTACGCGCGTGTGTGTGAGTGTGTGCGTGATAGTGGATAACAGAATAGCCGGTGGACGCGCGTGACTGGCATCAAAACACGCCGCTCTTGTGTAAATGACTTTGTTCTCGGCTATTATGCGTACCTGAGTCCCGAGGGACGGAATCGGCGATTAATATCGTGCATCGACACGGTGTTAAATATTGATGAGTGAGAGGATGTGAGTGGATGTCCGTGGGGTGTCGAGGTCTCGTGGGGTCGTCTGCCGAATTCGGTGTCTGCTGGGACTTACCGCGGCGGGAATCAGGTTTAGGAAATGACGAGATAGCGTGCGATTGGAGGAGTCAATTACTTAGCTGTCGTCTGAGGTAGTTTATAGGAATGTCCTAAACGGTATTTATTGACTAGAAAGATTAGATAGGTACTTAGCAGTAAACAATCAGGACTATTATTTTAATGAAGTTTTTAGAGGCACACCTAACAAAACCAACTTCCTGTTTCCCAGATTTAGTATCTTGTTATAGTTATGTATTATCCGAGTTAAAACAATATTTTAATAACTCCACTCATGTGGGCCTAAACCCAAGTTAGTTAATCTTTCAAGAGTGTAAATAAATACTCGGAACTTATAAATGTGGAATAGTAAAGCCGCGGTCACACTCCCATGTGCGTGCTGGCGCTAGGTTATTAACACCGCAGGATGCGCCGCCTATTTTAGGGAAGGCTGAACTAGGAATGGTTCACATTGCTGGGTCATTTTATTGTTTAGGGTTCCGTTGAGAAAGCTTTGAACTACGGTTAGGGTCCTATAGATTCCTAAGGTTTGGTTTTTAAATCCTCTTCTTGCGTGTCAGTCAAAAATGCTAACTAGTTAAACTTATCGTAAGAAATATTTTCCTCAGGAGGTACTTATAGAAAGAGTAGCTGCAAAAGGCTATGTTTCCTCTCAAAGGCACAGATATCCTTTGTGCCTACAGACATTATGAAACAGGCACTGAGAATATTATTCAGAATCATAAAAAATCTGGCATTGTTTGCAAAACAGCCCACTACCAAAGTATCAGTGGGTACGTTTACCTTGACGGAATAGTAACTTAATATGCATCGCAACATTAGATAGCGCGTGCTGTGTTTATAAAAATGAACTTAGAACTGGTAACTGAGATGCTTAAGTTACAGTATTTATAGAGTATTTTATAATAATATCGGTACCTACCTACTGAAGAGATTACCTGCATCACTCTGATTCTGATACCTGCTAAGTACCTACATGTAGGTAAGTACTTACCTACATTTTGGTATCAAATTAGATCTAAAATTGTTAAGGTTGTACACGGGCTATTAGAATACGATATTTTTATTATCAGGTAAATTGTGCCATTTTTCAATCGAGCTTTCTTGTTTGTTTTTATCAAATAAACGTTTTAAATCAACCTACGGAATTCGATCGACATTTCCGAACTCGTTCTTAACCAACCTCCTGCTTGGAAGTCCTCTTTTTACGTGGCACTGAAGATCCATAGCATTGTTTCTTAGAAACAACGAGTGCATGCGTGCGTGCCGCTACAAAGCTCTATCAGTTCTAGAGGGTGCGATTTTATCAGTGTTCGAGCTCAAGGTAGTCCATGTGCCTTAGTATAAATTTTTGGTCGCTTATAAATTATAACCTAGTTAGATCTTAAAAGGCCGAACCGATTACTTAATTATTATTAGAATACTATTACATAATTTTCAAACCAATAAAAAAAGAAAAATCAATGCATTGGACTCGAATTTACCACCGATATGATAGACAAGCAACCTACGGACATCAAACTTATACTTATAACAATACTTTTCAACCCTAGATTTCAAAAATAAGCAGCAAAGATCTACACAATGTAAACACAACCCACACTATGGGCTGACGCCGCGCAGCACTATCCAAAAAACCAGTGACCAAAACTATGCCTAACAGGACCAAAGCTTACGTGATGAAGTGACAAAACCCTGCCACGATGGACGACAGCTCTCCCGACCTGTCGCTGAAGCTGCGGCGGGGGTCGAGCGACTCCAGGGAATCCTTCTACATGGACTTTGCCCAGGGCATAGACTCGGACATAGAGGAGGTGACGACCATAGAGCGGGTGATTCCAGAGCACCCGGGGGGGCTGAGTGAGGGGGATGCTGACACGCTGAACACGCCGTCTGGACTGGAGGATCTCAAGGATATGCCGCCGTGGTAAGCCTTTTTATACTATTCTATTAATTATACTACAACTGCTAGTCTATTTTTTATAAGTATGAAGGTATACGTAAGTATACATAGGATAGGATGTCGATAAGTAAAAGAAAAGCCGTCCCGTTTCCTTGAGATCCCTTTCCGAGTGTCTTTTAGGTTACCTACATAGTTTTTCGCGTTAAAATTATATTTACTATACATTGTACCTACTTAGATCAATTTGCTGTTGCTCCCATAATAAAGTAGGATCTATTAATATCGGAGTAGAGCACGGATCTATGCCGGGGCCCGGAACATCTATCATTCTTGTAGAACTTTCTCTGCGGCCGCCGCGAGGTCAGGCGGGTGACTTTAGCTTGCGAAAAACTAGCTAAATACAACCGTGACTCTATCTCGTAGTATTAAACGTACGATTGCACGTTAGCTCTCGTTCGTTGGTTTTTTTCAAGATGGAGTAACCCTCCATGCCGCTTGCGGTTCACTTTATCTCGTGCGGTTACATACCAAAGGGCATTGTTGTTGCTTTGATGTGACACGGTGCTTTGGAACTGATAGATTATGGTCCAGTTTCTCGCCTCGATAAATCTAAGATAGTTTGAACTTATAACTGAAGTCCTCAAGTAATTGCCGAAACCAAGGAAATTCTGCCAATTAGAGTAGCGGATGCAGCAGCTCTGATTGACTTGACGTACTCAGTGTGAGAGGGTGTCTACTTCATTACTCGAGTTGATAGCTCAGACTGATGTAAAGTAGGGAAACTGTTCGCCACCGCAGACTCGACAGGATGATGATGATGACGCGTATCGGTTTAGTATACCATACTTACTAAGTGTTAGTTTTGCGCTCGCCAAGTTTGCCTACTGGGAACGCAGCCTAAGAATAGTATTATTATTCGAAGGATAATAAAAAGGAAGTGTCTTTGTGAGAGGTGTAAAGTGAACCCAATAAATGTTCATTCGTGCTTGAGTAACGTAAACAGAAGCGAGCAGCATTTAGAAAAAAAAAACTAACAAAAAAGGGCAATAGCTACCTACAAAGTAACATGTGACATGACTTAAATCAGGATTAAAAAAACGTCGAAAAAAGTTGTGAAGAGAAGATGATTCACGAAGTTTGATGCGAAGATAAATTTGAATTGGAACAGCTGTTTAGCATACGGCGCAACTTTAATAATCATCACAGAAACTTTTTCACTTACTTACCTAGTAATTTGGTGACTAAATAACTCTAGAGCTATATAGACTAGCTAGGGTTTTGTCATTGTGGTTAGAGAGAATTGGCTAGGTAGGTACCTATATAGTCAGACTACTTATCTTCAGTCGCTCAAGCCTATATAGGGTGATCCCGACGCGACATAGCTTTAGCAGACTACCTTTCTTCATACCATTCACAATTAAATTTATTAATTAACGATTATTAAATTGTTACCTAAAGATATAAAATGGAATCGTCAGCAGGTGACTACCGAATCACATTTTCATCGTTACAGCCGACAGTGAAATGGTAGAGTTTTAATTTTTATTCCCTTTTCTTTCCTAGCTCTGCGTTCTGCGCTTTATCAAATGAATGAATAATATTTATTCATCATAGTGCACCGGGAAAAGGCTATTTACACGTGGGTACACACACAAAACTTTCAGCTTTGCAAACAACGTTCTAAATTCGTGCGTCGTAAGGGTTAATTTTTATCTTGTAAGTATGGTGGCGTCCACCTATATAAAGGAAACATCACAGTTTTATACTTACTCTTTTTCCTCAGCAGCCATAATGGATTGTTGCGAGGTGCTGTAAAATAAAAAGTAAAAAGCCCGTGAAAAGTCCGTTTAAAACTACCGTCTTGTGGGTTCTCTTTGCAAGTATTTAAATACAGACAAGTGCTAGAATGGAGCCAATTAAACTTTAGTAAAAAATATCTTATGGGTAGTACAGTATAGTACAGTAGTAGTATAAGGCAGATAAATCTGACCCCTCTCAGAAGCATTGTTACTATGAGTGGGAGGTACAAAGATTTTCCCTAAGCAATTCAGTAAAGAACTTATAAAACCTTAAAGATTGTCATTAGAAATTTAGACAGATTTAGGTATGGCATCTATCTTAAAACAAATCTAAAGCTCTAATTTGCAGAGCATATTATTTTAATAACATTGAAATGCTGAACGAAGTAATAAATCACACTTACTTACAGCAAAATGTCTGGTTCAAAATATTAGCATAAACGAGGCTTGAAGTCGGGTCTAGATTTTAAATGAAGGCATCTGTTGCAAGGGGAGGCTTCTGCGGACAAGTGGATACCATTAAGCTATGAAAGTGAAATAAATTATCTATTCTTATCTTATGGTACTTTTACCGTGACCTAAGAGGTGTGTTATAATTTTAGGGTGTAAGTTTCATTTGTCGTTTTGGTGATTTGAATAGGTGGTATCTTGATGTGTCTGTGAGGTTAGTCCTTGGTAGGTACTTGTCAAATTCGATTCTGATGTGCATTCATATGTTATTCACAATTCAAATATGCTTACATGAATGACGTTGCCACATTTTGCACTTATACCGTTCCTAAGTATGTATTATTTCTTATTGAACTTTCCTGCAGTATCACAACACCCTGTGGGTAGGTAGGTATAATAAACTACCTGAGGGGTGAATAGTGGTACATTTCTCACCACTCACTCCAGACAGACAGATAGCCGAGGTGAAGCACGTGAGATGTATAAACACCTGAATATACGGGCAGGAGGCACACCGTGTATTGTGGCGAATTTTATTGCCTTTCCTCTGTTCTGGAGTGGAGACCACGATTAATCAAACGTAGTGGAGGACGCCTCCAGCTAGATGGGATGAGGACTTGCAAAGGTTGGCTGGTAAAAATTGGATGCGGATAGATCGCATCCAGTGGCGTGCTTTGGGAGAGCCTACGTCCAGCAGTGGACTGCTTTAGGCTAATGATTATTTCATTGGTTTTTCTCGGTTTCAAATAGCTTATTGGAGACCAATATATTAGAGCGGCAGCTCTAAATTAATGTTTGTCAAATTGGTGAGTAGTGGTGATTAGTTAGTCAGGCCAGGGTGCACTGTACAGTTGTATACAAGGTAAGGTCGATGTCTCACTCAGGGAGTACATTTTGTGCCTCCGATTAGGTATATTTTATAAAAAATATTTTATGCTATATGCGGCGTCCGACTTTGACGTAAACGTTTCGATCAACATCCTTCGGCCTACCTACGGCGTCTACGCGCCAACGTCGGCGTGTGAGGGAGACCGCATCTCTCTCTCTCTCTCTCAGCCTTCCGTAGTCCACTGTTGGACATAGGCCTCTCCTAACGATCGCCACCCCAAACGGTCACCCGCCATCTGCATCCAGCGGCTTCCCGCTACCTTCCGCAGATCATCAGACCAACGGGTTGGGGGGCGACCGACACGCCGTTTGCCGACACGGGGTCTCCACTCCAGAACCTTTCTACTCCAGCGGTCGTCGGCTCTGCGGGCTACGTGGCCAGCCCATTGCCATTTCAGCGTGCTAATCCTTTTGGCTATGTCGGTAACTTTAGTTCTCCTGCGGATTTCTTCATTACGAATCCTATCTCGCAGGGACACGCCTAACATAGCCCTTTCCATAGCACGCTGAGCAACTCTGAGCTTGTGGATAAGCCCTTTGGTGAAGCACCACGTCTCGGCTCCGTAAGTCATCACTGGCAACACGCACTGATTGAAAACTTTTGTTTTCAGACACTGAGGTATGTTTTCAGTGAAGATGTGAGACCGCATCAGTACATTTCTATAGTGAGCATCGTGACGCAGCCTCTGGCGTGACGCTGGACGCGATCTACGGCACGTAATAGGAGACCCAGGCCTTAGAAACATGCTAAGACCCTTTTCTAACATACCAGCAGTGGCAGTTGAAGTGGCAAGACATTATTTTATTTCTTTAACTTTCACTGCAGAAAACTTTTCTATTTGGCAAATAACACTGTTTGTGTTTAGATATATTTCTCTAAATCACTTTATTAAATATTTAGCTCTCGCTTAGACACGTATAAGAGACTGTAGAGTCGTGAACCGTAAAAACAAAGGCTAGACAAAAGAACCGCACTGAATCATTAAACAATCTGGACGCCTTTCCACCGCAACTGGGAACGAAGAAATATCGAAATTTCTGTTACTGATAGTAGGTACTTCATGTACTCAATTACAATAATATCAAAGAGTTGGTTTTGGCAAGTCGCCAGTTGAGTATATAGAAAAGTCTTGCGAGTATTAAGTACGACGTAGGTATGTAACTATGTATCTATAATGAATACTTTTACTAAGCACTACAATTTACGGATTGTCACTATCTTATATACACACGGCAACGTTAAATGGTTGGCAGGGCACACTAACGTAGGTAGTGTATGTGTGTGTCAGCGACGTCGAGGTAATTATTTAGTTCTGGGCAACCCACACACGGATATTGTAAGCATGTAGTTGTGCCAGTGGCAATGAGTCATTGTTTTTATGATATGAAGCAAAATTTTGCAATGCATTGTAATAGATTGAATGGCTCAGTTGGTATGATACAAGACTTACAATAATCGGTATGGTGGTTCAAATCCCTGTGAACTTGCAAAATTCCTTTTTTGGTTTTTTTTATAGATTTAGTTTATTTTTTAATATGGCTAATAATAGTATTGTAGTATATACGAATAACGACGAAGCGTCCGTAGTCGAGCGGGCCTCAGTGATCGTAACTGATCGCTGAGGTTAAGCAACAACTGACACGGTCAGCCATTGGATGGGTGACCAATTTCAAGTGGTGCTTTTCTGGACGCTTCCGTGCTTCGGACGGCACGTTAAGCCGTGGGTCCCGGTTGCTGCTTCGGCAGCAGTCGTTAAGCCTAGTCAGAGGCCTTCGGGCGGCTTGAAAACATCTGACAGTCGGGTTGCCCACTTACCCGACAACTCTCTCAGCACAAGCTTGCTTGTGTTGGGGTCCACCAACCCGCACTTGGCCAGCGTGGTGGACTAGGCCTAAACCCTTCCTTCATTGGAAGGAGACCCGTGCCCCAGCAGTGGGGACGTAATGGGTCGTGATGATGATATACGAATAAAAGCAACACAGAAAGTAAATGAAACAAGTTATTAAGTGTTAAAATTACCAAATTTATTCTTGCCGTAACATAAACATTAAGGATGTTACGTTTTTGTTGTTTTTCGTTTTAAAACATAGTTGTAGTTTATATTAATAAGGAAAATTTTCAATTTGCAGTTTTAAATCATAATAAACATCAGAAAAGGATGGACTGGCTGTTTTACTAAAGTAAATAGGCAAGTCATTAGTTATATGAATCAACATGTTAATTAGCTAGAAATAAGATAACTTATTCCAACCTCAGTAACAATAACATCATTAACACATTGGCTTACCCATAATTGTAAATAATAATAAGTATTTAACAAAATAACTAAAATCTTATACAAATGGAAAAATAAAAATTACTGAGCTAACCCCAATAACTATAATTTTCACCACTTTTTCGCCATAATATCTTACCATCCATCCTTGTCTGACTTAAAGGACTTTTCATCACTAAATATCACCACATTGTTGCACCAATCAAAGTTTAAAATAGTCAGTCGCAAAACGCACTCTGTTTGGACGATGCTGATCGGTTAGAGCAATTTTCTTCGTCGGCCTCCGACACCGCAACCCTGCAGCACGCAAGTGAACCCGTACGGTTTGTAGGGATAGATTATGTGTTGTGGCCGTAGAACGGGTGCTGCAGAACGGATCAGCGCTATGTGCAGCTACGATTTCTCGATGGCGTGGTGATGCATCCGTATAGACGACTACTGTCCCGAATCTGCGTATCGGTGAACCCATAATTGAACAGTTCTCCTCTGCAAACAAAAAAAACAAATACTTAGCTTATACAAATACAAATATTCTAACAGTCAAATAAAATATTTACAATTCTATGTTACTTAGGGTGCTTTTCCACCAGAGATGTGCTATGCAGCTATGCTGCGAAGATGTGATATCTACGCTACGAAAATATGTGACCGTTTCCACCAATACTACGCTAGGTAGCTGTGCGAGGAAGATGCGCTACGAAGATGCGCGATCTCGAGCTATGCTATGTATCGATAGTGGGGAAACGACGGGGGCGGCTACACCACTCGCGATGGTCCATAGCACATATCCATAGCACGCATCCATAGCACACATCCATAGCACGCATCATTCCATACAAAAAACATATCTTAGTTGAATCCGTTTCCACCAGTGCTAAGCTATGTGCTTGGTGTAATATGATTGGTGGATATCAAACGCATCCATAGCATCGTAGCATAGCACATCTCTGGTGGAAAAGCACCCTGTTAAACGTCTTGCGATTTCACTAATTGTAATATTTTGTTCATAGAATACAATTATCTCCGCCTTTTTGAACATGGTCAAATGACTTTCCATAGTGACTGCGAAGATAAATTAATTATAAATTGACAAATCACAAAGTGAATCACTATGCAGACGCAGAGGTGAATTGTCACTAAAACTAAAAACTAATTTCGTTTATTCATATTGTATGAGGGTAGAATGGTTTTACTTCTCAAATGAAGAACGAATCATATATTTTTAGCGAAGAGAAATAGTCGACAGCTATGCAGCTTGTAGTCATTTGTCAATTTCAAATAAATTTATTTTATACTCAACAGCGTTTAAATTAACGCTAAATTTAAATAAAGTAAAATAAAAATACCCATCAGTGGACTCGAACTCACGACCTATGTTTCATAAGTCTAACATACTACCAATGAGCTACGAAGAGTATAGCTTCAAGTTGTGAAATTTTGCTTCAAGTCAATTTTATAACTATTTGACTTACTCGACCGGTTGATATTTTTATGTCACAGCTGGTGTAAGGGCGTTTGCCTACGCGCAAACTCGTGAATCAGCTCGCAGCGACCGCCGCGCTGATAAGACGTGTACCGCGACTACCGACTAATTAATTATTTTAAACGTTATGCGACGCGCGCAGTTTAGCCCGCAAAATGGCAAAAACTATAATTATTAATGAGTTTTTAACGTTCGTACAGAACAAAATTGACAAGCTAGATAATCTTAGTATTATTCAAATATGTGCAACGAACTTCAGTGAAAATGACATCGAAAACGGGAAGTCGGAGCTATTTAATGCGCTACCAGAAAGTGGGAGGTGTCTCCAGAGGAAGGGTGAGGATAAAAGCAAAAAAAATATCATGGATGTCCTAAAAGTCTTCAAGGAAACCGAGCCGTCGAAGCAACCTATCTTTGTGGCGCAAGATTTAAATAAACTGCCCCCTGTCACCTTCGACCACATAGATGTGACGCGACTCTTAGAGCCTGTCCAGACGGAGCGTTTTGCGCGCGTAAGCTTACGCGCGTAGACACTCGCGCGTTCCCGAGGCACTAGAGCTACAAGCACTCCGTCCAGATGCTCTCGCGCGTTTCAAAACTCGCGCGTAAAACGCGTGTCATGCGCCCGACTCTCGACTCGCTCGTTTTACGCGCGAGCGCCGCGCGAGTCGAGATACTCTGGCGGCATTGGAGCGTTCAGTAGTATGCGCGTGTCCATAGAGAGTGGACGTATTTAGATTTGAAATGGAGCGCGATAACTTCGACACCGAACTTTTAATTGAAGAAGTTGAAAAGAGAATAGCCATATGGGATATGGAATCTGCTGATTACGCAAATAGACTCATTAAACGTAGGAATTGGGAAGAAATAGTCGAAATTTTTTGCGAAGCTGGTGATTCCGACGAAAAGAAAAAAACGTTGGGTAAGTGACAATTACTTTATTTAATAAGATTATTTCTTAAACTACGTAGGCTACTACAAACTACTATACCATCTTGTCTTGCCAAGGGATTTTCCCTTCATTTACAAAATAATCAGCGAATCTGTCTCTTATATTCTTAGATCTCGCATTAGGCCTCACTGCCTCACAGTTCAAACTATTTAGGGAAGTTTCGTACAGAGTGTCATCATATCTATAACCATCTCTTAACCTTACGTAATTATGAAGGACACAACAAGCTTTAATGATGTTTTCTGCAAACTCAATGTCAACATTTAATGGTCTATGAAATATTCTCCATTTATTTACCAAAATACCAAAGGAACATTCAATGTAACGCCGGGCTCTGGATAGGCGATAGTTGAAAATTCTTTTTTTGGTTGTTAGAGATTTACCGCAATAAGGGCGCATTACGTTTTCAGATAGACCAAACGCCTCATCACCTACAATCACGTGTGGCAAGGGAGTTGTATCTGTTTGCGATATTGGCTTTGGGTCTGGAATATCTAAAGTTTTGTCGACAAGTTTTTTATACAAAACGGAGTCTTTGAAAATTGTGGAGTCACTACTTTTGCCATATGCGCCGATATCTACAGAAATAAAACAATAATTTGCATCGCATACAGCCAATAAAACAGTTGAAAAATAATTCTTATAGTTATAGAAAAGAGACCCAGAATGGTCAGGCTTTATGATACGGAAATGCTTGCCATCTACGGCGCCGATACAATTTGGAAAATGTGTATACTTTTGGAATTGTTTTGAAATCTCTTCCCATTCTGCTTTCGTAGGTTCTCTCATCACTATATTTTGCAGTTTTAGCCATATGACGTAACAAGTTTTCTGTACTATTTCGATAATTGTCGACTTTCCCAATCTGTAGGCATAATGCAAGTCCGCAAAATAACATCCTGTAGCCAAATATCTGAAAAAAAAATGTTATTAAATATAAATATTTAGTAAGGTCGTTTCAATATTTTTTTTATTATTTCAGGAATGTTATTGCAAAAGAAGTGGAAAGGATTGCGTGATGGCTTTGTCAGAGAAATGAAAAGGATAAAAACCACACCGTCTGGATCAAAAGCCAGCAAAAATAAATATATATATTTTGAACGTTTGATGTTCCTCGAACGATCGACACGCAATAAAACTACTGATAGCAACATCGTTTCCTCGCCTGCTGCACCTGAAGAACAAGACATTTCTGGCGACGGGGAAGATGTTATGAGACCTCCAGTTAGCCAGCCGAAAAAGAAAAAAAAAATGAACGCAGCCGATGAGGAATTTCTTGCCATTATAAGCAAAAATTTAGCACCTAGAAATCAGCCACAAACATCGGAGTCTGATGATGATAAACTATTTTGTTTGTCACTGCATAAGGAGCTTATTAAAGTACCTGAAGAAATGAGGCTTCAAGCTAAAATTGATTTAATGAATGTGCTCCAAAAAGCTCAACGAGCCCCATGTCATTCACCTTCACATTATATTCCTTCACCTGCACCTTCACCACAATATAATCACCAAGCAGGAATGACACACCGCGGACAAAGAGGATTTTTTAACGATACAGGATATAACGAAACAGACCCTTCAGCATCTTCGTTTTCACGTTATTGCACTGGACAACGCAATTCCCAATCTAACCCATCACCGGCGTCTAACTACAATAACCCATCACCGGCGTCTAACTACAATAACCCATCACCGGCGTCTACTCAAGATTCCCAAGAGAGTGAATTGATGGAGCTATACCGAGATTGTTAAATTGATTAAGGGAAAAAAGTATAAAAATAATAAATATTATTACCTCAAAGTAATCACGAGTTTTTCTTCGGCAGAAACAGTATCCTTTAGCACATAGATTCTGTTGGGTGTCAAATCATCTTGTATAAGTTTTAGCAAATCATCGAACGATGTTACTGACATCCGGAAGTAATTGAAAAACTTTTCGTTGTGTTCTCTCAGCTTTGGGTATAATGTTATAAACATACTTTGCGTCATTCTGTCTCGTAGAATTGGATGCACGTTAAATCTTCGACTTTCTCTACGTTTACGACGTTTCCATCGACGGTACGCAAGCCACAACACAACCGCTGTGAGAGGCTCCATTTTTAAAACTGGCTGAATCCGTCCGCCAGACACCGCGCGTAGCAACGCGCGTAAAACGCAGCATCTGGACGCAACATAAATTGAAACGCGCGAGAGCTTACGCGCGCAAAACGCTCCGTCTGGACAGGCTCTTAAAGGACCTTGCTTATATGAAAAATGAAATAGAAAGTATCCGCATTGACACAATTTCCAAGTCTTTCCAAGCCGGCGTTGCCTACGCGCAAACTCGTTTGTGCTGTTGTGTGTGTGTGTGTGGTTTGTTACTGGTGTATTTACCGATTTCTGCTTTATTGCACACATAGACCACGTTAGTGTGCACACATACACTACGTTTGTGTGCCCTGCCAACCATTTGGAGGTGCCGTGTGTACCTCGGTGCAATTGCTTTCCTACGTAGGTGGGTAAGCACTGAAATAGATAGAACATACCTAACATAATAACATTACATTGCAAGATAGCTCTTAGGTCCATCTCAAGTACTAGGCAGGCTAGGCACTAAATAGACTAGCGTCTAACTCAGTCTACGCCTGTCTGCGCATAAACTTGGAGGCTGCGGTCTGTCTTACTGAATACTGTCGCCTATAAAATGACACGTTTGATCTAGATTTAATTATATTTGTTGAAAAATATGAATCAGACACATCATAGTTTACAAGAGGATTGCAAGTGTCATGGTGCTACTCGGTTTTTGAACTGTCAATCAAAAAAAGTCCAACTTCGAGTATCACGATGGCTGGCCTCTTGTTAGACTCATACTTATAGTATGAGAGTTCAATCTTACATGGGTTAGTGTTCTTCGTATCATTTATTTATAACGAACGAATATAAAGATAATTTACTAAATTATGTCGGTGACTGTACCGTATAATATAATAGCTACCTATGTATATGTATGCATAATGTAGTAAGTGTTATTCTGTGGCCAGTCCCCTGGACTGTGTAAATAGGTGCATGCTGGTAACTAATTTACTACGTGGGTGGTCCTGCAGCTATTATGAACGTTTAACGTTTTAGATATTATAGCTAAGCTGCTACATTTATTCTATCATTAGATTACAGGGGTATTAAGAAGTAACAGAACCTCAAAACTTTACACCGTGATGGCAATTAAATAATTACTTCATCACGTCGCCAAAGCTATAGGGATATTCTCTACTAGATAAACTCCAACTTTAGCAAGTATCATACCTACTGCTTCTTCTGTTTTTGATGAAATTGTCTATCTATCTTATGCATGTATTTACACATAATCATATTAAAGACAGGTTTAATGAAGATGCGAATAGACCTAAATGTATCTAGAGAATTTTTCCTCGGAGATGACTCTGCGAAAATGTCTAGAAGCAATAGTCCTTTGATGTCGTCACGATGTGCGCCAGATTACGATCACCCGTGAGCCACTCGAGGCGCCTAAGTGCTCTAGACCACCTTATACTGGTTCATAATGAGCTTCGCCACACCTGGCTTTGACTTAGTGATGCCGAAGAATCTGTTCCATCACGATAGAGGGCGTGTTTCTCTACAGGGTGTTGCAAATGTGATGTAGTAAGAGGAAACCGGGTGACTCTGCTCGTAAAACGAAAAAAGTTTACATATAATATTAAGTATTTCTACTCCCATGTTTAACATACATACATACATACATATACTCACGCCTGTCTCCCAGAGGGGTAGGCAGAGACTATGGATCTCCACGTGCCACGATCCTGACATACTTCTTTCGCTTCCTCCACATTCATTAGTCTCTTCATACACGCACGTCGGTTTCGGAAACTCCTAATTTGGCTCTTCTTGAGTATGTCGCCTATCTGGTCGACATACTTTCGCCTAGGACGTCCTCTACCGACACAACCATTCATCTCCGCACAATAAATTTCTTTCGTCAGTCTTCTTTCATCCATCCTTTCAATGTGACCAAACCATCTCAACATTCCCTTTTCAATTTTGGTCACTACGTCTTCTTTTACTCCAACTCGCTCTCTTATAATACTATTCCTTATCCTATCATTCAGTTTCAGTCCACACATACTTCTTAGAGAGCGCATCTCAACAGCATTTACCCTACTTTCATTCTTCTTCTGCCAGACCCAGCTTTCACTTCCATACATTAGCGTAGGGACCAACACTCCCCCATGAACAGCCAAACGAGCCTTTTGAGACACGCTTTGACTCCTCATGAAAGAGTGCAAGGCCCCATTCACTTTATTTCCCGCTTTCACTCTTCTTTCAATATCCCCCTCACATTTCCCATCCCTCGTAAACAGACTACCCAAATATGCAAACTCATTCACTTGCTCCACTCTTTCGTTCTCGATCGTGATCTCACATTCAGTTACCTCTTCATCTCTTTCAAACACCATCACTTTCGTCTTACTAACATTCACTTTCATTCCTTTCCTTTTAAAACTTTCATGCATGAGAGTTACTTGTTGTTGCAGCTGTTCTACCGACGATGCAAGTATGACTTGATCGTCAGCATACAGCAAGCACTTAAGAAGTAACTCTCCTATTCGTAAACCTCTTTCATCATCTTTCATATCCTTGAGACAACTATCCATAAACAGATTAAACAGCCAAGGCGAAGCCACACATCCCTGTCTAACACCCCTGTGGATATCAAACCAGTCCGTGTAGGCTCCGTTTATCCTGACACAAGCACTAGACTCCCTATAAAGGGACCCCAGTGCCCGCGTCAGGTGACTGTCCACTCCATAAACGGACAGTGTCTCCCATAAATCATTCCTCTTCACTCTATCATAAGCCTTTTCCAAATCTACGAAGGCACAGAACACCTTTTGCTGCTTTGCAAGGACCTTTTCTGTGACGCTTCGTAGAGAAAAGACTTGATCCGTACATCCCATCCCCTTTCGAAAACCACCTTGCACATCCCAGATCTTTTCTTCCGTCTCTTTCACTACCCTTTCAATCAATATTTTTTCATACAATTTACCAACTATACTTAAGAGGCTGATGCCGCGGTAACTGTTGCAGGTCTGGAGCGAGCCTTTTCCTTTATACAAAGGAACTATGACCGCTCTGCACCAGTCGCGTGGCACCGTACCGCAACGCCAGCACTGATTGAAGAGTTGGTAAAGCTCACTTGCAGCCACTCCACCTCCCGCTCTTAGCATCTCTAAAGATACCCTATCATACCCGGCCGATTTACCAACTTTCATTCTTTTTAATGCTTCCATAATTTCTTTCATACTTATCTTGTTTTCCTCATCTACTATTCTTTCATTTTCTACCTCTACATCACTACTAGTCCTACAATCTGTGCATTCAAACAAACTTTCAAAATATTCCTTCCATCTTTTAAGAACTTTATTTTCATCTTTCAAAACATCTCCATTTTCATCCCTTATCACATCCAGATTTGTATTCTCTGACTTCCCTCGAGCCTTTCTTACCAACTTCCAGAACAATTTAATGTTCGCTCGAAAGTTGTCAGAGAATTTTCTGTCATATTCATCTTTTAATGCCTTCTTCTTTCTTTCAATCACTTCTTTTACTTTTTTCTTTAGCAGAACATACTTTTCTCGAATCTCTTTCATTTCATCGTCCATTCCCTGATTTCCTTGCATTCTGTTGTTGGCTTTTTTAGACAAAAAATCCAACCATGCCATTTTCTTTTCATTCACTACCTTTTTGCATTCATCATCCCACCATGTAACCTTACCATTCTTCTTTCTTTTATTCACTCCACATACTTTCACTGTATTTATTTCGCTGTATTTACTAAACTATCTTTCAAGCGCTTCCATTTTTCTTCTAAATCATTTTCATCTAAGACCATCCCATGTTTAAGTAATTATAAAAACAGTTAGGTGACCGTTTCTGTGGAAAGCCAAAAAAAATGTGTATATCTACTTACTTATCTAAGTTTTTAACATAAAATTTACCTACCGGTGAATCGGTCTATCACCTTTCAACTTACTAAGTTTAATTTTGTACTTACCACTTTTATGACGCTATCACAAAAATACCTATATCTTTACGAAAATGTATGACTGCTATTTGTTTTTCAAACCTACAAGCATAAAAATCACCAGACTGCATATCTAAACATTCGTACTTTTGGTCTAGACTTGGCTAGCATGCCTGAGAGAAGGAAATAAATCAACACGCCCGACGATGTGCAATTTGCGTCAGATTTCAGCGGGAAGTTGGTTTTATGTAAATTATTCAAACTTGGCCGTTTCAGGAGGGTCACTACACCTTGCGCGTAACGAAGCTTCGTAGCACTGCGCAGTCCGCTAACCACGACTAGGTATATTATATCGTTGTAACGTACCGATTGTATGGCGATCTGCCCAATGCACCTCGCCCGCGCCCCGACCCCGTCTCGACTTCTTCAGTAAACGTCAACCAACAAATAGGGAAGACCTCTTTGACGCCGCCACCACTGCGTCTCTCTAGTCTCAGAGAGCGGAGCGCCTATAACCGCTCAGGTAAGTTTGTTTTTTAGCAAGCTAAAGTAACCACTCAAAGGCTGTTTTCTGCAGATGCTGATTCGATCTGCTTGCGGCTGAAGTGAAATGAATCATTCATGTAAAGAGGTTGACGGTGTGAGTGTTTTTACTAAACCGCGGCAAGAATAGAGTGGTGTAATACGCTAAGGGTTGTTGTCTGTTTTTGCTAGCACTTATCCTGTCATTTTCAAAACTTTTCTTAGCTGGGCCATTATTTTATTTTAGGGACCATCATCGGTCCCCTACAAAGAAACATTTAAAAAAAATTAAATAATGAAATTCAGGAATATAGCTACCGTCTGTAGCAATTAAGGGCCCGTACAGGGTGACGTGCCGCGCCAATTTTGGGTTTTCAATGCTCTTCACACAGCACACGCAGTGACACGCACACATGTAAGTTTGCACAGTGGGTCGATAAACTTTTACTCGCCAACTTTATTGACAATTATGTTCAAGTACATTTTGGGTGATTTTAGGGTAAGTAAGTATAATTCTTACTTACACTGGTAGGCACAAGGAAAGAGTAGAAATTAATAGGGGTGCCACTTTACTCTATACTCGGAACCCAATTAGCTTTCACAAACAAATGTGGTATTTACTTGTAGAAAGGTAACTACAAGTATTAAAGTGTAGATAATAAGTTTCGGGCATCCTCCAGCCAACTGAACCCCGACGACAAAGCAAAGTAAATACATAGTGTCGCAAAAGGGCTATACTAAGCCAAAAGGGGATGACTCAAGGGGTCATTCTGAACAACTTTTGTTCTACGAGATTTGCAAATTCGCGAAAAAAAATATTCGTTTTCCATGGTAAAAAGTCACATGTCCAACAAAAGTTAATTTCCAAAACTCGTAGAGCAAAAGTTCAGAATGACCCCCTGTCTTACTCCTTTTTACCGGACTGCCGAAAGAGGGGGGTAATGTTTTTTGATTGTATGTATGTATGTTTGTCTGTTTCTTTGTTCCCTCCTGTAGCCTAAACGGCTTGATAGATTTTGATGTATGAGGTATTGTTAGAAGCGTATTGATGGCGCGATGGTTATAGGCTATGTGACGTTCTATTAAAATGTACATAGCGCCCTCTAGAGGACATAACGTGATGATCGAAAAAATAATAATTCAACTTTGCCGTGTAAGGTATCAAATGAAAGGGCTTGATTTTCACATTATAAAAATATGCATATTGAAGGTATTTAAATAACAACACCAAAATTATTGAAATAAAAAATGATCATGAACTACCTACCGACGTAAAATTTCATAAAATAAAAACAACTAAAAAGTTACAAATAAAAAAATACAATTATAAACAAACGAAAAACCCGACTGTACGCTAAAAACATGAAAACAAGTCCAAATGTTAATGGAAAGTATCGCAGGCGGGGACCAACTTGACCGCCACTCAAGGCCGTTTTCTAAGTAACATTCAGCTAAATGGTGAATCCTCTGCTGGTCCCCGCCTACGATACTTTCCATTAACATTGGGACTTGTTTTCATATTTTTAGCGTGCAGTCGGGTTTTTTGTTTGTTTATAATTTGTTTAGTACTATATACCGCTTTTTCAATACCTGTAAGTAAGTAATCTTTTTTGGTAGCAGCATAATATTTTTAATTAATTTTAGGGTTTCGAACGTCAAAAGAAAAAAAGCAACCGTTATAGGATCTCTTTGTTGTCCGTCTGTCACCGCCCTTTTTCTCAGAAACGGGTAAAGATATCAAGCTGATATTTCACATAGATGGGGAGTAACCCAAAAAAAATATTATGGTACTCCCTGTCCCACACAAGTAAATTGGGGCTTATATTTTTTCCAGTTATTTTGATGTGTATCCTTTTTTTTCTTTGTTGTTTTGTATAAGTATGTGTTTGTTTTCTTTAAATCTGTATTTTTTTTGTTTTTGCTGTCTATGTGTCGAATAAATGTATCTTTATCTTCAAGTCACGCTATCTATCGTTTGTTTTTTTTGTGGCTACTGTCTATAGAAGAAATTCCGTCATTGACAATTTTACGTTTTTAATTTTTATTTTTACATTTTCGTGGAGAACCAACAGCATTTTGTTAATAAATAATTATTACTTATGAACACATAACAACTTGATGCCATTAACAGAATGAACTTAGTAAACCCAGTAAACCTAACACATCCAGAGGAAAAATAAAATCTCTTTCTCTCTCTCTGAAAAACATACTTAATAGCCCAAACTCGATGCTTTTAGCTATTAACATCTTTGAAATAAAATTGAGCCACCACCGTGTTACTGCCCTCATCAGATCCTCACGAGACCATACCTCAACCAGCACCAAGAGACTGTATTTTTGATCCCTAACCTAATGTTCGTGCGTATTGTCATCACTTAGATCCATTCGCTATATTCCTGCTCCTCATCAGACCTTTACGAGACTGTAATGTCACGAGAATATTGCGCACTATCTAATTTAATTTAATGTATTGAATATACTGGAAGAATTATGCTTCCTCAATTTCAAATCAAATTATGTTGGTGTCATAAAAGTTGAAAAAGTGCAATGACAACCAATGTGCAGTGATTTTGTATCTGTACACGATAAGATCGCGAGCTGTCAGTGCTGCCTAAACCGACGTGACCCTTCTTTGGAGGCCAGCGGCCAACTGAGTCAAACGTCACTTGTGTTTATGATTTTATAACACAGAAAGCCGCCATAGATATTTGTATGAAGATTTGAGGGAAAAAAATTGCTCAAGTTTGGGATTAATTTACACAAAATAAGTGTATGTTTATTAAAAAACAAGGTATTTAGCGCCTAGTCCAAGCCTTTAACTTTATAATTTGATAAGAATCATATGAAAATTCTTGATAATTACGACACAGTTGTTACAATACGGGAGTGGTTTTTCGTCATATTCTGAATTTAATTTACAGTTATCCATAAGCATTTACTTAAATTCGAATGATTCAGCACCTAGCTAGACTCTTCGACTACCGGTGTGATTTTTTTCAAGGCTGTAGAGCATCATTTACTACATAATTCTATGACAATGCCAACCCTCGATTACCTATTGCTGACCCTTAAATAAGACACCGGTCACAGAAAATATAATGAATTTATGTAAAATACTTTATTTATTTACAAATTACGGTAACTCTGTTGTTGTTTTTGGTAACGCAATTGTTTTTCATACAAAAATTGTCTGTCTCTCGGAGCGAGTCATATGAAACAAGCACAACGTGTGTAAAAAATTATAATGGAAACAATTTTTTTGAATATTATAACGAATATGTCATTATTTAAACTTTACTTCACGGTAATAATCATGATTTTATATGAACATATTATGGGACAATTAATATTCCTGGCCGAGTCCCCAAGCCTAAGCAAAAATACACCTACACTAGGTTACCCTAGGAAATTCAATCATAAATAAACTTTTTTTCACTTTCTTACACCTAAGATCATTTGAATGGCTGTGTATTTGTATCGGAGTGCAGGAAGGAGAGTGGGACGGATAAAATGACCAAGTCTTTCGGATGAGAGTCCTGGAGAGAAGCGCGTGTATTTATTGTGACGCCACTGAGTTACCGGCGACATACGGTGAGTTTTATAGATATTTATTATTTTATTTCATGCAATATATGTAATAATTAGTAACAATTATGAGGGCATTTTGATATCCCATGTATGTGTATTCATTTAAGTACTAACTTCAAATAGGTTATTGTTTTACAACTGCGTTACCGCTACACTTCGTTACTTTTTCAGTAACGCAGTTGTAGCTATAGTAACTCAGGGGTTTTTCTTATAGTTTTCAGGTATCTGTTACTCAATTTATGGTACAAATATAACATTTGAGCATATTATATTGTTACGGTATAACATTTCAGACTCAATGGCGTAAACAGCGACTGAAAAACAACGGCTTTATAGGCAAAAAAAATGAGAAATATTTTTTAGTATTAAGTTGTTATATTTTCAGCGATTTTAATGTTTGTTATTAAACAAATAGTTCTGATAATTTTAGTTTGATAGTTTTTTTCACATTATGATTAGTTTTAATTGAAGAAAGTATAAAGATTGTGATTGAGATACCACTGTGTTACCAATTAACCACAGCGTTATCTATTTGTCCCTCGTTTCCTGAGAGTATTCACAAACATTTTAGCTACTCTATATTAGAAAGAATGTTAAACTAAATGTAATAATTATAATTCACCTTATTTAGAGCTATTTCTTAAACTTTGAGCAAAAAATTATGATTATTTTGTCCTTTTTTCGAAAAGTATTGCATTAAAACTTATTGATTGGTAACGCAGTGGGAAACTTTATTATAGAATGAATAACAAAACTGAGAATATTTTGTAATTGAAACTGTTAGATTAATGTTTTTTTTCTTACTTTTTATCTGGTATACGTTTACGAACCAAAATATATGTTCCTAACAATAAAACATAATTTTGTATGAAAGTAACGCAGTAGTATTTTTTTCTCATCGTTCCTCGATTAAACGTCAATAACTTTAAGAAATAGCAAGAAAACATCGCTGCAAATGTATTTAATGAATAATATAAATGTTAATTAACATAAATAAATATTGAAAGGTTAATTAATAATAAGTTTATTTTTGAAAAAAATATCTGTAAAAGTATGCCAAATTGTACCCAAAATAAAATAATGGCCCAGCTACGTTCCATCACAAACGGTTCAGTTTTATACTCATTCATTGTAAATACGTGGTAAACTTTTGTAAAACAAATATGGTATTTTAACTTTTGTTATTACAGTAAGAAAAACATATATTTTAAATGATCACTTTAATATCAACATTTACTGGTAATGATATATATTCCTACTACTATGTAGGGTAAAAGAGGGTAATGGGGGTCACTTAAGCGAGAACTCAAATAAAATTTTAATTAAAAAGAAAGTATTTATTATAACTGCGTACTATCATAATTTGCTTATTAAACTATCATTAGAAATCAATTTCAGTCACTTTGGCAGTCAACTTTGGAAATTATAAGAGTTAAAAAAAAAAACAGATTTGACTCCCATTACACCAACGTAGGGGTAATGGTGATCACCCTGGGGGCAATTGGAGTCAAATAAAATCTAGCATACGTCGCAAACATAACCTTCAGCTGACTCCCATCCAGTGCACTCCGCGTGAGCCCATAGTCCACACGAGGTACACCTGTACCACATCTCGTTGTTTCTTCCGAATTCGTCGCATACTAGGCATCTGTTCCCAGCATCTTCTGCGTCATCATCCTCATCGTCCTGGCATAAGTCGTCAGTGCCAACATCTGATACAGAAGTTTCGTTCTGTTCTTGTAATACTTGGCGCTTTGCCTTTTCAGGACCCTTCTTCTGTACTTTAGTCTTTTTTCCTTGTCCTTTACCTTTCCATGTTTTCTCTTTTTCTTTACCTCCTTTTTTCTTCATTTTATTAATTTCCTTTTCTAACAGATTTTCTTTTTGTGGCGTTGAAGTTAAAATTGTAGCGTGTTGCTTCTTTCGGCCCTGTCTTGTTTTAATAACAGATGCTTTCTCGGGCATTTTTATTAAATCATGCAATACACTAGATTGATTAGACGTGCCAGGAACTTGTGGTACAACATCTGATTCAGAATCAAGTGGGACTTCTTGGTTAGACATCATAAGATCTAGTGAAACAATTTGTGTTGACGTGCTCGGAACTGGCGAGTCTTCTTTTGATGTACTGGGAATCACACAGGCAGCTGCGAGAGATTCATTGCAGTCTTCGATTACAACGGTCTCAGATTGGAGAGTTTCTGCAGCGAGAAAATCTTCTTCTGTGAATACCTCCGGATTTAGTGGAAATATTCCAGTTGATCTAAACCCCGATTCTCCTTTACTAATAGAAGCAACATTATTAAATGCTTTCCTCACCAAGGACGCTACGTCGTAAGGGGTTATCTTTTCTGCTAGATGGCTTTTCAAAAACAAGTCACATTCTTTTTTGTACGCCATTTTGAGAGGGCCAAAAAAAGAAACGTCAAGAGGCTGCATTCTATGAGACGTGTGTGGTGGAAGAGACAACATATGAATGTGATTGGACTTGCAATATTCGTAGACGGAAAGAGAAATGTGACTAGCATGGTTGTCTAGTATTAAAAGGATGGGTTCATCTGCAGACGGTTTAGCGTGCTGTTTAAAATGCGCCAACCATTCAAGAAAGAGATGTTCGTTGATCCATCCGTTGTCTGAACATTTGTAAAGCGCGCCTGCTGGACCATCCTTCTCAAGTAGTGGAGTCATCCTTTTTCTAGGGAAGATAAACATAGGTGGAATGTACCCCCCAGCACTGCTCATAGCACACAACAAGGTGATGTTTTTTCCTCTCTCCCAACTGGTAATAGATCCTACTCTCTTCTGTCCTTTTGCAGCTAAAATTTTTCCCGGTGTTTGAACCGTTGAAATACCGGTTTCATCGCAATTATAAATATTTTTTTGGACGAATTTGTGTTTTTCCATCAGCTGCCCAAGTAGCTCAAAGAACAGACTTACCTCTGTTTTATTAAAGGCCGTGATTCTGTTTATGCTGGTCGCTTCCGGTTTTCTAATAGAAATGTTATTTCTAGCCATAAAAGCATGCAACCAATCGCGTCCAGCCATTTTTGAAGCTTGATTAAAATTATGCTTCACATTTAATTTTTCAGCATATTCGAAAGCGACTCTTCTGATTTGATTAGCAGTACAACCGTAGAAAATATTTGCCATTTTCTTCACCAAGTTTGCTAGCTCGGCTTCTTGCTCACGACTAAAGACAGTGAATCGTCCTAGATGTGGTGCTAAGGTAGAACCTTTTTTTATCCTCTTCTGAAGGCTTGAAAAAGGGATTCCCATTACTTTAGCAGCATTTCTTATAGAAGAACCGCCATCAATGAGTCGTATAGCTTTATTTAGGCTATCAGGAGACCAGGAAGCCTTTTCAGTTGTCCTGACGCGTACTTTCGGCATCTAGAAATAAATAATAAAAACATGATTCAACAGCAACGCACAGTTGCGGGCAATAGTAATCAGTTGTGGGTAATGGGAGTCACCTGACTCTCATTACCCACAACTACACTAATGAGTAAAAAATAAAAATAAAAAAAAACTTTAATACACTGATATAATCTGAACTGCACATCACAATTTGAAACGTCTAACTAAGTAAGTGTAAATGTCATAACCGCATACTGCAAGATATTTGGTACTTACCTTCTAATTTGCATTTACGAAAAATTACATCAGCGGAGCGCAAAAACAAAACACGGTCGTCTCTCAGTGGCGCGAGCGCGGACTGGCACGAGCCGTTCGTGGCTGCGCGGGGGCCCGAAGCGGGGGGTGAGGAAGCTGTTTACGCGTCGGTCTCATGTTTGGTTTCGTGGTGGTGTGGGTGACTCCCATTGCCCGCTGACTCCCATTACCCTACTCTCCCCTATGTAAGGATGTTATTGTTTATGTCTGAAGTTAATCTCAGACGCTGTCTTGTATATGAAACACATAATTATGAAACTATAATTTCTGAGGTGCATCTACACATAATATTACCTATACATACAAACCTAACCATTGCAAATACCTAATATCTTTACATTGAGCTTTCAAAAGCCCTGTATTTTGTGATCAGATTTCCATATTGGAAATTCATCCTTTTCAAAAAGGCTTTTCGATATTGCACTACGTTCTGACGCAAAAGCTTTTTGGTAACAAAGTTATAGCTTATTCTGTTATCCTACCTATGTAGGCATTTAAAGCTCGTACCTATAGGGTAGAAGTTTAGTAAGTAGTGGTCGATCAGTATGCTGCCGTCAAAAATCAGTTTAAGCCAATATAATTACTATAGAATTATTTTGATTTTAGCGATTAACAATATAAATTTTCTTAGCCTGTTGATGACAAACACTAGATCTGGAGTAGGGTTTCTTAAACGATTAGCAATTCAGATTAGTTATTAGGCGCTGAAGGGAAAATAAACAGTTTATTTATGTAAAATTAGGGGTGTAAACACAGTTGTTGCTTAAGTTTTGTTTTTACAAATATACAATATAAAGGAATTCTAAAGCCTTTGTGAGACACATAAAATGTCTTGTTTATGTACAGATACTCCAATTATGTGTCGTATCTTCGCTCGTGTAGGCACATAGGAAAGAGTCGAGAGCGCGGGATAAAGGTTCCTGCTCCGGATTGTCGTCGTATCATTTTGTTGTCATTCTCACTGGAGCTCAAGTGAGGAGACGAGGGTCACTCTATACTGACGATAAACTAAGTTTCAGAACGCTACTGCGCGAGCCACGACTCTATCTCGTTGTATGAAACGTGCCGATTCCACGGCAGCTCTCGTTCGTTCGTTTTTCGTCAGTATTATAGAGTAACCCTACAGACTCGGCAAAGAGACGGAAAAATACACACATGAAATACTCGTACTGAGGGAAAGTGTTGCTAGATTCCCAACAATAATGTCTGGGACTGTCACTTTGAGGGCAATTTTACTGAAAAGCTCCTGAAAAGTTTGTCGTGTGTATATCTGTGACTCTAGCATCGATCGTGCCTTCAATAGTAATAAAGTATATGCATTGGTCATTGCAATAGATCTATGTTGACCATGAGAAGGTAGAGTTTTTGTTTGGTTCGTATTTAGTTGCCATTGCAACCTAGCCCCCCTCCTGTCAGGTGAAGTAATAGATTATTACTATTAGGTACGGGCTGTGTGTTGGATTTTGTCTTTAATTAACTTGATTTAGCCGTTTAAATTTACTGAGTACCTACTCACTCACTAACTCGTGACTTATGAGCTCGTATACCGTGTAATTGTAAGGAGTTACGATAAAGAGGTAACTGATAAATTTAACTTAGAAATATGATGTTTCTACCCTTTAAGTTTAAATAAAACAAACGAACCATTCAGTCACGCCACCATATTATACCACCGTAGTCACACTTCTCCCTAACAAAATAGAAATAGACAAATATTTACGACTCTAGTGACAGTCGAAGTGTGAGACTCCCTCCCTCGGTGATAGTAATTAGGCACTTAAACACAGATGCTGCACCAGACTGTCTGAGAATCTTAATAATTTTTGGTTGAAATTAAATAGCGAAGAAAACTTCATAAAATGCAGTAATACTATTCATTTAATTAGCTGTGGGGGTGTAAGTACCTGCACCTGGCTCTCGAATGGAACCTTTGTGCATATCCCCTAGGTCTAAACTGCCTTCCTAAGCTTGGACCATTTCACACCACGCTGGTCCACTGCAGGTTGGACTGTTAAATCAAGTTAATGCAGGTTTCATCACGATGTTTTTCCTTGAGCGTAAGAGCGATGGTATATACATTGTACTTAAATTCAAAGAACTCATTGGTACATTTTAGCGCCGGGATTTAAACCCGCATCTCTGGCGTGAGAAGCGGGTGCTTACCCGACTAAGCTACCACCGCTCTAATACAATTTTATTGAACTACTCCATTAATTTACGGCCGAGGCAAAAAAAGTAAATTCTCTAGCCGATACCAGCAAGGTACCCATTTTCCCTTTTTCTGCTATTTTTGTCTCCGATTTGGGAATCAGTCATGTGTCATTTGGTGATGTGTCCGGGGGTGTCTCTTACCTTCGAAGGGAGAAAAGAATATAAGGGGTCATATAGTCATATCTAAGCTATTGACAGACCTACGATAGGTACGATGCGACCGCCGACGTCTATACTATTCGTATTTTTAGAACTGTCTATTTTTGGATTTACTGTAACAGTTTGCGTAGGGTTAAAGCTTTGTGTGGAACTTTAAGTGCATTTTTCAGTTTATTTACATAATAGCATAAGTGAGGCCTATGAATAGTACTTAAAGTCCAAAAATAGGTGGCAAACTAATTTTTAAAAATATATTGGTACTTCATGGTGTTTTTTTAAGATGGTTACAATAATTAGCATTTGGGCTACACTATCTGTTTTAGTATTTATTTATATGCGGGTATTTGAACGTGGGACCTTTGTCAGCGACTGTAACTAACCACTACACCCCTCGGTCGTCTAACATGTCTACCTAAGCCCTACTCAAGTGTAATTACCTCACTGTATAGCACTAATGAGCGTGTGTAACTATAAAAAGGTTACACTGTAGTTTGATCCAGCGCCTCTATTGTACTGTAAGGGCTCTAAACATGTCTAGGTACAATCAGCTGAAGCTGAAAGTCCTGAAAAACGGTATTAAGGGGTGGATGTTTAGGATTAAGCTAGCCTAGAAACTAGAAACCGTAGGAGTAGCTTATTTCGATAATTTTATGTTTTTTTTCGATTATGAGCAATTTATTTTTCTACTTGAGTAGGTAGTTTAAAATCTGTTTTGAATGTTGAAGCACTAACCTTCTGTTCAGACACGGATAAACTGCCACCCTATAGACGAGCTTACCTGTGGCCAACTGTACCTGGTGCTTCAGTACAGTTCCCTACAGCTTATTGTGAGATCCTTTAGTCCCGGAGTGCCCCCGGATGCTGTAGCGAGAGCATGTTGCGGAGATGAGTGGTGTGCACACGGATTTAACGTTTTTATGTGTGGATGGGAATTTTTTCATACATTCACGAGCAATGAAAACGTTCCAGTGGTATATGGCAGGTGGGACTTTTTATTTGCTTGTGTAGTTTTTTTAATGATAATGGTTAGAAACTATGGTTTTGTGAAAATTTATAACATAATATCAATTTTTACTCACTGACCTAAGATTAACTACCAAACTATAATTATGTATAAATAAATTTGATAGGTAATAATAATAATAATAATAAATCATTTATTTCAGACCAAAATACATAGTCCATAGCGTGTTAGTAACAATTTATCTTATTCTATGTAGTGTTAGTAAAACAAATAAATAATAATTATACGTGCTTAACTTAATACCAATCCTATGCATAACTGGTGTGACGTAACACCCAATGACGCAGCATTGGGGAGTCCCACCGGTCTGCGAACACACTCAGGATAGTGTTGGTGGTGCCGCGGAGGCGAGACATCATCGAGGCGCACCGTTTCCTCGTAATCCTTAAAGCTTTTATGTTATAGCGACGACGATGTTATGTATAGCACATAACATGTAAAATGTGAAACTAAACTTGATGTTTATGAAACTAACAAGCTCGTGAAATGTTTATCAGTAAACTAACTTAGGTAAACTAAGCAAGTCTATGCAACAAACAATAAGTTAGGCTATTGTTAAACATTATCTATGTAAGTAAAGTTAAGGGTTGGAGTTAGTCATACAGGTCCGAGTTTGTGGCTAGATCTACTACGAAATGTAATCTAAACTTAGTTCTTATCTACCTAGTACCACAAAATTCAACTTTGACCTATCTATATTGGCTGACTATGGGCTTAATAGTCGTTGAGTAGTGCTTAAGTTAAGATCGAATTTATAAATTCTGTTTTTAATCTCACATAATAAATAATTGAAAGATTCTGAACATCTGAACGGATCAGCAAGAGTCGATTGTCCCGCGATTAAGTGACGTATCGTTCTATTGGCGTCACAATCGACTGTTGGTGAACCATTCAGAATCTGATAATTTAGTATTTGAGATTAAAAAACAGACTTTACATAAATCATATCACGGTACACGACCGACGCCCTCCCCAGCTGCAACAGCCGCCGTGACTCATCATCATCATCAGCAGTACTTAAGTAGGTACATGCTTAGGTAGATTATGGTTGTCAGTCCCTATAATAATATCTATTTCTATATTCCGGTATCCGAGTCCGTGTTGTTATTTTTTCGGGACAAGTTAACGAATACAGGTCAACCTTTTGGATAACTAAAGTAGTTTAAATATAGTGAAGTTCAATTTCGCCATAACACCCGTGTAAATATGAGCCTGGAAGGTCAAAGGGGATAGTGGGGGGCGACGGATGCGAGCAATCTGGCGGATTGCGCGACTGCGGGGCCAGTCCGCTATTTGAGAGATGTCGTCAACATGCCTACATCGGCATCGCTACTGCCACTGCAAAGACATTGTGACGAAACTGCTAATATAAAGATGATTTGTGTCAAGTCGTCCTTTGTGATACTTACTTGAAAAGGCGCATTATCATGAGGTAGAAAAGTAACCCAAAACGTCTAGGCCATCTGAATAACCCGACATATCAAGTGTCTAGATGACCTCTCGACCTAATTTTTTTGTCATTTCCATGAGACACGAGACGAATCTTTGGCATAGCAAGTAAGGAGTAGGCAGCTCACAGCAAGAGGTTTGTTAGCTCATAATAATTATGGCACTCAAACTTGGTCTCAAATGTGTGGGTCAAATGTTTGATTGGCTTACCATTCTGTGTCGCACATCTACCCACATAATATTATTATAGTCTTTGCATCTACCAGACTAGGCACAGATTGCTCGCTTGCATATGCCACACAATAATGAGGTAAGTGTAACTATCCGCCGCACTTCCCCTTTATCACCTACGAGCTACGGTCGTCTAATCGAGCTACGGTCGCCTAATGTCACCTATCCGCCGCCGGAGCGTCTTGGAACTCAAATAGGATGTCCTGGATACACGGTTACGTTTCGAAATCGTCGTCAGGAATCCTTTAATGGATTTTGTAACTGAAATTATGCGGCCATTCTATCTGATCTCACTATGTAGCAGATCTATGGATCACACAAACATACACACATTTACATTATTATAAATCCGTAGGTAAATGGAAATCATCATCATCATCATCAGCCTATAGCAGTCCACTGCTGGACGTAGGCCTCTCCCAAAGCACGCCACTGGATGCGATCTTTAGCTTTCCGCATCCAATCATAACCAGCCACCTTTCGCAAGTCGTCACCCCATCTAGCCGGAGGGCGTCCCACACTACGTTTGCCTAGTCGCGGCCTCCACTCCAGAACACGTTTACCCCATCGGTCATCGGTTCTTCGACAGATGTGACCAGTCCACTGCCACTTAAGCTTACTAACTCGGTGAGCTATGTCGGTGACTTTAGTTCTCTGTCGGATTACTTCGTTCCGGATGCGATCTTTCAGAGAGTCTCCAATGGAAATGGAAATAATACAAAAAACGAACTAATTTAAAAAATAATGACGCATGAACAATAGAATGAGACATACTGGTGATCCTTCGAATAATATACAATTTGATACCCTTAAAGAAATTGCTAGTGTATGGTTTACACAAAATACGTTTTAGTTTATATTCTCTTAAGAAACAAAAAAGCTTTCGCCCAATTTACCCCCATCAATAGATACTACAAGTAAATCATGTCAAGCCTTACTTATCCTTTTCTTTACAAGAACAGTGACTGGTGATCGGATTTGCGGGTCGGCGTGTATGTAAGTAGTTCTCGGTACTTAGGTACTTACGAGTACCTACACGACTTTAGTATAACAGTTTGAATAAATTTTTCCGTTGACTTCCCTTGACTATATTTTACTTAAGTAGTATCCTAAATTATTGGATACAATAAAAGATTGAGTATTGAGTATTATATAACGATACACTCAGCTTTACTAAAATATGTAGGTAGGTACTAGGTACCATTGTCATAAGCTCTAAATTTAATTCCCATCCGCCCTAAACAAAGCGCTCAGTATTGGCAAATCTCCGTACAGTTAAATGTGAAATTGCATCAATTTACTGAAGCATCATCGAGTTAGTCCCCCTCCAGGATTGGTTCACAGGCCCGGCTCCGCAGTCGTCCTGCGCCCGCGCACCTATAAAACATCGCCATTTTCTCTACCGGTTTTAAACATTTTTCCTTGGACTTTATACAGAAAGAAAGCTCTCAGCGACGATCTTTTGGTTTCATACTTTTTCCGAAGCAGAGCGCTGAATAATGTATGAAAATGTTCATGCAAAAAGCGCTGTTTAAGCAAGATTCATACGGCATTATTTAGTGAAAGTTACAGTGTAAAAAGTATGTGTGTGTTAGTTGTGAAACAAATATAGATTAAAATGAAGATAACCGATGATACAGAGCTGACTGAGTGCGCCACTGCCGTTGTGAAGGTCAAAGACGAAGATGATAGTGTCAAAGAATGGTGAGATATAAATAATAATTATTAGTTGAGTAGGACAAGTTTTATTCAACCAAATTGTTTACAAATTAACATAAACATGCAGCGCGGTAACGCAGCCAGTGTAATGGGAACCTTTGGATCGGGTGCGCCTGAAGTTTTTTAATTGTATTTTTTTTGTGAAATAGTTGAATTGAATTTGATATTGATTACGATTAAAATTAAATTATCGTACAGAGAATTGCGGAGGACTAACAATAAAACCCCTTATGTCGCTTGACATATTATTATCAAATCATCCACACGTCCACTGCTAGGCGTAGGCTAGGGAAAACCATGGAAGGCCATATTAGCTTTTATCACGTCATGGAATAATGACAATAATTTTATTTCGTAAGCGCACGCAGTATAACTAATATACTTAATTACTACTACTACTTATTTATTTCTTTATTTTATTTTATTTATTTGGTACATAAAACAGAATAAAATCATTACAAATTAAGAATATAAGCATTGAAGTACATAGTTCTAGATTTCATTCCAAAGCATGCATACACATAATCATATTAATACATAATTATAAGGAACATGCTACATAATTCATTTATCATAATACAAAGTGTTCATAATTTCATTCAATACTACTTACATTGATGGTGGATGTTCAGTTATTTACATAAATTTTACAATACAATTTAAACTACCAAGCCTTTTCAGTGGATTTGAACCTATGGCCTCCCGAATGAGAGACCGAGATCTAATCCGTTATGCCAGCAGCACCAGCGGCTCTAAATTTAATTAATATGATAATTTAATTCAGTAAACTCAGTCCACCGCTCCACATACCACGTGTCGACACTCCGGACATGCCGCAAACTGTTCCGGCCTCGTTATACAGGGTGATATTTTATCAGTGACCTGGCTATTAGCAGGTTAATGTCCCTTACATACTAGAGTTACTTTCATTATGGGACCAACTCTGAAATTACTGAAAGAATAACAGTCTAACATTTTAAGTAGGTAGGTTTTTAACTTTGCTAAGATTATTGAATCAACTTACAATAATATCAACAATATTATGCGATTCGCAACAATCAATCCGAAATAATCCAAATACGACCACTATAGGAAATTCCACATACTTAAACATCTTAAACCCGTATTCATAGTAGCAGCTAGCCAAACCCGTAGTACTATAAGTTGTAGTAGTAGTCTAGTGTAGGTCTCGTCTCGTTTCGCTTTCGTTGGCGCGCCGCCCGCCCCCGGCCCGCCCCGCGCCCCGCCCGCCCCAGATCAATGAATGCAGTTTTACGCTTTGTCTAAACTGGCCTCTCTTTTGTTTCGGGTGACGTGGGCAGCTAAAAATAGAGCCGTCTTTAAAATAGTTTGTATTTTTTGTTTTAGTCTATTATGGTATATATGAAGTATTTTAATTTTTCAAAACCTTAAAGTGGCCCAAGGTCTGGGACAGGGTGAATTTTTTTGACACAGTTTCTTACTCGAGTCAATCTACCTATGCATGGAAATAAGTTTTACAGAATACGCATGCCCAGTATGGAACAACTCGGCTCACGCTGGGAAGGTGGACACCGCACTCAATGAGACCTGTCGGCTGGGTACAGGCTGCTTAAAACCAACTCCGACTGAAAAACTATACCTGCTTGCTGGAATAGCACCGCCAGCGGTTCGCAGACAGGCCGCTGCGGCCAAAGAGCGCTGGAAACAACTGAACGACTCGCGCCATCCTTTGTATGGTCATGTTCCAGTGCATCAGCGCCTTAAATCACGCAGAAGCTTTGTCAAAACCGAACCGCTGACTAACGAGACAGCGCAGGAGTTCAGGCTGAGCCGCTGGAGAGCCGATACTTCCCACTTGCGTCGGTTTGTCCAGCCAGCCGAGGAGCTGCCTGCTGGAGGGGGTGAAGAGTGGTCTGTATGGAAAACACTAAACCGCCTCCGGGCTGGCGTTGCCCGGACGAAGGACAATTTAAGGCGATGGGATATGCTCCCAGCCAATGCCAGCACTCTATGCAGTTGCGGAAGCCTCCAGACTACGTCACATCTTATAGAGTGTCCTAATGCCCCAAAGTGCAGTCAAGGAGACCTGATGAAGGCCAATGATCTCGCAATAAGTGTAGCAAAACACTGGAGGAAGTTAGCTTAGTGCTTTTACACGATAAACGAAGAAATTTTACAATACAGATACAGCCAATCGCAGCGCTGTATTTCATACTCAAGTTCTGTTTAACTTAAGGGGATCCCTAAAGCTAAAATGCTAAAGTCGGCTTGATATACTTGATTAGATTGGAAAAACGGTGGCTTCTATCACATTGATAAAAATATATTTTGTAGCAGAGGGTATACTGAACATGTTAGTTGCTTATAAATTGGTGCAGGATTATAATAAGTATGTTAAAAAAAATTGCAAACACACCATGTCTTTTGCCATTTTTTGACTTATTATGAAAAAACCCTCGAAATCAGAGGGCCCATTTTCATGGAATCTTATATGTATGTGTAGGTAATTAAATTCTTAACAAAGTTACCTTAAAGAGTTGGATTTAATGGACCAGAAGTCAACATTTTTTGCAAAAAACTAATAAATTCCGGTTTAAAAATGATGACACCGTGACAGATTTCAGATTTCTTCAGTCGTCGCCCTGGTGGCGGCCTGTTAGGAGCGATACCCACGCCATTTTATTTTTTATCAAATATTTCACAAAAACTGATTAAATCAACAAATTATGACTACAATTATTATAATACATATGCATTTGCTATGGAAAGTTAATTTTCTAATCATTTTAGATGCAGAAAAGCCGAAAATTCTTAGAAAACATTTCGCCTTTTCGATTTGTTTACATTTTTTACTATAGAGTTACAGATGCATAGATAAAGGTAAACATTACACATAATGACACTTATTAGATTCTCCGAATAAGAACTATACGGTCAATGCAGTATGCCAAAGCGCGAGCCTGTTTATATTCTGAGGGGTAATTTATTTTATTTTAACGGTTGTGTATGGTAGGTAAGCTACACAATATACAGGGTGTTGAAAAGTAAGTTCATAATTTGTTTTATTTGAAACCAAAAACCGTAGTTAATTAAAAATATATATATTTTAAGATGTGGTAGTCTGTAGTCTGTACACTACAGGTTGTTAAAAATAAGTAAGTATTTTTAAAAATTGAAGATCTAAAATTTACATAATTTTTTAAATCTATTTAACAAGCTTTGCAAAAAAGCGGTTAAGTGCGACTGTATCTCGCCATGAAAAAAATGAAATGTTTACTGTAGCTATGAATTTTATGCGTTACAAGTGGAATAAAATACCGCATAATATTATGTACAACTATGTAAGAGCCTAGTTTTAAAAAAAAACTCATAAGAAAATATTAAATACACAGGTTTTTTAACCCCTGAAGGAAATAGAGGGGTGTTATAAGTTTAAAGTAAGGGCTGAATTTTTTTTTTTAATTAGGGTGATAGGTAATGTATATTTTTAATGATTTTTTCAAATAGATAAATGTTATACCATTTTTAAATTGCCATAAAATTACCTATAGTTATAGTTATAGAAAAGGGCAGGGCTACCAGTGCCCATTCGCCACTGCAACCTAAAAGATCTATAAATTATGACTCCCCATGCCGAGTCTCACTCTACAGGCCCAGGTCTTTTATAAACCTGATATTACCTATACAGGATGTTGCAAAAAGGGTATACTGTGCCGAAAGGGTTTGACTCAGGGGTTATTCTGAACAACTTTTGTTCTCCAAGTTTTGGAAATTCTCGAAAAATAAATTCGGTCTCTATAGTAAAAAGTCACGTGATCGAATAAGTTTCTATGTAAAAGGTTTTGCTACGTGAATTTTCAAAATTGTAGAAGAAAAGTGGATCAGAATGGCACCTAAATCCACTTTTGGCTAAGCTTTATACCCTTTTTTCAATACCTTGTATAAAATATCGTCAGCGTCACCTTAGATCGTAATCATCGTAACTCCTCGTGACCAAATTTTAGAGGAGACAAAAATACTGTTTTATTTGTAGTTCTAGTTGGCATACTACCCACCTAAAGTTTTTTTTAACTAGCCTAAAAATGATTTGTTTAGACAGTCTATCTTCCTGTTCAACCGCAGCCTGAGTGCCACTGACTCAATGTCTGAAAGGAGGCCATTAGTGCTCCTAAATAAATAAAGCAGGCCTGTAGATTATCTTTCAGTGTACCGACACATCTGATTGCTGTAAGAGCCTGATAAGCTCTTCGAACGAGTCATACCTCTGTGGTGGTACGGTTTCGACCTTTCGGACAGTCAGTTTGGCATCCGAAATGCGGATTCGAATAGTGGGTACAATACTTTGCGTTCGTTCACTGTCGGAGCAGGATAAGAACCACGGGCGAGTTGTTGCGCTGGCTGTTTGCTTAAAAATAGTAACCGCGTTCAACTCTATCCCCTAGAGGGCGAACCTTTAGGGCGGCTCTTGTATACCATCACTTGTCTTCTTATCTGCAGAAAATTGACAGAGGTCATACGTGTCTAACAAGTACATTAAGGATGCGAAAAGAGAGGGTTTGTTTTCACAGAAGAAGTTCAGTTGCGGAGTTCCACAGCGGTAGGTCTTGGACCCCTCTGCTGTGGAACTTGGCATACAACGCGGTCCTGCAAATCAAGCTCGCAAACGGCGTTAGCACAGTGCATTTTTCTAATGTCACACAGGTCGTGAGGTAGGCTGAGAGCCTCCTTCGGGGATGACATCCCAATGATTCATTACGAAAAAATTGCTGCAGCTGTGCTCGCCATGCAGTGCATGGGCTACTTCCGAATCTGGGGGGCTGTTGCAAAGGAGTCCGTTGCCTCTATACGGTACGGGTTCCGTGCGATCTATGATCCTTCCGGGAGCACCTGTCTTGTCAAGTCGAAGAGAATGGCTCGTATTCGACGCAACCTGCAGTACTGGTGGGATTGGTTGGAGGACAGGACAGCAGGAAGCTGCAGCAGCCGTCATGCTGTGATTCGACGCATAGATGCAAAAAAAAGTTGAAAGTAACTTCATGTTAATAAAATATTAGATCTTAATTTAACAACATAACATTGCAAAAAAAATTAACATTGTTGAGTATGTTATTGTAATTTACTAAAGTAGTAATAAAAACAAAGGCTTATTGCATAGTTTTCGTTCACGTTCGCCTACATCGCACGTTGTATATGAGAATAAAGGGTATAATTACTAAGTTTTCTTGTTTAAAAATCACGGTTTGGGGTTTAGAGGAAAACAAATGGTAAAATGCGGAATACAGTTTTTTTTTCGAATAAAGAGGAAAACATGTGAATTCAAAAAACGTTTCTATTGACACCAAAGAGTACTTTTCGCCGAGAAAAGTGGAGTTACAATGTTTGCGATCTAAAGTGATGATAGAACTAGAACTTATTTTTTCAGTTCACCTGCTGTTGAGTGAAATCGTAATTAGGTAAATGACTCCTTGACATGAAAATAACTTTTTTTTTATAATCGTTATAACAAAACCGTATTTTTAATACATCAATATTTGTAGGTGTACTTACAGTGAGCAAAAGAGCGCAGCAAGGTGTAAATTTTTTGGTTTTTAAGAAACAAAAATATTATTTCTATCATATCCCAAATACACATAAGTACTTAAAAAAAAAATACACACTCTCGCCTTGTACTAATGTACTCCCTTGCGGGGGTACTTACATGTTATTATTTTTCTGGTGACCTCCCCATATCCCTTTGCCAGCTACGTAACCTTTTGTGACACCCTGTATATGCAGAGTTCTGCAAACTACTGTTCTGCTTTTGAAACACCAAAAAAAAACAGGTCGTCTAACTAAAAGGTCACGTGACCAAAAAAATTATATGAAGAAGCGTTTTTTTCATGAATATAAAAAATTACGTAGGATAAAAGTTTTTCAGAGTGACGCCTGAGTAACGCCCTTTCGGCTAACTATACTTTTTTTATTACACGGGGGCAGAGTTTAATACAACACCCTGAACTATTAAACTCTGATAATATTTTCGCGATTTTTTTACATTCTGATTTCATTTCCTTAAATAAGTTCTTTTTTTTGCACTCCCATACAATTTACTCCCTGTACCTCCTGTAGGTTGACTGGTAGAAAATGCTTTTAGCATTAAGTCCACCTAATTGTACATAATTACTTTTGTATATTGTGCAATGAAGAATAAATAAATAAATAAATAAATAAATTTCCTGGCTTAGAAATAACATCAATAACATGCTGCACACGTAGGTTTTGGCATAGTATTAAACCCTTTTTGCAACAACCTGTATAAATATCGGCACGGGTACGACTTTATATATAATTAATTATTAAATATTAAAAATACTTTCAAATAAAAATAAATATTTTCGTATCACAAAACAATATTACTTACTTAGTATATTTTTAACAAAGTGGCATGTCTTCACTTTTATGTTTTCGAGTACTATGTTAAAATTTCATGTCATTGTCCGTAGAACGCCCCGCATACCTCAACCCCCCCTCACTAGATTTGACAGATTCTGATTTTCTTCCAGCTTTAGTGACAGCCTTAACGTGCTATGATTATGAAATTGACTGTAAGTAGTTTAATTTTCATCGGTTAGCTTCTACCTTATTATGATTCATCATTCGTTAGAGCCATCGTAATTATGATTGACTGATGTTTATATTCAAAAGCATAATAAATACGACGTTTCATCATCACTCATCACAGCATTAAACTAAACTACCCGTAGATAACTGAATGAACTATCTAGAGCGGGCCTCCGTCCATCAAGCCGAGAGTAAAATCTTTAACGGGATTAAGAAACTCATTCCGTATTTAATTGCCAGTTAGCAACAGGTTCAGTTATTAGTAAAGTTGTAAACTGTTACCGTAATCAATGGCTTCCAGTCGAGTTTCAGGAATGGGCTAATTAAATCCGACATCTTTGGTGAAGTTTGTAGGGAAATGTAGCTATTTACAAACAAAGTAGGTACATATTTATACGACTTCTATGCAGTATCTATTGTTACATTTATGTTTTAATAAACTCAACTTATCTGCTGGGTAATTTAGTAATTATTTACTTTACTACATAGTTCTTAAACATATTAATAATATCATTTGCAGGAATTTGAATTATAGATTGGCAAGTTGCTTGGCGACCCTCCTTGCGGGGTGAAAGACGCGGAGGGGACGAGGTACCCAAGACGACAGCGGGTAGCGGGAGGGTAGCGGTGGAGGGGAACGCGTGCACTGCATGTCATTGTTACGGCAGTCTCGGCCGCGCAGCCGAGGCGGCCACATGTCTTATATAGTCTGTCATAATTTGAGTGCGACCCACATGAGATCATTGATCCTGAGACCATTAGTCTTAGGATGAGTGTTGAGGCCTTTTAAATATTATCATTATATTATTATTAGGTATCTATAATTCGTCAACAAAATAACGTTAAAAACAACAAATCGTATAATGTCTCAATATAGGGGCTTCTTGTAGAACAGCGTACCGGATCAGTCATGCTACGCGGCTAAAGGTTGGTACTGCGCAGTCAGATACGAAAAAGTAAACAACAAAGACGAAGAGTCCATATGACAGTGCGTCAGTTGTCAGTTCTTGTAACTAGGAAAGCAACCAAAATTTATGTGATTTAATGAAAGTAATTAATGAGCAAAACACAGAGAAAAATTACAAAATTGATGAAATTTTGAAAGAAAATGGTCATATCGTGCTTCGCCTACCCCCATACCACCCGGAATTAAATCCTATTGAACTTGTGTGGCTCGCAAGAACGTCGATTGACTCTAACTTAGATAAAGAGATAAAAGACTTAGAGTTGCTTTTCTCTAATTATTCGCCTGAAAAGTGGAGAAATTGTGACGACCATGTCATGAAAAATTAAGACGAATATTATAAATCTGATAGAGTATTTGACAATGTATTGGACAGGTATGTTATGGGTGCGTATTGCGACGTATAAAAACGAAATGTATAATTTCACATTAATAACGTTCACAACATATAATGAACGTTTCGTATAACAACAAAATCTATATTTTCATAAGGTATAAGATTCAATTGGTATAACGTACATTTGATATAAAATCAAAATATATAATACTTACGAGGACTAATATCAATTCGTATAACATACATTACGTATATCGTTTAAAATATATACTATCATTTAGTATAAAGTTCATAAATTATACAAACGTAATCTGTGTTTAATTACCCAACACCGTCAAACCCCCTAGCACCAAAACCTAAAGATAGGTGCGACGACGAGCAAAGCGAGGAGGAGCGTGTTAGGTGCACATGTTCGTCTAAACCAAAGCGGAGCGCAGCGAAGCGGAGCGGAGCGTCTCCCCACATAGCGCCAATAACAATAATAATGTCAAAACCCCTAGTACCAAAACCTAAAGATAGGTGCGACGACGAGCAAAGCGAGGAGGAGCGTGTTAGGTGCACATGTTCGTCGAAACTAAAGCGGAGCGCAGCGAAGCGGAGCGGAGCGTTCACCCACATAACGTCAATAATAATGAAAATACGATACGACAATCTTTTATACTTTTTGTGCATTATACATTATGATAATTATATCCGTTGTAGAATATATGTTATAAACGTTATATATTATGAACGTTATGCATTTTAATCGTTATATCAATTGAAATTATACTTTTTGAACGTTATTCTTTACGAAATTATGTATTTAGTAATTATGTCTTTCGTTTGTTATGCACAGTGATCGTTATACTTAATAAATTTATATCATATGGGCGTATACCTTGTGAATGTTATACCATTCGTTTTTATACCTCGTATTACTTACCCGTATGTTATTGTTTATTTATAATTTAATGTAAATTAAACATAAAATATTATATGTGTACACTGAACTAATATGACTGGCGTACTCTAGTACATTATACTTCAAAGTAGATAAAGATAGATAAAGATAGATAAAGATAAAAAGTATTTATTCGGTGTCTAGCACCACACACCAAAAAATAATAATAACATAAGTAAGAACACAAAAAATAAAACAAAAAAACGAAATTAAAAGTGAAAACAAACAAACAAAAGAACATTAAGAATAATTAAAAAATAAATAAATTAATAATATATATAATGGTGTGAGTTGTCCAGCACCGAAAAGGCCCGCGCCTCAGCTTACACCGCTACAGATGAGGTGGCATCCACCTACCTGACGCGGCACTGGTTTTCAGTCGCGTCCTAGAGTGACTGTCATTTGACCTACTTTTATAAAAAAAAAAATAATATATATATTGTATATAGGTATACGGTTATACATAAATTTTATACTTAAATACCAATACTGGATAATATAATAACAATCATAAAAACATACACATAATATATAAAGCAAGAATGTATACAATAATATGGTCCTAATGCAGAATAAACTAATAAAAATACTAAATGAGGGTAAATGTGCCTTCGGCGTTTCAGCGGGCGAGCGACACCGGTCACACCGGTCGCCTCGCTTGTTTCAGCGCTCAGAACAGCCCGTGCCGTCGGCTGAACACTACGGTGAAACAGTTTTACAAACACAATAGATACAGTGTGAGTGAAAAAGGAACACAATTAGCACCACACAAGATCTATGTTTCAATAGCAGATAATATTGAAAAATAAAAAAAGGTAAGACAAAGGTTACACAACATATTTAACAAATAACTACCTAATTTACTTTTTTATAATATAAACGAAATAACTATTTAATTGTATTTGGAGCGTCATTCATTAGGCCTAGGTACATATACGTAAAAAATAATATTTGTTTCAGGTTAACGTTTCGTGAGAACAAAAGTGTATTCCTGATCATATGTAAAATGTTTTTTGGTTTTTGTCTTAGATTTATAATTGAAGTTAATGAAAACGATGATGAAGATGAGGATGACGACGATGAACAAGTTAAAACAGAGAGTGAACATGAAAGTGACATGGAAATTGATTTATAAAATAAAACACTTTTACATAAATAAATTCAAATTGGTAGATATTCTGAAGGTAAACATCCAAATTTTAATGCTGTCAAACTATAAATTTAAGGCTAAATATGACATTTACGGGAACACTCATAGAATAAAATTTTACTTACGTCAGAAATAGTTACAAGCTATCGCGAGATTAATCCGGGCACACTTTTCTACGTGTGTAGCATTTCGTGCTACCTCGCCCCCGCCACTTCTTTCACCCCGCAAGGAGGGTCGCCAAGTAACTTGCCACATTATAAAAACGACACTATATTCTCTGTCATAGATGGCCGTATATATAGGTACTACTTGTAGCACCATTAGAATAGTTTTATTTGGTATATAATATAATAACTCACTTACTTTAAAAACAAAATATAAGAATATACTTATAAAAACCCACTCACTGAAAGATCTTACTTAGTCACGAAAGCACTAAACTTGTTTGAGTTGTTCCTACCCTTCAATTCGCATAAAATTTACATTAATTCCTGAATAAATCGCCCACTCTCTTGGGGTAAATTACAATTTTAACAATAGAATTTAGATGATTAATATTTTGATGAATAGGTACCTTATAAACCTCTCCTGATACAGTATGATATGATAGAGATGTTTTTAATAAAAGCACTCAATACAATGCGATCAATCATGCGTTTTAAATACAGTCCGTGATCTCATAGAATGGGATTCGGAGTTTGTGCATGAGTGACCCTTTTTTGAAATGGCAAAACACAAATTTATATTTTTTATTAATGTAAATATTTTTATTTACAAAAATACAATGAGGCATTTTGATGAGGAACTTAATACATTTTAACATACTTACCCATTATTATTTTTCTAATCTAAGATAAAGTTGTATCAACATCTGGTTGAATACGATTCTATGTCCGATAGGACTGTACCTACGTGATTTTATAATAAAACCTGCCTCTGACAATACATTTTATTCACCCAATCGGGTCCCGCCACCACCGCCACCGCCGTCGTCGTCGTCCCATCATAATTTATCTCTTCGAAATCTGATGGGCGAGTATTTCCCGCACGCAAGGACTGTAGAGACCATCGAATAGCTTAGTATGGAAATACGATTCTGATAAACCTTAGTTGACATGAGTTTATAAAAACAGTACTTATTTAATTTATGCAAAAGAGAAAAGGATAGGGTGCATTAATTATTAACCAAAACTTAACTTACTAAATTTTCAGTAGCTACATAAGTACATAGGTATGAAGGAACATAAATAAACATTCAACATCATATAAGATGCAGGAGTATCTTCATATTATTATTATCCAACATGTGTATTTTCCATACAAGGAACAATTCGGGGAAATTCCACATCGCCCCGATGGTACATGTACGCTTTATTGGAAAGCCGTCGACAGAATCGTAGGCTGATTAAAATAAACTCCCATGTAAATGGTTTACGTGATTCCCGAGCCGGAAATCGAGTGCCGCCATATTGGAAGCGGAAATGACGTAGCGGGGCTGCCACGTCGCCGTCGCCAGTTTGCTCATTTCATTTGCTGCAGACGGTCCATCGATTTCAGCAAATAATGGAATTAAGGACACGACGCAATCGTATAAGGTCGGTTTACCTGCCGAGCTTTTGTCTTAATATCGCTTTTCATGTTTTCATTCTGTTTTGATATGTTTTCTTTAAAAAAAATCATAGATAATGCTTTATTGATATGAAACATAATTCCCACATATTTTAATCACAAGAAGCCGCTAAGTTTAAGCGAATTTCCCCAGTACCTATGTGGTAACTTCACTAGAAGTTACGTGTGAAACTTTTTAATTAAGCAAGTTCAGCGCCGTCTAGTGTGCCGAGAAGTTTCTTAATTGTGAGGAAACATTATCTTATCTCACTAACACTCAAGTTTATCGTACAAAGGCGACAATGATGTAGCATCGATACAAAGTTATTTTGTTGTTTAGACTCTTCGTACTTCACTGTTAGACGGTTTATAAGGACACGATAGGCTTAGGACAGAGTGGTGAAGCATTCCTTCATTAAATAACCTTAATATTACTTAATAGTAAAGTTTTAGACCTTCCTAATTCCCACTAGGTCTAAGTTCCAATCAATTTACACCAGTAAAAAATAAGCATAAAAGAAAATTCAGATTCAGAATACTTAAAACGCTTCAAAGGCGTTTAAATATCTTCAAACGTCTCTTTTCTTAAAATATCATAAAAACGCTTTCAATTTAAAAGTTTTCGCAAGTAGCAAGATAGTCAAGAGGGCTATTCCCACCTTCTTTAGTTACAAAGGAAAATGTCTGGCTTCAGTATAATCCGCTGTTTGAGATTGAGATTAAAATCTACCTTCGTCGTGGGAATTTTTCATAAGATATCCTCCATCTCTTTACAAAATAGCGGCTACTGCCTTTGTGGTTCCTTTTAGGAAGATTGTGAGCTTTTTCAGACATTATTGAATTTCCCTAGCAAACAGGTCTTTCTCATACTACATCGTTATAAGTAGATCTGTTTAACCGATGTATATTTTTCTAAAAATCGTCATAAAGACAATGGCACTAAGAGACATTATCATTTTGCGGGGCTGATATATTAAGTATATGTATACAGACTTGCCTAAGATTATATACCATCCAGAAGTTAGTCAAACTGCTATCAGTATATTACTAGACTGCTATAGTTAGTCAATCTACAACCACCCGTCTCCCCCGCAGCTGCTACTCAATCCCGCCGAACAACATCTCGGGAGGCTCTCACGTGTCACGCGGCACGTGCAGCGGCTCCGAGCTGTCGGGGCTGACGGCCGGCAGCGCGCCGCCGCTGCCCAGCCCCGCCTCGGCCGGCGCCGCGCTGGTGTCCCCCGAGACGCTCAGTCGACACAGCAGCCCGCCGCCGCTGCCGCCGCACCCGCAGCCGAGCTGCTCCTCGCATCGGGTGCATATGGAGTCGCCTATGAGGTTCGTGCTACTATATTGGGTACAGCCATCAACGATGGCTTGTGAAGGTGTGGCCGTCGTAATTCATAACCCACGACCGCTGTAACAATCATCTACCTCTATAGAGATGCTGTGGCCAATGATGATGATGATGAGCTTTGTAGATTTAAGACTAGTTTAGAAACTCTGTAAATTTTGTTAGTGGTATGTTTAAGAGATTTTAAGTATTTGGGCACTTGGCTAATGTAATTTAATCAGGCTCATTCCTTGTTAATACACACACCAGTCGAATTTTTATCCAACTATTTGGCCTTTTCACATTCCATAGCCAGTATAAGCCCTGCAGTAACCATAATTCCAAGGTGCACGAAAGATGTCTCCCCGACTGATGTATCGTTACGTACCTACTTAGGCCCGTCAGTGACTGACGCTGTTCTAGCTGACTAATCCTTTCACTACAGGTATCCTACACCAGCTCTAGCCTTTGACCCCGACACACTAAGAATATTGCACCAAACTCCAATCTGCCCACATTCCTCTCTTGCAGGTTATCTAGCCCGTCACCTCCACGCAAAGATTCCTCCAATCTGACCACCATTCTCCTCTCCTGCAGGTTATCCAGCCCGCCATCCCTGGGCGGGTCCCTGTCTCTTCAGCCGGTGCTGTACGGACACCCCGCGCACGCCCCGCTGCCGCCGCTGCGCCGCCCCTCGCGCCCCGCCGGCATACAGCACGTGCATGTTATTAGCGCGTGAGTATTGATGATTTTGTTGAGGATGACGAGGATTGGGAGCAATTGGCTATATGGCTGCCTGTGGGAAGTTGGGAAGTGTGTTGTTTGAGTAGTGATTGTATCGTGGACTTGGCAATGTTTCAGTAATGGAAATGGGCAATATTTTAAGTTTAATTAGTATTATTGAGTGGTGATTTGATGATTCTAGGTAAAAAAAAAAAAACACGCCCTCACGCCTTGTACTAATGTACTCCCTTGCGGGGTAGGCAGAGGTGCATTGCTGCACCCACTTTTCGCCATCAGTCAGTGTTATGTTAGTCCCAATGTAATAGGGGGCGAGCCTATTGCCATTTTACGGGCACATCCAAGGCCCGAGAACAAATATCTGTGTTTAAACAAATATCTGCCCCAGCCGGGAATCGAACCCGGGACCATCGGCTCAGTAGTCAGGGTCACTTACCACTACGCCATTCGGTCGGTCGTCTATTCTAGGTAATGTTCAAAAAAATCGAGTGTTATGGTAATTAATACGAAATATGTTATTTTATTCGTGTTTTGTGATTGTTTCTACACGTATAATAATATTTTATTGATAACTAGGTATTTACTCGTACAAAAGTTGTTGAAGGGAAGCTATATTCTAATGATCAATGTAGTAAAAGCTAGTAAGGAAAGGCTAGGACGAACATAAGGCAGTATTTATGTTATTTTTATACATTACTCCGTGCAGTCCTTGTTGGCATAACTCCAGATTAGAACCAGACATAACATTCACTATCTCTCGCTAAATTGTCTTGTTTCTCCGAAAAATACTGTTGCTTTCTAAAGTTTCCAGTAAGTGGATTTTCCGGCAAGATTGGAAATGTGGCGACAAATATTTTTTTTTTTTTTTTACTTTTTTTTTTTTATAGTTTAATAAATTTCAGACTCTGTCTGAATTCAATTTTACTTAATACTAGTTAGTTACACATTACAGCAGGTACCTACTTTGCGGTGCAGAGGCTCATGATGCTAAAATAGATAAAATAATAAATAAATATAAATATGTGGGGACATCTCACACACGGCCATCCGACCCCAAGCTAGGCAGAACCTGTGTTATGGGTGTCGGACAGCTGATATATCTACACAAATACATAGATAGATAGATACTAAATATAAATATCAACACCCAAGACCCGAGTACAAATATCTGTCTTTAAACAAATATCTGCCCCAGCCGGGAATCAAACCCGGGACCTTCGGCTCAGTAGTCAGGGTCACTAACCACTACGCCATTCGGTCGTCAAAGGTAGGTTTCATATTTATAAGATATCGATTGTCATTTATAAATATCATACGGAACTACTACTTACAATGCAACTGCAATATCGATGGCACATCCTTCTTGGAATTTTACTACAGTATTCAACAAATTAATCCGATTTGCCCTACTTTATGCTTACATGTAACTACTTACCTAAGTAGGTACTTAAGTAAAGTGGACTTTGCGGAAGCGGTGGTACGATTATATATTTTTTCAGATAGAGTCATTTCATTTTCATTTATTTATTCAAGAACAATATACATTGTATGTGAATATACCTATAAAATAAAATAATTTAACATAATCATTATAATTATAAAAATAGCGTGCAGAAACAAATTAAATATACAAAGTCAAAAGAATAATAATAAAATCAAATAATTAAGTAGGTACATATTATGTCAAAACATTAAATTAAAATTAATTTCAATTAAAATTTTAACATGCAATAATTAAATTAATTAATCCAAAGCAATCAATAATTATTATAAATCTTCTAACCTATACAAGCACTTCTTCAAAAAATAAGTTTTTAATTTTATTTTAAAGGTACTGTGTCTTAATAGGATTTTAAGATCTGTTGGCAATTTATTGAAAATAACTATTGACTGGTACGCTGGTGAGTGTTTAGCTACACGTAAGATTGGATTGAATTTGATTGGTAGATCTTTTCGCCTAGTGCTGTGTCGTGCCACTCTTTCTTCGGGACTCTCAATGTTTTGTGCATTCTTGCTTAGACCTGATAGCAAGGTTAAGACATACAGTGCAGGAACAGTAAGAATGGCAAGAGATGTGAAATATGGTCTGCACGACTCATCCTGCCGTATGCGAACAATTGTACGTATGGCTCTTTTTTGCAAAACGAAAGCTCTTTGTGTATTATAATCATAGCTATTCCCCCACTGTTTTATACTGTATCGTATTTTCGATTCTACAAGAGCATAGTACACCATTTTAAGTTGTTCCACACTAAGTGCATCTCGAAGGCTCTTAAGCGCATAACAAGCTGAGCTGATTGACCCTTCTATGGCATTCAATTCATATTTCCAGTTTAGGCATGTGTCAATATGTACCCCCAGGAATTTAGTACTTTCAACCATTTCTATTTTACTTCCATTTAGAGTTGCACTTATTGCTTCCCTATTCCTAGCCGTCGTTTTAAAAAGCAATTAGTTAGTTTTAGTAGAATTTATTTTTAAATTATTCTCTGTGAACCATTTTGAAAATTTGGCTAGTATATCATTTACTTTTATTTCTAAAGTTTCAGTGTCTTTTCCTGATATAACCGCATTTGTATCATCGGCATAGACTACTAGGCCAGCATCTGGCATATATCTACTAATATAGACCAAGAGATCATTTGTAAATATTATGAAAAATATAGGGCCTAGTACTGATCCCTGTGGCACACCTCTCTTAATGTTCAATTGTTATACAATAATAATAACTGACTTTTTTATAAACCATGTAAGTAAGTATTTATTTACCTACACGTGGAAATTTCGTTACTCGGCCGCGTATTAAACGGTTGGGGTAATATGCAACTTGCCGTCGTAAAAGTTAACGTTTCATAAAATTCCGTAAGGGTGGCCGACGATTACCAGCCGGAGTTTATAGCTGAAAGTTATCTGCATCCGGAACGTTACTATTTATTTTTTCTTTTGGGTTCTACATAAGTAAGTGTAAAAAAATATGTTTTTCGTACGTAGTGGATTAGAAACCATAGTTTCTACCAATTTTAGGATAAATCTAGGTCTTGGCGTTACAGAAAGTTAATTATCGTTTCTATCCATAGAACAATGCAGAATCAGTTTTAGTCATAGATAATAATAATAATAATATGTGGGGACATCTCACACACGGCCATCCGACCCCAAGCTAGGCAGAGCCTGTGTTATGGGTATCGGACAGCTGATATATTTACACAAATACATAGATAGATAGATATTAATTATAAATATCAACACCCAAGACCCGAGTACAAATATCTGTCTTTAAACAAATATCTGCCCCAGCCGGGAATCGAACCCGGGACCTTCGGCATAGCAATCAGGGCCACTAACCACTACGCCATTCGACCGTCCAGATCCTCGACCGTCATAGATCATGGTGGAATAAAATAAATCATCATTGATTTTCATTAATACCTGTTGCGTCTAAGCCAAATTATTAGAAAAGTATCCTCACGAAATTCCTGTCTGAACTCTGAACCCTCGACTAAAACAAGAAAAGCTTACAAAGTAAGTTTGACAGAGTCCCCGCTCGGCTCGATCATAGCCGGGGGCCATAAGCACCAATAAATTTCCCTCACGTCACCCGCTCCCTCAGAGGTGCATACGAGCACCGAACGATAAAATAAGGATTGAAATAAAAGTGCCACGAAAAAATAACTCCCCGGCCCCGATCGGTCGCTGGAGCGGTGGAAATGCGACCGCTCGGAAAGTATAATAAATTACAAGAGAAAAAAGTAGAAGATTGCAACTTCAAGTGGTCCTCGTAGACTGGGACTGTATGTGTGTGTGTGTGTGTGAAATGAAAAAGAAAATTAATCGGAGGCTCGACTCTGTACAAAGGATGTGGGTCGCTCTTTTACCTTGATTCTGTGAGAGGAAAAGCAATTTATTGTAAAAAGAAAAGAAATTCAAGGCGTAGTAGAATAACATTAAATAAAAGAAGATTAAAGCGCTTGTGGTTTAGCGGAAAATTGCGCTTTTTGTGTCAAAAGGGCGGGACAATAAAATAATATACTTAGGTACCTAAGGAGAAAAGGGTAATTCCTCACCTAATAAATCTAATAATACCTACATAAGTCATAAATTGTTAAAACAAAATATTTATTATACTCAGGTAACTTACGTCAAGTTAACGTAGATTGCTAGACAGCCAATTATTGTGCATTGCTGGACATGGTATCAGTCATGGTATGGAGTCTCACTCTGTCGTCGGCCTTCCACATTCATCCAGTAAGTAGGCACTAAATACTCAAAACTCCTCTGAGATCGTCGAGTATCTTTGAGCATAGTAGGTAACGGCGGAAACTGAAGTTTCAAAATAACAAAAGCTTGCCACTGAACACAAAACAAACAATTAATTAGTAAAGAAGTCAGCACAGGCTACTATAACACACAAGGATCGGGGCCCCCACTTTGTTAGTCGAATAAACAAAGTGGTGCTTGAATCGTCAGAGATCGCTTGCGCCTGTTAATTCCTAAGCATACTCGCTGCTTTTCATGAAACCTTCACCCCTGGGAGGCGATGTAGTGAAAACTACAGCTGCTTACAGGTCTTTCGTAGTAGCAAATGCTGCACAAGTACTTTGGTACATGTCGTCGCGTGTTGACAGCTTTTCATTTTCATTACGCCCACTGACTGCAGATAGGGAAAAAACTGGCAAAGCGCAAGTCTATGTAGGTGCAACGTGTTACATAGTCCTTTGTTGTAATTTCTGGACTGTTAAAGAGACGCGAATCTCGGGACAAAGCTCGTGAAGTTATAATAATGTATCCTAAAGTATTCGATGATATTTAGGATTATTTTAACAATACTGCTATAAGTACATTATTGGTTTTGTTGCAATTTCTAGTTGTGATTTATTAAAAACTACATGGTTACATAAAATATTTAAAATAATCATGATATTACTTTATTAATATTTACCTATATAACAGTATACTTACCTATACCTACAGCAAATACCAATATTTCATAATAAACACCACCCCCTATGACGTAGAATAAAGCGTCCTCACGGATCATTAACTAGAACGGCTTCCGATACTCTCCTAGTTAGAACAAGGCGCAGCTACCAGCGAGCTGCGTTTCAGAAACTCACAGTGGGGAGCCAATAACACACCGTCGCCATGGCAACCGAAGAGGGCCCCCAATCCACAGGGAGGGCGAACCGACCAGCTACCCCAGACCTTTCACGCTCCGAAATTACTTGAGAAAAAGATGCGCCTGAAAGAGATTCCGGAGCTCTTGGTTATTGTGGCGGAATCGGCGAGAGCAGTCGCAGTTCTTTATGGCACGTGTCTTCGGTACGCAACAAATTCTAGCAATATATGGAATGGTTTTGATGACTACGCGTTTGCGGTTCATTAAATGTGATGTGGGTAAATGTGTGTAAAAAAATATGTTTTTAATATGTCATATCTGAACGTGAACTCGCCACTGAAAAACTCTTCTATGTCGGGAACGTAGACTGCACTCATTAATTTTTACACAACATGCTGCAACCTGCAACATTCGAAGTTTTTTATATTTATTTGCAGACACCTGGGAAATGCAGTGCAAATGCAATGCAATGCCATGCATAATTTGGTTCCAAAAAAGCCCAAGCTTAAAAATATACGATATTATGATACTAAGATAAAAACAGCTGCATTCGTGCATAAATAGGACTCTCCATGGAGCGCACAACATTCTGTCCTCGGCATTCCTCATAAACCACAACATGACCACAGAATAATAACTAGTACCAGGTACAGAAGTCCATCTTCGCAATGGCTTGCAAAGAAATATGACTCCATTCCATAAGCAATAAGATCTAATTTAGATCGCGTTCCAGCCGCACACGTTTTTATTTACTTACCTACCAATTAATTTTTGAGGGAATATGCGCCTTATTTCACTGGACTACGGTGCATAATAAGTTATACGTGGTTATACGCATTGAAAAAGAAGCCACCTTAGGGTTGCCTCAGCACCACAGACTACAACGTTTACTAAGCAACGGACTGACTTTGTAAAAAGAATGTCATGTTTTAAAACAAAATTAATTTGAATTTAGAATACAAAGCTATTCCAAACTTTTTTTCTATTGGAAATAACCAGTAATAACAATAACAATTTCATAGTTAAGATATTTTGAAGTACATAAAATATGTATGAATCTAAGTACCTAAAACATTTAATTTTGTGAAAACATGTTTTTTTTTTCGTTATAATTTATATTATGATACAGAACGTGTTAGTTTCGTTAAGCACTAATCCCACACAGCGCACATTTTATAATCGATTCATTAATACATTTTGAAGGTAGTTGTGTCTGTAAATTTAATACTTTAACGAAAACAAAATTGGAATACACTTTGTTCAACATGGAAAAAAAAAGGGTTTGTAGTTCGGATTAATTTCATTTCAAATAAGGAACGTAGAAGAAATCAATAAAATACTTAGATTAGTTTTACCTGTCAGCATCTTTTGGTAATCTAAAAAAAAAATTTGGATCACGATCCGTATTTAAGCAATTAAATACGGCACAGTATTTTTTGTCCATTTTTCTCTTCATAAATTTTAATAAATACCTAAATACGACATTTATAAAGTAGTACGAAATAGGAACAAATAGCGCGCGCGTGTATCGTCTTCCGCTTGCGGCAGCCGACTAGATTTGCCCCATCGATGGGGCAGGCGCCAGGCTGGCGCCTGCGCCGCCCATGCGCGGAGTGACACAGGCCTGACATGACTAAGGTCGTCAGTTCAGTGGATGTTTGCCTGTCAGCGGTTACCTCTATGTTATGTACGGTTAACTCTAAGGGCTGTTTCACAATGTCTGGTTAACTAGCCACTTGTACAAACACTACTAACACTAAAATATTTATGTCTATCCTCTCAAATTTCAATATGCTATCACATATCACTTTACCAACTAGGCAAACAGCCTGCTTGGATCTTTTTGTGAGCAACATCAGGGACAGCACAGGTAAGGTAATTGAATTGGGTCTATCAGACCATAATACTGGACAGATACTAGATATTCCACAAAAAAACGCTAAACCTAGCAGCTTTTACTATATTTACAAAAGGGATTTTAATAATGACAACATAGTCAAATTTCGAGAGTGTTTAAGTAGTCTTACTTGGAGCCAATCATACAATGCGGATGATTTAAACGACGCTTTTGAAAATTTTCATTCTTTATTCGTATTGTTTTATCGTTTATGTTTTCCAAAAGTCAGAGTGAGGGTATCCATCGCACGAGATCGCCGAGTGTGGATCACCAAAGGGATTAAAAGATCATGTATAACTAAAAGACGTTTGCGATCAATTTATTATAAGTGTAATTCATTAGCGAATAAAACCAACTTTAAGGCATATTCCAAACTGTTGAAAAAAACTATCCATTTATCACAATGCAAAATTAATAATACCCAAATAAAGCTATCTAATAACAAATGTAAAAAATCCTGGGAAATTATAAACAAATATGCAAATGAACAATCAGTAAAAAATGAGATTAAAGAAATTAAATTAAATGATAAATTGATAAATGACCCTAAGGAAATGGCTGAATGTTTTGACAACTTTTTTATAGATGGTATTACAGGAAACTCATCACTTAAAAACAACAAAGTTAAAATAGGTAAATTGCAAAATAGCATTTATCTTCATCCATGTGATCCTAGAGAAGTTTTTAAAACTATTTTAGCGCTAAAAAATACTAACTCGACTGGTCCAGATGAGATATCGACCACAGTTTTAAAATCGACAGCCGATTTAGTGGCACCAATTTTGAGTTATATTGTGAATATTTCTTTCGCACAAGGTATATTTCCAAATACGCTCAAATTATTTTTGGTAAAACCATTACATAAAAAAGGTTCTAGATCATCTATGGATAAATATAGACCAGTTGCTCTTTTGTCTGTAATATCAAAAATATTTGAAAAAATATTCCAAAAAAGATTAATTTCGTTTTTGAACCAACATAATATTATTAGATGTGAACAATTTGGATTTCAGAAAAATAAATCTACAACTCTAGCGGTTTATACACTAATTAAAAATATCACTAGCCTTATTGACAAACGGCAACCTGCGGTGGTTATTTTCTTTGATATGACCAAGGCATTTGACTTTGTCGATCACGAAACTCTACTAAAGAAGTGTCACTGTTATGGGATTCGAGGCCCAGCTCAGGACTGGATAAAAAGCTACTTAGACAATAGAAAACAGTTTGTCCGAATTGAAAAAAAAGTTAACACAGTAACTGAGATGTTCGATTCTTCAACAAGAATGGTTAAGTTTGGTGTACCACAGGGAAGTGTTCTTGGGCCACTCCTGTTTTTATTATACATTAATGACTTGCCAGATATATCTTCCTACCAAACATCTTTATTTGCAGACGATATATCCATAACTGTCTCGAATAATAAATACTGCATAGAGACTGAAGTAAACAAAACTGTTGCTTCAGTGGTAGATTGGCTCGCGATAAATAATTTAAATGTAAATATTGATAAAACCACATACGTACAGTTCCAGAACTATAATAATAACCGATTAAATATTGAAGCCAAGCACCAAGGTGTGACAATTAAAGAGTCCGAACAAGTGAAATTTCTGGGTATCAATATCGATAGACACTGTAACTGGAAATTCCATATAGAAAGTGTCTGCAAAAAAATTAATAGGTTTGTGTATGTACTTTATAGACTAAATAAGATCTCCGGTCTACAAGTAGCGCTCACAGCATACCATGGCTATGTGTCATCTGTATTAAATTATGGTATTCTGATATGGGGAAACTCTACCGACATAAATAAAGCTTTTCTAGTCCAGAAGAAATGTGTACGAGCAATCTGTGGTAGGAAACCCACGGATTCTTGTAGACTATTATTTAAGAAATTTAATATTTTAACGCTAACAGGGATGTACATACTAGAAATTGGAATACATGTTAAAAATAACCCGGACATATATAAACAAGTAGGAAACGTAGTAGATTTTAACATACGAAATAAAAATAGACTTGTAATGCCAATTAATAAAAGTGCCTTATACAGGAAAAACTGCCACATTATGGCAATCAAAGTATTCAACCAAATACCAATGGACATTAAACAATTACCTGTAAAACACTTTAAGTTCAAACTTAAGAACTGGCTTATTCAAAAAGTTTTCTATACATTAGACGAATTCTTTATGCATAAAATATAATATCTTAGTATTAAATTTTAATGCCAAAATTGAATTGAAATTATCATTATTCTTATTATTTATTAATTGCTATTGTTAATGCACGATTGACATATTTATAATAATTTTTATAATTGCACAAATCTTTCATATAAATGTTTTATTAATGGTTGCATGTTTCTGCATGTTTTGTTGTTGATTTATATACCTGCCTGTTTAATCTAATTTTATGAAAATATTATGTTTTGTAAGTATACTTACATATAATTTGCATACCGAACAATCGGTGAAACTTGCCTGACACTATTTTATTAATGTAAGACCTAATTATTGTACCCATGTTTCTAGCAAATAAATGAATCTGAAATCTGAAATCTGAACATATTAAATCTAGATTTAGTGTCAAATCACGATTTAAGAAACGTCAATCCATATAAATTTATGGCTTAAATCGAGATTTAACACTATATCTAGTTTTAATATGTATGTGCAAGTCAACCTAAAACTTAGGGCCACTTGCGCCAACATATTATTAAATGTGGAAACTGAATTCACCTCTTCATAGAACTAACCAATTAGTAGCGTATACCTGCTGCTCCAATTCGCTAAACCATTCACAAAGCCACAAGTACATTTCAGCAAAGCGCATTATTCGTAAAGAGATTTTGTTCTGAGCTCTCACTGACATGTTACCCCAAATTCAGTTGGGAAACTCGCTAAACCTAACGCTTCGTATTTTAAACTGGTCTTAATTCTTTCGTTATATAAGGGTTAAATTGCAAGTGTTAATTTGAGGTAGTGAAGGAGTACCTTCATGCATATTTTGTACCTTCATTCATTGGAATTAATGAGGGTTGGCATATTACTGTTTCAGGTAGCTACACGGTACGCCGTACAGTCCCCCTGTAGAAATGCTTTGTTGGAATCAGATAGGATCACACACGGTTTAACCCCACTTGTAGCATGTTAACCCGTGTTTACATTTTTTTAACATACTTACTGACGTATACCTGCATTTTGAATGTACCCTAGAATCATAATTATATTATTAGAACGAGTATTTAATCTTTACCATAATCTAAGCACGAATGATAAAATATCTAGACAACATTTCTAAAGAAAATTGTAATGCCTGGTGGCCCTTTTATAGGTAATTTCTTCGGTACTTATTCCTATCAGATACCTAGTTAAATACTAATACCATGTTAGAGCATAAACGCAACCTAGAAATTAACTAAGTTATCCAGCACAGGCAAATACAATCGCTCGATAGCTATAAGCGTGAACAGGTAATATTCCAATCTATGTAGATAAATCAATAATAATGATGGTATGGCTATGGCTTGAGTATGATTGCGCGGCAATTTCTATCATAAATTATGCCTATATAGCAAGACTAGCTGAGGTAATGTTATACCTAATTTGGTATTTAGCCCTGCCTCTGAAACAATAGGTTGATTCTGTTCCAAAAAATTAAAATACTTCACCCCCTCTCAGAGTAGAATATGGCAAATAGGAACATTTTACTATCCAATGTGCTATTCAGTACAATAAATAATGTTAAATAATGTTTTTTTCCTCCGTACTCACAATAAATGTTTCCCCGCAGAGGCGACGCTCTGGCGACGACGTTGTCAGCTCTCTACGGCAAGCTGTTGGTGGTGATGGGCATCGCCTTCCCCATGGCCGAGGTCATCTCCACCTACATCCCGCCTTCTTTCTACGAGGTAAGAGTTGCAACCTTTTTGGCTGTATACTTCTTCGGTGCAGAATAAGAAACTTTTTGCGTAAATTCTTCTTGGTGCCCGGTTCGCACTGGCTGGTAATCGTTATGCCGCCTTCTTTCGAGAGACGAGAGCTGCAACCTTTTTGGATGTATTCTTCTTTGTGCCTGGCTGAATGTGCGTGAATCGATAATATTTTTCCTCTTTTTATGAGTCTCCCTTATTTGTTACAGAATTTTAATGCAGTATTTAGATTTTGACGACCGAATGACTGGCTAGTGTTCCGATAGTCTTGGCTTCGCTTCCTACCTACATATTTAGCATGCTTACCGCCAGTTTCATATTCTAAAGTAATGAGGTATAATGTCTGTTGCAGGGTTTCTACCTGTACCTGTACATCGGCAGCATGGCCTTCCTGCTGTACATGTACGCGGCGCTCGCCAACGACCGCAGCCGGGCGGAGAAGGATAATACTGTCGTGGCCAGTAAGTATTTTCATCACTTATGCTCTCAAAGTAGGTATATTGTGTGTTTTGCCCGAAAACAGGCGTGAAAATAGGTTGTGTCGTCCCTGGGAAAAATGCTTTCTTGACAGTTTTGGCATAGGGGTAAATTTATCACAGAGACATAGAAAGAAGGTTATTAAATCCATCGGACATCCTGAATAAAATAAAAAAATAAAATTAATTTAGTAGTTGAAGGTGTTTTGCTTTACACTTAGAGCAACCTAAAACTCAAGTCTTGGCAATCCAATTAAAAATTCCCAAAAAATTCGTCACTAAAATTATGTAATTACCACTGAATTTTTCATGAAAATAAACATAATTTGCAGCCGTCACGCGTCAGAGGCATTAAAACTGAGCGAGATGAATTTGAATTTTTAATGAACATTACCGCGAGGTCGCCGGGACCACCGAAACTGAATTATGGCGCTCCCCTTTCAAGATTCCTTTCAAAGGTCGCCCTGAAATGGGCACTTTACAGTAATATAAAGACCAGCAAAGTCCAAAGAGATTCTCTACGATCTCAGTAGAGTTTCGGAAGCAAAACAAAAGTCGGTCGACTTTTTTGCTTACATTTAGAGTTTGTGAATTTGTGTGTTCATCAAGACTTCTGTAATTTAATTTATTAAATGATATTCTATTCTATTCTGAATTCTAAGTACCTACAAGTCGCCTTTACTGCGTAATTGTTATCAAGATTATTGACCATTATGGATTCAGCTGAAAAGGGCTAGAGAGCTTTCAACGTTTCCGGAATTCATTCGCTCTAAGGTCAAGATCTTTCAGCGTGATTGCTTTCAACTGAGCATTCCTGAATCCCTGAACAGAAGTTGCCATGAAAGTTTCACAGCCAATTCCCTTTGAGCAGTTACTCGCTGAACAATAAGCATGACTATAACAGTAGGTACAAACTTTTCGTCTTACGATTTTTTGTGACTCGTGCCTTTGATTAAATTTGCTGAACAGCTATAGAAATATTAGCAGTCATAAATAAAAGATAATATAGTACGAGTCTTCTATTTCTAATTACATACTGCTATTGCTATAACTATTTTACTCCATATAAGCTAAAAAAAACCTTTTTCCAAGTAGAAAAGCTTAAAAATAAACAGAATTCACGTCAAGAAACTCATAAAAATACCTTGATGCTACTCGTAAAATAAAATACTCAGGGGCGTAAATGTAAACTATTGTGAAAAGTAAACAAAGGAGGCGTGTGTTGCCATGTACTATAATCCCACTTTCCCTACTTTTTATTCCAACCTTTTTGTACGATTAGCTGTGGTGATATAAAGGGTGTTTTCCTTTGTGCCGGCTCTGTATTTGTAATTTAAATCGCGGGAAAGCCGGGGAAAAACTAGGCTGAACAATGCTCCTTATGTGCTTATTGTAGCGCGCGCCTACTTCGCTTCTCATTTTAAAATGTTTTTGTTGTTGAATTGGGGTAAACTTTTTGAATAATGGATTGTATGACTGAAAGTTTAAATATGCCCCTTTAACTTGAGGTTCATGAAATCAATCCTAGGAAGGGTATAAGAATATACTTATGTGGATTTAGCATCTAGATACAGTGGGTTTCCATCTCTCCTTCTCTCAAAGTCAGCCTTCGCAAGTGACTTTCAAAAGCAATATAATTTAATAAGGCAGCGTAATCAATACGCTTTCAGTGTCTGAGACACCGACTTGCCCCGAGAGTCTATCAGAGGCCGTATTTGTATGCTTTTAACATTTATACTGGGATCTAATTTAATACATTTTATGTCTTTACTAGTAATTTTGAGCAATGCACCAAAAAAAACAAGAATATACAGTCATTATTAATACCTATATTCATCGTACGTAAACAAAATATTCCTATTTATTTTGTTCTTTGAAGTTCATGTTCAATCTCAATATTACCTTACGTACGTAGTGAAAAAAAATACCGTATATTTCCGGATAAGTAAAGTGTTCCCGAGCAAAACAACGTCAACATAATTATTATAATATTTTGAGGGACTGCCATTATGCAGCAAGCAGCGGCTACTTCACGGGTTCGTATCGAAGTCGATAAACTGTTTTATTGCGCTTTCCACCAATCACAATGTCGTATTTATGGCGAATCACGATATAGAGACGTTTATCTACGTCGATAACGAACCCGTGTTGCGGCAACTGCTTCCTACACTCACCACCCATCTACCCCTCTAGAGACGGACACGAGCTCATCCCCCTCCGAGTCGGAATCCTGCTCTTCCCGGACCGAGCGCTCGGCGCCGCCGCTGTCGCCCGCGCACCTGGCCGCCAAGAGGCTGTCTCTGGGGTTTGCACTGGCCACGAGGGCGCACCACTACGGGAGCTTTTATTTGAGGATGGGCGCTGTTGGTGAGTAGAGAGTGGTCGTTGTTTAGTGTATAACTACACAGCTTATAGTGAATAAGATTGTTTGATATACTTTCTGCTATTATTTTGTCTCCCTAGTAACGAATCAACTGCAAATGTCCGGCCATAGCGGAACACATCCAATCATCTGACGCACTAAGGAAGGTCAGCGAATTTGTTTTCACCATAGTGACACCCCTAGTCCAACTCTAGTGTTTGTCACCGAAACGCTAAGAAGGAGAACATTAATCACTTACGTACTAATCATTATTGCCGGGGCACTATTGACAAACTGCACACCGGCACCGGGTGTTAATCAGCTGACGAAGTATGGTGAAATTGGTTAGGAGATGGTTAGGAGAGTTGTAGACACCTTGGATGGCACTTTGTCAATGAAGTATCAAAAATATGATGGTAATCCTTCTTGGTCCGATTTCAAACCAATATCCGTGCGGAACTCTCTTCGTGCGAAGTTCGTTCGTTCGTATTGGTACGTAGTTAAGATGCGAGTAGATTTCAAACGATACTAAGCTTAAAGGTCAGGACACCGGCCGATTCCCTAATAGTATCTCGTGAATTAAATTCCTTAAGTTTACGTAGGATGTTGTTAATAAACAAAAATGTAAACAGATTTGACCTTTCCAGGAAGCTTTACAACTCATAACAGTTTCAAAGGCGATGTGATTAACCTTGTTCATACAAGTTGCTCTAACACGGCTCGGCAAAGTTTCTTGTTAGCTTAGGCTTAGCTTTACAACTTTTAACACTGTTAACCTAGAAGTGTACCTAACATATGAGATTAGACCTGGATTATGCTCGTGTTAGCCGTTACCGTCCTGTAGAGTTAATTTAAATTCGTAGATTGTATTAGGTTGCGTTGAGATTAATGATGTTTCATTTGCCTAGATGTTATTAGGATTACTTACTTGTAATTTTATTGTAATTAGCATATTATTATGAATAATGGATCGCTTAATTTCTTCTTATTCTTACTTAATTATTTACTTCAAGTCGCTATAAGTGGCTAATTTCACCATGCTATAACATACCCGCTAAAATACGAAACTAAACAAGCCAATACACCTTACTTCAACACGGCAACAAATTCCAAGGGACAAGTTACTTACAATCTAGCATTATTTACGAGTAGTACGAAACCGTAAACAACAGAACGACAGACCGAGGGGACATCGGGGCATGCGGGCCCGCGCCCCCCGCGAGGAAGTGCGGGACATTGGACCATAAAACTGGAATAAAGTTATAAATGATGACAAGAGGGCCACTGCCGCGGTTTGGGAATACAATGTGTGTTGTAAAAATATTAGTTTTTGTAATTTGAGAATAAAATAGTAAGTATATTCGGCCCGCATACACCGTCGCGACAAGAACCGGTTACGCGCTCGAGCCAAAGTTGTTTACAAGATAGTTTAATTAACAAATTAGACTGGACCATCATTAAAATTCGTGCTTTATATATAAACTATTCGTGTTAACATAATAATAACATGAAGTGCAATCGATGTGATGAAGTAGTTGGTGATTGTGCTGTGTGCTCCATATGTCGTGGGTCTTTCCACTTCCATTGTGGTGGTATTCAAGAAGTAGGCTATAAACGTCTCGGTGAACGTAAGTCTCAGTGGAGGTGCCAGACCTGCCGTGAAGGATCCACCTCGTCAGCAATTGATCCCGTAAATAAAGTGAGTCCGTTACCAGCGGCCGCGCCGCCGGCCGGTCTACCCTCGCCGGACAATACAAATGTTTCGGCTCGAGGTGATGGCGAAGGCGATGTGGTTTCCACCAATGTTTGCCTCTCGCGTATTCTTCAACAGCTGGCTGCCATGGATAAGAAGTTGTGTCGGCTCGATGAACTGAATTCTAATGTCAACACCGTCCGCTCAGACATACTGGAACTTCAAACATCCCTCAACTTTCACACGGCCAAATTCGAGGAGTTTACGAAGAAGGTGACGAAACTTGAATCAAAAGTGGCTCAGGTCTCCAAAGATTCGGAAGTGCAGCAAAAGTCCATTACGACCATAATCGATGACCTGAACCGGAATGACCAATGGGTTCGCCGCCACAACGTTGAGATACAGGGGGTGCCCGAGTCCAAAGACGAGAATTTGCTTTCCATATTTAAGAAACTTGTTCATCTCGCTGGTCTCCCTTATGATGCATCAACTGAACTGGACTTCATATCGAGAGTGGCCCACATGAACGCCGATAATAGCAAGCCTCGCTGCATTATTCTTCGCTTCGTCTCGCGTTACAAGAAGGACGAGTTCGTGGCGGCGCTCAGGAAGCTGAGGCTAACGGCTACGGACCTGGGCTTCGCAAACAAGATGACTCTGCATTTTAACGACCATCTGACACCGAAGAACCGGCTTCTACTGCGCCAAGTCAAAAAAAATGCAACTGACCTTAATTATAAATACGTTTGGGTCCGAAATTGTAGCATAAAAGTTCGCAAGAATGATACTAGCCCTATAATAAATATACTCTCTGAGAAGGATTTACACAAGATTGTATAAGTATTAAAATTGATGTCTTTTTACAGTATCCGAGCTCCAATGTCGGCTATAGTTACCTAAAGTATGTAATATCTTTAATAATAATACTACTAATAATATCACTTGCATATCCAGACCCGTTACAATATACATTACAATTAATGATCCTTTCACGGAAGGTACTATTTTGTATACTATGTTTACCGAGTACAAATATTATGTCTACTTTTTATATGACCATCAACTGTGGTCTTTGTAATAATTATGTCATCTCGCCGCCTTATATTCTGTCCATTCGAACATATAATTACTTGATATATCTGGCATATTTGGTTCGAGTTTTTATTTCAATTTTCCCCAACTTGAAAACAAATAACTTAATTTATTTTATTGATAACTGCTTATCTACCTGTCTTTATGAACTTATTATTAAACTAGTTAGAAAAGTTATGAAACAACATTTCTCAATTTACGCCTATGACATTATTTACAATAACAACTTTGGAGTTGTATTGCATCTACTTAATTTTGCCTGTATGTTTTATTTAAAAACAATTTTTTTCCATTCAATGCTAGCAAACTAAATATTTATTATCAAAACGTGCAAGGTTTGAGGACGAAAACTAACCTTTTCTTTAAGAATCTCTTAGGTCATGACTATGATTTGATATGTTTATCTGAAACCTGGTTATTGCCTAGTGTCTTGGACTCTGAGCTGTTCGGTGATAGGTACGTAGTGTACCGCCGGGACCGAGACTACGACAGCACGGGACAGTCGCTGGGAGGTGGCGTGTTGGTGGCGGTGCGGCGCGGACTGCAGGTGGCGTGCAGCGCGGCGCCCCCCCCGCCGCCGCTGCAGGCCGCGGACTGCATCTCTGTGGCCGTGCGGCTTGCTGGTGAGCTACTCCGTGTTTATTGTTGCTATTTTCCACATTGTAAGACTCAGGCCGACTCTGAACAGTGTTTTTTCGAGTTCATGGATGAATTACTTAACAACAACCCGGATGATTCTACACTAATTTTAGGAGATTTTAATATTACCAACGCTGCGTGGTTTCCGGCACCGGGTAATTCCCATGCACTGACTACCAATACTCAAGACAGATTGGCATGTCTCCTGTCTACTTTTTTATCACTTGAGGAATTATAAAAAATTATAACAACGGCCATTTTGGCATGTCCCTCAACTTCTTTATTTATTTGCAGGGATTTCTTTCCTTATATTGGTAAAAAATGCCTTTTAACTGAAAATATAACTTATTGACTATATTTAAAACTAAAATGTAATTAAATCCTGCTTAAACTGAATTTTACAAAAATATTTTAACAAGTCGTGACCCACGATTTTGCCCTGTCCCCAGCATAAAATGAAACTTTAAGCTCAATTTATTCAAAATTTTACTAAGTAGCCGAACTTTTGGAGTGATTTTTACGGAAGATCTACTAAATAATTATCGTTTGACATCATTAAAAGTGCGAATAATAGCCGTTTTATATTTTTAAATCGACAACAATCGCGGCCCTGATTTTGATACTTCCGGAAATGTCGGTTTTGTTACCGCATTTTTTCCTATAGGAAATTTACCAAATGCTTATTTTTTGTTTTTAAAATATGGCAATACTAAGATATTAGAGATTGCCGGCTTAAAAAATTGAAAAAGGCCTCCGTGGGTAGCTCAGTGAGACTGTCTTTATTACCAGTCGAACTGTGACCAAATTTGTCGTCAAGTTTGTTACTACCGTAATATCAATTATTTATGAACACATTTCTTTCAATAAATAAATATAAAATGGCATGGTTAATGCTAAAGAAATTGTGGTATTTGGTTTATCACTGCTAGTAACTGAACGGCTAATATATTTTTTCAAAGGTTTGGTGGGCGTGTTTTGTTACTTCGGTTTTGTTACTGAGGGTACGGTAACATATAGTTGGAACGAAAAAGTAACAAAATCGACAGGTTTACATGGCGACTTTAATAACGGAAGTCGGATAGCTGTGACTGTTTATTTATTATTATTTGTTGTTATAAATGTGTTTTTTCGAGCGATATAACCCAATTTTGAGTTAAACCTATTATCAAGATGTTTAAAGTGAATTTCATGTAAAATTGGGCCCATGTTTTAGATTCATCATGTTCAAATTTTGTGCTGGTGCCATGTAAACCAAGCCCAACAATTTTGTTACCGTCCGTTTTGTAACTGTCCCTGCATTTTGTTCGAAGATTTTGTACTATTTTGTTTAAAACTCTTTACTTTTATAATTTATTTGGTTCTAATTATTTAATATTAGTTATTCCCCAACCTATGTAAAAGTTATTAATGTGTTATTGTTTAAATTACGCCTCAGGCATTAAAAATAATTCTTGATTTGTTGACTGTGGTAACAAAACTGAGACATTTATGAATTTTTAACTGATTTCTAAAGAATATACGACTTTTTTCCCTTGATAATGTCATTTAAGAAGACTGTGGCTTTCCTTTAAATACGTTAAATTGAAAGAATACCTAAAGTTTAATTAATTATTTAGGCCCCAAGAATGGTAACAAAACAGAAATTAATTCATACTAACCGTCACATTTTTTCATTTTATTAAATAAGTACAAATAATACCGTAATTACACAATAGATTTTAATAACTATAGATTAAAGCGGTGTTATTTCATTTACTCAAAATATATTACAACACCTAAAAATAAAAACATAACATTTTCATCCGTTGTTATAAATTTTTATAATTCCTCACTTACTGATCTTAAGCAATTTAATGGTATACCGAATTCAAATGGTAAAATGTTGGATCTAGTCATCTCGAACTTGGGGTGTCTGGTAAGTCGCTGTGCGGAGCCGCTCGTGCCCGAGAACAAGCACCACCCCGCGCTGCAGGCGTCCCTGGAGTGCGTGGCGCAGGCCGCGCTCGCGCCGGAACCTCGACTTCAGTATAAATTCCACGCTGCTGACTACGAGGCTATTAATTCTGAAATCTCATCAACTCCGTGGGACAGTATCCTGAATCCTGATGACGTGGACGCTGCATTGGATACTTTTTATGAAATTATAGGTGATATCATAGCTAGGCACATTCCTTCCCGCCTAGTGAAGTTTAGCAACCGTTTTCCACCGTGGTTTTCAAAATCATTGATAAAAATTATAAATAATAAATTAAACCACAAAACGCAAGGCTAAGGCTCTGGGAGGAAAAGCAGCCCCAGGATCCTTTCCTACCTCTTGAGGAAAAACTTGCTCCCGGTAACAGTCTTCCCTGGCACATCTGGAAGACTCTAAATCGGTTGCGAGCAGAGGTAGGCTGCTGCAAGGACAATCTCTGTAAGTGGGGCTATACCGTTGGTACCAACCTATGCGACTGTGGTACCGCCCCCCAGACTATGGAGCATTTACTCTCCTGTCCCCTGTGCCCTTCCACCTGCACACGGGAAGACTTACTCCAGGCCAACCAGAATGCTATCAAAGTTGCTTCTTTTTGGTCTGGACAAATATAAAAAATCGCATTTCACTGACACGAAAGAAGAAGAAGAATAATAAATTAAAAAAACATAAGAAGTGGAAACTATATGGCCGTCAATCAGATTATAATGAATTTTCACTCCTAAGATCTCGCCAAAAAAAAGTTGAGAAATCATGCTATACTCATTTTATTTTTAAAAGTGAAAGTATTTTAAGAAAAAATAGTAAGTATTTCTGGTCGTTCATAAAATATAAGAAGAAGACCCCATGTATCCCTGACTCAATGTATTTAGGAGATGATTATGCGAATGATGGTTCAAATATAAGTAATCTATTTAATAAATATTTCCAATCAGTGTTTGTACCTGATTCCATAGTTAACCATACATTCAGATCACCACCTATTTCTTCACCCCTGAATCTAAGTACTATTACTCTTAGTCATCATAAAGTTTTTAATTATCTAAAGAGCATAAACATAAACAAAGGTAGTGGTCCGGACGGTATTCATCCGGTGTTCATCAGGAAGTGTTCTAAGACACTTGTGATTCCTTTATGTTTAATATTTAATTTATCCTTAAAAATGGGCATTTTTCCTCACTCATGGAAGAAGTGCCTGGTCGTTCCTATCTTTAAATCTGGGGACAGACATAATATTAAAGATTACCGACCTATATCAAAATTATCTGTGTTAGGCAAGTTGTTTGAAAAAATTGTTTTTGATGAAATTTTTCCACATATCCGTCCATACATTATACCAGAACAGCATGGTTTTATGCCAAAAAAATCCACTGAAAGCAATTTGAACGAATTTCTTGATATTGTGATCAATGCTCTTGACTCTGGCCACCAGGTGGACGCCGTGTACACTGATTATTCCAAGGCGTTTGATCGAGTATCACATAATTTACTCGTTCAGAAGCTGCTGGAGTTCGGAGTGCACGGCGACCTCTTGCGTTGGCTTGACTCATATCTTAGAAATCGATCACAAGCAGTCACCGTAAAAGGTTTCACATCATCCTTTGTTCCAGTGTTTTCCGGCGTCCCTCAGGGATCTCATTTGGGACCTTTATTGTTCATAGCTTTTATAAATGACATATCATGCGTTTTCTTAAATAGCTCTTTTTTACTTTACGCTGATGATAATAAAATATTTAAAATAGTAAAGACTGTAGATGATTGTATATCGCTACAAGAAGACCTAAACCGTCTTTGTACCTACTGCACAGATAATAAGCTAGGGTTAAACGCGCAGAAGTGTGCCATAATATCTTTCACAAGAAAGAAGACTCATATAAATTACAATTATAAACTTAATAATGAGGTCCTTCTTAGAGTCTATGAAGTAAAAGATTTAGGTGTTCTCCTTGATAGCAAACTAAGATTTGATTCACATATAGCTTATATTACTAACAAAGCATTCCGAATGCTTGGATTTATATTAAGAACTGGTAAGGAATTCGAAAAAGCGGATACCATGCTGCTTCTTTACAATAGTCTTGTTCGTCCTCTCCTTGAATATGCGTCGACTATTTGGAACCCGCAGTACGCTGTATATGTGGGAAAACTAGAAAAAATACAAGAAACTTTTCTTAAACACCTATTTTATAGAATTAATACTAACAAACTCAAATCCGATAACTCCATTTCACTTTTATCACTTAAAAATAGGCGCAATTATCTTGATCAAATGTTTATGTACAAATTACTTAATAATAAAATTGACTCCCCAAACTTGCTTTCTAAAGTACCTATTTTATGCCCTAGGGTAACTTGTCGAAAGCCTAAGTTATTCCATGTACCTTCAACTCGAACCAAGTATGCTGATAATGCTTTTATATCACGTGCATGTACATCTTTTAATAAAAACTTCTCCAAACTTGATCCATTCCATACTAAAATGTGTATATTTAAAAAATACCTAATGAATACCTTTTGTGAATAGGTTTATAAGGATTATTATATTGAGCCTTGTAGTATCTTAAATTTTGCATAGTCTCTGTGACCTTTGTAATTTTTCTGTTAATTTTGTAGTATAATTGCTCTGTGTAACCATGTTTTTGTGTGTGTTAAGTTTTTAGTGTGTATTGTGGATTTTTAAAACTAAAATGTCTTTAAATATTAATGGAAACTTTATTGGAAAAAGTACTACTTATGTATTTAACTTTAATGCATCCATCTGCTCTGTATGTTTCCTTAACAATAATAAAATAAAAAAAATAAAATAAAAAAAATAAAAAAAATTACCTGCTAAGGTAGGTAATTGAAAGCTTTTCAAGACAAGAGCAACGTTTACTACTGACTGAGTAACTTACAAAGCTTTTTTAATTTTTGTAAGCTACATTGTGTCTGCCTAAATATTGAAGGTTCCATTGTTTTTAAATTTTATTTAGGTAAATCTTATAAATTAATGCTGTAGGTAGGTAAATTTTTAACTGCGAAGAGTGTCTTTCAGTCTGTCGACAAAGTTTTCCCGGTGTCTTGAACTCCAACATATATCGGAACCTTGTCAAAATAAATAGGGGCGCGGAAACATAATACGTTTGCCACGGAACACCACAAGATAAGGGTGCGTTCGCATCAAGGCAAAGCTGAGCTGTTTAAACAAAACAGCTTTCGAATAACGTCGCCTGTTATCGGGTGATACGCTAATGTGAATGACTGTGTCGAAGGACTGATAGCCGATAGGGTGATAGCCAAAAGCATCTGGCAAATTCTGGATGCATAAAAAACTAATGCCCATGGCATCCATCGACGTACTTTGGGACAAGGCATGATTTATGCAGCTGTTCGAAAAGTATGGAAGAGCTGATTATCATTTCGCGGTTTGAAAGTTTCGCAATATGTCGGGTACCTGGAAAAATTCTGATAAATTTCCGGCCTGTATAGTTTAGCTCGTTTTTTATGGAAATACAGCCTTAGTAATTAGTCCGGGACCAATCCGGGACCAAGCAAATATTTGGTGCACCATACCATATCTCACCAGATACCTATTTGCAGTTTATTATTTTTTTAATTTGTATATTTGACGCGATGATGTGAAAGCATGCTATCCTTTCCCGCCGGTGCTGTGCTATGTGTACCAATGAATATGATTGGTGGATATCAAACGCATCCATAGCAACGTAGCATAGCACATCTCAGGTGGAAAGGCAGCCTAACCCTGGTGGCGGTGTCACGTTGCCAAAGGCAGCCCCTGTGCGGTCGTTAGCGCGTCTGGCGCTAGTGGCAGGCCACTATTTGAACATCACGGAAGTAATGTTAAGCGATTTTGTAGTTTTTCCGAACAGGCGGAAATTTATACGGATGCTATGATGTGATGTGAGTAGAGAAATACACAGAGAATCATGCAAACAAATCGCAGGTGACTCATGTATTAATTATGAAATCGTAACAGAATATTATATTTTTTAATGCAAGACAACATAATTATGAACTTCATTTGTAATAGTTATGTGTCGATTTGTTTAAATAACAAGCAAGAAGAAGATACGTTATTTTTGTACGAATCACGATAAAACAGAGACTACTTAATCCTCGACTTAATATTGGACGCCATGACAAATTTATCCTCACCAAAATTTTGTTTTGTTTTACTTTTTATAGAAACCGATATTTATTGCGTATTAAATTAGGTTGCTTACTTATCTGGGACACAAAATTGTATTATAAAACGAGTCTCTTTTTATTAGTACTTAATTCCACTTCAATTGAGCTTCAGTATTGGAAATGTTTTATTCTTCTTGATTTTGTCAATTGAGTTTAACTTGATAATTTTCCAAGCTTTGTAGAATAATCGACGTGGTTGAGAGAAAAACTAACGAAATATTGTTTGGCACTTCCTATATTATTGTATTACAGTCTTACCACAAAAACTAGACACACGCTAAAAATCTGTTTTCTTTAAAAAAATAAATTGGGAATAACTGACAACAACTTTTAAAATATTAGGTACTTCTGCATTCAGCTCAGGTATTTATAGAATTATTCCATGAAATAAAGTCGGTCTTGGATTAGAGTTCGAACAAAAGCTCGGAACAACAGGACGGGAGCTTTTGCATTACAACGAGAACTCCAAATGAAAAGCTTTTTTCAGTGTGATTTTGTCTCCTGTAAAAACATTGGTTAGTGACTGAAAAAACTTTACATGAGAAGTTCTGTTTTTTTTTGTTGAGATTTTTTGTATGAGGGTCCAAGATTATTTGCATCAATCAAAATATACACAATTATACTTACTAAATACCTAAAAGTTACAAAGGTGAATGGCTGATGAGAATGGAATGATGAGAACAGAGTTTTGTTGCCTGTGTGGGTGGATGATACTGATAATTATTATGATGATATCTGCCACGACCCTTTACGAATCCCGGACCTTTAGGGATTAATACAATAAACCCCTTAACTGTTTGGCCAAAATAATAATAGTTTTGCTCTAAGGTGTCTTTCAGTTCCCAATTTACTCGAAAGAGGAGGTCTTTCAATTAGTTCCGCTACATTTACCGATAATTCTGCTTCAGTGGGCAGGATTTCTTAAGAAATTAGTGAAAATAAGGTAGGTATTTTGAGTTAAGCTCGTCTTTACTGCCATGTGAGTACATTATACAGATATATTATTTCTATGGATGCACGAAAAGCCTTCCCAAGTGACGTGTGAATTAATGTTCTTAAATATACTTATGTCCTGTGCACCCTGTGTTAGCCAACAATAAATGATAATAATCTGTGCAGCGAGCACAGGACTCGATATTATTTTCGAATCTACACGAAGGGTCACTTTTACAAAACGCTAAATCAATTTTTAAATACATTTTGTACTAACTGACAGACGTAAGACAGGCTACTAAATACGTTTAGCGTTTGGTGAAATTCCACCTAACATAATATGGTAAAAACAAATGTCACTTTTGGAACTAACTTTGCCCAATTTGCCTTACATTTTGACAGTGACAGTTGACGATACGCAACTTTAACGGAGGTTCGAAACTTGTGCTCGCGACTCCGAATGGTAACCTTTCACCACATTAACCCATGGTTCTAGTATTTCACCGAAACTAGTATCATTATCCGAGTATGTATCCGGCTAATGACCTCCAATCTTCATCCTTGCAGTATTCAGAATCGGCTCGATGATTCACTCAGGACTGTATTTCGAGCAGCAGAGATAGTCAAATACCTCAAAAACGCGTCTAACCTGGTTAAACCCAGGTATGTTCCATACCAGACAAACCTTCGCTAACAACCAATCATCAGCAACCTTCATCTCTCTTGCAGCATTCGGCATCGGCTCCATGATCTACTCCGGGCTGGAGTTCGGGCAGTACTTCGAGCTGGAGAGGAACACCACCTGCCACAACGTGCTGCTGGCGCTCACGCCGGCCACCCGGATGGCCTTCATCTTCATACAGATGTACTTCATCTTCCTTAACAATGAGGTGAGGGGGGAGAAAGGCTGTAAGAGAACCAGAGGTTTTTGGAGAGTTAATAATTTAAAGGGCTCAAAGCCCTTTTATAAGGCATCATTTTGCTGTCCATCCGTCTCTCTCTCTGAGGTAGGTACAGTACACAATTTGAAAAGGGCTCTTAAATACGAAGAAGTGTGGTGGCAAGAAGTGGTGGTACTAAGTATAACATTAAAGTTTGTTATTACGTAAGTCAATAGTTTTACCGTTGGCCTAAAGAGATTTTTCAACCTCACCACACCACCGCTTAGTCAGCTGATAGTGCAACGAATGTACATGGAAGACATAAGTAATTATTATGTGGTAAAAGAATTATTCTTCTCCTTTCAATAGATCAAAATGTAAAACTCCACCCCTTAAACCTCCCCTCTCTCAAATTCCAGATGAAAGTGTACAAGCACAAGATCGTGGCCCGCTTCGGGCTCATGCACATGGTGGGCACCAACCTCAGCGTGTGGCTGAACGTGCTGGTGCAGGAGACCAAGCACGAGATCCTCACCTTCTACGACCCCGAAAACCGGACCATAGGCCTGCAGCACCGACTTGGTAACCACTTCTTTAGCTGTTCCCGCGAGCTTCGCCTTAAAAAGTTTTCCTGCGGGAATTTCGCGATGAAAAGTAGCCTATGTGTTAATCCAAGTTTCAGTTAACTCCATACCAATTTGCTCCCGGTACCTCCTGCAGGTTGACTGGTAGAAAATGCTTCTAGCATTAAGTCCACCTCATTGTACATATTTACTTCTGTATATTGTGCAATAAAAGTATAAATAAATAAATAAATACCAAATTTCATTACAATCGGTTCAGCCGTTTTTACGTGAAGAAGTAACAAACATACTCATAAACTTTCGCCTTTATAATACATGTTAGTAGGATTCCCAATCTCCGCTGCGGTGCAAGTGGCCGAGGTGAAGAATTTGCTTCTACTTAGAACTTGCTATCCCTGATTTTTTTTCAAATGAAATACTTGTTATTTAACATAGGCTTGCTTTATCAGTTAATAGGCGTTTATTTACCGCCACAAAGGGCATTGACTGGACAAGAATTGGAGCCGCGACCGCAGTGTCCTGTCCTCTCTAATCGATATTTTTAATGAAAGCCCGAGCCCAACTATAATGGACGGGTCCGAACGTTACTGTCAAATCCACTATTAACCAAGTTATTTCTGAGTCAAGTCATCTTAAGGTCAAACTACATTTTTAACCAAATTCTGTTTTCGTCAAGTCTTATGTTTGTCAAGGGTTCCCTTAGGCAATGCCTGGTACAGATGAGTGGAGATGCAGAAATATGTCATATTGATTCTTAATCGGCATTTTGTAATAAGCTCCTGGATTCTTCTGTGCGCCTAGTACTTTTAAAAGCCAATCGAAATGCTTCTTGCTGATAGTAGGCCTATACTTCTGCATTCGAAGTCCTATCCTATCAGCTTCATGGGTTCTTTATCGACGTAAATAAAGGTCACTGTATCGCGATTCGCCATAAATACGGCACTGCGATCGGGACCAATCTAACCAGCCCTCCCACCGCCATCAGGTACACTCATCCATACCGGAGCGGCACCCCGAGCTGGGCGCCTTATGTCGATAGATTATAAGGAATGCAGATAAAGAATCAGTGTGAAAATGGCAGACGCAATACGAATTTAGGTCTTACTGACCTGAATTTAGGTATTATTGACAGCTGCTATTCCATATTGATTGTTAAGGGACTAAGCTCCTTGATTCTTCTGTACTCTTAGTACTTTTTAACAGATTTAACGAATATCGAATCTTCTGGGGCACGGGTTCGTTATCGACGTCGATAAACTCGTTTAACACGCATTCCGTTATTCACATAGCCGTAATTATGGCAAAACGCGATATAGTTACTCTAAAATACGTCGCTAAAGAACCCGTGTACTGTAAAAAGTGTACCAGGCGCACATGAGAACCAAGGAGCTTGTAACGGAATGCCCATCAGATCAAGACCAATCAAACCAGGCCCCCCATGCATGTGATATGAAAAATGACGAAAATCATTCTAACTTACGAACACGATTGTACTTTCAGGTGTCATCGAATGCCACGTTTGGCGAACATTAGACTTGACGAAAAGAGAATTTGGTTAAAAATTTAGTTTGACCTTAAGATGACTTGACTCAGAAATAACTTGGTTAATAGTGGATTTGACAGTGACGTTCGGACCCTAATGGACGACCTGTTGTTAGCCTCTTTTATCGCAGCAGGTAGGCAGGCTTTATGTAAACATATATTTTAATATAATAATTAATGTAAGGAATGTTAAGATATTGTAGTGTTTTAAATTACCCTACACCAATGCGTAAGGTATTTATGACGAAATTAAATAAACATACGAGTAGGTATATAATGTACTAAAATATGTCGTAGACTTGTCATGTACAATGCCATTACAGCGAAATATTTCCGACCCCCGAAAATCAAACCGTATTGGCAATCTATCCTACATAACGACTTGACAGCCCGTCCGTAGTTCGGCTGGTGGTAGCCGGGGCTGTATTCAGGGAAGCGCAACGTTTCAATGGAATTTATAGCCCCCATAGGAGACAGGATTCAAATCATAGTGTAGATAATTCTTGCACATCGATCTTTATACTGCAAATACCTACATCACATCATAATTCTGTACCCAGATAATTGGTTATGCTAACTTATGACTGATCATTTTTCGCTAGATCATCTGGCCAGGAATACAAACCAAAAATATTCTTCATGATCACCCCAGTGTCACCATCCATGTGATTTTAGTCACATAAACCGTAACTCCGGATGGCTTTAGCATCGTAGTCCTACCCACGATACCCCCCCACACCCTGTCAGCAGTGACTAGTGAGCCGCCGCGTCACTGTCCGCTGCTTACTGGCGGTTCCCTTTGAGCGGACCTAATTGGATCAATTACACGGACGCTGCGGTCGTCAGCGTAGTCAGTAGTCACACCCGCTTTTGCTAAAATGCCCTGGACATTTTTAGCTCTCGACTAAAAGTTGGGATTGTTAAGTTAGGTACTAGTAAAATACTCGTAAGTTACTGTTATTGTCGTAGATGTACGTCGGTCTGTTTGGTTGTATGTGGCACCGTAGTAGAACCGTATGGATGGTTGTATTTAAACGCGCTTTTTTCAAGAGGCTTCAATTAATCTTCGATCAATAATTGTACAGTGACCTACAACCAAAATAAAATATCAATCTGGGACTCAGGGTTGGCCGAGGAAAAAAAACGGAAACCGATCAATCTTTGCTACTATCAACTTATAGCTTTACGTCGTGTTGGATATCCATTAAGGATTATTAGGGACGTAACTCGAGCGAACCATTTCTCAGTTAACTTAGTCAACCCACAAAATTTCACCTTTGATCAATATTTCATTTCAATCCTTTCAATACAGAGCGTACCTACATCTGAATTCTCTAGAGAATCACTCCAATTTTTCCACCCTTTTGCTCAGTAATTGCGTTTGCAACACCTCTCTGTTTCAATTTCAACCCCTACAATTTTATTTATGAAGGTACAGTTAGTAGCTAACTTCGTGTTATTACTTTACTTAAAAGTGTAGCCTTTTCATAAGTTAAACGAGCTGTTCCTAGTTCGTACCCATTAAGAAGAATATTTTAGTCATAAAGAAGCTAATAAAAAATTAGATTGTATAGCCAACCCCTCAGTTCAAAATGTCACCCTTTTCTCGGTATTTCATTAAACTTCACAACTTGTTTTTATTATCTCGGACCTTTGTCAAAGCCTAACAAGATTACGGAGCCGTCGATCAGGGAATGCTTATTGCATGCCAAATTCCTGCGCGACCTTCCGCGGAATTTCGACCTGGATTCCCGGACATCGGGACCAATAATGCATTGAATAACCAGCATGGCTCACCGAAGCGTGTGTGGTTGTTTGTCCTAGTTTGATTATGAAACCAGATCATCTGTACATTAAAGCCGATGACATAGTAACTTTAGTAAAAGTACTTACGATCCTCTTTATGTATGTATGTTCCTTGATATAGCAATTTTAAGTTTCTAAACTGGTTTTGTTTCCTCTTTTTCAGCATTCCAAAAGGAGTTCACGGGTCTGGGCACGGAGGTGTCTCCCTCGCACCCCGCGGCCGCACACCTGCGGGTCCCGCGCGGCCTCAAGGGCCCGCACCACATCTTCGAGTGCCGGCGCACCAACATCATGGGCTCGCTGGTGCAGGACGCCTCGCCCTTCCTCTTCCCCTGCACCATCGAGTACTCGCTCATATGCGCCGCCATCTTGTACGTCATGTGGAAGAACATCTCCAAGTATCCGTCAAAAGATGTCGCCGCTGCCATAGCCAAAGCGAGGCTTCTAGAAGGACTCGCATACAAAAAGTCGCCCCATCTATACAGCGTCGACTGCGCCCGAGCCCACAAAGGCCTTTTCTTCGGCATTCTAGTCCTAGTCCTCACCATCATTTCGTTAATACTCTTCTTTGTTCTCGTTTCCAAAAGAGAATACGCCATGTTGGCTGTGATAGAAGTGAACGTGTGTGAACTTACGCTTTACGGAATGACAACATTTGCCAGTCTGGCTGGCATGGTCTGCATAAGAAAACTGAAGTACGACGGCAACAGAAACCTCGAGCTAGACAACATCCTGCTCGTCGGCGCCCAGACCGGCATGTTCATCTACAGCACCTTCACCATCATCGGCGGTCAGTTCACGATGGAGAAGAACACAATCCTGATCCTAGTAACGGCGCTGTCGTCGCTGATCCAGACCACGTGCCAGACGATGTTCATCCTGGACGCGAGCCGACGCACGGCGAAGACGCCAGAGCAGTTGCGGAAGAAACCTGGACGGGAGATAGTGACGTTCCTTCTGGTGACTAATCTGGCTATGTGGGCGATAAATACGCTTGAAAAGTCTCGTGCGGAGTCCCACCCGGTGCAGCTGCACTTCTACGGGCTGTGGGCGTGGACGATCATCACGCACGTGTCTATGCCGCTGGCCATCTTCTACCGGTTCCACTCGACCGTGTGTCTGTGCGAGATCTGGAAGCGCGCCTACAAGATGAAGCCGGCGTACATGTAGCGACGAGTGAACAGATACTGAGAGGTTACTGCTGATTTGAAAGCAGTTTGTAAATAGTGGACTTTTGAAAAGTGAAGTAGGGGTTAGGATTGATTGTGTGCCATTGTTGCAATATGATTTAGTTGGGATAAATAGAATAGATGTTATATAATTACAAGTTCATAATATTATTGTTTTCTTTTTAGCGTTTGTTTCAAAGTCAATACTCAGTTTTTGCATGATTGCTCTTTATTCATGTAAATTTGTAGTAAGAAATTAGTGTCTCATATGTAGTTAGTCAGTTGAAGGTCCTACATTGTTCTTATTTCCGTTACAGTTTAATGTTGAAGACAAATTAAATGTTAAGTTATTGTATTAAATAATATTTTAAAGCGTTATTTATTTGTAGCTTTGTTAGATGCTTTAAATAGTATATAAATTATACGTTGGTACAAGTACTATGACATTTTTTAAATTATAAATCATGTGAAAACTAGATTTAAAATTTACTCCGGTAATTTTCATTTAACACTCAAAATAGCCACGAATATTTGATAAGAAATCTCTCCTGAAAGTCATTAGCTTTGCAAGTGTTTTTAAGACGTATGATATGGTACTGATATTAAAGGTGTTTTACGCTTTTTCATTAAAACAATAATAAAAATATAACTCTCATCGTCGCGTCGTTGGTCCATATCAGAATAAAAACTGCAGTAAGTAGCCACTCCTGATTCTGTTTATGTGTCAGCATAACAGTTTGGCCTAAGTGAATTTAATCTTGTAATCATTGTCTGCATAGATAATTCAGTTTTATTGAAGAGTGTGACAGGATTGTGTGGAAACAGTTTTTGTGTTACCTAACAATGTCTTCCAATAGTCATCTAGCATTAAGTCTTCATTATCTCGGCTTGCAAAATTTTCATACTTCGATTAACATTAACAATTAATTCTGTATTCTATTTATAACCTTATACATACCTATATCTATAAAATTTGTCTAAAATATTATGTAGACGCCTATTCTTGTACAGGAAATATTTTCAAATTTAATATCAAGGGATCAATTTACGCGCATCGACTAAATCCTATAACTGAGATCCAATAGCATTTAACCTATTATATTATCTACATGAACTCAAAATAGGATGGTTAAAAATTAAAATTTAAATCAGAGGGTAGAATCTGATCTGCCATATTGTTTTTCTATTAGATGAATCTAGATGAGTCGTGTAGTTCGATCATGGTTTTGATACAATATATTGTTAGAACCCTAATATTTCGAAGATTTTGTTTTAATACTATACCTAAATTATTTTGCAAAATACTTTATTGTACCTATGTAGTAAGTATCTATATTTTGGATAAAGATTTTAAGAGTAGAATATATGCCAGTAGGTAGGGAAGGATAACACCAATCATTTTTGTACGTAGATATTTTTGCAGAGCTTAAGTATATTGATGAAAACGGTCCAGACGATATAAAATCTTTGAAAAATACTTTCATTATAAATCTTATGATAAAAGGAACACCAACTTAAAAATTAAATAATAATTAATGTACGTATTCTGTAGCTTATGAATTTTAATATTAGAGACTGATGCTACTGATAATACCTATGCTATCGTAGTTTTTTTAGACACTTTAAAAAGACAGTTGATAATGTAGCTCAAACGTTTTTGACAATACTATTTTGTATTTTTGTAGTTTTAGCAGAATCTGTTTATTTTACTAAGGTTTCTGCAATCGAAAAAAATTGCTATGATTTTTATAGGATGGTATCATGGTAACAAATTGAATGTGTTTCTATAGCTTTAACATTTGCATCTTCTACAAATTAAACTGTACGTTACAAAATATAATACTCACTTACTCAATAAGCTATACTAATTTGCTTCTTAATATTGTTTAAATTCAAATGGTGTTTTTTGTATGTTCAACATGACCACGACTACAAGGACTGGATGGATGAAGTCCATGACAGGAATAGATTGAAAACCCAGGGATACATTTACCCACTTTTACCTAGCAGTGACACAATATGTTCTATTTAGGGCTGATTTTTCTATGGTCAGATAAATGCTATCTGAGGGATAAACTTGTTCCTGTCACTGTCTTATACCAAAATTCACATGCGACAGCATCAGCATCATTCCTCAGATAAATTTTATCTGTCTATTGAAAAATCAGCCCTTAATAAAATACTGCTGTATGTTCATATTCAAAACAAAAAGACCTATCTTTCTAGGAATAATTTTAAGCGTGTATCATTATAACTATTCATTACTGTTTACTGTTGTTCCTTAAGTATTACATAATTTCTTTGTAAGTAATTCATAGTACTCGTATGTGTTAATTCTACTGAATGTTAAAGGTACCTTTAAAATATTTGTATTTTTTTAAAATGAATCCGCAAGTGCATTTACTTGTTTGATTGTGATTTTATGGCAATTTATTATGTGTTATACTTACCTGTTTCAGGTAATTTACGGTTACTTTATAATACATACGTAAATAGCCCTGTCAATACTTACCTACCTATTTTGAAAATACTTACCTATTTTGAAACCTAGTTAAAGCCCCTTGACCTAAACCTAAACGAACTAGAAGAGCTAGAAGAACTTGCTTTAACCTTCATAAACGTTTTTTTTTTAATTCTGAAGGTACGACATTTCAATTTAAAACTGACAAAACCACAATTTTTTTAGTTTCAAATTCGATTCTTTAAATGTTTCCGTAAGAACCACTGGAATAATTTAAAGTTTCATATTGCTAATATTTAATTTTGTGCCTTCAAAATCAACATCATTATTATGTAAAATAGAGCAGTCCTAAAAAGTTCGAGTAGCAAATTTTTTATTAATTTTTTTTGTAATTTTGTAGAGTCCACTGCCCTATGTATACCAAATATTTGACATACCTAATTTTGTGCTCTCTATAGGTATTTAGATATATTCTAAAATCTTTGAAGCAATAGTGATATTAGAATAAAGTTTTCTTATTATAAATAATACCTATCTACCTTATTATTATAACTTATAACCTAAGTATTTATTTTCTTTAGGTAAATTTTGTGCTTAGCTGTAAGATTGTCGTCGTGAGTAAGCAACATTTATATATTATGTAAATAAATATCTTTTTAAATATTCATGAAAGTTTAATTTAATTTAACTGAACTGCTGGATAAGGACGTAATTCAAACTATAGGTATATTTACATTGAAAGTATTTTTTTTAAACGATGCATGCGTATGTGAGGCATGCGGCCTATGACAGCTGTCAAATCCAATACATTTTATTTGTGATTTGTTCGTTTTCAAGAGAAAATTAACTTTCAACTTTATTTTGTGTTATTTACCTGGCATAAGGATCTGTCAATCAAACGTCATCTATAGAATTCATGCTATAATTTTACAAAGTATATCTATAGCTGCCAAATAGTGACGTTGAGACACGTCACGTCATCGTCACAACCTCATGTTGTTTGTCGCCTCTGGGGGGTCACTCTAATGGCTAGTTTACACAGTGCGAGCTAGCGTACGAGTCAGCCTTCCGAGTAGCTGCACTGCAGTAACTCGCACTGTTTGGACGTAACTTACGAGTAACTCGTACGTGCGAGTTGGTCAGTAGCTCTCATTCGAGTTACTTCAACATTTTTTGTTTTCACTCGCCTGCTCGCCCGGCAGCAACTCGCCATGACAGCGGCTCGGCCGTCGCTAGCATCGTTTGGACGCGTTCGGCAGTAGCTCGCCAGTGCCAGCTGGACAGTTGTTAGTAGAACCCGTGTTTTTTGTGTTACTACGCCGCCACTCGACTCGGCCTGGGACTGGGTGTCGTGTAGACAGCAAAGGCGAGCCGAGCTACTACGTGCCTCCAGCTATAATCCTCCAAAATTTAAACTCAATAGAAACTATTTCTGATGATGCCAAAAAATAGTCGTGAAATAGTCATAAATAGTCGTGTTTTCCAAAAAAATAGTCGTATCATACTTTCGGAGTTAGAGCTATACTTTATGGAGGATTATAGCTGGAGGTCTCCAGCTATAATCCTCCAGTCTCTTCTGAACGAACGGTAAGGCCTATCGACTTGGTTAAGGTCTCAAAAAATAGTCGTGAAATAGTCGTAATGACATGCCAAATTTCAGAAATAGTCGTCAAAAGATAGCCGAGATATAAAGGTACTTTGCTGCAGCCCTGGTGGAGGATTATAGCTGGAGGTTTTGAAAATATCGAATATCTTTGGAACTACTATGACTATCGGGTTGAATTATGTCTCAAAAAATAGTCATGAAATAGTCGCTTCTATTTATTATAATTTTAAGCTTGATAAAAGCTGTTAAATAATGATATCAAATTCTTCATACAAATCAAAGTGGACGAGAATGCCAAAGCGAGCCAGTACCCAAAAATAATAACACCGTAGCATTGAAGTACTCATATCGAATTTATCTATAAATCATTTATATCGTCATACTTTGCAACAATCCTAACTAATATTATAAATGCGAAAGTAACTGTGTCTGTCTGTCTGTTACTCTTTCACGCCAAAACTACGTAACGGATTTGAATGAAATTTGGTATACATACGGTTTAGACCCTGGGAAATAACATAGGCTACTTTTTATCCCAGAATTCCCACGGGAAATTTTTTAAAGGCGAAGCGAACAGCGAACAGCTAGTAGTATCTAAACGAATCTTTGGTATGACATTTTATTGCTTTTGCTCTTAGCCTTTACCTTACTGTGTACAGAGGAAACGTATGCCTATACACTCACACATTTATCTGTTATCTTGACAAACGATAGCGATGACGATTACGGCGATGTAGTACCTAGGTCAGTTATTGTCATCCCTTACTATCCCGTGATCATACAAATATTGCTATCCTTGTCTCCTTTCTAACCGGCATGCAGCGCACGCATAAAACGCGTTAGCGACCGCGTCACCGGTAACATCTTGACAAGCGATAGCAAACCGGTATTTTTGATTGAAGAAGCAGTACAGGGTAGCACTCAAGCAATAAGAATAAAATACGGTGTTTGAAATATAACTCATTTAATTACAATCACAGGCTGAAAGTACTTTTATTTATACTAAAATTATTCTTTAAACAATTTTTAGGTCGGTTTCATACAATTATCTCAGTATTATTTCACTTTTATAAACATGTTTAGTTTAATTTAAAATAATCACAGTTGGTTTATTGCTAAGTAATAATATAATATTGACGTAGTTCAATTAAAAAAGAAACATGGTATGAAAATGAAAAATATTAATAGTTATTTCACTATTAAAAACATAATTATTTTCTAGCCATTCAGGGTGTTGCAAAAAGGGTATACTAAGCCGAAACCTACATGTGCAGCATGGTATATCTAAGCCTGAAACTGAAATCAGAATTTTTAAAATTCGCGATTTTTTTTTTCATTTTCCATAGAAACTTTGTTGGTCACGTGACTTTTTACTATGGGAAAATAATTTTTTTTTCGCGAATTTCCAAATTCTGATTTCAGATTCGGGCTTACATATACCATGCTGCAGCTATTCTAAAGTCATAATTCAGAGCTCCTAATATTTGGTAATATTATTATTTATCTATTATAAACATATTTTTCCCCAACAACTTTATACACAAATTTATATATTATTCCTTAGCGTTAGAATAATTAGCTTATTTTACAATAATCACAGTTGGTTAATTGCTAAGTAATAATATATTATTGACGTTGCTCAATATTTAATGGTTTTAATAAATATACCTAAATAACTTCGTAGGTGATAAAAGGGTATCTATAATGCCCAGATAACTGAATCCTGTAGGTGTAGAACTTGCAAAAATTATGAACAGCCACTGTAGCTTGCGACGTTATAGAAGCACACACGTAAGCTGCGCTGAAAACAAAATAAGGCAAATTAACGTCTTATTAATAAAAATATTCGTTTTTTTTAAATATATATACTACTTATTTATATGATATACGAGTAGGTAGATAGTAACAACGTTATTTCACCTAGACTATTTGTATGGTAATTATTTGTGCTAAATCCCGCTAAGGACTTTGTCATTTGGAGACCACATGGCAGCAAACAGTGGAGTAAAATTTCTTATCAGTAACTTATTCATTAATGTATTCGCTTTTTTCAATATTTATGTCCGATAACCGACCTCTATTGTTTTTAAGCGAAAGAGATAGCTGAGAAAAGGATTTGGCTTTTGTCCAAAACCGGTTTGGTCGGACGATGCGTATGAAACTTGTATGAAATTTCACAGGGTGTGAATTACTTACGTTTTTGTCGATTGTAACTGATAGGTACAAGTGAGTTTTGATTAGTAAATTGCCTGTTATAACTTTATCAACAGCCTCCACCACAGCACCACAACACTGTACAGGCCTAGCCTAGTACCACCACCATAGTAAGCACCATACCATATGAAAATAGTGATAAATTCTTACCCAGGATTTGTTATCTGGTAATCATGTATTCGGAGCCATTGCAGTTTTTTAGCGCATTACATCAATGCAGTCATGATTGTTTATCGGCGCATTACATCGATAGGCTGTGTTTTCACCTGAAATAATAATGGGTAGGTTTATAGGTAGGTTACACACAAATTATTTTTTATACATACATTTATTTGCCTAGTTTCATTCAGAAATACAAAAAATACCGCCTTTTTTGCTATTGAGGGGTAAATATCCCACATTCCACATTTAACCAGGTCAACCATAAGTAGGTAATCAATAAGATGATACCAACATATTTTCATATCTACTAAGATGTACATGAATGCCTTGATTGCATCTATGCACAATTTACTTTCTCTTAGTGTAAAATTGCTAATTGAATAACAATCCCCATACATATTAAGCATAAATATTTAAAAAGTACTTATTTGGCAACGTTACTTCAATAAAATATCATGTTAATAAATCAGATGATCATAACAAAATTATATTGTAGTAGCCTGGGGATGGCTTGCTTTGATGTTGAGTATTCAAAAGGTTACTTTATTACTTACTTGCAATATTCAAACATAGCACTCACTAAACACTCTTATCTGCATCCACTAATATCTTTTAGAATATAATATCTTGAATATTCATTTGCTTGCATTTTTAGAGCACTCACAATATTTTAACAAACAACAATAATACCAATCACTAAACTGTGCTAAAATTAACAAACAAAACATGCAAAAAACTAATCCCAACTTCACCGGGGGCGGCGTTCACATAAACAAGGATAGCACTATTTGTGTGATCCTGGGATAGTAAGGCACGTAATAAATACCGGTTTGCTATCGCTTGTCAAGATGTTACCGGTGACGCGGTCGCTCACGCGTTTTATGCGTGCGCTGCATGCCGGTTAGAAAGGAGACAAGGATAGCAATATTTGTCTGATCACGGGATAGTAAGAGATGACAATAACTGACCTAGGTACTACATCGCGGTAATCGTCATCGCTATCGTTTGTCAAGATAACAGATAAATGTGTGAGTGTATAGGCATACGTTTCCTCTGTACACAGTAAGGTAAAGGCTAAGAGCAAAAGCAATAAAATGTCATACCAAAGATTCGTTTAGATACTATTGTTGCAAAGTATGACGATATAAATGATTTATAGATAAATTCGATATGAGTACTTCAATGCTACGGTGCTATTATTTTTGTGTACTGGCTCGCTTTGGCATTCTCGTCCACTTTGATTTGTATGAAGAATTTGATATCATTATTTAACAGCTTTTATCAAGCTTAAAATTATAATAAATAGAAGCGACTATTTCACGACTATTTTTTGAGACATAATTCAACCCGATAGTCATAGTAGTTCCAAAGATATTCGATATTTTCAAAACCTCCAGCTATAATCCTCCACCAGGGCTGCAGCAAAGTACCTTTATATCTCGGCTATCTTTTGACGACTATTTCTGAAATTTGGCATGTCATTACGACTATTTCACGACTATTTTTTGAGACCTTAACCAAGTCGATAGGCCTTACCGTTCGTTCAGAAGAGACTGGAGGATTATAGCTGGAGACCTCCAGCTATAATCCTCCATAAAGTATAGCTCTAACTCCGAAGGTATGATACGACTATTTTTTTGGAAAACACGACTATTTATGACTATTTCACGACTATTTTTTGGCATCATCAAAAATAGTTTTTATTGAGTTTCAATTTTGGAGGATTATAGCTCGAGGGACGTGAGCTACTGGCGTACGAGTACACAAACCGAGTAGCTGTCTACTGGCCAGGCAGCGGCTCGCACTGTGTCAACGGGCCATAAATGACGAAAAACTAAGCTTCGGAGCGCTGCTTCGCCTGGTGTTCGCTTGCTTTTCCTCAGTTAAGAGTAACCCTTCTGGCATCATAGAACTATAAGCAATACGCGGAACCGCGATACTTGTCTAAGTGAAAACCAGTAAGTAGGTTGTTTGTTTGTCTGTCCCAAGTGTGTCGATGGATGCCATATATGTAAGATGATAGCTGGAGATTGGAACCACATGTCTGTCTGTCTTTAAATATGCGCTCTCACTTATCTTGGCCTTATGTGCACATTCATTGACAGAGAAATGTAGGTATATCTTTATAGGGATTTTATATCCGAATTTCCACAATTATTGTTATACTTAAGTTCCTATTTTTATTATAAATTTATTTTAGGTGAGACCTATTAAAATTTCTATTCGATTATTTACTCGAACCAAAAAGTTTCTGTGTATTTGTACAAAATAAGTTTAATGTTTGAACCTAATGAGAAGAACTTCTCCAATTTATTTTATTCTGGAAGTTTTTTTTTAAATGAGTAAATAGGTAGAATATCCCTAATCTTTCACTAAACTATAAAATCATGACTACACGAAGTCGAACATATGCAGTTGAATATACTACTTATATTCAATATAGCAACTGTACGCAGTTGCTGCGATACAGTCCCTCTGTGGTCAGCTTAATATCTGCCAAACAGTGAAAGCTCTAACACTACCACTCGCAAACTCGGAAGTTATTAATGCACGTAAAATGCAATTTCATACGCGCAACATTCATTATGAGCTAGCACATTTACCCCCTACCCCGTTTACCCCTTCTCCTTACCCCTATAGCCCCATTATCGCCCTTACCATCAATCGATGCGGGTCATGCAAGTGTTCTGATGCTAACTATCCCCGGTTAATATCGGTAACCAATACGCGGAGAAAAGTTGTAACCAATCAAATAATTGTGGTAACTTTAATTGTTTGGGCATTATATACGTATGATGGATAAAAAGGGTTAGGGGAAACGGTGTCAAAATTAGCACGTATTCTCATAATCAGATCTTATTCTGGTAGGTAAACTTACTTTATTAGTTCAATTAGAGTATGCTGACAAACAAACAACCAAGGTGTATGTTCCTAACATTTTTACTGAAGGAAAACAAGGAATTTTCTTTGTTATATGAATGCGGGTAGGCAGTTTAATCAAGCTTCTCCAGATTGCAGACTCGGAGGGTTACTTTAGCTCGTCAAAAAAACGAACAAATAAGAATGTCATGCAATTATATCGTTAAGTACAATGAGATAGAGTTGTGCTTGGTGCAGCTGCAGTCAAAAACTTGATTTTTCGTAAGATGCAGTGCCCTCTACACTGCTTTGCAATATTGTTAGGAGCTCAGTTGTGTTGTTATTTATGTATGAGCACGTTGCCCTCCCGTTGTTGTAAGAAAGGTAAGTACGAGCCAAACATGTCTACTATAAGGTAAGTGACATACGGAGCCAGCGATAAATTCAAAATTAGATAAAAATGTAGCCATAAACGAATTAAGTACTAATTTAGTGGGCCAGACTGATCAGTTTATTATTCGTTCGAGTAGTGGCGAGTAAACGCGAAATTTTGTTGCGCAGGAGAATCGCCAACTAGCGGTATTCGCGCTGCACTAGCTGCGCCATACAAATTTGTGTTGATTTTCACTGCTCGATCAGTTTAGAAAAACCTACACTAGGCCCTCTGATCACACTTTCGACAAGCAACGATACTATAAAGGGACGACTGCACTGCACTCTAACAATTTACATGCCATTTACTTGTTGACATGATACACAAATAGTGCACCCTATTTTATACACAGAATCGTTGATGAATAAAGGAAGTTATTTTGAGTAAAAGGGGTTCCTCCGGACATTTCGGAGCAACTAGGGTTCCTCCCTCTTAATTTATCTTGTAATCACGTGACGTCAAATGTATCTATTTTTGTTTTGACTAGACTGTTGCATTAAAAATAGACAGCCAGCATTGAACTATCGGTGCACAAAGCACTTTCGTTAGAATTCTAGGCCAGTGTCAGTTGATGTAGAGTTATTTTGGTATCAGCGGAGCGGTGAAAGTTTATGCACCTTGTCTTGTCGTATGTTTATTGATGTAGAATATTTTAATATTGTATTTGATCAATATTGATTCAACTAATAGCAGCATCTTAAAAGGGTTTCCTGTTAGCCTGTCCCCTTTTAGCTCTGACTATAACAGATAGAGAGTTGTGTTGGTAGTTAGAAATGTTGGAATAAATTACTTAGGTAACTATAAATCTTCCAACCAAATAAGTAGATTAATTTTATGAAATATTAGGTAACACTACCAAAATCTTATTTATTTAATATACGTTTTTATTGTACGTACGCCTACATAAAAATTATATAATTGATTCACTTTCATAAAACTTTTGTCATCCCACGTCGCGCCCACGGCTGCCACTATGAAAAGCGAGAGGCTTTTGAGTAACATGAGACTCCATTAATCAAAATTGGTAATGGACATAAAAACCAACTTATTAAAAAAAAACTGCAAAACAGCTTCGGTTGCGTCGGCAGTAGTCCGCACCTTTTGTTTTCAAGATCACCCTCCGAACACCCCCAAAACCGACGCGCTCAGCATTTATACGTAGGAATGTATATAGAAAGGGGGGTTTGCATGTCTGGCAAGGTAGGTATACCGTCGTGGGACCCTCGCGGCTGCATAGGTATGGCTATAGCTGTATCTGCGGAGCGACGACGCGTGCGAGCCGCGAGCCGTGAGTTGGTGCCGAGCTTTAGCCGCGGCTACATGTCAAAACTCACGATAAAAAAACAAAAAACTCTTTGTTTATTTTTAAAACTATAAAATTGACAGTTCGGCGCCGCGCGCGACCCGCATTTGAATTTCGAAAGTGTTCTGTCAGAGACAAAGAAGTTCGGAACAGCTTTTTTTGTTTGTGAGTGCGCTAGACTCGGACCTTTTTGAATGGACACAATGAAAGTGTAATTATTATTTTGACGCAAAAATGAGAGCGTGAGTATAATGTTTTTTTTATAAGGATATGTGTAGCGGTTTAACGAGAGTGAGGAAGTAGACTGAGGTTTAGAAAACATACGAGCATAGCACCTATATTATGTTGCCTAGATACAAATAGTGTAGTACTAGGGCTTGCTGTTGACCGCATAATAACGTAATTACAGATCAGCCACTTAACCACCTACCTACCGTGTTATCATGCTACCTACTAACAAATTATATCGTGAAGCATATCATACTCTTCGACACGCCTCATCACAACTTGACAACAAGACGCGAGAAAATCGATTTGTTTTCACACCTTGAAGCGTCCAAACAAACAAAGGGGTCGCGCTTAGAACCGTCTTTTGTTCTGCGCAGGTGTAATGGGAAAGCAATCTATTAAATCATGTGTCGTTGTGTACAAACAGACTCAGATGTGACATGAATAGTGGCTCAAGGCTGGCAATGCGTGGTCGCTCTGTACCAGTCACTTACCGCAGAGTTATGCAGAGCGCAGTTAGCCCAGACTCTACAGAAGTCTAGCTGCCTAGCCGCTAGCTCAGACCACCATAGTTACTAATAATTACATGTGTTTTGTCCCTGTGTAAATAGTGTACGAGGATTTCTAGAAACATGTAAGTGGACGATTAAATGCTGTTTTATAATGGCACGCTATTTTATAAAGCTTGATGTTGTTTCTAAGTGGTTTAAAAGTAATTGATGAAACTGGTCAGATTCGTTTAAGTATATTAATATTTGTTTTGGTGACATTTTTAAAAAAATACTTCATTAGGTAGATGTCAGGTATTTTAAGGCAGATAACAGTGTTGTGTTGTGTATTTGTGAATTCAAATTAGGTCGTTTATTATCCGTAAGAATTCCATATACAGTGGACTACAACACACAAGTACTCTGGGATACTATCAGCTAAACAATAGAACGAACCGTATCTAACCACAAATGCCGTTAATTACCCACTTCCAATACGAATTAGCATATCCCCCTATCACACGAAAATAGCTAAACCATGACTCGGCCCACAATTATTTATTTATTTATTTATAAACACTTTATTGTATAATAATAGAAACAGTTACAAAAATGGACTTAAAAGTAGTAAGTATATACAGAGGCGGGCTTATTGCCAAGAAGCAATTTCTTCCAACCAACCTTTGTTTGGTGGAAAACTAAAGTTTTAAAACTCCTTTAATACAATAAAAAGTACATGTGAAGTTTTATCAAAACCACCGGTATTATGCATTATTTGTTATCCAATGTGGCTACAAAAGCATCATAACATCGCAATGGCCGGATGGGACTCTAGTTTCGAAGGCTAACCACGACTTTATCTCGTTGCATTAAACGCACGGATTGCGTGACATCTCAGTTAGTTTTTAACCGACTTCGAAAAAAGGAGGAGGTTCTCAATTCATCTGTATTTATGTTTGTGAAGCTAGAGTAACCGTGCGCCGGCGCCGACAAAGTACTGTCAGCTTCAAAACTATACACGCTATTCACCTAGCTATATACACTCTGTAGTCTGTACCTCGTGAAACCATCACCAACCATGTTTGAATAAAAGGCGGTCAGTGAGTATGACAAGGTAAAAGTGTAGATAGGTACCTACTCATGAAGCTGAATGTACATACAACAATGCACTGGATTCACAGACTATAGCCACACTTTCTGGTTCAAGGCCTGACTGACCGACCACCGAACAGTAAATCTGTATACTTACTCCCACTTTAGTTACGTTACTAACAACTTATGGGCCGAATCTTGATGGTAGTTGGTATGACTGTGTACCGAGAGTCAAATAGAAATGCTTCTATGGGCTGTTTACTGGATTACTCTGGTTGGAATAGGTATCATTAATTCGGTGCAAATCGATAGTTTCACATGATCGATAGTTTTACATGAATAAGCAAGTCATCATCACAACCCACAGTTGCAAATGCAAGTCACAGCAAACTTGGCGATGGGCTTTAGAAATAAATTATTATGTTTATGTTTTTTTGTCTGTTTCTTTCCGGTATGGTTTATGGGCTATTGTGATGTGAGTTCTTGTCCCAACTCAGTTTACGTACATGTCCGAGTCACTGAGAAATGGCGGCTGCGAAAAACTGGGGACTTCTATGTATGTGTCTTCTTTCAGATACATAAATAAAGTTAAAAAATCCGAATATATTCAATATTTCAAATAGATTCACGCAGATCGACTTGTTTTAGTTAGGTATGATAAATAGTGTGTAAGGTATAAATAAATAAATAATTTATTATCGATTTGCGTCAGTACCTCGATCGTTGATCGTTGTATCATTCGGTAAGCAGGTATTTTATATTTGAATCAATGCATCAATTTGATTCCATAACCATAAATCAATTTTATATGGATTGTTCCCAGTAAAACGGAATAATATTTTTGCTTCCAGTGCACCTCAATACATGCATAGTAAACTCTTAACTTACAAACACAAATACATATATATAACTTACCAAAAAAGTTGTAAAATGCGAGGATTAAATTGTTGTAAAATGAGCGGATTAAACGATTATAATCTAGTTTAAATAAATTATTCAGTGTTTCGTTTTGAGTTGAATAAATAACATAGGCAACATAAAACTGGTTTACTTAGAATCTGTTTACACAGCTAAATGGCAACAGATGCAATTTCCAGTTTCTCGGCGTATCCACAGCAGTTTAGGAGACATTGATGCTAATTTCTAAACGTGTATCGGTTCGCATAATTTATTCCGCCGGCGGCCACATTTATTTTAACCTTATCGAAAGTATGGTATTACTAGGACCTAAGCAGTGCCTCGTTTTCCCTGGAACGCGTAACCGCATAATTTTATTATCAACATAGATAGTTACATGGTACAGAGTTAATTCTCGAGTATCTACCTATATCTGCCTCGAGTTGGTAAGCGTAGAGTAGAACTCTTTGATATACGAATTATATTAGAATGGGAAATTAGCAACTATATTTGACGTATTTTGAACCAAAAGCGCAGTTTACAACGGGTAAAACGGCGGGGAACCTCTTAATTATTTCATCCCTCCTTATAACAATGTTCTATTGTTCTCTGACTAGACCTTTCTTTACGAGCTTTTCGAAATATTATCCTTAAGTTGGTGTATGCAAAAATTATGCAACAAAACAAAAAACTAAGATTTTACATAACAATTAAATGCTATTGGAGTACCACAATGTTTACCTACGTACAACTACGATTGCTTGTTTATGGTGGCGGAAGAACTACAATACCTACAATACAACCTATGCTATTCTTTAGCAAGAAACCAATCACTCTACAGTCCAAACGTCGAAGTCTAGACAAACATTAGTTCTCGTTCCCTCCCTTTTTCCATGCACTTGCATTTAAAGAGTCTTTTCATAGAATACTCTACATTTACCGCCAAATATTGATCGCCACTACAAACCCATACAAAACGCTACAGGTGGAGCAGGGGTGTGTAGAGTCCGTTCAACGACCCTAATATTCAAGACCTCCAACCGAAATCCACCCTTATATCCACTGCATGAAAACCTATCTGAATTTTCCACCCTCCTACGAAAACTTCCTTAGCTGAAATGGGCTTTATTTCTACAGCAGCTAAAGCCTCACGCTTTTAACTACCCCTCGTGGCAGCCAAATAGCGGTGGTCTGTGATGGTCGGCAAATATGGTGTTTGTTTCTTTCAGAATAAAGTTGGGCTTGGCAAGTTATAGGGTTCTAGGATGCGTGGTTGGCCGAGGGCGGCTTACAGTCTACCGCGCCCCAATGTTTTGATGCGCGTCATATGCAAAAAAGTTATGAATTTGCTGTTACGTGTCGGTTAGTGCCTAGTTACGTAACTAGTTGTAATATGAGAAGGTTCGCCCGCTATTTATGGAAATAGTTCTTGTTGTGGCGGAACGGATTGCAAGAATGTAAATATTTGGTATTCCTAGACTGTAACTAGCTGAAATAAATATGAAGTTTATACAAAATTACGACTCGTGGCACTCGTACATTTCATAGGTAAAGTACGTTTAAGAGTGGCGGTGGTAATGGTGGACAAACCTCTTTCGACATTTGAGAGAGATGGTGGTAATGTTTACAGAAGTTTACAAATACATTTACTACACATCTGAATGTGCATCTATATTGTTACCTACTAGATGTATCCCTTGGTGTATCGTTCCTATTAAAAAACCGTTCGCCACGTATTCGAAGTCGTTAAAATTGCCTTCAGCTAGTCCAGTCACCATCTTTAAATTACAAGCATGTGATTATTCACATTGCATGGCTTACTAATTTCATAGAATATGTTAAGTATTTAATCTGTGTGTCAACTACCAAAATTACTGACCGGATTTCCGTATTACCATTATGTTAACGACTGCCTACACGAGATCTAATTTCCCTCCATTTTCTTAACATAATATCCTGGGTTGTTTCATTATCTCTTTCTGAGTAATTAGGATTTATTTATTTATTTAATTCTTTATTGCACAAATATAAAAATACATGTACAAAAGGTGGGCTTAATGCTAAGAGCATTTTCTACCAGCCAAGGACAGATTTCTACAGGAGGTGCAGGAAAACAGGTACAAAGATGTGCAAAAAAAAAAAGGAAAAATGTAAGATGAAAGAACTAAAAACTAAATAGTCACTTAATAATGATCTTAATATATAATAACAATACATTCAAATAATTATATAAATTTATAAAAGATAATAATAATATACATATAATATTAGGATACATAACTATAATATATACAAACATATACACGGTACCACCAGGTACCAGACAGGTACACGAAAATGCTATTTATTTAAGTTGCTGAGATAATGAGCGCGGGTTAGTCGCTTGAAGATGTGGCGAGAAGGGGCTTCTCTAATATTCTCGGGAAGATTATTCCATAGGCGAACGGCGGTGACAGCGAAGCGAATTTAAATAATTTCGACTGCGAACCCTGTGTTTTTAAATAAGGTATCTGATCATACCTACTTCTTTTTCTTAAAAAATCTGACAGGCTTTAGCTGAGGGTTTATCACGGTGTGGTGAAAGGATTAGCTAGTCAGATTAGGGTTTGTCGCTCATGTACAGCCGCGCAGGCTGCGAAGGAGTGGGGAGACCTTGAGTCTCCCGGAGAAGAGCTGCGGCACGGTGTGAGGTGACTCCGGTGCGTTCCCCTGGAGATCCCGGAGCACCTACCTGCACTGATGGTGGCCACCGAGGGGGTTTTAGTGGGTAAAAATCCCACATATCCCGTCTTCCTCCCCCGAGGTTGGCGGGAATCTTTCTGAAGATTTCCCCCTCGTAAAAAAGGCTCGTTTGTCGCTGACATTCTCAAAATATGTTTTTACAAAAAAAGCACATAGTTATTATTATGACGAGTATAGTCACACTTATAAAAAGTTAGTACTCAACAAAACTGGACCAATAAAAGAACCATTCAATCTCCGTTGCCGGTCTCACGTAATTCAGATGCCGAGATAAATCACAGTTTGAAGAATGCCTCGTACTGTGTCGCACTGTGTGAAAGAAAATAAAAGCTATGGTACTGTCGTGATGTGTTCCGTTCCCCATATTGTTGTACTCAGAACTAGCCATGTGAAACTGGGACAGTGGGGTAACTTTAACTGCTGATGTAGAGTTTAATCGAGATTCTAGGAATAAACACATACTACGGTAATCAATTATTTTTTTGAGTTATAAACACCTCTCTTTGGTTCAGGTGGATCCTTGCAGCTTGTTCGCTTGAGGACCTTAGACAGGTAGCTGTTAGTGGTTGCATGAGGACGGCCGGGTACAGCATTTTGCGGCATTTTTTGGAAAGCTCTACGTTTATCAATACACAATTTCGGGCTTTATTTTATTATATATATAGAAATGCATTTTTTTCAAGCTAAAACATTATGTTAATCTAAATGAATAAAGTTCACATAAACAAATATATTTAAAAGTGTTTAATCGTATTTATAATGTTCTTCTAACAAAACATTTGCTACTGATTCAGTTTCACTGAGACATGGTTCCAATGTTCCGCCCCCATCTGTTTCCGATGGAACTATTGTTCGGTGCAGCATAGTATGGATCGATGTCATGGCCCTTAGGAAGAATATACTTAGTATTACTTAGTATAGACGTTTGATAACGTAATAGGAAATAGTGATAGGTATAGTAAAATTTATGATAAAAGTAGAAATAAAACTCTTGCTAACTGAACTGGCGGAACCGAATACCTTAGTCCACTATTATGATCTCATTATTATTTTTTTTATAACCGTGAAATATTCTATGGAACAAAATTTATAATAGTTATTTGTCAGGAATTTACTCCACTTGATTAGTTTAAAAGACACTACGTGCACCTTGTAAATCTGATGAATAGTATACCATGACATCAGCAGAGCTATGACTTGACAATCTCGACATTAAATCCGACGATGATCCCCCCTGGCCACAATGGGGTTGACAGAACACTAATGTAGCCGACGTGATGTGGGTGCCAACCATTGTTGCCGAATTGATCCACCACGCTCCGAATCAAGTATAATATAATAATGTACAAGCCCCAAAATGTAGTTACCTGTAACTACATTTTGGGGCTTGTACATGGACGATGGTTTTATTTCTTTTGGTCAACTGCTAGACTTTAGTTTGCTTTGTTATCTTTAATAGGAATAGGTAACTCATTGTGTTTCTACAAAGCGGACTATAACTTACCGAATTAGTACCTACTTATATGAATGACTAGTATTTTCGCAAATCCATTGAAATGTTAGTCAGTCCATAGACGTCAACGCAGGTAATAGAGTTATACAAGCGCTTTCAAAGTAAATAATAGCTTTATTGTGTAAGCCAGTCCACGGTTCACTGAATCTTTTCAGCTCTTAAACCACACTCTGAATCTATTTCGCTACATGATTCACGATCCGTGATATGAAATGCAAACCAGTTGTATGTCGTTTATGCATTTGACAGAAAGCCAAGTCAATGACCAATGGCATTATTTCCATCGATTGCTCTACGATTTTAAATGGATACTAAAACGTCTTAACGATCGATATGAGGCGACTTAACCTCGATCAAAATCTCTTCCAAACAAAATATAAATACTTAGTTAAGTACCTTTATAATTATTTTCATGAAACAAAACCCATCAGAAGATAAAATTTTGACAAAATTATACGAACCAAAAAATACTTCATCAAAGTAGGGAATGTCCATAGCATGCCAACATAAAATTCAACAGGCGAGCCGGAATCGGCCGGGGCCAGCCGACGTCCTCCGAAGTTCCATGGTGTTTTTGTTCCGTCTCTTTCTGGCATACAAAAACATCTTGCGAGCTCGGAAGCTCTGAAATCCCAATCTTGGTTTGGATTCAAGCGGGCTGGTCTTGTCGAAGTAGCTTCGTTGTATTGTTGGGCCTTATTAAATAAATATCAAGTGGTTCTGTGGCATTGTATCAAGACTATTTTGAGTGATTTGTTGCGTTGTCGGTTCAGTGTACGCGCTATCATTTGTTTTATTGAGATTGGTGGACTCAAAGCTGTAAAATGTAAGTTTGGTTTTATGTTGACAGGTTTTGTTAAGCCGTTGTTTACTTTTGTAGGAACAGTTTGTTATTGATCTGTTTCTTTCAAGGTACTTATTATATCAATGGTTTTAAGGATTAGGTATTTAATAAAGTATGAATTGAGTTTAAATTTAACAAAATGACATGAATAATAAGTACTTCGTATATTTCTTAGAACACGGCTAAATCTAGATTTATTCATTATTTTGTTTTCAGACTTATCGAGTCTGTTATAACAGCTTACACACAACCTAGGCTGTTGATTTAATATTTCGGGTAAATCCTGATAGTGTACCCACTGTACTTAATATAAAAAACCTTAATATTATGTCGTATAATATGCCCCTTTGACTTTCAACCTTCGATATACTTACTCGAGTTACTATATTAAAACTTTTCAAAAATAATAATGCGTTAACCGGTAATTATTTTTCCATTACCATACTCACATACATGGTTATAGATGTTAAAAGCAGGGTAATTATATTTTAAAGACTGTCTGCCGGTTTCAGAACTATGAACGTTATTTCTACTTAGGTATATTTATTCAATCAAATGATTAAATCTATAAGTACCGAAGCAGTCTCAAACAGGACTCCAGGCCCTAATATCTATCATGTTCTATTTAAATAATAATTTATTCGTTTTAAGGTAGGTATTATTTAAAACAATAATATCATACATACGAGTAAATACCAAGTTCTCATGAGCAACCCATGATCTCAACAATGCCATGAGAACTAAAGGGCACTCACAACTTCACACATCCAGACACCAGTTTTAGAACCCGTAATAGTGGCGTTAAGTGTGACTCCGGTGCGTTCCCCTGGAGATCCCGGAGCACCTACCTGCACTGATGGTGGCCACCGAGGGGGTTTTAGTGGGTAAAAATCCCACATATCCCGTCTTCCTCCCCCGAGGTTGGCGGGAATCTTTCTGAAGATTTCCCCCTCGTAAAAAAGGCTCGTTTGTCGCTGACATTCTCAAAATATGTTTTTACAAAAAAAGCACATAGTTATTATTATGACGAGTATAGTCACACTTATAAAAAGTTAGTACTCAACAAAACTGGACCAATAAAAGAACCATTCAATCTCCGTTGCCGGTCTCACGTAATTCAGATGCCGAGATAAATCACAGTTTGAAGAATGCCTCGTACTGTGTCGCACTGTGTGAAAGAAAATAAAAGCTATGGTACTGTCGTGATGTGTTCCGTTCCCCATATTGTTGTACTCAGAACTAGCCATGTGAAACTGGGACAGTGGGGTAACTTTAACTGCTGATGTAGAGTTTAATCGAGATTCTAGGAATAAACACATACTACGGTAATCAATTATTTTTTTGAGTTATAAACACCTCTCTTTGGTTCAGGTGGATCCTTGCAGCTTGTTCGCTTGAGGACCTTAGACAGGTAGCTGTTAGTGGTTGCATGAGGACGGCCGGGTACAGCATTTTGCGGCATTTTTTGGAAAGCTCTACGTTTATCAATACACAATTTCGGGCTTTATTTTATTATATATATAGAAATGCATTTTTTTCAAGCTAAAACATTATGTTAATCTAAATGAATAAAGTTCACATAAACAAATATATTTAAAAGTGTTTAATCGTATTTATAATGTTCTTCTAACAAAACATTTGCTACTGATTCAGTTTCACTGAGACATGGTTCCAATGTTCCGCCCCCATCTGTTTCCGATGGAACTATTGTTCGGTGCAGCATAGTATGGATCGATGTCATGGCCCTTAGGAAGAATATACTTAGTATTACTTAGTATAGACGTTTGATAACGTAATAGGAAATAGTGATAGGTATAGTAAAATTTATGATAAAAGTAGAAATAAAACTCTTGCTAACTGAACTGGCGGAACCGAATACCTTAGTCCACTATTATGATCTCATTATTATTTTTTTTATAACCGTGAAATATTCTATGGAACAAAATTTATAATAGTTATTTGTCAGGAATTTACTCCACTTGATTAGTTTAAAAGACACTACGTGCACCTTGTAAATCTGATGAATAGTATACCATGACATCAGCAGAGCTATGACTTGACAATCTCGACATTAAATCCGACGATGATCCCCCCTGGCCACAATGGGGTTGACAGAACACTAATGTAGCCGACGTGATGTGGGTGCCAACCATTGTTGCCGAATTGATCCACCACGCTCCGAATCAAGTATAATATAATAATGTACAAGCCCCAAAATGTAGTTACCTGTAACTACATTTTGGGGCTTGTACATGGACGATGGTTTTATTTCTTTTGGTCAACTGCTAGACTTTAGTTTGCTTTGTTATCTTTAATAGGAATAGGTAACTCATTGTGTTTCTACAAAGCGGACTATAACTTACCGAATTAGTACCTACTTATATGAATGACTAGTATTTTCGCAAATCCATTGAAATGTTAGTCAGTCCATAGACGTCAACGCAGGTAATAGAGTTATACAAGCGCTTTCAAAGTAAATAATAGCTTTATTGTGTAAGCCAGTCCACGGTTCACTGAATCTTTTCAGCTCTTAAACCACACTCTGAATCTATTTCGCTACATGATTCACGATCCGTGATATGAAATGCAAACCAGTTGTATGTCGTTTATGCATTTGACAGAAAGCCAAGTCAATGACCAATGGCATTATTTCCATCGATTGCTCTACGATTTTAAATGGATACTAAAACGTCTTAACGATCGATATGAGGCGACTTAACCTCGATCAAAATCTCTTCCAAACAAAATATAAATACTTAGTTAAGTACCTTTATAATTATTTTCATGAAACAAAACCCATCAGAAGATAAAATTTTGACAAAATTATACGAACCAAAAAATACTTCATCAAAGTAGGGAATGTCCATAGCATGCCAACATAAAATTCAACAGGCGAGCCGGAATCGGCCGGGGCCAGCCGACGTCCTCCGAAGTTCCATGGTGTTTTTGTTCCGTCTCTTTCTGGCATACAAAAACATCTTGCGAGCTCGGAAGCTCTGAAATCCCAATCTTGGTTTGGATTCAAGCGGGCTGGTCTTGTCGAAGTAGCTTCGTTGTATTGTTGGGCCTTATTAAATAAATATCAAGTGGTTCTGTGGCATTGTATCAAGACTATTTTGAGTGATTTGTTGCGTTGTCGGTTCAGTGTACGCGCTATCATTTGTTTTATTGAGATTGGTGGACTCAAAGCTGTAAAATGTAAGTTTGGTTTTATGTTGACAGGTTTTGTTAAGCCGTTGTTTACTTTTGTAGGAACAGTTTGTTATTGATCTGTTTCTTTCAAGGTACTTATTATATCAATGGTTTTAAGGATTAGGTATTTAATAAAGTATGAATTGAGTTTAAATTTAACAAAATGACATGAATAATAAGTACTTCGTATATTTCTTAGAACACGGCTAAATCTAGATTTATTCATTATTTTGTTTTCAGACTTATCGAGTCTGTTATAACAGCTTACACACAACCTAGGCTGTTGATTTAATATTTCGGGTAAATCCTGATAGTGTACCCACTGTACTTAATATAAAAAACCTTAATATTATGTCGTATAATATGCCCCTTTGACTTTCAACCTTCGATATACTTACTCGAGTTACTATATTAAAACTTTTCAAAAATAATAATGCGTTAACCGGTAATTATTTTTCCATTACCATACTCACATACATGGTTATAGATGTTAAAAGCAGGGTAATTATATTTTAAAGACTGTCTGCCGGTTTCAGAACTATGAACGTTATTTCTACTTAGGTATATTTATTCAATCAAATGATTAAATCTATAAGTACCGAAGCAGTCTCAAACAGGACTCCAGGCCCTAATATCTATCATGTTCTATTTAAATAATAATTTATTCGTTTTAAGGTAGGTATTATTTAAAACAATAATATCATACATACGAGTAAATACCAAGTTCTCATGAGCAACCCATGATCTCAACAATGCCATGAGAACTAAAGGGCACTCACAACTTCACACATCCAGACACCAGTTTTAGAACCCGTAATAGTGGCGTTAAGTGGCAAAAGTGCAGCCAATTATGCAATTACATACCCCTCAGCTCCAGCTACTACACCGCATGGCAGGTTATGTCTCTAGACATTCCTTGCCCTATTTTACCCCCAACGGGTAAACAATATGGAGCAACTAGTGTGAGTGAACGCATTAGCGGGAATCCAGGGCAGGATACGTCTGCGTATAGCGATTGTTTGTCGCTTTGTTAGCTTTCCTTTATGCAGCCAATGTATCAACCGGATGGGTTTTGCTAAACATGGTTGCATAATGAGAGTGCTGTGATATCTCAGGTTTATCTGGAATGCACGTGGTAGGACAAGTACATGAATGTAACAACCTAACTGTGGATTGGAAATACGACTGACTGCTTAAAACACCACAGTGATGCTACTTTTACTGAGAGAATGATGTCCTACCAAATGAGTAAAAAGTTGACACATCTTGAAAGAAAAGAGCACAAAAGCACGGAAACGAAATAATACAGCACCGTAGTGTGCAATTAAAACGCACGATGCATCCACTGAGAGTACCTACGAGCGACGTGCAGGGCCAGATTAAAAGCATACTTTTTACAAAGTGTCGCCCAGTGCGCCTCGCGGCTCATCAGCGGACGAGCGGCCAGTGTGCGGCGGCGGCTGAAAGGCGCTCGGCGTTCATCTCGGTTGGATTGCGTCCTGCTGCTATTTGCAGAACAATGCAGGCTTGATGTGCGCGCGCCGGTGGAAAGCGCGGGAGGGAAAACGCGCGAACCGGCACTCGGCAGTCTGAGACCGGCCGCGCTGTCGGGCGCGCGACCCACGCACGCGCCCTGGCGGACCCCGCCGCCGAGCGCCGCGGCAAGCGTGGCGTCACCTTCTCCGAATCGACCCTCACCGACAGCACTGACACCGTGTCGGAACCTCAGTGTCAAAAGGTTGGTGACCCCCTTCGCGAGCACCCCAAAAACAACCCTTATCCCGACACCCCAAAGCTCCATTTCCTGATCCGCGACCGTGCGACGTAAGCCTCCCATGTGCATTTAGCATGCGATCCCGGTTCGCGTACGGTGATAAGGGAAACGTCAGCTCGCAGTGAGGTAATTCATGTGCACAGATACTATCTCGGCTAGTTCATTGTTATGGAAGATACTAAAATTAAATTTGGGCAGATGACAACTCCAATCTTCTAGGACTGCCAAACGATGAGTTCACAGTTGGTAATAAGACTGTTTCATTAGAATCGTGCGTATTAAATAGAAATTGGGTCGCGACGCGATGCAATTTATAGTTGTGGAACTAATTCTGAATTTTGTGGGTAGATCGCCTACAGTTACTGAGCGAGCCACCAACATTAAGCTTCTAAATTGAATGCATTCGCGAATAATTATTTATAATCTCCTATTGTTGTTTTATTAGACTCCATGCAGGCGTGCATAACACTTGGCGAGTGCTTTTGCATAAAACAAATGACATCATGCCCAGTGCCGGTCCTTGTGGTGGATGGAATCGATTTAATGGAGTGCAAAGAAAATAGGCCAAGGGCGGGGGTACTCACAGTACTCACGAGACCCACCTCGGTGTTGCCACAAGGAACAATGCACTTCCCACAGTTGTGACAGAAACAGGAACTATTGAAGACAGTTATGATAATGTCACCGAGTTTTGGGACAAAGCTTTGCTTAGAAAGCACATGTTGCGTCGATCGGGTGTTTGATTGTTCATCGTGATGAGTTGTTTTTAGAAATTATTATGAATGTGATATTCGGAGCATAATTATCGAATCGATAAATAAATCATAATATAAAAACAATAAAATTAATAATACCTAACCTGGATTTTTTATATGTAAAGCTACTGTTTATACAATGCTTCTACGAGTAATAAATTCAATGTTCTCACGGCATCAACATACCACATCCCATCTTCGTCAAATCAGATTCCATTACAAGCAAATTGCGTTGCTCTTCTGCATAAACAAAATTACTCGAATATTTTACGAGATACTGTATTATTTCTGACCCAGTTCTGAGCGCTGAAAGATAATGAAGGTAGGAAGGAACTTCAGCGTTGCAGATCGATCAGACTTGGCCTGCACTGTGAACAGGCGATGGCACAGCACTTAAATATACCTAATGATGTGATGAATCTTATGACTAGTTAGTGAAGTCATACTTGGATGACATGGTAGTAGGTAATTGAAAGATTTAATTCAAGATTTGTTCAGCAATCCCCATAGAATATTTTTTGTGAAAAGATGGCAAGCTAATATATTTACTTTTTTATAAAAAACTACAGAAACCATTATGAGAAACTACAGAAACCAGTAGGAAGGTAGTAGGTAGTTAAAGGTCACGTTAACGAATCTTAAAATGTGTAATAGCGAACTTGCAGGTATTCTATTATAATAAAATGTCATTGACATTTAAACCGCACACCAGCGGAAATGAATGAACAAAAGCAGAAGGCTTATATGGCGACCGGAAATAAGCTGCCACTGCTCTGTAGGCATCCATATAGAAGCTTCGTTTACTTTCCTCCATTAGGTACAGTTGAAGACAAATCATAAAACCTCTAGTGAAATAAATATTATACTTTTACTTTGATATCATAATCTTTCCGTACATGATGTATATCAGCTCTGTCATTTTAAGTCCTGTTACCCATAGCTATGCGAAGGCTTTCACTATCTGATCTTTTAATTGGCTGTCCTTTAAATTTAAAGATGTTGTCTTTGTATACTTATTTCGACCAATTAAAATTAAGTATACATTTTAACTAATAAACTATCAGACTAAATAGACATCATTCAAAAATCTCCTGAACTGTCTGTAAGATCTGATCTGACCACGACAGTACCAGCCAGTTGTTTGATGGATATTTTTAAATCTACGACGCTTCGACGTTTGTTATACGCCTTTTAATTATTTGGCTACTGTAAACAATGTCGAAGATTCTATCGTCCCGATTCGTCCCTTCCAACTATTTCGGTTTCATGAAACTGTATCAAGGTTCAACAGTTTAGTTGAATTTTAAGGTCAGGTTAAAAATTTGGGTTTGTAGAGTTAGTTTTTATTTTTATTGCAGGTAATATTTTCTGTGGTAGATCGACAGTAGCAAATCACGTTTTCCTGACCTATACAAACAGTAATTAATTACTATAGCCAAAACCGTGTACAATCATCAAAAAAATCTAATGCGAAGGAACTACATGAATGCAAAATTCTATAGGTATTGATCAGCAAATTCATAGATAGATAGTCGATATTGAAGTCGGTAATTAGTGCCATACAAAAACAAATTGCAACTATCCGTAAATGACTAAATGTAGAGCAATTAGTGGCTGAGTATCAACATGGCGATGGCGTGCCAACTCTATTACAGCTCCATTTTGTTACTAAACGGCTCCCCACTGGGCTTGGCATGTCCCGACGATACTGTTACAATGCTGGAGCTCAGAATACGTATCTAATACACTTTAAAGGCTAACTGTTCCAGTCATTTGTTTCGTTCGCCAACACAAAAGACATAAGCACTGGCCGGTAAGACGGAATCGTGATGCCCGCCGGTGGACGCAAATCGACCCCGAAAGAAAATATTAAGTATTCCAAATTCGAAATTGAAGACATAAAATGATGAGTTACGATTTGAATATAAAATAGGACCTTATTGTGTTTCGAATGTAAGCTTAAATGTTTGAATACCGTGTGCGTGTTTCCATAGTCTGATGGGATTAATTTAATTTGTATATTTATTAACGTGAACGTCGATCCGGTATCCGAATGTGTGTCGGTGCAATCGATACTATTCAGGCTTTTGTACAGGGATTAGAGAACCGAAACCATTGTTGGTAATACATTCACAGATACGGAATAAAAGCGACCCACATAAAATGGTTTCAATAAAATACAATTTGATAAAAACTATACATTCGTGCTCTGCAGCAGTAACCTGTTTCAGTGTACAGATAAAATAAACAGTTTACGTGGAAATGTTTTATGTAGTCTTCAAGTGTTGAATATAAATTGGAATTGATTAGAGTTTAGAGTACTTACATGAATGGAGATGACAAACAGCCTGCAACAGCAATGTTATCCTAGACTAGGACTATTTCCCGATAGAACAGAGAACTGCAATGAGCTGAAACTGGAGGGAGGCCCAGAACATTTATTTTTATTCTCAAATATTAGCGGTGGAAGTATTTAACCTGGTGATGAATTAGATCTATAAAATACATAGACATCAAAGTTAACCGTTGTATACCTTAGGTCGACTAGATAAGTATATTTAAAATTCTGCTTATTCTAATAAATAGACAATACTCTAAATCGCACAGAAACAGCGTCTCTGATCAGTACTCTATTACTATCCGATCTGCTTTTAAAAATATTGAAATTTCACAATCCCGAATCCCGATATCTAAATAGGTACCTGAATGATTTCACAATGCTCGCCTGAACAAGTAAACAGTTGCGTATGATAAAATAAGCAATACACAGCAAAGCAGACATTCTGAAATGGTTTTCAAAACAAACCTACATCAGCTTCCTTTCAGACTTCGTTCTATTTGTGCAGGATATGTGTGAATAGAGATGGTATTTAATAAAACTGCGGTTCAATCGTGAAACAGTTTGTTGATATTTGTTTTTTTTCGTCTGAAAAGTTCATGCGTTTATTAAAGTTATAGGTCGGATTTTTACTGATGTTCGTATATTTTCCGTCGAATGCAAGCACCATTGTGCATGTGCACCATGTTAATTAATATTCCGCCTTTCCAAAATATCATTTCATTTTGGTCTTTTCCTAATTTATATACCAGACTGCCTGTTTCAGAAAGTCCTCATAAATACTATACTTACACTCTGTGAAATAGAAGCATGACTTTTAATAATGATAGCTGCTAACTTTTCAGACATTGTGAACCAGGCTCTTAGCCTCGCTAACTTTGTAGCTTCACACAGTAATTAATTTATTTTTAAAAAATAATATTGATAGGTACTGAAACTTACGCAACCAACGAATTTTGTACGATATCAACTCTAAGGTGAAGTGCGGTAATTGCAACTAAAAATATTGAAGTCGTAACTTCGTCATCTGATAATTCTTTATATATAAGGAAATAGAATTACTGTAAAATCATGCCAAAGTCAAAATTTTATGTAGATTTTATTCTACTATCATGACAAAGAAAAACTCTGAAGAATAAAGAGCTATTGCCAAAAGTTCCGGCAAAGTCAGAAATAGTTGCAATTACCCCTCCTGGCGGGTAATTGCAACTAATCGTTTTATCTCCATATTTTTCTATGTGTGGTGTATATTGTGTATTTGAAACACAAAGACTAAGAGAATATTCATAGGATACTACTGTTTAGCCGTGGGTCTGGTAATTGCAACTAATTTCTCAAAAATAGTGATGGGAACTTTATCGTAATTTTATCGACAGTCATGTAGTGTCTGCCATCGACAAGCCAAGAAGACCATGGTAGCAGAATAAAACTCGGGGATAAAAATTAATAGCTATATTTTTATTAATCAACATTAAATATTTTACTTATGTTTAATCAAACAGCCTTTTTACAATTTTTTTGGAAAGTTTTCGGAATTTTCGCAGGCAGGATGCCGGGTGGAATTTTGCAATTTTTCCATAAAAATGTATGCTTAACAGATATGTTTAAAATTTGGTATTCAGCCTTTTATTCTTATTTGTGCGTTATATTATTAGTGATTGTATCGATATATTCATGTTCACTGCCCCATCACTGGCTTTTTCCAATTTCATACAAAAATTGGCAGCTAATTGTAACCACCCTAAAAACTGCAAAATAGTTGCATTTACCAGACTTGGCATTTTTTGTCTGGTAAATGTAACTACACAGAAAACTCGGAAAACAATCGTGTTAGAATAAAACAAATACATACAAAATGACTTACCGTTATTAGTTTTTACTTTTTTTTGGAAAAACCTTGCGAGGAACCACTAAAAACTATTTTATAAAATAAAAATGCACGCCATGTCCATCCGACTCCAGCAGACTCAAAATGGCCGATGACAAAAAGCTTTATAACTCCCACAATTCTTGAGCTATCAGCGCCATCCACATTTTTGGGTAGAACTTTTATGATGTAAAATTGATTTTAGTCTGTCGTTTTACAATGAAGTAACTCTAGAGGGAGTTATTGAAGTTAGTTGCAATTACCGGATAGTTGCAATTACCGCACTTCACCTTAACAATAAAATTAATTACTTATGTTAGCAACGAAAGTTTAAAACTTAATGAATGAAAATGTACTCCTGAATGAATTATACACCTGCAATTCGGTTTTATTTTTATTTTTAACCTGTTTTATAGTACATGAGCAAGGTAAGATCTATCGATACTGCCACCTACCTAGACATTTCGTAAATATTTTTCACACTAATAGCATCGAACGATGAAAGGCACACACCAGACAAAGCCGTGAAGACATAAGTAGCTAGAACTGTTCCCTATGTTTACACTGAGGCATTTATACTGATTCATAATTACTATCCATACGTAAAATATGCCCCAAATACTTTCTGTTATTGTTCGATAATGTCCCTAATAAGATTTCGGCGCTGCGGCCCTGGTGGCCACTCTATCTAACGAACGAGTGCTATCATGAAATCCTTTGATATACAATACTAAGAACTATGGAGTGCCAGTCCAAATCTTCTTCGTATATTGTTTGTAGATGCAATCGGTTCGTTTAACTCAACGATAGGGTCGTCGCTATTCGTAAGCTAGAGTGAACCCGCTGCCACTTTGTGTATCGGACGAATTGTTTTTAGATGACCTGATTCTGACACGTAAAACTACTATGTTTAGATTGAGGTTTCAGTCTCACCACTTGGCTTTCGTAAGGGGAAAACTTTTGAAGCTGCTTTAACCTCGCCTCGTAAACAGTTTAAACACTTTCAAAACGCAGATATTCGAAACTAAGGTGTTAATTATAGAGTAAAATATGACTTCAAATCTTAACCATCGTAAATGACAGTATTCATAGGAAAAATATTATTATTTAGCTCTAACATAACATAACACAGTGGACTATTAACTGGGCCGAAAGCACTTGCAATAATATAAGTCAACGGCTAAAAGGCTGTTCAAATGCACATTATCCTTTTGTAGGTAGGTAGACCAGGTATTTATCTACTATAACAAGTTGTGCATTTATAAAAACCATTACAACGGGCCGCAGCGTGCATGTGTTGTGTAGTTCGTAATATCTCCGCCCTAGATCTGTTACTAACCGGCGCGGGAGGTTTTTTCGCTGAGTGAAAAGTTTCTAAGTATTATTTATAAGAAGAAAATAATGTGGTGAAGGGAGAAGCTGCAGTCCTATTTTCGGATTCCATATCGATCGCGATCAGATTGAACCTGAAACCTACGTTTATCTTTGAAATATTTTGGTATCGGACAATAGCAACTGCTAAAATTAGGACATTTACTTATAATACAACCAAACACCTTTAGAAATATACAAATAAATACAAATAAGGAGGCCTATACCCAACAGTGGGCGATAGAAGGATGATGATGATGATGATGATGATGATAGTGTATTCATTATTTTGGTGTAGATTACTTCTTTGTGTCAAGTGTGGACTTGCACATGGCCAATTGTCCAAGTAAAAAAGTAAAGTATTTAGTAGTCACTGACAGGAATTGTTAAATAATGGTAAAAGCGATCGCGATGGGTGTTACAGTCCAATAATAAGGCTTCTGAGGGCTCGGTCCTCTGCGGGTGGTATGTCATTCCCGTTTGACCATAACTGGAGACAGTGGTCGTATATCGGTTACTGATACAATGGCAGAAAAACTTGCCTGGGAAGTGCGGAGGAAGCCGCACTGACTGATTGGCGTCAAACATTTTAACTCGATCGTAAGTTGACAATGATTGATTGCTGAGAGTCCGGGATTATATTTTAAGCTTTTACCTGCGCATTTTTTTGTTTTAAAATGTAGTGATATATTCTATTTAATTGATGTAGATGTGTGAAAGAAAAATAAACAAGGAACTTGTTTATCAAAATCAAATCGTTTATTTGACAAAAGAAAATATTACAACTAAGGTACAAATAGTAGTTGCTTAATAGTAGTTATAAATTTTATTGGTTTTATAACTAACTATAATAAGTGAACACTGAAAACCTAAACTAGGTTAAACCTGTATCATAGGTTTCAGTTTATAATAACTAAGAACCTTTATCTTACCTAATTCTTAATGCATATGCCTTTTTATAACTATTTTGAAAAGAGAGACAATTTTTGAATTTATCTCTGCTGGTGTGGAAACAGAATTTCAAAACAGAGCGCTCGAGTCTTCTGATGTTGTCAACGATATCGGCTTGCCAAGAATACATTTCCACTTTACTGAATTTACAAACAAAATGTCGATCGACCTATTTGTATTGAACAATAAAGTAACAGTAGCAACACGTAGGAATGTGCCTATTAGCGTACCTATAAGCCTATAACACTAAATGAAAAATTCCCTCCAGAAGTTTTTAGGATTCTCGCTCTAGCTCGAATATTCGGATAGATTTTAGGTGCTATTTTCTTTGTCGGTCATCACCATTTGATTCAATTACTTAAGTGCAAAAAAATATCGTTTTATCGCTTTATTTTTTGAAATATCATGTAAAAAATATGTAATCTCTGCAATCAAACCTACGAATAAGCTTACACCTAATACCTATACATATCCTATATACGCTTATCACGGAGAAGGAATGATTTATTGTATCCAACCCTAACTTTAGAAGAGAGTGTTTAAACTTTAATTCCACTGTGACTATCATTATCATCGCTGACTTGAATGCTACTCCTGCCATTATTAGCATGGACAGATGTGATACAAGTGTCCATCACACTCACTAACTCCACTAGAGCCCTGTGTCACTGTGTCCATCTCCCCTAAGTTTAGAAGAGTTACTGTGTCTATCATGTACCTCTCTGACGGTATTCCAGTCCATCTCACTCACTCCCTCCATCTCTCCTCAGGTCCGGGTCCGCGAGTTCACGATCGCGATGCAGCGCTGCCCGTACATCCATGAGATGAAGGAGCGTCTTCTGGGGGCGGGCGAGGAGCGCGGGGTGCGCGTGCAGCCTGCGGGGGGCGCAGGGGCGGGGGCGGGGACAGGGGGGCGCGACCTCGAGCTGCTGCAGGACCCACAAGTGGGGACCATTGTCAAGGTGAGTCCATGACTGGCAAGAGAGGGTTAAGATTCTGAATATAGTTTAGAGTTTAGAGTTAGTCACCATGCTGAAAGCATTCAGCGTCAGTTGCCGACTGCCCAGAGTTACTTAGAGAATACCTAGAGATAATTCTAAATTTTACCTTAATAATTCAAATACCTATATCTTATACGAAAGCAAGGAAATTGAACGTTCTACAACGGTTCAACAATGCTTACGAGACCAGATTTACCTAATCCTAGCATAGCTTCTCATCCTTGATATGGTTCGCCAAAATTTATGTCAGGGATACGTTCGAAACTAATTGTATTAAGCAAAGTTTATGATATAATCCGAAAGAGGTATTATGGTTAATGAAGCGAAATCAATCCCTTGATGTGAGCGCTAGAAGGTTAGGATTAGGATTACGTTGAAAGACCTTGAAAGTTTCATTCATTAGGCATGTAGTTATTTAATTTTCAGAACTTTACTAAACCAGGAGGTTGGAATAAAATACAACGCACAAAAAAAAACACGCACTCACGCCTTGTACTAATGTACTCCCTTGCGGGGTAGGCAGAGGTGCATTGCTGCACCCACTTTTCGCCAGAGTGTTGTGTTAGTCCCAATGTAATAGGGGGCGGGCCTATTGCCATTTTACGGGCACATCCAAGACCCGAGAACAAATATCTGTGTTTAAACAAATATCTGCCCCAGCCGGGAATCGAACCCGGGACCATCGGCTCAGTAGTCAGGGTCACTAACCACTACGCCATTCGGTCGTCGGTAAAATACAACGGTAGCTAGAAATAATATGCAAACTACCATTCCATGTTCATAAGTCCATTTGAACTTGACAATAAATCAGCCATTTTGTTAAAAGCACTAACGTGAGCGGTGAATAGTAATGATCCAATAAATTTTTGAATGAAGTACCTTCCTACCTGTTCAGAACACAAAAGACCTCTTACACAGCAAAGTGCATACTTACACGTCTGTCATGGTAGCACCCTCACCCCTCTCGATATAATTCCATACTCAGGTCCTTTCCATAAGGGTTATATCCACACTACCATCGATTTCGATAATAATCTGCTCATGGTTTCAAGCGAATCTCCCTTCTCTTCACGGGATATTAATAGTGTTCCATTGATGGTATGACGATAAGGAAATGAAGAGTTTTTCATTTGCTACTTTCTTCTTTGCCCTAATTTTGATCATAAGTATTTCCGGCTGCAACTCGACAGCCCTACAATTAAATACATCGAGGGCCCTTTAACTCAACTCTGTTCACCCAATTTTTTTTCTGCTGGTACACTTTTTAAGACTTGAATGCTGTTAACAGAATTCGCTTCGGTACATGGTACCTCTATCACGTAGGGTGTAAGCAATCAGTTCTTGGTGTTCACTGAACTACCTCACCCAATAATGTATATGTACTTCCCTTTGCATCTTATTATACGTAGGTACTAATTAAGTATCGTATCTCTGCGATGAAGCTTCCATAAAACCACCTCTTCAGCTTTATACCAACACTCTAATACTCTTGTTTCACCTACCGAGTAGAGTGGCGAGACAGTATCTTCGGCCGATCCTCGACCAATGAACGACTTGCAATTGCACTCGGGTGCTCGGCCGAGGATACTTTCCCAGCAACTCTACTCGGCAGTTGTAATCAAGGAATAAAAATAAGTCCTCTAGAACCCCATCTAACCCTCTCCACCCTTCCAGCTGAATTCCGACGGCTACGGTCTGCACACGTCGCCGGCGCGCGCGCCGCTGGTGACGGACGAGTGCGACGCGCCTGCGCACGAGACCGACGCGCTGACGCCCAGCGACGTGACGCTGCGGCCGCGCGCCTGCTGCCAGCCCGATGTCGTGCCCAAGAATGCTAAGTGAGTGTTTTGGATATGATGGTTGTTATTTTCCACTTTCAGGGCTGCTGATCGTAAGGGTTTGAAGATGGAGAGACCACGGATATATTTTTTTTACAACGTTCTCAAATAAGAGTTCCCAGATAACAAGCAACCAAAGTTGCCTATTAGCAGACTGTAGAGGTATTGAGATCTAATGCGTAAGATATACATTTTTAGACAGGCAGCGGTTGGAAATCACTTAGGTCCATTACATAACTCGTATTTAACCTATCAAAAGCTCTTATCGGACATTATTGACCTGATAAAAACCTTTACCGGACAATGGTTTTTATTCCCGAGCGGACAATTTATGTTTATAAATAAATAAAAGAGCGGAAGCGACGATCAAAGCGAACCCAAGCTTCGGTGGACAATCAGCCGACGTGGATCCCCTACGTCAGTGTGCGTAAACCCATTATACACGTTACATCATACAAAATGACCCTTAATTACTAGCCACTATAGAGACCAAATCAACGCAGGCCTTGAGTAAACGCAAAGGTTTTAAAAGGCTTTTAAAGTGTGTAGGTGCCCTTAATGTGGGACAGTGAGTTACTTGGAGACTAATTTTAGCATACGTCATAGTCAAAGTTAGATCAAAAGATGTTTTGGCTAGTCCAGCATTTAAAAGCTTTATTGAGGTATTACAAAGATCTGAAGAAGATGAGAGGGCAATGGGAGCCATGGGAAATGGTAACTGTCGGTTTTCATTGGTTGAATTTAATTTAATGGAACTTTTACAATGAAAAATATTTCAAGACAATGGTTAGGTACTTAAAATTAAAGATAAGCTCCAAATTGAGTTGAAAATAAATTTATAAGCAAACAAAGGAATAGTTAAACAAGGTCAAGTTTCGTTTCAAAACCATCAAAATAAATAGATTCATTTTGTATCAGCTTGGGTTCTACCTTTTATGGCATAAGATTTTTTTGCCTAATCTCGTATTGCATAGTAACGTTTGGTCAAAGTCTCGTTACGCCGAAAATCGTATGGCATAAATCTCGTTTAGTAAAAAGTTATTTCGCATAACATTGTTTAGCCTAATAATGGTATGGCCAAATCTTGAATAGCCTAATAATGCTAATGATAACATTAGGAGAAACAAGATTATACATAGGTATAGACGAACATAAATTTGAGCAAACGAAACTTAGGTGTTTAAAGATTGTGCCTAAAGAGTTTTAGACGAAACGAGCCTTATGCCACATAAGTCTTGGCAAAGTGATGGTTCGGCCAAAAAAGTTTAGACCATACGAGTTATGCGAAATGAGTTTTGGTCAATAAAGATTATGCCAGATGAGCGGAACCCATCAGCTTGACTAGAAAAGGTAAAATATAGTTCAACTTTTAAATTTTCTTGACTATGGAAAGATTCATACCTTGAATATTTATTTATTGCAAATCTGTAGATTGTCCTTCTTGTCCTTACTAACCTTACAATTAGTAACTTTAGTCCTTACTTAACTTAAGGAGAAGCTGCTATTATCTACTACTGGCTCATCACTTCAGACTTGTCAATGTTTATTATTATTAGTTTATTACACAATACCCCAGCCATTAGCATAGCCCTGAATAATGTAAGCCGAGAATTATAGCACTAGAATACTAAACAGATCCTACGTCTAGATATTACCGCTTTGCGACATAAATTAGCATGCTTCTAATCGGCTTTTCTTTCAGTAAGATTACGTCATGCTATCTTAATTAGAAAACAACAAAACGTTATCTCTCATCTCTATTTAAAGGGGTGGTTCAAATGAAAAGGCTAGCCTTGACCGAAGCTCTTATTTCTATCTACCTCTATTTCGTGCCTATTAATACCTACTCACTCACACAAAGAGCTGAGTTCAGTGACCTAGAGTGTACGTATTGAGGGGCTATTGAAATTCGTATGAAAAGTAGCTTTCTTTTCTTATCCCCTGGTATTCATTGGGTTGTTGAATGGCAGTTTTGTACTTGAGATGAGCTCGTGAGCGGACATGCAGCATGCTTTGTTAGGGTTGCCACTTGCAGAGGGGTGTAACTGGGACAGTGGAGTATCTCTGTACACATTCAGTTTAGTATGCAGTTTTTTTACCAAAGGCTTGTTGAAAGGTGTTTAAAATTACATTGCATTGCATTATTTTGTAATATTTATTAATTAATTGATAGTATTTTTTGTTCAAAGTACTTTTTATTTTTATTTTAAAAAGTACTTTAGGTCAGAATTTTCACTGCGCCTCCGCTCCGCCTAGATTTTTAACGGATGAACAAAACATTTGGTATTAAAAATAAATACTCCATATAATAAATTAACACAAGCCATCAATGAATCATCATCATCAGCAAATAGCCACTGTAGACATAATATCCTTCTACCAAAGAGCGCCAAAAACTTTCCACAGGCATCCAGTAATGTATCACAAAATACGTCTTCAAAGACGCGGCCATAACACTTACAGGCAGATACTATAAACCTACCCCACTGTCACCGTTCTGCCAAGTTATCTCACGCCCGGGTGTGGTACTGTGGGGTGACGTGGGGGTGTGGGGCACGGTGGGGCACGGGGGGGCACGTGGGGCAGGGTGGGGCCGGGTCAGTGGGTCGCTCGCGCAGCCTCCCCGCTCTCCCGGAGAGATGTTCCTGTATCGACCGCGTGCCGCCAAATTCGTCAGGGTTGACACTTTTTCGACTTATTGGATAATTTTAGGCGTTTTTTTGGGGTGTCCGATTTTTATGACTCATTAGGAGTAGGAGTATGTAGGTTTGAGATGGGGTTTAATAGTGAAATTTTTAAAGAGTACACCTATGTACTTACATAGTTGTACTCTTTAAAAATGCAAGTAAAGGTAAGGGCAATAATTTTGTAATTTCTAGATAGACCGCTATCAATAGAAATGATTAAGCAAGTAGTTCGGGTACCTACCTTGGCCATGTAGCATGATAGCATCACATCACAAATCTTTTTCAGTTGATGATCAATGTTAATGTGACACAGTGTTCTCTCGTTAATTATTTACAGAACGAAATAGAAATAGGAATGATGATGTCAAATAATGCTGACTTAAATAATGTATGATATCAGGGTGCTCCCATGTCATCTCTAGGAATATCGATGACTTAGTACACTCCTAATTGAAATTACCAATGGCATATTTACTGGCGCGCAGAATTTCAGAGGGAATTATTTAAATGCATATAAACATACACAAACATTTTGTAGTGGTTAGTGACCCTCACTGCTATGCCGAAGGTCTCGAGTTCAATTTTCGGCCGGGGCACGTAATACCTACAGGCTCTGGTTAGTTTGGGGTCGGATGGCCGTGTGTGAGATGTCCCCACATTTTATTATTATTATGTTATATTATGGCGGACCTAATAAAACAAAAAATCGAAGTCTAAAACTCAATGAACAGATCACATCAAACGCGAGCATTGAACACTCGTAGCTGCCTAAATGGCATTATGACGTCGAGATTACGACCCTCCGTAAAGAGTGCAATTTACGGAGGGTGCAACAACCAGAGGGTGACACCCCTAGGGCTCTCCTACTGCGCAGCATCCGAGCCCGCGCAGCGCCGGCCGCCACTCGCGACTCGCGCCGCGTCTGGACGCTCGTCCCGTCCCTGCCCCGTCCTCCACCCCGCCATGGCTTCCCCATAAGCACCTACCCTCATCGCACCATGGGCAAGGACAAGCATCAGCCGACCGAGGCCGATGTGAAAGTGGCGACGGTGAACTTGGAGTCCATAGACAATATGGCGACGCTCCCGGTGGGCCAACACCTGCAGCAGGGCAGTGACTCCGCCATCGCTGAGAAGCATAATTCTACGAATAAGGAGATGGAGCTGAAGTGCGTGCAGCCGAAGCCGTCTAAGAAGTATGTTGTTCATTGTTTCATGTAGAGATAGTGGCTTGGCTCTTGGTTTATGCGTTCGGGAGAATTTGATTCTGCGTTACGGTTTCATTTAACTATAACTTTTTTTTTTGTATAAGTTTTAGTACTTACCTACTGCTGAAGATGTCTGCTTTGTCTATACGGGAGGAAATAACGCCTTAACTTTTTCAGTGTTCTTTTGATATTTTATTGAAGTACCTATACTATATCTTAATTACTAATTAATTTTACAATGCTATTACATGGAGTATTATTTTCTACTTAACTATAGTTGGTACCTAAAATAGTAGGTACGAACTATATAGGTACCTATCAGATCCGAGATCATTGAACCCGCACCGCTCTGCGCATGTCCGAAGCGTAGATTCCGGAATCGAAAATTTCCAGGGAACAAAACAAATATAATTAGTGAATCTGCCCGCATCTACGAGTTAGTTTGAATTACTGATGGAATTTGTTACAAAATCATGACTTTGTATCTGACTAGAACCTTCACGAAATACAGGCTGACAAAAAAGATCAATGTTTTTATTCGACGCAAATATATATTTATACAAATAGATATGATCTTATTAATTTGATTATCAAACTAAATTAATAAATGAATAAAACTTCTAAACCGCCCAAACAAGTCATAGTTGTAGTGTCGGTCTCACTACAACTTTGGCTTGTTGAAACAAAAGTAATCCCACAAATAAATATTTATAGCCTCCATATAATCTCAACAAGCAATCCAAAAGCTCAAATTAAAAGCTCAAATAATTATTCAAACAACCAAACCATAACAAAAGACAAACAAACAAAATTGATTTAATCTATTATTGAATTACAAGACAACAGATACACAAACAGGTTAAACTTATAACACCCATTTTTTCAGAAGCCAACATACATCAATAGAAACCAACAAAACATAAATCACTTATCCCAAGACTTGTTTACCAACCGTCCCTTTGTCTTTGTTTCTAGAACATCGCTGTTTATCATTTCGAGCTTCATCTACGCGAAGCTGTTGGTCGTTGTGTGCATCGCTTACGTCATCAGTGACGTCATCACACACAACCTACCCCTATACTACTATGAAGGGTTCTTCACCTACCTGTATGGCATGAGCATACTGTTCTTGCTTTACGTCTTCTGCTTCTTACTCCAAGGTCAGTATCGGGTCAATGATTTCAATTGGAAATTTTAAATTGTTATTGTTACAATGCTTACTGTCAAGACATGTAGTACTTAATATCAAGGAGCACTGTCCGCGGAACACTGTTTGCATCATTTTGTATGAAATATTTATTTTTGACATGATCATCTATGAAGTCTAAACCTACGTAAGTTTTTGTGCTCACGTCAAATTTTATTTGGTATAGAAAGCGCGTGCTGCAGTGGAAGCCCACCGAAGCCGAAGCCTCCACCAAAGGAGAAGAAACCCAAGAAAGAAAAGGAAAAGAAAATTAAAGACAAGGAAGGAAAGGAAGGCAAAGATGGAAAGGACGGCAAGAAGGAAGGCAAGTCCAAGGACAAAGACAAGGACAAGGACAAGGAAGCTGGAAAAGAGAAGCCAACTAAAGAATCCAAGAAACAAAACCAATTCCAGGTGACTAAAAACATAACAGCACATTTTATTTGTATCTAACTTAAAATCATCAGTATCATCACAAACAACCGTTGTCGCTTACGTGTTCCGTATTTATTTTGTACGTTAACAAACACCACAATCAATGTTTATTATTGTTTAATCTTTTTACTAGTTGTCATTTGATTTGGAGCACACGTTTTATTTTTTGATAGTTGTTTGACACCACGTGTTCGAAGCCGCGTTAACAAGCAGCATGACCCCTTTTGTTTACACCGCCTACTTTTGTTTTGTTTTTTCCATATCCTTTGGACAGGAGGTGTATCCTCGTAAGATGCGCGATAAAGTCCGTGACCAACAAATTCAAATGGCGTTATTGTATGCGTCAGAACCTGACCAGGTGAGGCTTCTATTGACGCAGCACGATTGACCACGCCCACTTCACTATCAACGCTTTGGATGTGCTGATGTAGACTTGTGCTTCTGTTCGAGCTGCCAACTGTTCCTCCTGTACAAAGCTTAGCAGTATTTATTGTGTGTGTGCCACCATCATTCATTTTCATTTCGTTATTTTAAATTACATTATCACTTTATGTTTATCCATTGTGAGCTCCATCATTCTGCACGTTTGATTAACATTTCTTGTTTTCAATATTTTAGCTAAGTAGGTATATTCGAAATAAACCCAGTGTGTTAATGATGTGAAGTATCTATTTTCCTACTATCTACAGGTACATTATACCAATAGTATTTTGATAAGCTATGAAAAACAACTTATAATATTTGTTTAGCTAACACCAAAGTAACTCACAAGAAGAAAGAAACAGATAATTAATATTATGTATTTACATCTAACTGAGTAGGATCTATAATTAACGAGCAACATGAAAACTAAAATTAATTGTTCATAGCAGCAGGATGTCGTCGAGTTGGAGTCGGGTCCAGCGGTCTCCGGGCCCACGCGCCGCCGCAAGACTTCACAGAACGACCACAGCCATGGCAGCTTCTTCCTCAGGATTGGAGCTATCGGTAATTTTATTGACTCTTTCTTTTCAAAAACCATCAATACTTGAAAGACAAGGGTCTTTAACAGTAGATATAAAAGAAGAAAATAGAGATAAGAGAAGAAAGGGAATGTAATTCGTTTCTTTATTATGTTTCAGCATTCGGTCTGGGCACGATGGTGTACAATGGTCTGGAGTTTGGCACATTCTTTGAGCTGCCGCTGGATTCTCCGTGCTACCTGATACTGAAGGGTGTCAACCCTGTCCTGCAAATGGTCTTCACCTTCATGCAAATGTACTTCATCTTCATGAACTCAAGGGTATGATTCATATTTTTCTTTACCATCTAATATAGCCTTTGAATGCTTGCTTGATGGAATATGACGAGTACCTTTTACATGTCTTTCTTTTCTTGCAGTTGAACATTCATCGTTTCAAAGTCATTGCGCGATTCGGTCTGATGCACGTCGTAGCTACCAACATTTGTGTGTGGATTCGGACCCTAGTATTGGAGTCTTTGAAGGAAATCACAGACTACCACGTCAGGAACCCCCTGGGAATCACTGGCGAAACTGTTCTTGGTAGTAAGTGAAATATTTAATGATGTAAACTTATTAAGTTCCATTAAAAGTTATCATTCTTATCCTAAATTAATGTTACAGAAGTTATTCGCAAGCATACCTTACGACACTCTGGTAAAGTGATGGGTGCTGTTGCCTCTACCACTGCCAGCATTGTATCCACTGCTGCGACCACTGCCAAGGCAGCCGGTGGACAGGTATTGAACGCTGTGACCACCACTCCGGTAGCAATTACAACATCTACCACTACTAGTAAGTGTTTACTGTGAAACTTCTCTTGTCATTTTATCTAAATGGTATTCACCTAAAATGTGTCAGTGTTTACTAAATGTCTCACCTTACTAAAATATGCATTAGTTTTTGCATGACTAAAAAATGTTTCGTACTAATTTTTTCAGCGACCACTCCTTCGTCGTATTTCGGTGGAGGTTTTGTTCCTAAGTCGAAAATCATTGATACCATTAGAAGTACCATAGGATACGATGCAGATAATGCTTACGGTCGACACTTGCAAGACGCTTGGCCCAATGATAATCCTTTTACAACAACATCCACTGTTGCACCACCATATACGAAACCAACTGAAAAGGCAACCTCTACCGCCATGTTGGAAGTATTCCAGTGGCTTTATTCCTCAACTGTCAGGCCTATTGCGGACACGATATCCACTTGGGCCCCGACCTCTACCCCTGTGACGTACGCTACAGCTAAAGACGAATGGGGAAATAGTATTGAGACTTATCGTGTTGATGAACCACCGCATTGGCCAGGTTTGTCATTGGAGTGTCGTTACGGTCCTCTTGGTTTTGCCAGATCACCACTTTTTGTTGCAGCACTGTTATCTGTTTGTTTTCGTCACCGTTTTATAATAATATTTGTTTTTTGCATGGTCGTTTTTATGTTGATCATACACATCAAAATCCTTGGTAATAGTTTTATAAGTTTCATTATTTCTTAGATGTTTAGTAGTAGCTAGGTACTAAACTTGTTACCGTTAATTTAGAGTAATTCGAATACCTTTTCAAATTATTATTATTTTGTAAGTAAGTAGGTCGTATAGTACAATTTCAAATCCATCGTCTTCAAAATGAAAACGTATTCATTAAACCATCTTAATTTAATTTTCAGTAAACAACCAAACCGAGCTGTTTGAATCGTTTGACAACCTGAGCCCAGCGGCTTGGATCTCCCAGGTCGACAACACCACGGTTTGTGGAAGGAATCCGATTATGGGAACGATTGTCGCTGACGCCGCCCCCTACCTCTACCCCTTCATCATCGAATACTCTCTGATTGGCGCTGCGGTCATTTACGTCATGTGGAAGCACATTGGTCGCTACCCGAGGTATGTATAGATCTATGTTACTAACATATCTATTTAATTGGTTTAGTTTTAGTCTTAGAATATTGAATTAGACCAATCTTTTTGACCCTGTAATTACTACATCATAACCCTTAATTTATAACGTTCTGAGACCAAACTATCATTCCTTGTTTTAACCATCAGCTAGTATCAGTCCCTAGAGTAGCCTTAACTAACAGCATCCAACCATAACAGTAACCTATTTCCACGTGTGCATGGGTTTGAGTAGATACCTAGTAACATCAAACCCAGAAGGGTGCGTACTGACGCGTACGTACGTGTTTGCAGCGTGGCCAACGACGAAGATCTGGAAAGACGTCTGGAGGCTGTTCTATCCCGCAGGGCGGCAGCGCTCGCGGCGGCGCAGCGCGGCAACCGCGTGGACTGCGCCGGCGCCTCCAAGGGACTCTTCTGTGGACTTCTGTTACTCGTGGCCTCATTGATCTGCTTGATTCTGTTCTTCGTCTTGATCAGACACCAAGAACTAAAGAGAATATCGATTTATCTGGCCGATGTGTCCCACTGCGCTTTGATGGTGCTTTCGATATTGGCAATTTTGATCGGATTTATACGGTAAGTTTCATAATTAATTTGATTTATACTTATCAGTTTTAATTATGTAGTTAGATATTTTTTTTACTTATGTTGTTATGTTTTCTTTTCCTCCTACCTACCCTTTAACCTATCCCACATCCTCAATGCTCCACTTTACTTATATTTCCACGTGTTTTATATCACGCGTGCTTGTTTTTATTTCATTTCAAACTTTTGATTTCATTTTCATTTTGTGTTTTTACGCACAATCTTTTATTTAAACCTAATGGTGTGACTCTCATGTGTTACCATGTGTGGTGTTTCTTTTTAAACTAAAGTGGTCGCAATATGAAATGGAGCCCCTCCCCCTTTACTGATCCTATCTACAGGGTGCAATCCTTGAAGTTCCGTGCTGAGGAGCAGTCGGACCTGAACGACATCTTGCTCCGCGTGTCTGCCTTCGGTCTCTTCATCTACGCCGTGTTCAGCGTCATCGCCGGAGGGATGGGCATGTTCACTCACGAGCCGAACCTCCTCGTCATGATCACCGGCACCTTGAGCGTATTCCAGGTTTGTTTACACTACGATATTTAATTGATGTCTTTGAACTTCGTTGAATATTTACGCATGACTTTGTTATCATCTTCATACGTTTTCCCAAAACCTTTACCTTTGTGAACTAAATCCATTTTCTTCCACCATCCCCAGGTGATCCTGCAGATGCTGTTCATCGCGGACGTGTCCCGGCGCCGCGTGCACTTGCCCGAACAGGAGCGCACCAAGCCGGCGCGCCAGGCCGTCACCTTCCTGCTCATCTGCAACGTCACCATGTGGCTCATCTACACCTTTGAGGCCCAGAAAGTCCTCGCCAACCCGGTATGTTGATTTTACTGCTACTAAATTTTGAACTTCTGCTTTTTCTTCAACGCGTATGACTAGATTAACCATAGTCTGTTAGATTATTAACATCCCCGTTAGATGGTTATGTCATCAATTGAACGTCATCTCCATTTTAAATTCTTGACAGATGTGTCAAATTTCAACAACTAATCCCAAGTAATCCTAATAACAAGTTCTGATCTAACAGAGTATGGTGAAACTGGGGCTTTAGTTGTTAATTTGATCCGTGTCTCTTGTATTTATTACACTTGTCATTTGACTCTCCCTAAAAATCTCACTAATTAGTGTAAATGTATATTTTGCAGGTTCAACTTGACTTCTACGGATTCGTCGCCTGGTCCCTCGTGCAGCGCTTCACCCTGCCGCTCTGCATCTTCCACCGCTTCCACTCCGCCGTCACCCTCGCCGAGATCTGGAAGACCAGCTACAAGGCGCGCCTGGAGTGAATCGTCTGATGACACTCAATGAATACCCTTACCTAGTCCATTGAAGGCTCACAGAAGCCGAAGAGTTACAAAACACACTTACTCAATCCTAAGGGTCTAACAACTTTGTCCTAAAAATGGGACAGCAACTTCAGCAACTTGTAGTTAGATACAAACAATGTGTTGCTCATTATATAAATGATTTCGTAATGCAGCGGATAATTCACGGTCCTGTGACGAATTTAGTAATTTGATACGGATATACTTGTCTACCTACTTGCAATGAAAAGGGTGATGATGTGAAAGCTTACTGTCTCGATACTTTAATTCATTTTCATATGACTATCTAACACATTCCGTACTTTTAATACTTTTTTATAGTTCGCTTGTTTGCGCGCAAGTCTGAAACGGAAAGGTGGAACAAAAATCAATCTTACCCATCTTATTTATACCTACCTAGTTATTTTATTCTAATAATAAATTTTACTTATCAATCATTACCAACTTCGATAATGACTTTAACGACTTTGCCTACGCAATCTATCAATTTCCTAACTCAGTTATTTGAGTTATCATTTAGTTGTTATTCAAATAAGTACGAAATATCGAAAAAGATAATAAATTTCATTACTAACGTTGTGAAAAGTCCCTCCTTTGTTATTTTTTTTTAATTCATAAATTGTGTACATGATTTAGAAAATAAGGCTCAATTTAAAATATTTTGATCTTGGACTGTCTTTACAATTTATTCAGGTACAAAAGTACCTAGAGCTCAAGAAAAGTTCTGAAAATTACGTAACTTATAATAAATTTATGAAATATAGCTACCAATAAATATCCCAGTAGGTATTCCACGAAGGAAACTGTTGTAAATCAGACAAGTACCTAAACAATCTAAATATAAAATCAATGTTACTTATTTGTATTATCAGAAAGGTTCATATTTTTTAATGTTATTTTAGGAGTGGTTATTGACTTAGCGTCGATGATGGTCCAATTTTTAAATATCAGATGGATAAATATGTCTGCAAATAGGTTTATCCATTCCGAGAAATCGCGCAAAAGTTTTGAAAATTTTGCGAATATTTTCACAGAATGAAGATGAATTTCCTGTTAACTTATTTAACATTTTTGAAAGATAATTTATTTAATTTACCAACTGCATGTTCTGCATAATGCTTAGCAGTATTCTTCGTAACATTCTTAGAGATAAACCTAACGTTAGAAATTGATGTAGGTACTTATTAAGATTTCAGAAGTTTATATAAAACAATTTCAAATACATTTAAGCCGTAGATTTACAATTTGATAAACATAACTAAAAGTATTTAATATTTACTTAAGAAGTAGTTCCAGTGTTATTCAGAGAAAACTCTAAAAAATGTACTTAGAGCAATTTGTGTGTAAGTATACCTGATGTATGCCTGATATGTCTGCATTCATATTTCAGTTTATTAATTTCCTCCTTCGTTTCTTCTGTGCACAATATAACAAGCATTTTAAGAAACGTCACGTAAAAGGATCAATGGCTAAATCTTAACACGGCTTGTATGGACCATATGAGTTAATGAATTGGTTTGAGGGTAAAGTACTATACATACGTACTTATATAAAAGTTTATTCCAAACGATAATCGTGCAATAAAATGTAGGCTGTTTGATCCTGGGGGCACAAAGTGTTCAATATTGTGCCATTTTCATGTCAGAGCGGTGTACCTAAGTATAAATTTCGTTGCAAGGAGTAAATAGAGGGTACAGGTTGGTGTTACAGGCTGAAAAACCTTCGTTTCTGTAAAATCCAATCGATAATAGTTATTTAAAAGCTTTCGAAGTTACAAAGGTAATTTGAGATATACGATATATCATTTTGATGTTACAGATTTGTAATATATTATACTTAGCTGATATTATTTATTAATAATTTATAGTTATTGATAATGGTAACATTAGCACTTTATTAACAGTAGGGAGAAAATGTAAAATTACATTGCGTGCTTAAATTGTGGGACTTTGAGTGAATGCGAATTGTATTTTGACTGGTTTTAATATTTTTAGAGCTAAAATATCGTAAAGTATTAAGATTATGCGAGTAAAGTCAAACCGAGGGAGAAAGTAGAACGTAAAGTCATTGTATTAAGGCTTAGGATAAATCCAGGAAAGCGTTTCTATGTTTGGCTTGTTTAATCACTGCCGATAATTTTAACAACCGTAAATAATAAATAATACCTAAGTCCTTTGATAATCCTATACTATTTCTACTTATCAAACTTGTTCAATTTTGTAGGTGATGTTTAATGTACCTAATATTTTGAACAGATGTACCGAAATTTGTAACATTAGGTTATATAAAATTTATCAGTAACTATTATAATTATACCTTACTTAAAATGGATGATCACTCAGTGTTATCTGTTACTTATACAAACCAAAAATAAAGTTCGGAAATTCTACATTAAACTATGTAATTAATATAAATGTCTATTTGAATAAATCAGATAATATATGTGATTGTTAGTTTCATTTTAGATACATAGGTACTTATCCACAAAGGTTTCGGCTTAGTCTACCCTTTTTGCAACACCCTGTATAGTATATAGGTACTCAGTAGGGTTTCGTTCCCGTGTACCCGGGAATTCCCGTTCCCGGGAATTCCCGGGAAATTTGTCCTTCCCGAAACCGGGAAAAAAATTGCATTCCCGGGAATTCCCGGGTTGGATTTTTAATCGATTCTATGCTATATTTTTATCTTTATTTATCTGTTTCTCCTACCTTAAACCAAAAAAATGATCGGCAGGCTGGTCGTCTACGATCAGAAACTCGGTTTTTTGTAAATTATTGGAAAATCATACGTGTTATTGTTTTCGCGCAGCTGCATTGCAAAGATAAATGACTCATCTAAATCACCTTGTTTCACCTCTTCCTGATTCAATATTTTCATCTTTATTTATCTGTTGGTCCTACCGCCTACCTAAAACCAAACAATTGATCGGCTTTTACATATGTGACCAAAGAGTATGTAAAAGCTAACGCTAGTGTGACGCCTGTCAAATTTTTTTACCTGCACGCCTGCAATCCATCCATTATTTTGATTTTTGTATTGATATTGTATTGTATTGTATTTATTCAGTAACAATTTACATTGTATTTGAAATTTAATATTAAATCTAAATCTTAAAATTAAACATTCTATTACAAATCAATTACATATTCACATATCAAATAAAAACATAATTAACTATTACTTACATCACATTAAAATTGAATTAAAAATTATGAAATGGAAATATTAAATTAGAGAAAAAAAATTAAATATTATTTGATAATTCATACCAGAGGACACTTTTTATTTATTCGAGGATACAAATATTTTGTTGCGGTCGATCTATTTATTTGGTGATACAAGTTGATGACAAAAACAAACTTTGCTGGCAAGAAATATAGTTCCCATTTACAATTAAGAAAAACAAATGATTTGGCATGTAAAACAAATCATTATAATTTTGGTTGTTAATTTATTTAACTGTTGCTTTTTTCTACCTATACATGTGATAAAAGTATTTGTGATTTAATTTTAAGTGTTTTAATAGACTTTTAACACCCGAAAATAACAAAACTAAGCATTAAAAATAAATTCCCGTTTCCCGGGAATTCCCGGGAAATCTTGAAAAAAATTCCCGTTTCCCGGGAACAGAAAAAGGTCGGGAAAAACGAAACCCTGGTACTCAGGGACTTAACTATCACCATCAACATCTACAGTCTATAGCATTCCACTGCTGGACGTAGGCCTCTCCCAAAGCACGCCACTGGATGCGATCTATAGCTTTCCGCATCCAATCATAACCAGCCACCTTTCGCAAGTCACCCCATCTATCTGGAGGGCGTCCCACACTCCCACACTACGTTTGCTTAGTCGCGGCCTCCACTCCAGAACACGCTTACCGCTTACCCCATCGGTAATGTATAAATTTTCCGTCGTATCCGCGGAACGTGGAGGATTTACCCGCCGAGTTTAAAAATCATCGAACGTGATTCGAATACTTATTCGACAGTTTGAAAATAATAGTTATCATCAAGAGCATGAGTGGTGACTGGTGATAATTCTAATGCACAACGTGAAGATTGAGTTACTTTCCTAATTACCTAAAAAACCGGCCAAGTGCGAGTCGGGCTCGCGCACAAAGGGTTCCGTAGCAGCAAATATAATATTACAGTTAAATCAACCTATCTCAAAAACTATAAGAGATACTTTGATCAAACCAAAAATCGTTGAAAGAGTTAATTAGCATGCATCACCTCTATTTTTTTTAGAATTTTATACCCCGTAGTTATAAAAATAGAGGGGGGGGGACATACTTTTTACGACTTTGAGAGCTGATATCTCAAAAACCGTTCACTTTAAGAAAAATGTTTTTTAGAAAACTTTATATCATTTTAAAAGACCTTTCCATTGATACCCCACACGGGTATGTACATCGAAAAAAAAATTTCATCCCTCAGTTACATGTATGGGGGGCCCCACCCCCAATTCTTTTTTTTACTATTTAGTGTCATATTTTTGTAGCGGTTCATACAACACATATTCCCATCAAATTTCATCACTGTAGTACTTATAGTTTCCGAGTAAATCGGCTGTGACAGACGGACAGACGGACAGACGGACAGACGGACATGACGAAACTATAAGGGTTCCGTTTTTGCCATTTTGGCTACGGAACCCTAAAAGTACCTAGGTAGGTACTAAGAAAGTAAGAAAACTCATGCATTTCAATAAATAGCATCCTACTTATCCCACCCTAAAGGGTGAGAACCTCAAAAACCTACTCAGTAAATAAATAAATTAAGTACCTAGATAGGTAGGTAAGTAGTTAGTCGAACGGAACGCTTGGTTCACTAAATTCCACCACCACGACCCTGTGCTGTGTTACCTAACACTAAACTTATTTAGTGTTGTCGTCATATTTTTAAGTTTCCCATAGTTAACAATTAGCAATTTAGGTAAGAACTTATGAATTTTATTATTATTAACTATTTGAGTAGGTACCTAAGTAATACTTATTTACTATTATTTACTTTGGCACCTACCTGGCAAGCATGGCACCGCAAATAGCAGCTTTAAGGCAGTCTAGCTGGTTCTTAATAGGTCCTATATTAGATTCGTAGTTAATATCGGACCCTAGTCTAGTAGGTAGTAGCGAAGTAGGTAGGTAGGTACATTCAGGTTTAAGTCCCTTTTATTTTCCTTTGTTCCGTTTTATTTTAACCTTCTCGTTAGAGACGGTTCTCTCTACTTATGTAGTTACTCTTGTGTATGTTCCTTTAAGTTTAACAGTTAACTGCTGCTACATTTTAATCATTATATCGAGGTTTTAGGAATTTGTGTCAAAATTCCACAGACCTTAAAATTCAAGTTCAAATGACAATAATATTGTCACCTCCATCTGTCACTGTCAGTGTCAACAATCTGTCACTGTCAGTGTCAATCTAGTCAAATCAATTCACAAAAATCAAGAAATCCAAAATGTGTGGATTGATTTTATTAGTGGTACCGATGAGTAATTGAAATGAATTTACGAGGAAACCGATTAAAAATACCGCGTGCATTCCCAGATATAAAGTTAAATTGCTGCTGTAGTTAAGCTTCCAAAAGGATCTTCACTAACATGAAGGTGCATTTGGCATTATTGTTTTTATTTTTCAACTGTGTGCGGACAACGGAGAATGTTTTCGGGATATTCCCGGACCAAGTGAGTGAGCAGGGCTTGTCGAACAGTCGGTTCGCCTTTGACCCGTGGAGACACAACAGCTTAAGTTTGAGCAAGCGCGATGTGGTACCGCAAGTCGGGCAAACCGAGGGTGGGCCAGTGAAGCAAGACCCTGGCCTTCCACAGGCACCGCCAGTCAAACCGATAGCCTCAGAGGCCAACAAGACAGCTGAGAACCTGGACCCAGTTGCTCAAAAAGGTGTGTAATGCTTATTTTCCCCCTAACTGAAATGGCATCGAATACAACAGTATTTGTTTTAAATTTCACCTTTAACATGTAATAACCATGCTGTGTTTTCCAGTTTCAGTGCTTCCTGTAGCTAACAGCAGCTCTACAACAATTGCTCCAGCAGTGAATGTAACAAGTGCTCCGGTAGCTACTGTTGTGAATACAACAGCATCAACCACCAAAGAGGCACCCTCTCAGCTGGACCTCAACAACCCTGGAGTCCTGAAACGAGGGTTGATAGTGTTTGGAGGGTTTGCCCTGTTAGCGGTGGCATATTATGTGTTCTTCAGGTAAATTGTCTTGACTGTCTAGCTATTTTAAAGCAGGTGATGATAGAATTAGATATTAGGGAGCACTCATAGCATTAAATAGTTGCAAATACATTTACAATTTTAGTATCACTCATAATAATATTAGGTAGGTAACACACATGGTATCTTAGATAAGCTACTGTTTACATTACTGAAAAACTTTTATCATTAATATTTATTGCAAGTAGATTATATTGTGTCAATTGGGTCTGTTTTCCAGGCTACACACTTTAATTAATAGTGATGAACTGAGCTCAATAAATTAGAAGTATGATCACATTCATGTGAATTGATGCCAAATGGGTAGTACAATGAGTTGCCTTCATGGGATGTTTTGTAATGTCAGATAACTACATACATACATACATGAGACTAAATTTAAATTATCTACCATCCTTTAGTACATAGTAAGGTCACAAGCAAAGGTCAGATCCAAATCCTAGTCTTCCAGGGCCATGACAATACTGAGATTTGTGCCCATTTAAACCCAGTCCTGTAGCATTATACTCTAGTTTCTTGTTAACTTTAATGTTTAATTATTTTTTTTGTTTTCAGTCTATATTACATTTGTTATATTTGTAGTTGAGTTAACCATATTAAAGTTGTTCTACTCTTTAATTCCAGGAGAAATCATGGAAAGTCCAGTTCAAACAATGCACACAACCCACCAGACCAGAACCAGTTCCGCTATGGAGTCCTCCCATCAGGCGATCAGAGGGACAACCTCGAGTTGTCTCGGATACCACTAACCATGGACTCTGACGAAGATGATGATGAAGACCTTGAGATTTTTGACCTGGGACAGAAAAAAAAGTCTCTGTCTTATGTAAACCTGCAGCCGAGCTTCGAAGACATCAATATAGCAAGCAGTCACGGGTCTGACGGCAAAGCTGACCATGACAACTTACTACTGGATATCGACACCAACGACCACTTGATCAACTGGTCGCAGAACAGTCATCACGATTCGAATTTTGACACAAATTTCGATAGCAATTTTGGCACAACCATAGACCTCAATACGGATACAAATGCGGATTAGTGTTGACTGTTATAGAAATAATTGAGTTCAAATAATGCAAAGTGTTGCGTGTGGATGTGATCGCTGATCAGTCATGAGTTTGTTATTACAAACTTTGTTCGAGTGTTGATTTTAATCAGCGAAGCTAAAATAGGATGAAGGTCATTCCAACCATCTGCTTGTGATTCATAACCCAGTTGAATTGAATACATGTGTGTTGAGTGTAATGTTCAGTTTCACAAGCTTTGGTGAACAGACTGTATGCATTTATGCAGTAATATACAAGGTTTTTTTTATTTAGTCCGTACTTAAAATGCCATTATAATATTTAATTTATAACTAATATCTACTTAGTTATTACTTATTTTACAATCCACTGCTGTACTATAATGTCTCCATTGCAAACAAAATTTTGGACTTTTTAACTATAATGTTGTGATCTTACTATTATGTTGTAATGTAGTCATACAGGGGTTTATTTACAGTGTATGTAGTGTTCCATTCAAAATCTATGGACCAAAACATCTGAAATAACATTTATAAATTGCATTTTGTTTCTTTTATTTTACTATTCCGTAGAGCAATGCAAACAATTTTCAGTCTTCGGATGTTTGCTCATTTGTATGCCACTGTTGCTCATAATAGTTATTATAGTAACAGTTGTTCTTCAATAAATATTGTTATGGATATAAAAACACATTTGGAGGAAGAAATTATTATTCACATACTTATTGAAGTATTTCCTCTTATTTTGCTTAAATATCATACTGCTAATCCCATGTATAGAGTATTTTTCTATGTAGGTACTCTTCATTGAGTGTCTTTCGGTTTCTATCTATTATAATATACATACACATTTATAATTTGTAAACACATCACAATTTCAGATTATTGAAGTTTTTGACTCTTCATAGTGACGAAATATTTAAATATAGGGCCTAAATTCTAATGACATAACTCTGGTATAGATAGGTAAATAAGGTTTTACTTTTAACTATGGTCCGACTATTTTGTGCTCGATAATTCTGCAGGGGCAGGTTGGGGCAAGGACGAGGTTCTTCATTGTAAATAGTAACTGTGGTCAAACTCACCAACTGCCTATTCATTTATTCAAACCTTCATAAGTAGCTGTACAGGTTGTACACCCTTGTAACTTTTCTCAGTGCATGAAAGGTAATGGAGTTTGTGAGTTTGACAAAATACAAAAGTGTAAGTAGTAAGTATACAAAAGCTACGTCTGCACCACCTAATCTGGAACATAGTAACACTGTGTACTGATAAACCAAGTCGCTAGCGTAATTCGATAGCAATTAGTATGACATCTTTATCAGCGCCTCTATTGGTAACGTTAGAAACTAATAAAACGCATACAAATTCCAGAGACTTGCCTATCGAATTACTATCGACTTATGTCGACAACAGTCGTGACTACCTCTGAAAATATGTAAGTACTTACCAATGTACCTAAGTAGTTACCCACTCGGTAGGTACTTACCAGGTTCTTAACCAACTGAACTTATATTTAATTAACGCTTTTAAATGTTTGAATTGCAGAGTTAAAATTGGTCGTTTCAGAATGCTGAAATATTTTTATACTTATAATTATTTAGTTAACGTGATTTATAATTAGTGGCAAATGTTTAAAAAGGGATAAGCAATGTTGTCTGTGATCATTTCTAACTCCTTCGACTTCTTTCAGAACCTACACATTCTTATATAGGTGGGTTTCTATTGCTTCTGTTAAAAACAGTATATTTACTATTTAAGTACCTAGCTAGGTACTATTGTAATGTCGGAAGTATATGCCTATTGTTGATTTTGCTTACGTAACTAATAAATAAAGTATTTTTTCAAAATAATACCAACATGTTGTATTTTATTTTAATCTATCTGCTTTGCATAATATTATGGGCAAGAAGACAAAAGCCATGGCCAATTCTCAGGGCCTCAAGTCTGCTAAGGAATGGCGGCCCAATGCTGTGTCGTCTGAATAGTTCCCCGACTTTAGGTATCCGTTTTCTCTTGGTTAGTGAGTCCCAGTAGTGCAATATGAAACACTTAACACTTATTACTGTTTATTAACGTTAGTTCTTTAAAAAATATGCAATAAATACTTCCTAAAACGCAGATAATTAATACCTACGGTGCGAAACCCATGCTGCCGACACTCAACTGTGCCGCCATTACTTAACAGACTTGGGGCCCAGGTATATAGCTCCCACCTCAAAATCGGTAGGAAACTCGAATTCTCGAAAGGGATTCCTTACGTCTATCTTGGACAAACAGTCCAACTATACCTACATTGTAAGTAATACGTAATATGTAGCATGGGCTCTAGGACCTCTTACATCTTATTATGAACTAGGTCCGTTGCTCTACGACAATTAGATATCTAGGTATTTATAAATAACAAGATACTTACACAATAAAATATCGATTAGTACGTTAATTGGTCAGAAAACTATAGAATGTGGCCCCAATAGAAAGTTTTTCCAATCTTTGTGGGACCAATCGCCAACAACAAGCGATGTTAGTAATAAAAAGGATTTGAGAAAACGTCTGGCGACCGACCGCAAGTTTGCTCTATTTACGTCGGCTTTTAACTTCTATATTAACCTAGAATTGTATAGGGAAGATATTGATAGGTAAATAGTAATTAATTATTTGGTACCTACGCCATGCGCCAGTCTCAATAATAGATTTTTTAAAGACTGGGTACCACTACCTAAACCCAATACCTAACCCTTTTTTTATAATATCTTTCGCGGGTCCCCACTATACAGGCATTTAACCTAGTGTGGAGACCACTGTAAATAGGAGTTGTAATCTATTTTTAATAAATAAATTCTGAATCTGTAAACACCCACTCGGCAATCACAGCACTGTCTCGGTTGAATGTAATTTTACTGTCTCGCCACCACTCTACTCAGTATGGGAGACCGGGGACAAAAGTAACAGCGGGTAGAAAGTAACAAAGACTCTGTGGACTTCCCCAATAGCCTTAACGTCCCAAGCGCCAGCTGGTAGTCAGCAGCATGCGATGCCCCCCTCGCACATAATATCATTTTCCGCGCCCGTGCCGCGGTGCAAGGTTGTTTTAGTGAGCATTTCGTGATTTTACACACCAAAAGTAAGTTTTTTGGAGTTAATTCATTTAGTGTTTACGTAGAATTAAGATGCCAAGAACCATATGACTATTTTTTCATTGATTCATTATAAGATTGTCTGTAGCATGTTATTAATTGTTTTCGAATAGCACGTGCTGTTTTAAAGTTATGTCGCCTGATATTTCAAAAATGGGGATGGAAACAAAAGTAACAGCGCGCGGCAGGACAAAAGTAACGAATTACTTACGTAAGTTTGCATGTCACATTATAAATTTTTATTTTTTGTTGTTTTGATTAGATATTTGTGTCATAATATTGTATATTATGGCACAAATAAAACAACCTCCTATCGGTTAGTCAGTTTAAATGATGGATCTCATTTACAGTTTATATTAAGAAGTTTTTTTTAGTTTTGTCAATAAGTCATAAGTTTTTTTTAGTCTTGACAGTTTTTTAAGAAGTTTTCTTAACTAAATAATTTGATTGTTTTTTTTGTTCTTTCCTTTGATTCGTATTTATAATATTGGGCAGAATTTATGCGTTGTTACTTTCGACCCATGCCTTGTTACTTTCGTCCTGACCATGGGGTCGAAAGTAACGATTTCCCTTTTTTTTGAGGCTTTAGAAATGCTAAAATTCGTGATGCATTAAGTAAAGTAATAATGGATATTTGTAGACTATATACGAAAGTTTTATGTGACTATATTTATTTTATCGTAAATGTTATTAATAACGAGAAATCAGACTGAAGCTACAAACTGTTACTTTTGTCCCCGGTCTCCCCTAGGTGTAATCAGCAGGGTATACCTAGGAGATTTAATAACTTGTTTACATTTAATTAGCTCTTAGGTGGTACTTAGGTAAACTGAACTTAGTTAAATGACGTAGGTATTAGGTACAGTTGTCCAAAACGGGGTCTCCCCGGTGTGGCACTTGCGGTGCTGGAAGAGACCACTGTAACTTCTGTAGGGAACTAACACCCTGTATCTGCAGCACTCGTGCTCCAAAATTGATAATGCGCATAGAAATCTTTGACAGATCGGTTGTTTTCGATTTATGTGACACATGATATTGAGTCCTATTTATTTCGAACAAGGTGCAAAATGCAAGTGTTTTTTTAAGGCTCTTACGATTTAATGATTCGGGTGTGAAGATCCGCATGAGCATTATTAATTTTGGACAACTGCAAGTAGGTAACTTATTATGGTTCTTGTACCCACATAGGATTATACGGATTATACCAACGAAAATTATTAGTATCAGTAATAATAAATTAAGTAGGTAACTACCTATAATGTTTCTAATATTATAAAACAATTAATACCGATAGGACAGAATCAACTGATTCGAAGTGGAACATACCGAGACAAACTTCGACTATTATGATGGACAAAAATACTTGGTGGAACTTTCCAAGTTTGGAACTAACGGTCCTCCTTATTGCCTTAGTTGGGCAATATTTTGCCGCGGGCATCCGGCATTCCACTTTTTTGTAAAAATAATAATATTGGAGCAGAGTTTCAAGTGTTTTCAATATCAATCTGTGAGTTTCCAGACGGTCGCCTAGTCAAATGTGGCTGAAACTTTCACGAAGGTAACTAGTTAGGTTGAATGACAATTTTTTTTACCTTTTTTTTCCAGTAGTACCTACCTACATATATTATATCGCTAGTGTAAACATTTAAATATGCTCAAAATGTATATGTCGCAGGCATCTGGTTTAATCTCCTGTTTGATTGAACCGCTAGCCCGTTCATTGGATGACGCTACTCAGTTGTATGACTAAAGAACAACTCGTCAAGTGGTTGACTGTAACGTCCAACGTCTTGACTGAACGTTATTCAGCGAAGTCGTTAAATGGGATATAGTATAGCAACTTTGTAATGTCTGGTTAGGATGAACATGACCAGACAAGAGTCAACAAAAAGACTATGTCGTCGCAGTCGTAGAACAACGACGGATCTGCAAAACAGCAACTTTACAGGAGAGCCAGTTAAAGTTTTTAAACAACGTTTTGTTCGATAAAATGAAAACGGCTGAAGCAATTCATTTGAAATTTGGTCACATTATTATACGAATGGACTTTTACAATATAGCCTATATAATTTGTAGTGTTGCCACGAATAGTGAGTTGGCCGAATACCGAATACCGAATATTCGGCGACACTGCCGGCCGAAGCGCCGAATATTCGGCGCTACCTGTTTTTTTTGTTCGTGGAACTTCTTTGAAGAAGTCGCTACAGATTATATGAGAAATGCTAATTATTAGGAGGCAGAATGCTGTGGCAAAGATGTTGAATTTTTATTTGATAATAGTTCGCCTAGATCGAATGGCCGATCCTTACAAGTGGTGGTCATCAAACAAAAAACAATACCCGAACCTTTTGAAATTTGCAAAAACTTATTTATTTATTTATTTAATAACTTAAAACCTATCATTACAGCTACTCCAATGCGATAGGCAAGCAAACAGTTTTATCTTTCTTCTTCACCTGGAAGTAGCGTTTATAGTTAGAGGTTATTTTCTGAGGGTGGTTACAATGAAAAGCGCAATCGTGGGCTACCAAAAAATGCTGAAATGCTCGTTTTTATCCAGCACAACTTACTACTGATTAATTTTAAGTACTAAAATGTTTTGATTTGGAAATAAATACACAATTTTGATTAAAATAACAAGTCATTTTTTACATGATTTACTATTCGGTATTCGGCCCGAATAGTACGCACTATTCGGCCGAATACCGAATACTGAAAAAACTGGCCGAATAGGCCGAATACCGAATAGTTGCCGAATATTCGTGGCATCTCTAATAATTTGTCTGTAATAAGTCTAGATTTCCTGAAAAATCAGATGGGTCATTGTTCTATGTATCCTACTATGTCGCGTTATATGATACGTCGTTTTTTTACGGACTTTTATTGCGTATCTAATGGCGTATTATACTTTTCGTCGTTGTTTAAGGGAATATATGGAAAAATTCAAAGACGGATCTTTAAAAAAACAATTTAGGAGGGTGCTGATTGCGCTATATTATTTTTTGTTTAGGTCCTAATTTTTTTTACAAAATATAATTATATTATAAAATGTTTTTTAAGACCCCATTGTGTCCCAGCATCAGTCAATAATCATCCAATGCTAAACATAGGCCTCTCCCAAGGAACGCCACAACACTCGGTCCTCGGCCTTCCTCATCCAGCCACTACTGGCTACCATCCTACGGTTGTCCTTGTTTGTGAGTCGAGAATTCGTCGACCTCAACGGTTATCGGTTCTTCGGCAGATATAGCTAGCCCACTGCAACTTCAGCTTGCATATTTTGACAGCTATGTCGGTAACCTAAGTCCTCTGACGGATACCCTCATTTCTGATACGATCCATCAGAGAAACCCCAAGCATAGCACGCTGAGTGACTTTAAATCGGTGGACCAGTACTACTGTCAGTGCCCACCTATCTGCCACCATACGTCATCACTAGCGAGATGCACTGGTTGAAGAAGACTTTTGTCTTCAGGCTCTGATGATAAAAGTCTTCTTCTCTGATCAGGGATGGCCGAGGAGATTATGTGACGGAGTTCCCCAACTCAATTGTGACCCACTGCTGGGCAAAGGTCTCTTCCTGGGTCTTCCAGCTATACCTGTCCATGGCCTCCTCATTCCAGTTCCTACTAAACACGTCTAGGTCATCCCGTCATCTACTTCTGGGTCTGCCCCTGTGTCGGCGGCCGTTATCGGCTACCCATTTGGTGGCATTTTTACCCAAATTATCCGGCTGCATACGACAGACGTGCGCCGCCCAGCCTCACTTCAGTTTGGCGGTCTTAGCACCCACGACGTTAGCTGAGCTGTTTATGTAGATAGTACCAACGAGTTCGACGATGTAGGTTGGATGAATTTTGTGGTGTTAAGGGCGGAAAGTATTGCTTGGTGGTAGATACTGTCAAAACCTTTGGTATAGTCAATAAATGCAAGGTAAAGTGGTGTGTTAAGCTCAATGAACTTTTCAATAATCTGATTGAGCGTGTATATATGGTTCGCGGTAGAATAACTAGGTCGGAAACTGGCTTGTTCTAGTGGTTGATGTTAGTTCACCAGAGAACGGATGCGATTGTGAATTATTTATACATGTGTGATGTCAAGCTAACGGGTCTATAGTTTCCGAGGTAGAATTTCTCACCCTTTTTATAGAGAAGAAAGTATAATGTGAGAATTACAGTATTTACGGGGAATTATTCCTGAAATTAATACATGAATGAAGTGGGGTCACCTATTTTTAAGAGAGAAACCCCCAGCATCTACCGAACGCCGGCGACCGTGAAACAGGCGACGAAAATGACAACCACCAAGCAGTTCGAGATGATCCCCATATAGCCACGGACAAGATGATACCAATCACCTTAATTATTTACTGCCCACAATCAGCAAATTCAGCTGCCCGATCACGTTGACTCTCCGGCGATGCCATACACCCCTAGAAACAGAGAATTTACTGATTGCGGGCAGCCAATGAAGGAAACTGCCGTCATCCCATCCGCAGCCATGCAAGGATCCTCCCAAACCGCCCGGCGACGGTCACTATCCCCAGCCGCTTGACAATCACCAGCACTCGGTTGATGCTAGGACTTTCCATTTGCAGTTGATTTAACGGTAGCTGTTAATACAGAAATTTTATGTTTGATAAGGATTCTGCGACTGACTTGGTTTGTATTGGTAACTCATGCAAATGGCTGGAAAAACATAATTCCAAACCTACCCGCATGGTACCGTGCTCCCATCGTCACCTGCCTCTGGCGGTAGAGGTGATGAACAAAAAAAGTACTTACATAATTTAACATTGTTTTTTAGCAAATAGTTTTAAAAACATAATAAATTAGCAAAAATATCCTGAAAAATCATAAATTTATTAATTTTCCATCGAAAATATGAAATATTATGAAAGAACAACGACGTATCCATAAATAATCCCAAAGAATAACGACGGTTATCTACACACGTCTACCACTTATCCATAGAACAATGACGGTTTATACAAAACACCTATAGTTAGGTCATAGAACATAGTCGCATTTGAAATACCGTCACTAAATTCAACAAACAAACAATATTGCTTTTTTTAAATACCATACCTAATTATAACTAACTTCTCAATGATTTTAGCGAAAACTAGAGTTTTTATTTTATTAAAACAAAGTCCCAAGAATAACGACGGATTTAAGAGACCGTCTTTGTTCTATGAGAGAAATATAAAAAAAATATTTACTTGGAAAACAGAACTTTTTAAATAATAATTATAGCAAAAAAAACATTTTAAGTACTCATTACGTGATCCATGTGCTCCTACATAGAACACTGACAGAAGGAACAAACCGTCGCGCGGTAGCGGGTCGCGGGGGGTGGGGGTCACCGCTGAACATCGACGGGACGTCGCAAGCGTCTATGTACTACGCGAAAAAATCAAAACCGTCAGTGTTCAACTCTGTATTTCACTTATTATGTAGTCTGAGCCTATCTGAAACCTAGTTAAACATTGTGAGATATGGCGTTTCGACTTTCTCCGTGTTCGGCATCATAAGGGTCACAGTGACAGTTAAATAAAGTCCATTTTTCTCTCCACCTTTAATTTGCAAGGTGCGGGTGCCTATATAAATAGAGTGAGTCGCCCGCGCGCCTCAGTTGGTTTTTGATTTTTGAAGTGAACACTTCGGCAAAATGGCTCAATGTAGCCACGGTTCTCGTTGACTTCGCTCCGACGGGGAAAAATATAATATTGAATTTGCGGAGTCCTCGCTGCCGGGAGCTGTAGCGTGATGCGGACCAGGCGGCGCGGGGCCTGCCGGTTGCTGCGCACGCAGCCATTGCTGAGGATTTCGCAACGAAGGTTTGAGTTGATAAGCCGTGAGTAAAATGCTATTATTTACTGCTTTTAAAAGCTCAACCACTGGTCATAATGCTCCGGCGCTTGGGGTTTTTATCCCACGCAGTAGGGTCCGATTCAATAGTCGTGGTGATGATTGATCACATATTCCGGTCCTACTAGTGGCGCTTGAGCTAGATACTTACATTAATGACCGCTTTAAGTAAAGCATATGTTAATTTTATACAGGAAAAATAATAAAAATATATTTTTCTACCCTCAATTTCTAATATTTTTAGAAAACAGTTGATAAAAACTTTGCTATTAAAATAATGCACTTGATTATAGCTTATGTAGGGCTTTACAAACCGGAGCTTTCCAGGACCGTCATAGGATTTTTTACAGGAAGCACGTGGCTCCGAGTTTCAGTATGTTGGGACATTGTGGCATGTGCGGCGAGTAATGTGATCCGCCGGTACCTACCCGCTGAGGGTAGGCAGGCCGATTCGGTGAAATTGAAGTTTCGTGTAACCTGCACCCGGCCCTGTGCTCCTGCGCTGGCCGCCGTCTCGTGGCACCTGCATCGCAGCGTACACCCGGCCCTGCGCTCCTGCCCTGGCCACCGGTTCGTGCCACCTGCATCGCAGCATATACCCGGCCCTGTGCTCCTGCGCTGGCCGCCGTCTCGTGCCACCTGCATCGCAGCGTACACCCGGTCCTGGCCCTGGCCACCGGTTTGTGGTACCTGCATCGCTACATAGACCCAGCCATGCACTCCTGCCCTGGCGGCTGTACACCCGGTCCTGGCCCTGGCCACCGTTTTGTGCCACCTGCATCGCAGCGTACACCCGGTCCTGGCCCTGGCCACCGGTTTGTGCTACCTGCATCGCTGCATAGACGCAGCCATGCACTCCTGCCCTGGCGGCTGTGTTGTCCCACCTGCATCGCTGCGCACAACTGGCCTGTTCTGGTTGCCAGATCCAAACGCCCCCTGTCTGGGAAGAGATTTTATGCTCAGCGGAACCGCCTGCACTATTGCTAGCACGGTCATCATCATCATCAGCCATCATTATGAGTGACTTATTTAGAAGGTATCGAGGAACGTGCGCTATTCATCAGTGATTTTGGCATATGCAGACGAACGTTTACTGCCAAGGTTGGTCATGTTAGCCATACAAGGGCACACCAACGAAGCCTGAGTAACCACCTGCAGTCGCCGTAGCCGCATCGGCATGGATGACAACAAATCGGGTAACGTGCACCGCTTCTAAAAGTGTTATAGCACTTCAATTTGATGCCTCCGCTGAGGTAGGGTATTCTATTAAAGCAGCTTTCTTCTGAACTGCCCAAAGTGACCTGTAGACTGCTCCTGGGGATAGTTGTGCAATCAATTTTTCATTTCGATGTCTCTGATTAAGAAACTGTCTAATGCAGCTTTTGTTCTAAACTGCCTAAAGATCATTGGACTGCTCATGGGAATGGTGACGCACGGTAAGTACAGGAGCGTTACTCTATACTGATGAGAAACGAACGAACGAGAGCTGTCGTGCAATCGGTACGTTTAATACATACAAACAGATAGAGCGGCTCGCGCCGCAGTGCACTGAAAGTTCGTTTTTCGTCATATAAAGTGACCCCCCAGACACTATCTTAAGTGTCATGACACATTGGCAGATTCCAGCTTTGAGTCTTTTCTTTTCTCGGCTGTGAGCAAAGTGAATCCCACCGGCGAGTGTTCAACCTGAAAGCACTGAGCTAATTCCTGATTTCGTGAAAGTCGCTGTTGCTATACCATACCGCTTCGCAAGTTACCGAATTTATTATGATCCTACTGTCGGGTGATCATGATCGGAGTGTCATCGCGGTTTCTGAGTGGCACCATATTAGCTGTCTTCCTTATGTCCCAGTGGATTGTGAGTGTGTATCCGAGCTCTTTGTTGAAAAATGCGTGAACCTCCTACGCAGCAGCTGTCTACTAGTTGTGTATCGAATAAATCGAGTAACGGTGCTCTTGCACGAGACGACTACCTTTTGGTAAAATTATAACTTCCACTATTCTGGGAACATGCATATACCTACTGTGTACTGTGTATCACATCACGTGTAGCCGCAGCCCTACTCAACGTACGACGGGGCTAGATAATAAACAATGGCAGTCGTCATTAAATTTCTATGAATTTCGAAGGTCATCATTTGGAGCACAATCCAAAGTGTGAAAGTACCTATTCATGCCTAAACGGCTTCTCTAATGAAAATGTATTTTTAATTCGATTCTGGCGCAAACGTTTCATAACTATTTTTCAACACTGTATCTGCTGAAACGACTTAGACTGACTGGTTAAGATGCAGACGTGCCGTTTTCACAATTCCATTTTGAGTAATCCTCAACTGTTTTATGGATCTTTCAGTTAGTTACGTAACTAGTTACCAAGTAAAAAATTACATGTGTCATGCTCGTACTCCCATCTCATTTAGGAGCTCTCTGGCCTCTAGCTGAAGGCTAGAACTGGTATATATATCTACTAAGCTAGTACAGAGTTATAACCGGGCAGCGGTGACGTGGTAGCATCTTGATTTATTAGAGTTTGCTGAAAACTTTCTAAATAAGTAATAATTATTAGTCATAATATTAACTCTTCGCAGTTCTTTCAGAATGCAATACCAGGTCGCTGAAGTAGGTAACCTTCCTTAGCTGGACAACAACAAGCCTTTTTGTTTTAAAGAATGTCAGAGTTATTCGCCGTTCCACTGTCATATCGATGTCCAAGGACTTTTTCTTGGGTATAGCTAACTACCTAAGTTTACCTATAGATAGCCGCAAGCTATCTGCTGTTGGCGAACTGTCAGTTCTGATTGATAAGTCAGGCTCGAGGTGGCTCGTCCCGTCCAACTGTCCATGTTCCCGCCACCATGATTGTTGCTTCCACAGATTAGAGAGTCTATGTTGGCTGTCGTTGCATCAGGTCTGATCAGGTACAACTAACATCTTTACGTACCTTCTTTATTTAATCGAGCTATTTTATTTTGTTTTATCTAGGTTGACTTAATGGTTTCAAAATCGAACCTACAACAATGTAAGTAGGTACCTACCTACGTACCTTCGAAGTTGCAACAAGGCGAAGCCTTAAGGTTTTGGCCGAGACCTGCCCTTAGTGTTGACGAACATACCTAAAGGTGACCTTGTTAATGTTTTTCATATGAAGTACTGAACATTTTACTTATCCTGGTGGCATGACTGATCATTTAGCCGGGTTTCATTTATCAACTATTATAATTGTTATTGTTGTGTTAATCAATCGTTAACCGCCGAGTTAGTTAGAATACAAAATTAGACTGTGTGTTACTGGTCAATCTAGAATATGAATATAGTGACCTGCATCATGTTTTGAAAAACTGAATACTTAGTTATCCGCCAGTGTCACAGCCTTCATCTAATCTTTTCCAGTAGCTGATGAGGCTGAGATATTTAGTAAATTATCTTCCCTTCAAGCACCACTCCTCGTTCCAAGGACTAGATGCCGCGCCAGGTGTTGCAGGCCGTGTCGTCGTACGGGGCTGACAGAGCAGGTCCTCGAGGCTCCAGGGTCGGCTGCTGCATTTCTGAGGTCAGTCCAGAATTACATACCCTAGTCAGCATGTGCTGGCCTGAGCCCCAGCGGCCTGGATCGATATTCTACATTTTACAGCTTTTAAATATTGTTGCAAAGTATTTCACTGGTTCCATCCATTGGCTAGTGTATGTTAAAAATATTGCCTTGACAATAACAAGATTTTGATCAATAATTACTTATAAGTATTGCTTTCGAAGAGGCATTGTGTGTATCCATATGTATAAATACCTACCTATATGTATAGGTACATACCTTCCATAACTTTCTGACAAGTGAGGAATAATAAGGAAGTACTTAAGTCTTATGTATACATATACCTTTCTTTTTAGTATATCTACTCGTATTACCTAGAAATCTATGCATTATAAATTTATAGATTCAAATATTTATCTACTGATATACTCATCAGTAGCTTATGGGTCACAGTTGGTTTTCTCTCCACCATGCGATAATGAACACATCTCACAATGTTTAACTAGGTTTCAGATAGGCTCAGACTACATAATAGACGCATTTTTCCTGAAATAAACCGGCCAAGTGCGAGTCGGGCTCGCGCACAAAGGGTTCCGTAGTTAAATCAACCTATCTCAAAAACTATAAGAGATACTTTGATCAAACCAAAAATCGTTGAAAGAGTTAATTAGCATGCATCACCTCTATTTTTTTTAGAATTTTATACCCCGTAGTTATAAAAATAGAGGGGGGGGGACATACTTTTTACGACTTTGAGAGCTGATATCTCAAAAACCGTTCACTTTAAGAAAAATGTTTTTTGAAAACTTTATATCATTTTAAAAGACCTTTCCATTGATACCCCACACGGGTATGTACATCGAAAAAAAAAATTTCATCCCTCAGTTACATGTATGGGGGGCCCCACCCCCAATTCTTTTTTTTACTATTTAGTGTCATATTTTTGTAGCGGTTCATACAACACATATTCCCATCAAATTTCATCACTGTAGTACTTATAGTTTCCGAGTAAATCGGCTGTGACAGACGGACAGACGGACAGACGGACAGACGGACATGACGAAACTATAAGGGTTCCGTTTTTGCCATTTTGGCTACGGAACCCTAAAAAATGACATATTATGTATCTAGCTTATCTGAAACCTAGTCATTTCTGCATGGTGATATTACAACTGAGGCGCGCGGGCGACTCACTCTATTTATATAGGCACCCGCACCTTGCAAATTAAAGGTGGAGAGAAAAATGGACTTTATTTAACTGTCACTGTGACCCTTATGATGCCGAACACGGTGAAAGTCGAAACGCCATATCTCACAATGTTTAACTAGGTTTCAGATAGGCTAGATACATAATATGTCATTTTTATTTCAGGAAAAATGCGTCTATTATAAAAGATTTAAAAAAAACTTTTGTTGTATTGGTAGATATAATGAAATTTTAAATACGAATCTGCAATAATCCGAAAATCGAAAAAAATCAGATCCGTCACTGTTCTACGACTGCGACGATGTTACAAAGCTCTCATCTCACAAATTAACTAAACAATAACAATAAACGTACCTTATATTGTAGTTCATAATTATTCAGTTTCAGCACATTTTTTTCTTTGAAACTATCCGCCGGCGGTGTAATAATAGGTAAATCCATGTTGTCACACTATTTTACCATAAATAACGCACTTTAAAGCTAATTTATTTGCAAAAAAATAACAATACAAGTGCTTTTTGTGTCAGCTGTTCGCTGTTAGACGCCATATTTGTTTTATTCACCACTTGGCTGATTTTAAGTCCGCTAACTAGTTGGACGTTTTGTGACGCTTGTACAATCAACGTTCGGCCTAGTCATACAACTGAGTAGCGTCATCCAATGAACGGGCTAGCGGTTCAATCAAACAGGAGATTAAACCAGATGCCTGCGACATATACAAGAGATTCTGTATGCTGGACGGCTCAACGGTATAAAAGTAGGTACATACTACATAGGTACTAAGTTAGCATCAAAAGTGTCGGGGGCTCGATTCCCGGGCTGAGCAGCTAAACTTAATGGTCACTAAGCTAAACATTCCTAGAATGTTTAGCACTTACCTATTTAATTTTGTAGGTAGCACTGTGTGACTGACCCTTGTATTTAGATTATAATACCTATAGGTACAGTTTTGGAAGTCTTTTCCTACCCCGTATTCTGAATGAAAACTTCCAACACAGCTGCAAATAGGTAGTTGGAACATTGGAAAAATCAAAGGTTAGGAACTGAAAAACTGCTTTAAACATGTGAATAGCAGGAGGTAGGTACAGAATAGGCACGATTCTTGAATGGACCGAATACATCCCCAGACCTTTCGACAATAAGCACAAAACTATTAAATAGTTACTAATTTGAAATTTCTGATTTTCTGTGTATCGGTTTGAGTGTGTTTAGTGAGACAGGTGCTAATAGGTACCTAGTTACAAACAAAATTAAGATTAAGTATAATAAAATAGGGTGTAACAAGTACACTGTAATTAGTATTCTTACGGAATTCTGACAGTTATCAATTTTAGACAAATCAGAGATCACAAACCTTTTTTAACCGACTTCAAAAAAAGGAGGAGGTTCTCAATTCGTCGGGATCTTTTTTTTTTTTTTTTTTTTTTTTTATGTATGTTCACCGATTACTCCGCCGTTTATGAACCGATTTTGAAAATTCTTTTTTTGTTGTATTGGGTTGAGCTTCCAGGTGGTCCCATTTTTTTTCAGAATTTTATCTCACCCCCAAGGGTGGGTAAAGGGGTAAAAACAGGGTATGAATTTCAATTTTGGGCACATATTAACCGATTCTAATGAAATTAAGAACGTAAATATAGTTCTTATAACAAAAAAATATGATGGTGACCTTGAGCTGATCTGATGATGGAAACGGAAGGCAGTCAGGGGAACTCCTCAACGGTATATAGCAACTACTTCGTGTTTAGGCTTGAATGATTCGTATTGATTAGTAGGACATTTTGGTATCATTTGCACCTTACTTTTGATTGAAAATTATTACAAATAAACTAAAAACTATTAAATAAAATAATAATTAAAAAAATTAAAAAACCGACTTCAAAAAACCACTAAAATGTAAGAAATAATTTAAGGTTTACACAAATTCTACTCGTATGAGACAGTACAAATATACCTAAGCAGGAACTGTTCTTTTTTGAAGTTGGTGCCATATTTCTTCAGATTACTTTGTCACCGCACCAACATCAAAAAAGAACAGTTCCTGCTTAGGTATATTTGTACTGTCTCATACGAGTAGAATTTGTGTAAACCTTAAATTATTTCTTACATTTTAGTGGTTTTTTGAAGTCGGTTTTTTAATTTTTTTAATTATTATTTTATGGGCTGGGCACTTTTTCAATACGAGTCTGGACATCTGAGACTATAATAAATTTTTTTCCTGTCCCTGTATCCATTTTATTAAGTGCGGCGCTCCAAATTAAAAGGGGATTTACCTACGGTGAGAAATAATTACCGTACCTAAATATATCACAAACAGTGAAAAATACAATCCTAATCCTAACTAATATTATAATTGCGAAAGTCACTGTCTGACTCTCCTACTATAGAATATATTTAACATATTAGGTTTTGTATTTATTTCAGACAACTGAAAAACTTTAATACCGCGATGTAGGATCTTCATATTAATTGGCCTCGGTTCCATACAAGCTCTCTGTATTGCGCTTTTAGTGCCATCTGTTGGTTATATCCGGAACTGTCTGTCTGTCTGTTACTCTTTCACGCCAAAACTACTGAACGGATTTGAATGAAATTTGGTATACATATGGTCTAGGCCCTGAGAAAGAACATAGGCTACTTTTTATTGCGAAACGGAGGTTGTAAGGGGTTAAAAGGGGGGGTTAAAAGTCGTATGCGAATACTTAATTTTTAAAGATAAAAATACTACGGCTGACTGGCGTAGTGGTTAGTGACCCTGACTGCTATGCCGAAGGTCCCGGGTTCGATTCCCGGCCGGGGTAGATCTTTTTTCAAATAAACTTTATATTTAAGCACTTGATGAGCAATAATTGAACATTTTGTTCTAGCGTTTTTGAAACTTCGACCTGTGAGTGGATGAAATAGCGGTTCATATTTTGTATGAAGTTCGTCATTTTTGAAGATGTTACGAGTGCAAGCCCTCTCTACAACATATTTCGTCATACCCATATTCAAAGGAACTGTATTGTGATTGCTTCATTATTCATTTAGTGCTGACAAGTAAATTCCAAAAGTTCCGTGGGACAGTTTTTAGTGTTAAAGGTGTCTTTGTGCTCCAATCGCGGTAGCCGAAGGTCAATCCTCTCATCATCGAGATCAGATAGTTATAAATTAGTTTTAATCACTTCTATGTAATCATTTATTAATTAATTAAATATCTCAAAAATCAATTTGAGTTTTTAAAAACCCTCTTCGGCGTCCAGTTATCGTAATTGGCGCAGTCGACGGAGAGGTAGTCGAGTCAGTGAATCCAACTTCGATCTACTGATAGCAGCATCGCCGCCGCGTTGACTATCTCTACGAACCTACAAGTGTTGCCGACAGAGGACCCACCCGCGTCTTCATCCGAACCTCGATGAGCCCAGGCGCTATGCAGAATCATCTGTTAATGTGAGTAGCACAAATATTCCTATTAGTTGCTATTCCCATTCCCTACCCAGTAAGATCCTATTTTTAACTAGTAGTAAATTAGAGTAGTAAAAATTTTTCACCCAAGGAGTAATAAGGGTTCTAAACCCAGTACAACTAGCCTTCGACAATCTTTTAGATTTCATAAACACCTATTAGATCAATTAGAAGAGTTAGAAGAAGACTCAGAGATGGAGAGTAGAACACCCTCTAGTACTCCGAGTGTAGCATCAGAAGGACGTCCTAGCAACATGCACGACGTCACAGACCAAATTTGGAGAGCTCTTAGGTTAGTTCCTGAATTTAATGGTAACACTAACGTGCTGGTCAGATTTTTAGACATTTGCGATCAACTGATCTTAAATTATATGAACCCAGCCCCTGGAAATGAACTTACTAACTCAGCCCTTTTGAATGGTATCCTCAATAAAATCACGGGACCCGCTGCTGGAATGCTAGCAACAAATGGCATTCCCAGGGACTGGAATGGCATAAGAAATGCCCTCATTAATAGTTTTTCGGATCACAGAGACGAAACAGCATTATATACCGACTTATCTATGTTAACCCAAAAATCTGACACCCCCCAAGTATACTATGAGCGTGTACAAAATCTACTAAGTACCATCATGACCTATGTAGAACTGCATGAATCCGTTTCAACAACTGTTGAAGCTAAGCGCGAACTATATAAAAAACTAGCTCTACAAACCTATATTCGTGGGTTAAGCGAGCCACTTGGTTCTCGCATTCGTTGCATGCGTCCTGATTCACTCGAAAAAGCATTAGAATTTGCCCAAGAAGAATTAAATGTCATGTACTTGCAAAGTAAAAATAATTATGGCACCAATCCTAGGAAACAATCTATGTACAACTCGCAAGACAATTCCCCCAATGCAAATCAATTATTTAATCACCCGTTTAGAGGACAATTTAGGCCCAATATCATGGTACCAATGCAGAATATTAATTCGAACTTTTCACCAAAATTTAACCAGCAACAACAACCACAAGTATCGAATTTCAGACAACCTTTTCAGGGTATTTCTAGGACACAGCAAATGATGAAAGCATTACCCCGATCTAACATGAGCACAGGGTTTAAGATTCCCCCCCGCCCTAACATGCCCCAACCCATTTACAGCGTTCAACAGCAATACCCTAGGCCTATGAGTGGCGTGACTCACCCACCCGCCCGTACGCTGCCTCCTACACCGCAGTACCGTCAGCAGCAGCAGCTTAATGTTAATGAAACATGTGACCCTTATTTCAGCGACTTCGACTATGCTACAGACAATTACTATGAATACTGTCCAGAAACATACATAACAGACTATAACTATGACCAAAACGTAGTTACTATTACCGAACCACAGACTGAAAATTTTATCCAAAACGAGGACGAAAATTTTTGCAAGGACCAGTTGAATACGGCCCCAGAATAGAACTTAATTCACAGAATAAGCGTAACTTACCGTACATCCAAATCAATAACCCACCATTAAAATTATTGATCGATACAGGCGCGAATAAATCTTTCATCAGCCCCGAAGCAGTACAAAGCTTTTTTGCTGACATTACCCCCGATTATGATCCGTTCACAGTGACCAACATTCACGCGACAACCCAAAATCATTATTCTATTACCATCCCATGTTTTTCGGAAATCAAAGACGAAAAACCAATCAAACTCTATATCTATCGATTTCATGAGTACTTTGATGGATTGATTGGATGCGACCTGCTGGAACAGTGGCATTCAAAAATTGACCTTAAGTCCCGATCACTAAAGACTGAATATACAGTAAATCCCATTTACATGTATCAATCAGGACAAAGTACTAACTTACTTGAAGTTATCATACCCGCACAGTCCACCCAACTAATACATGTGCCGATTGACATTTCTGAAGGAGACGTTTCTATTGACGGACAAACGATTAGTGGTTGTAATATCATAGATTGCTTGTCTACTGCCAAAAATAGTCATGCTCTAATAGAAATTTCCAACCCGACCCACAATGACCAAATTTTCACCCTAAGCGAACCAATGCGCGCACATATATTTAGCGAACAGACTATGCCATGCACTTATTATAACAATGGCAAGACCGAGCGATTCCAAGAAGTCCTATCGCGGTTGCGCACCGATCATTTGAACCCAGAGGAGAAAGCCAACTTATTATCATTATGTAATGAGTACTCTGACATTTTTTATTTAGAAAACGAGCCTTTGACTTTTACCAACCAAATCAAACACAAAATTATCACAAAAGACGAAATCCCGGTACATAGCAAAACCTATAGGTACCCTTACATTCATAGGGAGGAAGTTAAGAATCAGATAGACAAAATGCTTAGCCAAGGCATAATTAGGCCCTCATCATCTGCTTGGAATGCACCAATATGGATCGTACCCAAGAAAGCCGATGCATCTGGCAAAATAAAGCACAGATTAGTAGTTGACTTTTGGAAGCTCAACGAAAAGACCGTGGATGATAAGTACCCCATCCCTAATATCTCAGACATCTTAGATAAGCTAGGAAGATGTAACTATTTTTCTAGCATAGATCTTTGTAGTGGATTTTACCAAGTTGAGATGGATCCAGCAGACATCCACAAGACTGGATTCAGCGTAGCCGACGGCCATGGGCACTACGAATTTCTCCGTATGCCCATGGGTCTTAAGAACAGCCCTTCCACATTCCAAAGAGTGATGGACAACATCCTCAGAGGCCTCCAGAATGTGATTTGTGTAGTTTACTTGGATGACATATTAGTCTTCAGTACTTCACTGCAAGAACACGTAGTTAACCTCGGAAAAGTATTTGACAGACTCAGACAATCTAACTTCAAAATTCAAATGGACAAGTCCGAATTTTTAAAACGCGAGACCCCATATTTAGGACATGTGATTACACCCGAGGGAGTGAAACCCAACCCAGAGAAAATTTCGGCAATAATTAAATATCCCATCCCCAGGACCCCTAGACAAATAAAAGGTTTTCTCGGGCTATTAGGATACTATAGGCGTTTCATCCCCGACTTCGCTCGTCTAACCAAACCGCTAACTGCTTGTTTGAAAAAAGGCGCGAAAATTAATTTGTCACCCGACTACGTAAAGTGTTTCGAACACTGTAAAACTTTACTGACTAATGATCCCGTACTTATCTACCCAGACTTTAGTAAAGAGTTTCTACTAACCACCGACGCCAGTAACGTGGCCCTAGGAGCGATTTTGTCGCAGGGACCAATTGGGTCTGACCGACCAATAGCTTATGCGTCAAGAACGCTTAACGATAGTGAGCTTAACTACTCCACTATCGAAAAGGAACTCCTCGCTATTGTGTGGGCCGTTAAATACTTTCGGCCCTACCTTTTTGGCAGAAAATTTAAAATAATCACCGACCATAAGCCGTTGCAGTGGCTTATGAATCTTAAAGAGCCCAATCCACGCCTTACTAGATGGCGACTCAGCTTATCAGCCTATGATTATACTATTATATTATAAAAAAGGCAAAAATAATACGAACGCGGATGCACTATCTCGGATCGAAATTAATAATAATGAATTAGATTCAGTAGTTGTGAACATAAGCTCTAGTTCATCATCCAGACGGTCATCCCTTACCTTGTCCGCCCCAGATGAAAGACCATTGCGGAGTCAATCTTCAACTGATACCGCCCCCAGTCAAAACCCAATTTTCGATGACGACTTACAGAATGACTTACCCGTAACTACAGCTCACACTAGTGTAGAAGATCCCATTTTAGAAATACCTTCTACTGATGACCCCCTGAATAAATTCAAAAGACAAATTCACATTAAAATTGTCAATAAAATCAATAAAGCGAAACCAAAAACCACAAAACCATTCGATAATTTTCAAAAAACCATAATAGAAGTCAGCGAGAATACATTCGAAAATGACATAATTTCAGTGGCAAAAAATCACATTGACCCCAAATTCAAGACAGCAATCCTGGTAGAGCCGTTAGATAAAATGTATACTATCGTCCCGATTTTACAAAAAACTATACAGAGTTCATCCCTTAACCTTGTCCTAGTTAAAAGAGAACTACAAGATGTAACCGACTACTTAGTACAACAGGACATTATCATATCTAAGTACCACACAGGAAAAACCAACCACCGTGGCATAAATGAAACACACCTCTCTTTATCTCAAAGATATTTCTGGCCAAAGTTAAAAGAGAGTGTAACAAAATTTATTAATGAATGTTCAATATGTGGACGAGCAAAGTACGATCGTGCACCCCCGCGTCAGGAATTTCAGATTGTTCCCCCGCCCTCAAAGCCATTTCAAATAATCCACATGGATGTGTTAACTATTGAGCACGAAAAATACTTAACCATAATCGATACATTTTCAAAATACGCCCAAGCGTACCGGTTACCAGATTGTACCGCCCCGAACATAGTAAAAGCTCTTATCTTATTCAGTAGTCATCACGGTTTTCCCCTTACTTGCACAACAGACAACGGAACTGAATTTAATAATCAAGTCGTAAGCGAATTCCTCAAATTGCACAAGATACACCACCACACCACAGCAGCACACGCCCCAAACGAAAACGGCGCCATAGAACGTTTTCACAGTACACTGCTTGAACACCTGAGATTACTAAGATTACAATACCGAAACGAGCCCGTGTCGAACCTCATCCCAATAGCACTAATAGCGTATAACAGTTCAACACATAGTTTGACCAAAGCTAGACCATTCGAATTGATAACTGGACATTACGATCCTAGAGACCCCACTGACTTAGATTTGAACCTAAGATTATACCAACAGTACATACAAGATCACCGTCGAGCAATGGAAACAGTATATGGTGTCATTCATGAGTCTTCACTGTCAAACCGCGAGTCCTTAATGACACAGCGTAACATTAGCCGTGAACCTGTAGTAGACTATAACGTCAACCAGGAGATTTCTATTCGAAACCCTGCCGCACAGCGACAAAAGCTCGCCCCGCGATACACTCACGATAAAGTTGTAACAAACTTACCTATACATAATTACATATCTATACATCAAAAAAGCGCGGACGCATCGCTAAAGCTAGAATTAAAAGGCCTAATAAAACTCAATTGTTACAGACCGATAATGACCCTAATGGTGGTCCAAGCACAAGCCGACCATCCACAAGCAACCAACATCCGTCTTGACAGTTTAGCCGACAGCCCTGGACTACTACCCTTCAGACTTGGCCCCACTAAAATCATTTCCCACTACCACACATTCCTTGAACTGGAAAACACATATTGAAAACTTATCAAAAAAGTTATCGTCGTTCATCTATGCACTATTTCATTGCCTCTGTGGTCTAGTGGTAGAAGCTTCGCTTCATGACCCAGAGGTCCCGGGTTCGATTCCCGGGTGGGACCATCAATTTGTGTTTCTAAATTGTGGTTCTAAGTTTGGTTAGGACATAGAAGGCTGATCACCTGATGTCCGAAACAGTGAAACGATCCATGCTGTCGGATGGGCATGTAAAGCAGTCGGTCCTGCGCCTAGCTCTCTCCAGTCGTGTCGGTCAATCCGTCCCATTGGGCTATGAGAGTGATGGAACAGAGAGTGCTCCTGTGTACTGCGCACACACTTGGGCACTATAATCTACTCCTGCGTAGATGGCTGATCTCAATTGAGATTGGCCGCCGTGGTCGAAATTCGGCTAGGAGGACATTATTATTTCATTTAAAAAAAGTTACGAATTTCAAAGCAGCTCTCGCATCATATTACGCTTACGCTCACTCTAGACTTTCATATGGTATAATTTTATGGGGAAACTCTACAAATATAAAAGATGTATTCACACTACAAAAGAAATGTATTAGAATCTTAGCTAATATAGACCAAATAGATTCTTGTAAGCCTTATTTTATAAAATATGGTATTCTTACGCTCACGTCAATCTATATACTAGAATCATGTAAATTTATTAAAAAACAATCAAACCTATACTCCCCGATCAAGTTATCAAGAAGAAATAACAGATACCAAAATAAACTAAAAACTACCTTCTCAAAATTAAAGATGTATACAACAGGGCCCCACTCTATGGCTATCAAGATTTACAATTCAATACCAAACGTAATTAAAAATTCAAAAACGTACGAAGTATTCATAAAGTCTTTAAAGAGATACCTCATTGAAAAGAGCTACTATACAATAACAGAATTTTTTGATGATAATGGTGATAATAATCATAAGTAGTCGTAATTTAATAAATAGTTCTTCTTAATTAAATGTTAATTTGATTAATAGATGATTTATTTTATTTTATTTTTTAACTATAATAATTCAATGTATATTTATATCATTATTTAGTAGTGCTTATCAATATTATTTAAGATTTTAATAATTTATTATGATATTATAATTTTTTGATGAATATTTTAATTTGTATAGCATATTCCTAAAAATTGTTATTACCTTATTCAAAATATAATGCATGTTATGAGATAAGTAGGTACTTAAGTAATTTTAAGCCCCTCTGGTTGCTGTGCCCTTACAGGGTGTCACATTTGTAACTAATGAACTCATTACCACCTAATTCCACAATGTGACATGCAATAAATGAATTTGAATTTGAATTTGAATTTGAAGAGATAGACCTTGAAAAAATAGACCAACAAATAGATCTTATAAAACTTCAACTTACTGACTTAGCTAATAGGATTCCAAATCAGCACTTCCCATCTTTTAAATACATTATCTTTCACCTAACTAATAGACTAAACGAAATTTCAACTAAAATCAGCACCTTTGAACCCATTCGAGTTAAACGCGGTTTATTTAACCCGTTAGGCACCTTTATAAAAAGTATATCCGGAAACCTAGATAACAATGACGCTCTGAGATTCGAAAATGCACTCAAAATTCTGCAGAATAATGAAAATTTACTGTCTGAAAGTTTGTCTCAGCACATTAGTCTATATAAGGAACTATCCTTACAGCAAAGTCAGGTATTGAATAACATAAGTAGTAATCAGCGAACATTAGAAAAGGCTATCAGTTACATAGTTAATGTCACTAGTACTGATAAGGACCTTTCAATAAAATATATGCAGCTGTCGCAACTGTTCACGATATTAAGCTATAATATTCAAAAGCTTTCCGACGAAATTACTAGAATAGAAAATATATTAGCATTTAGCCGCACTAAATCCATTCATCATTCTTTACTATCTAGCAAAGATCTTAAAGGAATGTTGAAAAAATTAAAACAGTTATACACTTCAGATAATGTTTTAAGTTTAGATATTAGGTATTACTATGATTTAACTAGCTTAGGATACTATTTCATAGAGAAAAAAATAGTTATAGTATTAAAGTTTCCTTTAGTTTTACTGCCCACGTATGACCTCTATAGACTCTGTCCCGTACCTAACAAATATTCCCAAATTATCCTACCCACACTCCCTTTTATGGCAACTAATTCCAAGGAATTTGTCTACATGGAGGCTGAATGCCAGAAAGTCGCTACGTGGTACATCTGCAATCATAAAGCGCGGATCCAGAACAAGGAACATCGAGATTGCGTCTATGACCTCATCTACCAACAGGAGATAGAAGGAACGTGCCACCCCACGCCTATCTCTCTGTACAAGGAAGCTCTACTGGAGCTAGATAGTCAACACTATATCATGTCATTCCCGAAACCAACTAAGGTGCAACTAGAATGCGGTCAAGAAGAACATCGACTATTAGAAGGCAGTTTCCTAGCTACAATTCCACATAATTGCTATATAAAATCCCCAGAATTCACTGCTTACAACATCGAAAATAAAGTTCTTGGATATGCCGTTGAAATCACCGTTTCCCAGAAATTGCCGGAGTCATCAAAATCACGAGTTCGCTATAACTTTACAACAATCGACTTGAATAAATTGCACAATATCCAACAACAAATTATGACAGAATCGCCAGCGAAACTCGATACTGCTGGGCCTCAAGTCTGCTATTGGTTATAAAAAATATCAATGCAGATATCCTATAGAGACTCAATAGAGACTCCATTGTGATTGGCCCAAAAACGGTAGTCCCTACGACTCACGGCCAGTCTCGATAAAATATAAATGCTATTGACACAGAGTGATCGTGACGTCATCTTGGCATATTATCAGTGTTGCCGCTTTTGTTAGAATTGTAAAGCCAGCATGCACGGATCGTCCGACTTGGGCTTAATTTGAAGATTTTTCACACTATTTATTTAAAAGTATAACTGTTTTACCTGATTCGATGCTTTTTAAAATCAATAAAAGACGTGTTATGGCATTTAAATATATTTTTCATATATTAAACTGGCTGTATAATTAAGACCATAGGCAAAAAAAAAACTCTATTGTCGTGTCGATTTGTTTGTTACACAGAGTAGGTAATATATATGGTTTTGTTTCTTATGTCAACTTTAACATTGTATCGTTTTGTTTTGTTTCGGTTTTCTCTGTTAGTTGTGGATAAAAAAACATACAGACGAATTCGTTCATTTCCCTGTTGAAAAGTGATCTCTTCCCGAAATTATCGCAAATATGGATTATTTATCGATGAATGTGCAGTTGTGCACGCTTTGAAAGCTGAATTAAGGAAAAGAGGCGCATAAATAAGCGGTCTCAAAGAGCACCTAATTCGGAGGTTAGTTTGTTTACTGTTTACAAACTTATTTTTTACCAAATGTATGCTTGTTTGCTTAGATAACAGTTATGTTTTTTCTTTTTACAGACACCAAGACTATGACCGTAACAGTAACTTGGTTGGAAACGTAGAGGACAGCATCATACAACAAAATGATTCAGTGTATACTGTTGAGTGGCCTTCAGAAACTTTGTATAGCAGTGTGAACACTAAAAATTAAACTCCAGATCTAGATATTGTCACCAATGAGTAACTACTTTGGAATTTATGCACAGTGTACGGTGGCCTGCGCCTAAAAGTATACAGGCGGAGTTTTTAAAATAGCGATCCCTGATGATGAAGGGACCAGCTACATCTGTTATAAATCCGGGGACGTGTTGTGTGTGATGTGTGTAGCAGTGGTGTTTATGTGGATGTGCTTGAGCAGCATGTGAGCTTGAGATCGCTATTTTAAAATCTCCGCCTGTATACTTTTAGGCGCAGGCCACCGTACATACCATCGCTCTTACGGTGAATGAAAACATCGTGATAAAACCTGCATATCTAGATTTTCGAACCCACAAACCTGCAGAGGACCAGCGTGGTAGGAAATGGTCCAAGCTTAGGAGTGGAGTTTAGACCTTAAGGCGATATGCACAAAGGCTCCATTCGAGTGAGCTAGGTGCAGGTACTGACACCCTCACAAATAATAGAATACTTAGTATACTATATTACCATTATTTAGTTTCAACTAACAACTCAACCAGCATTCATTGTGTGGATTACTAATGTGTTATATTTTTTGTATAGCAGTGTGTTTAAACGGAAAGGATAAATAAAAGTTAAATCAGTGTGTAACTCTTTTATTTTTATTGTATTTATTAAATGCCTAATCCATATTTACATTATGTTCTTTCTGAAATTGGTTATAATGATTTTCACAAACACGAGATTGTCGGATAATAATTATTTCACAAGCCACTGTTTTAGAACAGTTTTATTACTTGGTAACATATGTCCTCCTTTTCTTTCCGAACATAACGGATCTGCACAACAATGCGGGATAGTAACTCGATATGATGATAGTTATTTTATAATTAATAAGCTTATAAGATTCAAGATTTTAAAACTTTATTGAGAACCTGCTCCTTTTTTCGGAGTATGTTAAAAATATGGCTAAGAGAATAATGCAATGAGTATCTGAATCGTATAATAAGTATACCTAAGTATTAGATAGTCTTCTACCATCCAGTTCAGAACAATTTTTTGCCAAATTATAGACGGCTCCAAACCTTCATAGATATACCATCTTTCCTGCGTTCTTTGGCTATCAGGGGAGTTAAATCCGCGGCAATCTCCTTCACCACATGCTTACTGAGGCGAAATGTCCTCACAAACTCCGAGTCCGGCAAACTCACGAGAGGATCGACATTCCGGCTCATGAAGGCGCGATTTCGACGCCGCTCCTTCAACTCCCGCCGACCTCTGTCCACTCTGTCTGCTAATATTAGCATTTCCCACCGCAAATTTAAATTATAATTCCGATCCATTATGACAACATCTGAATAATACGTGTATATTAGGTGTATCTGCTCAATGGCCTCAGAATGGTAATTTTTGACAGATAAACCGTAATGAAGCAACTGACGGAAACGTCAATAAATAGTGGACTACGCAAATTGTCACCCGAGAGACGATATCGGTGTGGCACTTGTGAGTGGACTAGCGTGTTGTTCAATGTATTATGAGTGGCTTCCATCCAACTTCCATCGAGCTGACACTATGGTCTTAAAAAATACAAGACTGCCAAATGTGTAATTTTGCGCTGTCGACATACAATCGACATACAATTATACTCTAATGCATTTAGTAGACTTGGGGCCCTGATGTGAGTTCACTGTATCACACCACTATACCTGTGTACATCATCATACTATCCGGTGCATCTGTACTGATAATTATTATACTGATTCAACGCCGTCGGAGAAACATAAAATGGAATCCAAAGCTGCAGTCGAATGCTGAGACGAAGCTGCCCTCTTCTGCGAATGAGTCCATGACGTCCTTGGAGGAAAGGAAAGCCGCGACATTTGCTGTACACGTCAGCAAATAGTAACTCGTCTAGGAGGGGAGGTGTTACGAGTGCAAGCCCACTCTACAACATATTTCGTCATACCCATATTCAAAGGAACTGTATTGTGATTGCTTCATTATTCATTTAGTGCTGACAAGTAAATTCCAAAAGTTCCGTGGGACAGTTTTTAGTGTTAAAGGTGTCTTTGTGCTCCAATCGCGGTAGCCGAAGGTCAATCCTCTGATCATCGAGATCAGATAGTTATAAATTAGTTTTAATCACTTCTTTGTAATCATTTATTAATTAATTAAATATCTCAAAAATCAATTTGAGTTTTTAAAAACCCTCTTCGGCGTCCAGTTATCGTAATTAAGATAAAAACATTATATTTTGTATTTAGGCACTACATAATCACAAAAAAATAATAATTAGCATTTTTTTTAAAATCCCAGTGTGGGGGTGTAATATAGGGGTTGAAAGTTTTATGGGTGTTGAGTTTTAGAAGTTTAATTTATATAGTAGCTATGTCCGCTCCTAGATGGCGGTGTCGGATCGGATGTAGATCGCGGTATGGTTTGATTTTAGCTAATGTACTTATAGTTTGTATTCTTTGTATGTATTTACAGTAAGTTTTTAAGGTCCTCGAAAACAACCCAATAAACGACTGTACTTTTCAATACGAGGTTTCATTCATTTTCATTGTCATTTGGTTCTTATGCGTCATTTTTGAAGATAAAACCATGAAACTTATTACGTAGGTGTTTTAGGAAAAATGTGCAGAGATTTTCTATACGGAATTCCCATGACTGACACGCACAGGCTAAACGTAGCGTAGGCGCTTGAAATTTGGAAGGGACGTAGCTTAGGTACCGTATTTTCCCTAGATGTTTTCAATCTAACATACCTAGATGTTTTCAATCTAACATGTCTGCACACCTTAGTAAAGTTATGGTTTTGTTTTGAAAAATGGGAGTTAAAGTGAAAAAAAATAAGTAGTATGAAAAAAACCAAAACTGCATAAGTTAGATGCTTGAAATTAAACATAATAATATTCATAGTTTATTTACACTTTTTGTGGCATATTTACTATTGGGATATGTGCAAAATTTACCAATAATTGTTATCTGCACGAACCTGCACCTCTATGCCGCAGTAAATACTTCTGTCTAACTGGCCCTACCCACTGTTAACACCACTGCACAACACAAACTTAAGAATGGCCACTGCTAAGGACATCCTGGAGAAGCAGATGAGCATTGAGTCCACAATCACATCCCGGCTCAATGACTTCGAGAAGAGGCTCACTGCATCCACTGCTTCCGCTGACAAGACGACTGATCTCGGGGCCCTGGCCAAGGACTTCGCTTTGTTCAAGGAGATGGTTGTGGGTGTCCTACGCCTTCTGCAAGACCAAGTGGCCAGCCTGACAGGACGGGTCGAGGAGATGGACCGCCACAGTCGGCTTAATGCCCTATTGTTCACCGGCGTAGAAGAGCAGGATGGAGAGGACCCGGCAGCAGTCATCACAGGCATTGTGACAGGCAAGATGGGCTTGGCCGACTTCCAGCGGAGTCAGATCCATCACTGTGTAAGGATTGGTGCTACAAACCCAAGAAGGCCGCGACCAATCCTTGTCAAGCTGAACTCAATCTCGGCCAAAGCTTCAATATGGGGACGTAAGACGCAGCTGAAGTCGAGCGGCACTGTCGTTGGTGAGTTTCTCACAAAGAGTCGGCAGGAGTACTACGCCCGCGCGCGCCGACACTTCGGAGTCAGCGCGTGCTGGACCATGAATGGCGCAGTGCATATCAAGCTCGCTGACGGCAATAAGGTGACCATTGTCTCGGCGGCGCAGCTGGATGAGCTCTGCAGGAAGCATCCTGCAGTGGCTCCGACGACCACGGCGGCGGCCGCCAAGACTCCTGGAGAGAAGCCTGCGCCCAGGCAAAGCAAGCCAGTCACGAGGAGCAAGGCCACTATCCCAGCCAAGGACAGGCGTTAGAGCTGAGCGTGACATTCGTTTTTTTCTCCTATAATTTGTCTAAGTTAGTTGAACGTAGGTAGTACTTTTTATCTCACAAAATTCAGTAGAGTAGATAATGCGTGCAACTTTTAAGGTTATTTTGTCTGTCACTTTGACACCGTCAATGTCATTAGTTGTCATTGTCAACCAGTTGTCACTAATTTACTTTTTTCTGTGTATAATGTAATCACGTTCCGTTTAACTTAAAACTTTTTACGTTTATTTTATTTTTGTTTGTGACATACATAGTGCTGCACTTAGAGGTGTATTGTATAGTGCAATCTATATTTATATTGTGTTATAAATTCGTAGGTATATAATTATATTTTATATTGTAGGTAAAATACGAAGTATATATATTTTCTAAATAATTATTTTATTTATTCTATATATTAGATTATAGGCATAAGTATATTATATTTATAACTATGAGTATATATGACTCTGCCGATAGTGATGATGATACTTACCTTTCTTGCTCTTCCATTGGATCCATAAGTAGTTGTGATTTGTCGTACGTTCAGCTCTCATCTGGTCTCAATACAGAATTTTCGAATTGTCGGAAATCTCTGAATGTAGTACACATCAACGCTCAGAGTATTCCCGCACACCATTCCGATATGCTTACGTCCTTCGATAACAACAACATTCATGCCGTTCTTGTTTCAGAATCCTGGCTGAAACCCTCACTCGACTCTTCCTTGTATCCACTACCTGGTTTCCAGCTCATTCGGAATGATCGCGTCAATAAAGGCGGTGGAGGAGTTGCAATATACCTTCGTAGCCACATTCCATACTCTATCATTAGTAAATCTCCGAGTGAGTATTCTGGGAAGGCAGAACACCTTCTCATAGAAGTACGTCTCGGCCACAGCAGGATTCTCCTCGGAGTTTACTACAGCCCCTCGATGACTGTCAATTACTTTGATTCTTTTGAAAAACTTCTTGATGATTACTCTCCTTTATTCGACAATACCATAGTCATGGGCGATTTCAATACTTGCCTTTTAAAGAACGATTCTCGATCCAAGTCTCTGCACTCCATTGTTACATCTAAAAATCTGCACATCTTACCGTCAGATGCAACTCACCATCCGCCTAATTCAGAACCGACTTTTCTGGATTTGATTATCGTTTCCTCACTAGATCTCGTTATTAAGCATGGTCAGTTAGCAGCTGACTGCTTTTCTTACCACGACCTTCTTTATCTTTCATATAAGATTCGTACCCCGAAACCCAAGAAGCGTACCATTCTCCAGCGTAACTTTAAACAGGTGGACGAGCTGCAACTGTGTGAAGATGCTAAGGCTATTGACTGGGCACAGCTGAACGACATAGACGACATTGACGAGAGGGTCGCTCTGTTTAACTCTCTCCTCACCGATCTTTTTGATAAACATGCACCCCTCCGTCCAGTCCATGTTAAACAGCTGCCTGCCCCGTGGCTCACAGATAACATAAAGAGGCTCATGTCCAAACGTGATCACGCCAGATTTCGTTACAAGAAGCAACCCACTGAGGAGCACGAGCGGATGTACAAGGAGCTGAGAAATCGATGCAATAGAGTGTGTAGGGATGCGAAACGCCGACATATTCATAAAACTATAGAAAACTGTGATAATTCACAGTTATGGAACTTCCTGAAATCTTTGGGCATAGGGAAAACCAAGGCACTTTCAAACATCAACACTGATCTTACTGCTCTCAACAAGCATTTTTCAACTCCTCCTCTGATTCTGAATGATCAGATTAAAGCCACAACTCTAAGTCATCTTTCTGCTATGCCTTTCCCTGATTGCCCTTCATTCAATTTCAAACTTGTTTCTGGCCGCGACGTTAAGAGATGTATTTCGGCGATAACTAGCAAAGCAGTAGGCATTGATGATATCAGTGCCTCCATGGTAAATTCAATATTAGACGTTATTTTGCCTCACATAACCAACCTCATGAACCTTTCCCTCCTATCCAAATCCTTTCCTAGCTTATGGAAGCATGCATTTGTTCTTCCACTGCCAAAAGTCCCGAATCCTACGTCTTTGTCGCAATTTCGCCCAATTTCAATTTTACCTTTCCTCTCAAAAGTCCTCGAACGTCTTGTCTTTGAACAGTTTTCCAGTTTCCTATCCAACAACGATCTCCTTAACCCTCTCCAATCCGGCTTTCGACCAGGCCACAGTACAGTTACCGCCCTAATCAAAGTGACCGATGACATTCGTAGCAACATAGATAAGCAACACGTTACTGTACTTGCGTTGCTAGATTTCAGTAACGCATTTAATACGGTCGACTTTGATCTACTCATTGGTATTTTACGCACTCTTAACGTATCTCCGGCAGTTACTAGTTGGTTCGAGTCTTACCTCAAGGGACGCAAGCAGTGTGTACGTACCGACAGCGAGAGTTCAACTTGGTGTCCAGTACTTGCTGGCGTCCCTCAAGGCGGCGTTCTTTCTCCTTTACTTTTTTCTTTGTTCATAAACATCTTAGCCAAAAAACTCACTTCTCTCTACCACCTATATGCGGATGATCTCCAGCTCTACACTAGTGCACCTCCAGAACACCTCAACTCTGCTATTAGCCTCATCAACACCAATTTGGAGATTATCTCGAAGTGGGTGAAATCTTTTGGTCTGCTATTAAATCCCACTAAGTCACAAGCAATCGTTTTTGGCAGCTCCAGAATGCTACGCAAGATTGACTTTGCAGCTGCGATGAGGGTCAGGTATGACCAATCGGACATACCATATGTGGCTTCAGTAAAAAATCTCGGCGTGATCATGGACAACACTCTCTCTTGGGTTCCCCAAGTTGATGCTGTGAGCAGAAAGCTTTTTGCATCTTTCCACTCTCTTAAACGCTTGCAGTATTTCCTACCGTTTAACACTAAAGTTACGCTGGCACAGTCTCTACTGCTCCCAATTCTCGATTACGCTGACGTAAGCTATCTTGACCTCACTGAAGAGCTACTCAACAAACTCGAACGTCTCCAGAACTTATGTATCCGATTCATTTTTGGATTACGTAAGTACGATCACATTTCTGAGTATCGTGCTCAATTGAAGTGGCTCCCAATTCGCCTTCGCCGGAATACTCACATTCTCAACATGTTATTCAATGTTTTGAATAACCCTTCTTCCCCCCAATATCTCAAATCTAAGTTTTCATTCCTATGTTCCCACGGCCGAGCGTTGAGATCTACAGAGAACAAGATGTTGAGTGTGCCTGATCGTAACGCTGCTTCTTATAGTGACTCGTTTGCTGTGAAGGCGGCGTGTCTGTGGAACACCTTGCCCGTGAACGTACGACTATCACCTTCGCTTGCTACCTTTAAAAAGAGCGTAAAGGATCACTATTATCAAACCTTAGGTTGGAAATTATAATTATGTAAGTAAGTATATGTATGTATTAATATAGCCAGTATATATTAAGTGTATTTTGTCTCTTAGGTATATGTGTATTTATATTATTATTTAAGTAGGTTGAATAGGTAGGTTAATTCTAGTTTATAGGTTTATTTTGGACATGCTTAATGTAGTCTTAGTTACTTATATGTCTGCATTTACTGTTTTTTTTTTTTATTATTGTATAAAAGAGTTCTGTTAAATTTACCTGAGTTTTCCACCAACCAAGGGTTGGCTGGAAGAAATTGCTTTTTGGCAATAAGCCCGCCTTTGTGTACTAACTTCTTCTCAATTTGTATTTTGTCTGTGTATGTTATTTTTTTAGTATGCAATAAAGTGTCTATAAATAAATAAACATTTATAAATTACTATTCTGCCATTGCTATACAAGTCTTTGCTCAATGAAGTCATGAAAATCATTTTTAGTCAAGTATCTTCGTACTTATTTGTCAATTTTCATCTAATTTAATACCACCATGGCATGTTATTGGGTAGGTAGTTCGGGAGTCTTCCACGACAAAATAATTTTAAGGCGAAGCGAAGCTCGCGGGCAACAGCTAGTTAAAGATAATCTCAATTATCTTATATAATTATCGCTGTCGTAGAAAATATATCTAAAAACAACTAGTAATTCTTTTTGAAACGGTAGCCGCGCCGATGTCAGGGCGATGTTGCGTTCGTATTTGAATAGAGGTGAAAAATTTGCAATAGTCGGAATTTCGTTCCTGTAGAAAAACGTGTAGCGACACATGTTATAGTCACGTTTTGCAATGTAATCTTTCTAGTAACTTTCAGTAGCGATCAATGCGGAGACGCTAGTCGTCTCGCGCCCGTCACTTAGCTCACACACTGAAAATGTAATTGGTTACTATGTGTATAATCTCAGTAAATAGTTTGGCCTCAAGAAATCCTGCATTCGTCATTTACCATGGATCCCATAGTCACCCGACATGTAATCCTACATTGGTGACCCCGACTGGTAATCCTACAAACGCGTGAACCTTTCGTCGAATTGTCGTAAAAGTAAAGTCATCAAAATGTATGAAAGATAGTTGCGGACCACTCTTTTTCGGTTTCTGAAACTCTTTTGTGTCTTTATATTCTTTGATAATTTTATAGACACTTGACAGACTCACGCCAATCATCTCGGAAGTCTTTTTAGCACATTCCTTTGCACTCCAATCAGTTGTTTCCGGCCAATTTTCTATATTATATTTGAAAATATTTAGAATGATGGTCTTTTCGTTTGGCGAAAAAGAACCACGAGGACGCTTTTTTCTGGGAGAGAGAAAGTCTGAATCTTGTGCTCTGTCAGTTGCGGCTGTTTCCCGGGAAGGGCCAGGTTGTGGCTCCACAACGTTTATAAAAATCAACAAACGATCACAACGCGAAAAGTCAACAAGGAAAAACCTAGCAGAAACTTAACAAATATAACAAGATGTAGACAAGAAATAGAAGCAAATTACACTGAGACTGAGAACATATGAGCGCATTCGAGCATTCAAAGAAGTCGAATGAAAATCTTTCTTGAAAACTCACTAACCGATTTTGATGAAACCTACACTTGGTTCCTACGGTCGGAGGATCCTCCCTTTGCCATGGGGAAGCGCCTCCAGCATCTCCATACTGCCTTCCTAAGCTTGGACCATTTCCCACCACGCTGGTCCACTGCGGTGTTGGTGGGTTCACACATCTAGATGTTTTCCTTCTCCGTAAGAGCGATGGTATACATTGTACTTAAATTCAAAGAACTCATTGTTACCTACATGTCAGCGCCGAGATTCGAACCCGCATCTCTTGCTTGAGAAGCGGGCGCTTACCCGACTGAGCCAGTTGGACTCGCGCACTGAGTGTTCCGTACAAGTCTACTTAATTACCTGAGGTAGTTTTCCTTTTAATTTCATCATAATTATGTACATCTATACGAAATATCAGCTTGATATCTTTACCCGTTTCCGAGAAAAAAGGTGGTGACAACAAAGTGTGATCCTATAAGGGTTCTTTTTTTCCCTTTTGAGGTACGGAACCCTCAAAAAGAATAGTGACAATCGGATCAATCGTTTTGGAGGTATGCGTGGACAAACATACATACCAACAAGCATATAAACATAGGTACATAGGTACATAAACATTTATAAAATTTTGAATATTTGTTTATTAGCCCTAATATATTGTCATATGTCAATATGGTGCAGTTCCAATAATCTTACATACATACCGAACATATATTGTACTTACCGAATAGACAATCTTTTTTTGAAATTGATTAAAAAGGTTTATTATCCCTGAATTTAGTAGGAAGTGATGCCATGCTAAAGAATAAAATAAAGCAATTAAAATTATTTCGATACATTGGTCGTGAGTCGTGATCCTACTTCATATTATAAATGCGAAAGTTTGTAAGTGTATGTGTGTATGTATGTATGTATGTACGTGTGTATGTTTGTTATTTCTTCACGTCAAAACGGCTGAACCGATTTTAATGAAATTTGGAATGGAGTTAGCTGACACCCTGGATTAACTCATATGTTACTTTTTATCGCGGAATTCCTACGGGAAAACTTATTAAGGCGAAGCGAAGCTCGCGGGAACAGCTATTATATTGAAATATTTATTATTTTTGTATTAGTTTACTTGAGCAAGTAAATATTTAGATTTATCTTTTTGTATAAAAATATTAAGAAAAAATTATTGCCCAGAAATGGATCGCAATTTTTCCTTTTTTCGGTAAAGAACTTTTTTAGTAGGATCACTTATAAAATGTCAGAATTCTTTTCAATTAAAAATTAGAGAGTAGTTAGAATCATTCTGACTATGCTATTTGAATTAGCCAAGCTTGGAATAACTTTATTCCCTACACAGAAAATTCAAAACCAATTTAATAAAAAAACACTCGACTGAGACCACTGTAGAACTGTCAAATTGGCCGCGGGCACAACGCCCGTTCACCGTTGTCCTTTTGTAACATGACATGGCCGGCCGGTTCATCCCGTATTAATTGAAATTCAAGAATTTTACGCTCCATTTCACGTGAGCAAGTACTTCTCCGCAGCAGTCTGTAATCGAGCCGGGTACATACAATGTCGGTGGAATGCCACAATTTGTACCTGTCTGAAGGTAAACAGAGTGTAATACGATGCCTTTTCAGTGAGCCACTCGCTGCCAGTTGCCACGCGAGGTTGTTTGGGTTATCTGTTGATATTGATTCAGTTTGTTGTGACTGTGTCGGTTGCTTTGATTATTGGTATCTGGGGGCGAAACACAGTTTAGACTTCATGGTATGGTCTTAATTCTGGCGTCGTAAGAGTTAAACTTGACTGCAAGTGTTCGTTTTGAATGTATTCATCTGTACATATACTTAACATGTTTTCTCCATTCTGCAGGAGTTTCCAGTGAACGAGTATTGATTTATTGCCTCATTGTATCTTACCTTTGCCGATCGGTTCAATATATCAAAATCACCCATTGTTAGCTGTTCATATATTTTTCACTGATATAACTTGAGCTGCGCAAAATATTCCTACTTTCTTACATTTTAATTAAGGAATTTTCAAATTATTTATTGATTTAGTTCTTTATTGCACAAATATACCTATAATAAAAGTACAAAAGGTGGGCTTGATGCTAAGAGCATTTTTTACCAGCCAACCTACAGAATTATCGCCATAATCCACTAAACTTCATGACAAAACTTTCCTACGGACAACATAATATTGAGAGCACAATGTCACTAACCCTAAACAGCTTAAAGCTTCAGAATGCTCTTGTAACTGTGATAGATTAACCAGCAGGTTGACAAACTTACCAAGTTCCGTCCCAACTGGGGAACCGGCCTTCAATGCAGCACAGTGTTATTCAGTGAGGAATACAAACACACAAACACACACACACACACACACACATAGGCATTCTCCAACACTGCCATAAGCTAAGCTGGCTAAGCTTGGCAGGCAGTTTGCATCCCACAACACAAACCTATACATAACATTTAAGATTTATGATCCAAGAATACATATTTACTGCGACTGCGATTCAAACCGGGACCTTCACAAGCGTCGGATGGCTATACTAACTGCTACGAAATCGACATCTGGTCGTCGGAATAGACACGTTATTAGTCTCATCAAAACCTATAATTATTCTCATCTCATTCAAAGCTCACCTTCTATTTAACGTGTCGGTAACAACCCTTAGCCGGTCTGGGTAATTAAGTACAGCTGCAGTTTCAGAATTACTGAATGTAATTTTTTGTATAAGGGGGCTACTATTGTACTATATCAAATCGAATGAAATATTCTGAATTCAGTTAGGTGTTTTCACATTCTAATACAATTGAGCACTTCGAAAATTGTACTTAATTAGTATGATTCTAGATTGAATTATAACGGGATAGCAAACTTTTTCAATGTCTCACTCAATAAATGAACTCGGAAATCGTATCTCAATAATTTACCTATCCGATTCTATAAAATACTATGATAGATATAGTACCATCACTAACACTAGTCTCACTGTGGCGCCGGTCACTCTCGCGGAATGCAATGCAAGTGGCTCTAAAGGAAAACAAGGGTCCCGCCAGCCTCATCCAACTTCAGATCACGTATCCACTTTGTTAAGAAAACACCAAACAGCCTTTGATATTGCTTGCCGTTTTTTAATGCATATCTTAAAAGGAATTATAGATAACCAAATCGAACCCCGACAGAAAGTCAAAAGGGTAAAATCTTATCGACTTTCCGAGTTTCTGCTCCACAAAGCCTTTTAGTCTAACGGAGATTATTCGAGCTCTGATAAATTGACTTTTGTTCAAATCAGCGCAAACTTGGACGAAAGTAAATTACTGAAAAGTTGCGCGATTTTTCAAACGTGCAAACTTGGGCAGAAGTTTAACCTACCTCCTAAATGAAGTTAGACTTCCGGTCTGTGCGTTTTGGTTGGTACTTCTTGTCGTTCGTTCATTAGCAAGTTCAATCAGAGACGAAACAGGAGGGCAGCAACAGCTTGAGGTTATTTATGGCTCCGCCGGCCCTCACAATTACTCCGCCAGGAAAAAAGTTTTCCTATTACCGAAGGGATGGAGGCTTTCATACAAAAACGAAATTGTATTCGACGTGTAGGTAGTAATGGATTTCAGATATCGTCTCGTGTTTCTGCCATTGTGCTTGGTTTTCCAAAAATATTGGTAAGTATAATTTTTCTGTTCTGCGGCTAATTTTGTTGTTAGAAATTGTTAACAAACCAACTCCCACAGGAAAAAATATTAATTAGAGCTCGTTGTTCAGCCCACGCAACCTGTCGTTGGGAACAGAGCTAGACAGAAATAATAACAATAACGCCTCCATTTATAGGTCCATTGGAATTACCTACCTAGGTATATCACACTTACTAAACAACATTTCTAAGATGTTTGCCCATCTGATTTGTCTAGAAACATCAACACACGAAATGTATTAAATTCCAACTTGTTCCAAGCTAGATTCAAATCACACTTACCCGACTAAACCTTCAAGTTGTAAAATTTGAGCGCGCGAGTTAGCGCTAACCTTGTAACGGCGTCGCATTTTCCGCCAGAACAAGTTTTAAAATTCCCCGCATCTAGGAAGCGACGTTGCACCTGCGCCCTGAATTACACTCTCGCTACGTGCACAGACAAATGCTATATTTTTTGTTTTTATCGCGATTTATTCCTTCGATCCTTTATTTATTGCCACACGCTCGCTTTTATCTTTAGCCGGAAAATGTCTGAGGCGACGAAATTGAAATTATTATTCATCGCACCGGGATTACATACTTCAGCGTGTGTGCCCGCCGACTCACTTACACAGATAATAAGGGAAACACATTTCCTCGAAACAGGAAATGAATTTATTCACAACCGAAACAACTATGCTTATGGCATTTGTAAGGGAACGGTCTCCACCATCTACCGAGCCTTACTTTTACAGTTGTAATGTAGCATCTTCGCCATACGCTTGCGTTTATTGTATTGTATCAACGACTCTATGTCGTTGTACTTAGGGTGCAAAGTTTTGGATGCTGTGTGCGGACATAAGTTGGTATTTGGAGTAGAATATTCACAGCTGGGTGACCGGGGGCACCTGTGCGGGAAATGTTATTATCTCGTTAGAGGCCCTTCCTCCACTTCCCCCCGCTCGCTCTAGATTGTAAGAAACAAGAGGAATTTTAATATTGTTTGGGCTTAACCCGTAGTTTTAGCCCTCAGTAGTGGACTGGAGTCAACGATTCGTACAGCGAAGGGTGGGTTGTGTATTGACGTTGTTAGGTGTTTAAAGATCATTTGCCTTTTGGACGGCCTGAGTGGTAAACAAAAGATTAATGATGTCCAGGGTGTCCTTGAGTGTATAAACACCGTGATAGAGGATATTAAATTATAAAAAAATATAAATACTTACCTTACTCGGTGTATATTTGAAAAAGGCTATTTTACAACTAAGTAAGTACTTACCTACAAAGGGACATGACATTGTCTAAATCATGAAATGAGGCTGAAGAATAATATACTTCAGTTCGTCATTTAATTTAGTCTTTTTTTAGGGTTCCGTAGCCAAAATGGCAAAAACGGAACCCTTATAGTTTCGTCATGTCCGTCTGTCCGTCTGTCCGTCTGTCCGTCTGTCACAGCCGATTTACTCGGAAACTATAAGTACTACAGTGATGAAATTTGATGGGAATATGTGTTGTATGAACCGCTACAAAAATATGACACTAAATAGTAAAAAAAAGAATTGGGGGTGGGGCCCCCCATACATGTAACTGAGGGATGAAATTTTTTTTTTCGATGTACATACCCGTGTGGGGTATCAATGGAAAGGTCTTTTAAAATGATATAAAGTTTTCTAAAAAACATTTTTCTTAAAGTGAACGGTTTTTGAGATATCAGCTCTCAAAGTCGTAAAAAGTATGTCCCCCCCCCTCTATTTTTATAACTACGGGGTATAAAATTCTAAAAAAAATAGAGGTGATGCATGCTAATTAACTCTTTCAACGATTTTTGGTTTGATCAAAGTATCTCTTATAGTTTTTGAGATAGGTTGATTTAACTGTAATTTTGCTGCTACGGAACCCTTTGTGCGCGAGCCCGACTCGCACTTGGCCGGTTTTTTCTATAACTATCTATTTTGAGGTCCCTAACTATACAACGTACCTATTTCAAAATAAGTACAAAAATGCTATTTTTTCAGTAAAGGCCAAACGACAAGTCAAAATTAAGTATTTAACCATGTATTAAAATATGGTGGGGTTATTTTCGTATATACGTTAGAGTTGAAAAAATCTCAGTTTATCCGGCGCCCGGACAAGCCGGCCGGATATCGGATCCGGATTGCGAATGCAATTTACATTTAAACGATGTAGACCCGCCTTTTGCTCGTATTTTTCAATTAAACCTTGTTACATGCGCCTATATTATTCTAAACGCAGTTTTTTTGTTTGTGGGCACTTGCAGAACAGAACTAGACTGTCATTTGTCACTATAGGCATATAGTGCCACAATCTTATCTGTTCCGGTGGCGACATCGCTGTGATCGAATCCAGTGTTGCTTTCGATTAAATTTTACCTATTTCTGGTTTAAACGACAATGCATTTCTGCTATTAGGTACCTATTGCAATTAGGTACATTCATAAGTATAGTACTATAGATAAATCAAAGTATAGGGTCGATAGTAAATGAAAGTGGATATAATATATCAAACGACATTTGTTTCAGTGTAGTTCTGATTATGTTCTGCTTCTGATATAGGAGATTAAATCTAGATTACAATGGTATAGGTAATATATTATATGTGGGTCGTGGGAATAACGAGATAGATAGACTTAAAAAAAACAATTGATTAAGTATTATTATTATTATTGAACACTTTATTTTACATTTTCTAAAGTAACAAGAAACAAGAGCATACAATTAAAATAAATTCAGACATTGTGCAAAGGCTAATACATCATCATCATCATCATCTTGACCCATCACGTCCCCACTGCTGGGGCACGGGTCTCCTTCCAAAGGCTAATTGCCAAAAAGCAATTTCTATCAGCCAACTCTTGATTGGTTGGGAAAACAATGACATGTCATAAATCATCATTATTTCGTCTAAAATCGCTGCAAGTGCGCGAAATTCTTCTTGGTATACTGCCTAAGATTTAAAGTATCATGTCATGTCATCACACCTGCAATCAAAGAAAAATAAAGATTATATACTTTTCATCACGACTCATCCCGTCCCCACTGCTGGGGCACGGGCCTCTCTGGAAAATATTACATAAAATTACATGGAGTATATGGGTAAAATTATTCGTCATATTTGGCAACACTAACCTGTAGCCGCTGCAACTCGTTCTTCCAATTTTTCAAACGGAATTAAAGGCGCCTGAATACGTTATTCTTCCTGCATAAAAGCCAATAAATATAGTACTACTTTTCTTGCATTACATTACAGCGCTTTTGGCAGTATTTCACCCAGAAAATCACAAAACAAATTAAATAACAACAATTGAAATTGACAACTCAAATAACGCACAGAGTATGAAATGACGTTTGACAATGACGTTTCGTTAGTTGCACATTTTGACCACCGGAACAGATAAGATTGTGGCACTATAGGTAATAAGCCAGTCAGATTGATTATTGTCAGCATTGGTACACCCGAGTCCGCGTTGTTCTATGATTGTCAGGCGCTAATAAAATTGCATTGAACAGTATTTTTGTGAATGTACAAGTACGAGTAGGTACTAACTTCCTCTGCGGTAAATTCAAAGGCAAAGTAAATTCAAATGTTTTTATTCATCTAAAAATATAAAATTTTCTGATGAACGTAATTTTTTACAAACTGTAGAGTAGTTTGTACCTCTAGTAAAAGAAAAAAAATGAATAAATTTTCTGATTGACATCACGCCAATACGAAGCACTCCACTCAACGCCAAGAACATTCCTGACAACGATCAGAAACGATTGTAGTGAGCAAATAATTGCATGTTTCCGGACGCCCATCGCGATCAATCCACGCACGACGTTGTCTTGAGGACGTGTCGCGGGTCACTGTAGCTTACCATAAACCTTTCCTAACCAACCCCCGACATTCAAGTCTCAAAGTCACGTCATAACTTTTAAACGAGGTAGCAGATCAGATTTTGAGAAACTGTAGCTCAGAACACTCAGGGTAACTTAACTATGATCCAAATTCCAAATAAAACAAATCGTGTCAGCCGTTTTAGAGCTGTGCTACCACAGACGCACATACAGATACACAAACACGTTTAAACACCCCTTGTAACACCCCTCTTTTTGTCGGGAGGTTAAAACTAAGTTTCAGAGGGTTTCTGCGCTAACCGCAACTCTATCTCGTTACATTACAGTTACCGTAAATAACAGCTTTCGTTCGTTCGTCCCTCATGAAGCTAGAGTGACCCTCCGGGCGCGAGACACAAATTGCTCGCTCAGCGGGCGCTGCTCGCACGCAAACGAGGAACGTTTGCATTCCGCTAAATTATAGTGACACGCCACGGCAACGATACTGCAACGACACTGTGGCGACACTGACAAGTCTTGGGAGATGTTCATTAATTCTAATATGTAACTGTAACAAAATGACCAGGCGACCTCAATCGTTCAGGTTTGAATCCTAAGAACGAATTAATGGCTGAATTTGTTCTTAATTTTTGTACATTAACATCTCTATTACTGCTGTACCAAGCATATAAAATTGTTATTTATGGTTTTGGTAACAGAATTGAATGTGACTCTACCGGACATAACTGCTAATGCTAACTGTAAGTGGCGCTAATAAATAAATTTCGTATTATTTTCACTTGCTACCTTTAAACGCGTAAAGGATCACTTTTATAAAACCTTAGGTTGGTAAATAATATGTATTATATTATATAGTTATATATGTATTTATATAAATATTAGTGATGGGCCGAATGTGGTTTGAACCGAAGTTCGGCTTCGGCCGAACATTCGGTTAAAATGAAAAATTCGGCCGAAGTTCGGCCGAACATTCGGTATTTTTTTACTTTTGTTATTGGCAGGGAAATGTACCCAAAATACTGAACAACTTCATAAATTGTCGCTGACATCCAAATACAGCTGTTTTATAAATTTTCGTTTGTCAAGAGGGAAGTATACCTAGGGAAATAGATATTTAGGAAAACATTTGCTATCACTTGTGCATTCATTCCCTAAGATCAATGCAGTTCGCGACTGACAATATGTACTTTTCTTGGTGAAATTTTAATTTCGGAAGAAAACGGTTTTTGAAGTACTTAAAAAAAAATCTTTGATTTTGATGTTTTTTTTAAATACATTGTTTTTGTTCAGCAATGACTTGATTCCACACACAGTTGACCAAACTTGACGACCGAATGGCGTAGTGGTTAGTGACCTGACTACTGAGCCGATGGTCCCGGGTTCGATTCCCGGCTGGGGCAGATATTTGTTTAAAGACAGATATTTGTACTCGGGTCTTGGGTGTTGATATTTATATTTAGTATCTATCTATCTATGTATTTGTGTAGATATATCAGCTGTCCGACACCCATAACACAGGTTCTGCCTAGCTTGGGGTCGGATGGCCGTGTGTGAGATGTCCCCACATATTTATTTATTATTTATTTATTTATTTAACTACCTTCATACAATCTTACATAGGTATTGTACGAAATTCCAGACACAGTTTTGATGGCAATAATTACGTTATTTGAGGTGCTTAAAAAAGTTTGAATCTTTAGCAAATTTAGAAAAAAGAAAAAACTATAAACCTACTACTTAATTCATTATGTCGGTGAACATTCAAAAAAATCATGGAGTTTGGATAATATTTAGTAGGTCGTAGAAAAAAGTTTTCTCTTTTTTTTGGCCGAGCAAGTGCTTCCTACTTAATCACGTATAAGTTTTTAACTGTACTATGAAACAGCTGTGTTTTTCGCGATTTCAAAGCAGTACAAAAAGTGGCCATGCATTACGGTTAGAAACACCCGCTAACACAAACGTTACAATCAAAATTCCACAATGTATTTCATACAAAATTGTAGAAGAAGATGTGCCGAATGTTCGGCATTTGAACCGAATTTCGGCCGAATACCGAAGTTCGGTTAAACCTGCCGAAGTTCGGTTCAACCGAATGTCTACCGAATTTCGGCCCATCCCTAATAAATATATAAATATAGTCTATTTTGTCATTTAGGTATTATGTGTATTTGTATTATTATTATTTATGTAAGTTAAATAGGTACTTAGTTAGTTTGTATTTTTAGTTTGTAGTTTGTTTTAGTTTAGGTACTTTCCACATTGTTTTTTCTTTGCTTAAATTGATTCAAGTAGGTACTTATAGTTTTTTATTGTATTAAGGGAGTTTAAAAACTTTAGTTTTCCACCAAACAAAGGTTGGTTGGAAGAAATTGCTTCTTGGCAATAAGCCCGCCTCTGTATATACTTACTAGTTTTAAGTCCATTTTTGTAACTGTGTCTATCATTATACAATAAAGTGTTTATAAATAAACGACGTATCTTTATGTTTTAACCAAGAATGCGATACCGTTCTGCTGTAGGAATTTAGCAGAATCCACTCGCAAACGGCGCACGTACGTCAGCAGAAATGTGCCCCCGAATATGCGGATTGTGACAGCCGCGACTCAACTGACATTTCAGTCAAGCACATGCTGATGTTTCGACACACGCATTCCGTGACGATTTTAGGAATAAGATTTTGGAACTGTTTACGTGAGCTACGTGTTTACCTCCTCCTGGTAAAAAGAAGCTTACGGGAATCTGGCAAATAAAACTATGCGGCATAGTCTATGCCTTACGTAAAGCAAATAGTGCAGTCCCGTATATAGTCATAATGATTTTTCCTGGCTGTCAGCGCAGTCAGTATTGAGCGCAAGACATCCTAATCTAACTAATATTATAAATGCGAAAGTAACTGTGTCTGTCTGTCTGTTACTCTTTCACGCCAGAACTACTGAACGGATTTGAATGACATTTGGTATATTATATGGTCTAGACCCTGAGAAAAAACATAGGCTACTTTTTATCCCGGAATTCCCATGGGAATTTTTTTTAAGTCGAAGTGAAGGTCGCGGGAACCGCTAGTTGTACATGTCTACGAGACTCGACGACATTAATTTGCATCAAAGCTGCTTTAAATTAAAGTTACGCTATGTTATCATTAAATATTTTACTTGACATGACCATTTGTACTATTCGTCAACCTACCAATTTATCTGGAGCAATTCGGGTTTTTGTAAGGCTGGACTATCATCGATCTTCCAAGAAAGAGCGACGAAGGTAAGAGCCGAGAAACGATAGGCCTCTAGGCTTGAGCCGGGATGATGTATGATGATGAAAATACATACTCTCAGATGTGCGCCGATAATGTTATCGATAAGGTGATCCTTCAAAATAGGAGTTTGCTTCCTGAAGTTTAATATTGAGACAATATGCTGAAAAAATTCCACATACATACACAATCATACTTTATTTAAACAAACTACCTCAAAATGCAGAAAAAAACACTTTTTAACGTCACCAAAATAATTTAATGAAACGATACTAAAAGTAAAAGCAGCCATTTCTTACTTTCTTGTGGAATCGTAAAGACAAAACAGGCTCAGACGATTGCATTAGCATTTTAGTGTTCCGTGCTGCATCGAGGCACGGAACACTTATAGTCCTTCCGGTGTGTCGGTCCGTACGATCGTGTCTAGAGCCCATACAACTTGGGTTCGGTACCTATATTGCAACGCCAATACAACTTTTCATCCTTTAAAGAAATGATCATTAATACATTTTGTACCAGGATATTATTATTATAAGTATTTTATATTGTTATTTTATTTTTATTTGTAAAATATTCAAATAGTTTAGTAGATAAGGTATATTTAGACTTCTCATTGTCTATTAATATTATGTGTCTAGTTTGTAATTTGTTATCCTTGTCATCAGTTGTATATATTTTCCGTGAAGGCACGCGCAAGCGAGGTGGCCGGCCAGTTCCTTCGATACAAGGACGTAATGAAAAGGCACATGAAGAGATGCGGCATAGACCCGAACAGCTGGGAGGAGACTGCAGGTGAACGCCCAAAATGGAGACATCTTGTGCAATGAAATGTCTTCACTTTTGAGGAGCAGCGGCGAACAGACCTGGACACAAGAAGAGACGAACTAAAATCCAGACCACCTGCGGCAATCGTATACAATTACGAAAATGGTACACTAAAATGTGAAATGTGCGGTCGAACATTTACAGACATGATTGGCTACATAAGCCACATCCGGGCACACCAACGAAGCCTAAATCTCCATTAGCAGTCGCCGTAGCCGTATTGGCTTGGAAGACATCATCATCATATTTACCTAACTACTGAATAATACTGGCATCTACACAAGTCTTAAATACCTACGTACCCTTTGCCTGTTTTTCCTCATTTTTCGACTCAAACAGTGACACGGCATTTTCTATGACGCACGTGATCTCAGGACGCACCTCTCCGAGTTAATTTAGTGTGAAAAGGCGCGATACATGATACACGTCTCCTTACATAAAGCTGAAATGTCATGGAACAGATGGAACTTTGTCACTTCTAGAGGATTGTGGGGAAACAGAGTTTCTAGTCGGGCAGGTGAAGGCTTGTAAATACTGCAGAACTGATTGATATGAAGGGAATTTATTGTAATAGTTACCAAACTAGCTTGTTGGTAAAATAGATTTCTTGTGTTTTCAAAACTAGCACCACTTTAATAATAAAAACTATGCTACGCTTGAGTGTTCGTGGTCTCCTCTCGAGAACTCGTTTTATTTACTGCACTAGCTGTATCAGAGTAAATACGTATAATATTTAGGGCGTCTTGCACAACAAAGTTAAATAAAATTAAATAGTTTGTCTCTTGCTCTGACAGTATAATGTCAGAGCAAGAGGTCATAGATTTAATTTTGTTTAACTTTGTTATGCAAGACACCCTTATAGTCTTAAAATGGATCTAGATTAGCGAGTGAACGGAATGCGATTCAAAATGTCTCCGAGTAATTTAGAGGTGACGTGACTTCCTTATCTTTTAATAGGTTCAAGGGAGAAAGAAAGAGGTTTTCCCCACCCTTTTCAGGAGTTTAATAGAATATGTATGAGTGACATTATCTATGTTTTTCCTTTATTTTCAGCAGTCTACAACGGTAATGATGCTGCTTTGTGAATAGGGGTGTAGCACAATAAGTGAACTCGTAACAAAAATTCTCTAGTATATAGGAGATGGGTGATCGTTTCAGCTAAAGTAGTTCAGTTTATGAATGGGGTTTTACGTGTTTTTTTTTTCAATTCTGGCATAGTTTTAAGTTGCCAGTTTTGCAACACCCTGTAGTTTCTTGCTTCCAAGTTCGTTAACGTCCGATTTGGGTTTATGAAAAATGGCTGGCGCTTCGCTAAGGCAATAAAAATAACATATAGCTGTTGCCCGCGGCTCCAGTCGTGGTCAATAACTCTTCTGATAAAATGTTGCTTCCAAGTTATGTAAGAGCTTTAAGAAACTACGCTGAGCCAAAGGCAAAATGGCTTGGATAGAAAAAGTACTACGGTTATACACTCCAGGTTTAAAGTCATGTTAAGACAGTAAGGGCCACTTGCAGAAACATATTAAATCTAGATTTAGTGTTAAATCTCGATTTAGTGTCAAATTTTATATGGACTGACGTTTCTTAAATCGAGATTTGACACTAAATCTAGATTTAATATGTTTCTGCAAGTGGTCCTAAGAGATACCTTTAAATAAAACAAACATCTGCAGATTTTAAAACTTTTAAAGTCTTGTCTGTAAAGAAAAAAATAAAATAATAAGACATATTTTCAATTACGCCTTCTGTAGCCATAAATAGATAAAGGTATTAAAAGTAATCTTTCTCATTTACATTTTAAATCTAAGGTAAATTTCTCATGAATCAAATCACCGTTTTCCCGTCGAGCCAGCTGGAAGTAAAATGATGGATTACACTTTATTTCGGTCAGTGAAGAACAAACAGGTCCCATCTACAAAGAGAATACCGTTTGCCCCACTTCCGAGTTTTTACTGACCTTTTTGTGTAAACGTTCCATCTTTGAAATGTGAAAATGCTTTTTAGGGTTCCGTAGCCAAAATGGCAAAAACGGAACCCTTATAGTTTCGTCATGTCCGTCTGTCCGTCTGTCCGTCTGTCACAGCCGATTTACTCGGAAACTATAAGTACTACAGTGATGAAATTTGATGGGAATATGTGTTGTATGAACCGCTACAAAAATATGACACTAAATAGTAAAAAAAAGAATTGGGGGTGGGGCCCCCCATACATGTAACTGAGGGATGAAATTTTTTTTTCGATGTACATACCCGTGTGGGGTATCAATGGAAAGGTCTTTTAAAATGATATAAAGTTTTCTAAAAAACATTTTTCTTAAAGTGAACGGTTTTTGAGATATCAGCTCTCAAAGTCGTAAAAAGTATGTCCCCCCCCCTCTATTTTTATAACTACGGGGTATAAAATTCAAAAAAAAATAGAGGTGATGCATGCTAATTAACTCTTTCAACGATTTTTGGTTTGATCAAAGTATCTCTTATAGTTTTTGAGATAGGTGACATAATAAGTTTATTATATTTGCTGCTACGGAACCCTTTGTGCGCGAGCCCGACTCGCACTTGGCCGGTTTTTTAAATTTAAAACTCGTCGGCTTGAAGCATGGCGCGGGAAGCCTAGACAAATACGAGACCTGAAAATAGCACCTGATTATTTAAAAAAGGAATAATGAAAGTACATGATCCGGGTGCAACAAATATTGGCTAAATGGTTCTGTAGGTTACATACAGTGCAGTACATTAACAAAAAAATATAGGTAAATGCGCTAGTTTCAATTTCGTGTATAACTCATTAGTTTTATTACTTTTCTATGGTATATTGTAGCTTAAATGTTTGTCGAAGTCCAAGCAGGTTTAAAATAATTTTATTTAATGATATATCGTAAATAATCACAATAAATTTCATTTACTCTCAAGTTTCATAAAAATAAAGCTCTAAATTTGGCCAACTAGATATAAGTACCCTGAAAATTCTACTGACATAAAAAACCAGCGAACTGCACAGTGGTCTATTGTACACCTCGACAAAGAGTCTGTTAAGAAATATCTTTCATCAGTCATGACTTCATGAGACTCATGAGCCTTTTGATACGGCTTTAATGAAAATGAAACCATTGTTTTGAGGTTGAATTGAGGCTCAGAATAATAACTGCTTCGCGCTTCTAAAGGTAATCGCGGCTACATAGATACAATAGATTAACTAGGTGAAATATATTTTTTTAACTTACTACACCATAACGTAAAAATAGCATTAGCTTAATGTATGATAACTTTAATACCTAGATAAACAAACAGCCTGACTGATGACCCTGCAATTAAAATTAAATCGCGCTGAATCCAAACTCAACTTAGATCGACCCATAAGTAGCAAGTAGGCCCGAGGGTGTGATTTGGCCCCTCCTGTAACCATATGCAAATCTCAGTACTACCTAACCGTACGGTCCTGAAGTGTCAATTGATCAGTGGTGGTGTTATTCCGTGCATACGGGGTGTTTAATGCTCCCAAAGAAGCTCAAACCACATGATAGACACGTTAAATTTAACAACATCGTGTCGGTGACAAATCCAAGAGCAAGACTAGTTTGGTGTAAAGGTTGGACCGCTAGATTAGCGTAGCGACAGAGGCTGACTGCACAGGTGCACAGGTTGCACCGTTCACATACAGGAACTGGTAATCAGTATCTCAAAGGTGTGCCTTTCGTGCACCCAGAACTTGTGATTTCCTTGTCAAATACATGCCCATGATATCCTGAAACAACACAATGTCTGCCACTAACGTCTCCGTTTGATAATAGAATGATAAATCAAGAAATACAATCTTAATTTCACGCCTGTCGCCTTGAGGGGTAAAAATAAGAGACGGTCTTCTATTCGCAGGAATTTGGGCAGTTTCAGTTCTATATTTTTCGATAGTCGCAAGCACGTAGTGTAGAATTATTATTTATTATACTTTCATGGGACAGATTCGTGACTACTTTTTCTTTGTAGTACCTATATACTTACTTGATTCATCGATATACATAGTGTAGTCTCTAATTATTTAAATAGTAAGTTAGTGATTTCATAAGTTATGTTACCATGGCATGAGATTATTTTGGTATAGGATACCTGACCTACCTGATATGGGTAGATAGGTTTTAAATTACAACAGAAAACTAAACAGTGAACACGTAAACTCGTTAGCGCTATGCAAATCATAGTGCAAAATACATATAACTTATCCTACGTTTCATACAGAAGTCCTCAAGATCGGGATCGAGCCATAATGAACGACTATACGACAGCAGGGGAATCCCATTTTTGAATTATTCAAAGTCACGTACAGAGCCGACTCAGCTTCCCTTTGTGTTGAAATTTTAATTATGAACTGGCAACATTGCGCGAGGCCCTATACGATCCTAAGCCTACGCGTGAGGTTCGAGTATGAAGGTTACAGTATGATTCGTTTTGTTTCAGTAATATGATTCTCTATTTTGAATTTCGGATACACGTAGGGTTTCCATTTGAGTATAATTTTGTGGATTAAAGTAGGTTTGTATATTTTGTTTATTTTAATTGAACTGGGTATGGTACGTTCATCAATATTGTTCTGCTCTGTTTCATTTTACCTAGTGCTCTCTTTGTTTAGTCAGCATTACTCGAAACTGTAGTTCTTGAACAGCAGATGACTATAATTTCAACAAATAAATTCTTTTTAAGTCGGCAGTTTAGAACTAAAGCACATACTTACGATTCAATGGCCTTCGGTGTATCGAAATTTTGTACCGTGACTTTTCCAGTTTTAGTGGTTTAACAGCGGAAACACCAAACAGTCGTTACCTAGATTGTGTTTGTTCCATTCCGCTCGGTTACATTTATCTAAAGGTGAGTACAAAGTAGAGTATTTTCTACAGCATTTTATTGTAAAGACGTTAACTAACTGCCTAGACAATTTATGCAGGTTTTAAATCCAGTTCGCTGAATACCATATGAAGACTTAGTTACCTTTACTTCACATAAAACAGAAGGCTAATAGGAAGCTATCAAATTACCTACATATATTTTTTACCTGCAATCATTTGGCTAAGTCAATAAAAAAATAGTACGGTGGCCTGCGCCTAAAAGTATACAGGCGGAGTTTGTAAAATAGCGATCCCTGATGATGAAGGGACCAGCTACATCTGTTATAAATCCGGGGACGTGTTGTTTGTGATGTGTGTAGCAGTGGTGTTTATGTGGATGTGCTTGAGCAGCATGTGAGCTTGAGATCGCTATTTTAAAAAGTCCGCCTGTATACTTTTAGGCGCAGGCCACCGTACATACTACTTGTAAATAAAAATAATATACCTAATTATCGTGAACTACACAGATTTAAATTTTAAACGCAACGAGCCCTAAATTTCTACACCTTTTAACGAAACGCAATTAAACCACCCGCCTTTATCGCCTAAATCTTATAAACTGTAATAAGGTTAATCTTTCCAAACTAATAAATACTGGGGTAATTAATTGCAACAAAAGGAGTCAATTGTCCAAGTTTTAACTGGAGCAATTTAGTTGAGAACTTTCTTGAGGTACGTATTTAACTGGAGTAGAATCTCGTCTAAATAAATCCATCTCGGGAGCGACATTTGGGGCAATACAAAGGCTTGAAAGGTTCCTCGTGCCTTCATCTGTCAGAGTGACACACAATCAAACTCGGAAAAATACTTGAGAACAATTCTCGATTTAAATTCAGAGGGCTGTAGGGGCGGTTAGGGCGAGTGCACATCTGTGGCTTGACGTTGCGTTGTGTTGTCGCTACGTTGTCGTCGTCGTCGTTTCTCCTGAAATCTCTCTCTCTTTGAAACGTGACAAATGAAAAGCTCTTCTAACTTCGAATTTTGAACTTATTTTCAGTACCTATTATATTTTTATATTGTGAAAGGTTGTAAGTAATTGTATACAGGGTGTTGCAAAAAGGGTATACTAAGCCGAAACCTACATGTACAGTTTCGTTATAGTTGTTTATTAGAGACCGTGAGATGATCATTAATGTACACTCTCGATGTGCCTTGTAGCTTAATATCTTCGGGGGTTAGGGACTTGTTCAAAGATCGAGCTGCAGCAATGAAGTCCTCTTTCATGTATCTATTTAAGAAAGAGACTATTATGGGTTTAGGCGCGGAGGTATCACGCGACGGCACCCTAGCCACATAATTGATATTTGTCTTAGCAACTGGATACTTTATCCCACTGCCAATATTCACGACGATGTCGAGAAGGTTTTCTCCCTGCTTCTGAGGTACTCCTTTAATTTCCACGTTGTTGGCTCTCAGCCATTGTTCGCGCTGGTTAGATTCTTCTTGAATATCCGCCAATTTCTTTTCGAGATCGGGAATAACATCGATTTTTTCCTCGACAAATTTGAGTCTAGAGCTCAGAACATTGACGGATTCGTTGAAGTCCTTAATCGAAGCATGGGCATTTTCGACTGAGGCCATGAGCCCATCTATGTCAGATCTTATGGTTTTGACATCATCGACGAGCGTAGTGAGTGGTGCCAGCTTTTTGGAAATAAGTTGCAATTCCTTATAAAGTTGTTCAACATTTGGTACAGCGACTGATCGTGTTACCTGAGGTGATGATCCCGCCTTGCACGAGGGACAGCGCCATGTAGCCTTCCTGTCACCAAGCTTGCGATAACCGGCCTCAGTGATGCCGGAGCAGGGAAAATCGTAGTGACGGCTGCAAACGCTGCACAGAGCCCCGTCAGACATCTCAGAGTCACAACGACCACACTTGTACATTTTTCGAAGGAAAAGGTTGAGAACCGTATAAACTGAGGAGCAAGTGCGCGAGCGACTGTGCGTAACGATACTCGATGACCGAATGACTATCTTAAACATTGCAACGACACAATTCTGTTCTGTCCATAATGTTCCATAAATATTTACTAAAGTAGGTAGCTGTATGTCCAAAAACATACATACAGACGAATTGAGAACCTCCTCCTTTTTCTAACTCGGTTAAAAAGGTTATTTTCGGCCGAATGCTGCCCGGCCATTTCTAATCAGGTAGCTCAATAAAACCTCTTTGAATAAAACCTCCGCACGCGCGACCTTCGCAAACTTTCCTGATTTGAACCTCCTTTGTACGACGCACGACGACGCCATTTCGCAACGAAGCCGCGGGATGTCGGTCGCGGAATATTGATGAAAATTATCAATATTATTACATGCTCGATAATATTACCCTATTGATTAAAAATGTAGAAACGTATTGAGGCGCTCCGTGGATGTGATTGAACTGCGGACCCTATAAATACCTATATAGGGTACTTACCTCCGTACAGGATAGAATTTTATTTTTATTGGTCGGCAGATACGGTCGAGTCGTTGATTGTGATGTCAGTTTGAAGATAATCATTATAGTGCCACAATCTTATCTGTTCCGGTGGCGACGTCGCTGTCATGGAATCCAGTGATGCCATCGATTAAATTTTGCCTATTTCTGGTTTAAACGACAATGCATTTCTGCTATTACCTATTGTTATAATTTTAAACCAGAAATAGGCAAAATTTAATACATTCATAAGTATAGATAAATCAAAATATAGGGTCGATAGTAAATGAAAGTGGATATAATATATCAAACGACATTTGTTGTATGGAAAATTTGTCCACGGCGAACAGAAATAAAATTGGTTCTGATTATGTTCTGCTTCTGATATAGGAGATTAAATCTAGATTACAATGGTATAGGTAATATATTTATGTGGGTCGTGAGAGTAACGAGATAGATAGACTTAAAAAAACTATTAATTAAGTATTATTTTTGAACACTTTATTTTACATTTTCTAAAGTAACAAGAAACAAAAGCAAACAATTAAAAGAAATTCAGATAGTGTGCAAAGGCTAATTCATCATCATCATCATCATCTCGAACCATCACGTCCCCACTGCTGGGGCACGGGTCTCCTTCCAAAGGCTAATTGCTAAAAAGCAATTTCTTTCAGCCAACTCTTGATAAGTTGGGAAAACAATGACATGTCATAAATCATCATTATTTCGTCTAAAATCGCTGCAGGTGCGCGAAATCCCTCTTGGTATACTGCCTAAGATTTAAAGTATCATGTCACGTCCTCACACCTGTAACCAAAGAAAAATAAAGATTATATACTTTTCATCACGAGTACCACGACCCATCCCGTCCCCACTGCTGGGGCACGGGCCTCTCGGGAAAATATTTCATAAAATTACATGGAGTATATATGGGTAAAATTATTCGTCATATTTGGCAACACTAACCTGTAGCCGCTGCAACTCGTTCTTCCAATTTTTCAAACGGAATTAAAGGCGCCTGAATACGTTATTCTTCCTGCATAAAAGCCAATACATATAGTACTACTTTTCTTGCATCACATTACAGCGTTTTTGGCAGTATTTCACCCAGAAAATCACAAAACAAATTAAATAACGTAGCGTCAGCTTCTTCGCAGAAATTGACAACTCAAATAACGCACAGAGTATGAAATGACGTTTGACAATGACGTCTCGTTGTTGCACATTTTGACCACCGGAACAGATAAGATTGTGGCACTATATGTTAAATTACATGCATTGTACTTATTCCAAAACGGCGATATGGTTCGCAACCTATCACGTGAGTGCTGCGAAAAGTGGGTGGCTCGCTTGTGAGCCACCTCTGACTACCCCTTCGGGGATTACAGTCGTGAGTGCATATGCATGCATACATGCGTAATAAATTGAAGTATACGGAAATGTTGAAATTGAAATGATAAGTAAATAAATTAATTTATAAGTGTATTTTTTCATATCCGTGCGTGTATGAATAGCTTATATTCGTCTTGTTACTACAATTTACGTATCTTGCTCTAAAGCTTTTGTATAAATGGAAATAAATTGCAAACGGGAAAAGAACAAGTTAAACTCTGAAATTACTTGAGCGAAGTTTGCGTAATGTAAATAAACGCATTTTGTAGCGAGCTCGTTACGAGACAGTATTGTGTGTGTTGGAAACTAATTCTGAAGTTGCAGTGTTTGTGTTTGGCGAGATTACACCAACAGGTTACCTTTATTATTTTTAACCTGTGATCCAAAAAGAGGGGGGGTTGTAGGATTGAAAATAGGTTTGTGATTGGTATCTCGGATATGACTTGAATGTATGAACCTTTGTCTGACTGAGACTTCGTACCTTGTAGACATTAAGGCATTAAGCATAGGTACTCATTTATTATTTTACATTGATTTATAATTCTGATTCCGAGCTACATATACTCGTAAGTATTCATTTAAAAAAGATAATAATATCTGCGTGGATGTTTTAAACGTATTTTTTCATCAGCTCATTCACCTACCTGTAATAAAAGTACGCGCAGTATTTTTTTTTCTTTAATAAAGCTCTTTAATAGTAACTTTTCTAATATTGCAACAAAGACAGGGCCACGACCCCAGGGAGCAAAGCGCAATTATGTGAACCTTTCTAACTTAAACTTACGTAGAGGAAAGCCGATTATGTACCTCATACTGTGCACACTCAAAACAAAACATTATGAAGGATGTGCTTTGTGTACTTTTACAAACAATAAACAAATAAAATATGATGTCACATACAAAAACAAAGTTAAACAGCTAGGTACATTTGTTTACTGTTAAACTGAGAGAACGATAAAATAACAACCGAATAATTATAGGTATTTAGTTCTTAACGTAAAACGTAATTACTACAATTATAGAAAACCTATTTATATTTATTATTAAAAAAAACTTTATTAATCCACATCTTCTTATTCCGCTGTTCTTACCACCTACCTTCAGTATTACTGTCGAGAGCTTGTTGTGTCGATACGAAAGTACCTAATCATCGACTGGGTATGTTAGGTAGGTACTAGGTAGATATTTTTTCCCTCTAGAGATTAGAGTGAGCCGTGGGGGCGTAACGGATCAAAGTAGCAAATTTGGTTTAGCACTATGAATATAGTCAGTAGGTACTTAAATTACAAAAGACAATTAATAATTCTGCCTTTATAATTTTTCACGGAAAATTACTTCATAGAGGTAGAAACGTTGTTACTCACGTAACTTTTTAATATATATAGCAGTTTTTTTCACAAAATTGTTCAGAATGACCACACTGGGTTACCTCCTTTCAGCTTACTAATCCATATTATTGTTAAACAATTTATGGCAAAAAAAAAGATGAAAGAAAGAAAGAAAGATAAAACTTTATTTGACAATGAGTTGTCATTGTCAAATAAAGTTTTATCTTTCTTTCTTCATCATACTTAATTATATACACCATAATACAGAACTTACGTATAAATTTGCTGTCCGCCAAAAAGGCGTCCACTCAGCTATTGCAGCGCCCTTGGCCACAGCCAAGGACACTGCGCTGGTGTTTCAGTGGAGGCCTCTTTAGTAGTGACGCACAATAACATTAAATAAACAAACAAAAAAACGAAACACTTACAAACACAAGTGAAACAAAGTGATAAGTGCGCGAGCGACGACATTGAGGCGGAGCGCGTTCGCCCTGAAACCCGTTTTCAGGCCAGAGCGGGACACCCAGCCGACCACACGCGTCGCGCGCGCACCGAAACAGACTAAAGAATATTCAGAACACGGAATAATATCAAAGGAAAGTCAACATAAACATCATACTTATGGAAAGAAAGCAAAAATGGAAGGTAAGAAAGTACATAATTAACCATTCAGTTACACAATACATTATTGTAGGTGTATTAAACCACGGATTAATAAGGCAATAATAACCAAACTGTTATGGCGTAGGTAGTTAATTGGTACACCGGCCACTTTAACTGACTTTGACTAAATCTAACATTTAATCAAATGGTAGGTAATACTTCCTATTTATTCAATTCTAATAATATTTACTGAGTAATGTATATTGAAATTACCGTGAAAATACAACTAATGGGCGTAATCAGAGCTAATTTATATTATTCATACCGGCTCGGACAGTAATTCATAATATAGATTTGTATATTAAAGTAAGTTGCTTAATAAAGGTAATTTCCAATATATGATAATGGTAACTAGGTTTTCGTTATGTGCATGATTGGGATCAATTTATGTAAGTAAATGAAGTAATAATTGTTTTTTTATTTTTATTTTGGTTTCTTAATTACTGGGAATTAAAGTGTTCAAGTTAGGTATATCTGACAAAGAACCGATCCCTGTTAGATGCTGTTAGGTTAGCTGAGATTTAGAAAATATTCCACGAACAGGCATAACATACAACCCGGTAGAAGTCGTTAGACAGAAAGCAGGTAGATAGTGTTGAGATGGGATGGCGTAAGAACTACTAAAATTTAAGTAAATCAAATATTTCATTTATTTATCTTTATATCTAAAATAATCATGTAAACTGCTAAAAACCCGCTGAAAATATCACTGAAAATTGGTTTAGTTAAAACGAAAGTCATTTAGCGTGAATATGGCGTGCGGCTGTAAGCTTTTTGTAATTTCAATGACAAATGAACAGCGCCGCGGAGCGAAGGGACTTCCATTTGACTTGAATTTACTGAGCCATAGATTATGACCTGGTAGATGTAACATAGTTCTTTGATTTAGATTAATTTACTTATAACTACCTTCCGTAAACCAACTTACAGACAGATAAATAAATAAATAACGAAAGAAGTCGTAGCAATGCCTACGACGCTACGCCGTAGCCGAGCTTTAGCTTCAAGCGTCGTGACCAAAGGTTTTATAATTAAGGAAAGATTATAAAGTTTTATATTACGTCATCATTTTGTGATAAGTCGGCATTATACCCATACATAGATATACCACTATGTACTATGTATCTACCAGTAACTTTTTAAATATATTGAGTAAAAGTATGTTAATCTTTGTGAATAATGCGAGGAGGCGGCGCGTTTCCGCTGAGTTAATGCTCTCGAGGGCGTCCCACGGGCGCGTTATAACTCCTTCACACAATTAATATCCCTATGATTTCCCTCCCTACTTGATTCCATTTATCTTTTCAGTGGTGCTCCCGTGAACACCACTTTACAATTTTATTCACATTATACAGTGTTAAGTTATTGTACATAACTGGATCGGTTACATATTTCTATAATTTTACACTTGTAGATTTCTTCTGAAATAAAAATTAGAGGATGGAACAAACCAGTCTTTTTAACTTTGATGAGGTACGAATCACTCTCGTCATCAAACCAATAGCTTATTTTTTATCTATCTATCCAGCTGATGAGATACATAGAAACTTCAGACTTAGACGTATGACACCTTTTTTTCTCTCAAGGATTAAAAACTTCAAACTCTCATACCTATAAACTGAAACCGTGTGTCGATGAACTTACGGACAAAACAAACACTACTCCATAAACTACCCCTAAAGTGGCTCGTCCCATTACCGCAAAAACTCCAGTATAAACCAACACAGTACCCGTAGCACTTACCATAAGGAACACACTGAATCCTGATAGTTCAGCCTAAAGGGCTCGTTTGTATGCGCCGCCGTCAACACACGCCACTTTTCGGAAATCAAAGTAGAACTCAAAGTAAACACTCGCGGAAAATGTGGTGTAAATAATAAAAAGGTTAGGTATTGCACCTGGGAACGCCGCCCGCCCCACGCCGCCCGCCCAGCGCCGCCCGCCCGGTGTCATTGTAGAGGCTGTATCCGCTGGTTTTCCCCTTCGCCGGGTTTGCTGGCCCGTCTTCTAGTGTTCTTGTGTAAACTGCCCTTGGTAGGTGACAGAACGTCGACTAGTTGTTGGTACTGAAGCTAGTGTCTAGTAGCTTGTTATCCCCAAAACGTATTTTGTACGCACGAGCTTAGATTATGCAGCTACGTAAGCATAACGATAATAATAGATACGATTAATCCATTATGTTTGCTAATTAAATCAACTATTTGAATGGTATTAATACTAATTTCACAGCCATACAATAAACAACGGAAAAACGCGGATAACTCTTAGGAATGTAGCCTAACTGCGTTTACTGCAGAACAGTAGAATTCGGGTTTAAATTCAATATGCACCGTGGCTGAGGTGGAAGCTTGAAATATTACATCCAACATTGACATTCAAAAGAAACCCGAGCCTATTTCCGAAATGGAATTCGATTTTTCATCGATCGTTATAGATTTAAAGTCATTGCGTCAACTACCATTACATTTGATGTTATTTGAAATAGGGTGCTTACTAGCTGTTACTAGTAAGTCTATAGTTATAACGATTATACGCACACACAGTTTTAGACACTTTCTGAAAATTATGATGTACTTATACTTCAGAGTATAAATATGATTCGTGCATAAGGATAAAAATATACCTAATATGTAGATAATAAATGCTTCTTTGGTATAATTTATTCAAACAAACAATTCAAGCAGTTAACCCGCGGATAGTCGCGCGTGGGTCGAAAAGACCCAGCACTCTATTTATACCTCGATAACTTTTAAAATATTTGATATTACTAATTGGCGTGCCTAGTACCTTTAAGTTACCATATAGGCTAGCCGCACTCCCCACCCCGACCAGATTGCCCGCGGCACTTGGACAGGATGGACATTCAAAGTGAGTATGGGTCTTTTCGACCCATGAGCGACGCTTTGTGTCAGTATAATTTTTTTGATATTTTTTTTATTTTATTATTTTTTCTTTTCAGAAATGTCACGTAACCTTTTAGACGATCTTTGTAGAGATCACACTGCATTTTTATGCATTAATTGTAATCCGAATATGTGAAAATACCGAAGAAAATACCTAATTATATACTTAATCAATACAAGGAAGAAGTAATTTTGTATGTAAATTTATGTTAACTTTGAAGGCTGATTGTTGATTATTTTTTTATATAAAAAGTTAATTATTTTTTTGTTACTGAGAAGAATGGTTATTAGTTTAGATTAAGCTAAGCTTTTTTTATTGATAAATATAAAATTAATAAAAATAAGCTGTAATTTATGTTCCTATGTAGATAAATAAGAACATGAAGCATAATACTTTTGAAACTATCAAAACATATTTTTTTATCCATAAATTCATAAATAATTTTGATTTGAATATAGATTTATTACTAACCTTACGTTTGATGTACAATAATATCTAAATTTTCTTTTTTTTTAGAGAAAATAGATCAATTTACTTTCGGGTCTAAAAGACCCACATGCGACTGTTTGTGTCACGAAATTTGACGCGAGCACTGGCGGGTTAATTAATTCTATAAGACAAAGAGAATGCTCTTTCTTTTCCCAGCAATATTCAATTACAAAAAAGTGCAAAAATATAAATCTTAATGATACTTATCTAAACTCTACTAAGGTTCATTATAGTATCGTATCAATTGCACAGAGGAAAGGTCCGGATAAGGCCAGAGGTCCCGAAGGACTACCTTCAAGTATCTTTTTTTACGGCTATCTCATCGGAGCGCAGCCTTAATGCCCGCTCAAGGAGATTTCATCTCTTCCAGTCCACTTCCACTGTAAAGGGTTACTCTGTGACACATTTGCGATAGCGACAAAAGATAAAAAGAGAAATACAATTCGGTTTATCAAGTTATCCCGAATTACAGAGCCGCCTAACCGATAAAGCGGGGAATCTTTGTGTATGACGTTTATTGAGAAAATAAAAATATAATGAAACTGTAAGAGGACATTGATACGATTTTATTAGTTGGGGGGCTCGCGGCTAAATTACCGGGGTCGTGGCGCCGGCCAGACGTTCCCGGGAAAACCACAAAGAGTTTATTTATCTTATCCGTATTATATATTACGCGATTCCCTGAAAACTCGTCCCGTCGCCATGATTTATCGACCTCATGCTGAGAAAATATTGTCGTAATCATCCCGCCTGAAGAGGAAAAGAATTTCGTAAATGTAAATAAAACCATTATATACGTTTCCTGTAAGAAAAATAATGGTTTATATTAAACATGTCTTATTTCTATGTGCCGTCTTTTAAAGCTGGTGAAATGAGCCTGTTGTATCGTGCGCGAGTCTTGTCTTGAGGAACACAGAATGAAAAGAAAATCATTATTTTCAGACCACAGAGTAGGTACATGTACTTGAAGGTAAATTCATAATAATCCGTATCGTCGGAAAAATCTTTGCGTAGAAAATACAAAGAATAATGGTTGCCCTACAAAAAGTTTTTTGGTGTTATCTGTTGCAAAGTTAGCTTTGTCGGACTCTATGCAGATTTTATAGCTGTGTGTATCTTCGCTGAGTATGCATTCTACAGTGTTGTGTGCAAAATAGTGTTAAAAAGTTGCACAGTTTAATGTTACCACAGAGCAAGTAAGTGTGTGCTTTTTGCAACAACAGACCTAGTTCTACACGGTAACCACGTTAAGTGCTAGCTTACTTTTCAACCGCCAACGAAAATGAGGGGTGTTATAAGTTTAACGTGTCTAAGTTTAACATTTTAACGATGAAATTAGCGATTTTAAGCCCAGTAACTAGTATGCCTAGACCATAATATTAAGCACTATACCCTAATACCAACGTGAAGGTAAAGCTAAACTAAGCTTCACCATAAGCTCCATATTGAGGCTCCCATTGTTCAATTTAATATCTACAGGTGTTGTTAAAATGGTATACTAAGCCGAAAGGGGATGGCTCTGGATGTCATTCTGAGTAAATTTAGTTCTACGACTTAAAAAAAATCACGTCAAATTGTATTGTATGTTGTCAATTTAAATAAATAAATTATTATTAGCTATCAAAACTAGCATTCGGACGTATATTTTCAGGACCTCACGTATCACGAGGGTGCTCGGGTTTTGTAAATAAACTCACGCCTATTTCCCTGGAGGCGCCAAAACCATAGATCTTCTTTACTTGGTTGACACACTTTTATATCATTTCCCGTGATGAATCGATGGCTTTGTTTTTATACTCTGCCCGACTAAAAAAAAATAGTTAATTTACGCTACTAAGGATTCCGAAAGAAAATAAGATAACCGATAAAGACATATATATCTACTATCAAATACCTTTTAAATCAATGAATGTGTGAAATATTGTTTTAACCTGTTTTTTGAGTAGGTACATTACAGTAATTTTTATACACATGCTGCATAGAGATACGTCCTGAAATTTTCCTATTCCACCAAAAACCATAGGCTCAGTGGAACTAAGTGCTAACCCCGCGCGCCCATTGTCATCAGATGGCCATTTGCAGGCGAGCTGATAATGGAAGCAATTAAAATGTATGGCGGCTTAACTGCAGGTCCTGCCTACAACGCCAAAATTAATTTATAGTTACGGCAAAATAACCCCAATTTTCTACCACCCTCCCGCTGAGCACTGAACTAATAGCCACCGTTTAGATTTTCAGCTTCTACGCTAATTGGGTTGCTCAAAGAACACACTTCGCTTTTAATTAGTCCTTGAATAAGCTGCTTAAAAGTAACTTTGCTTTCCTGAATTTTATATTTCTGAAAAGATTTTTCTTCATATTTTATCTATGGTTTCTGTACCTCTTTGTTGCAAAGAGTACGGACAACATAATCGAGGCACAAAAGAAACAAACTTACAAAGCGTAATAGCGGGAAGCGATGTAAAGAACGGGGCTTTTAGAGGACAATCACAACAAAAAGAAGGTTAGATTTTGCAGCCATTACCGTCACTAGCCAGCGCCCATAGAGAGTGTGTAATTAAAACAATTGTGAAATAAGGGATCCGTATGGTAATAGGGAGTCCATTTAAATTTATGGCAGTCAATTTGTGCCCCACCTTATTCACAATTATCGGCCGCCTCTCTGTGACGTCACTAATGTCATGGAAACGACGCTATTCATATTTAGTGAGCCTAATTGGACGGGAATTTTAATTGAAAGATTTGTTTTAATGTGTCAGGGGGAGGTCCGACATGTTTGTTATGTAATTAGTCGGTTGATTTGATCGACTGTTTATTACAATGAAAAGGGGGACGTTTTCATACGTTTTTTTGTGCACAAGTATCTAATAAGTACATTATTTATACTCGAGTATTGAATGAACCAACCCCTATTAGATCCAGATTTCCAAAAAGTCACCGCCTTTCCCGCTAGTAACTTACAAAAAACGACTAAGTAGTGTTTATTTCATGTAACGTTACTAAATGAATATACTTACTCAAGCAGATTTTTGTTTAATATTATTATGCGTTCAAATTGTGGCTTTTCAATTTACCGATACAACAGTTTATTTTTAAATATTAAAATGTTTGCTTCCTTGCTTTGAAGTGAAAAGATCTCAGACATGGCCTGGAGGAACATTCGCGGTAATTAGGTATTTTTTCTTCGGAATTGTGGCAGAAACATCCCTTTCACTGGCAGATAACAGGTTTCATCCCCGTTTAGTGAGGTTACTCTTGAACATAAGCGATTCTTTGTTTATATATAATTTTAAGCCTTAATAAAGCATGGCATTACAAATTTTTAAGTTGATTTATGTCCGTAACTCAAAGTTCAAAATTAAAGTGGGTACTATATTTTCCCTTTGCCTTAAGCGGTTAACACGCTAAACAACATACTGAACATTTATCAAGTTTATGTTATTATTATCTGCGTAAACGTTGTTAGTTGTTACATACCTTAACTACATAAGTAAATATTGTATAGTTGTATTTTTATCATAGTAAAATTCAAAAGTAAGCCTAATAAATAAGGATACAGTTTTCTTTAGCTTTTATATTTAATGTTTACGGCAAAATGTATTTTCAGCTCATTTATGGGCGAGGTACCTACTTCATGCCCAGGAATTTGAGAATTTATCTCTAAATATGCACCATTATCTACACAATGATAGATAGATAGATATTTTGTCTACTTATTTACCCAGGTTGAAATTATTTTTACCATTGAATATTGACCTGTCGATGTAAAGTCCTCGGATAAAATTCAAGTGATCGTAACTGATCACTGAGGTTAAGCAACAACTGGCACGGTCAGCCATTGGATGGGTGACTGATTTCAAGTGGTTCTTTTCTGGACGCTTCCGTGCTTCGGACGGCACGGTAAGCCGTGGGTCCCGGTTGCTGCTTCGGCAGCAGTTGTTAAGCCTAGTCAGAGACCTTCGGGCGGCTTGAAAACATCTGACAGTCGGGTTGCCCACTAACTGACACTGACAACTAGCTCTCTCAGCACAAGTTTGCTTGTGTTGGGGTCCACCAACCCACACTTGGCCATCCTTCCTTCATTGAAAGGAGACCCGTGCCCCAGCAGTGGGGACGTAATGTGTCGTGATGAACAACTCTAAGGTACTAAGTAACAAAATACACTAGGTAGTAGTTTATTTATTTATTTATTTTATTTATTTAACATAATAACATACACGATATTATTCGATTCGATCAGCCTGATCTTTCAATTTATTTCAAAATATACAGACACAATGCACCCGTCAAACTTATAACACCCCTTATATTTTCTTGTAGGGTTCAACAGTTAAAGGTTGTTCGAAGTCACACGGAACACGGAACACCGTGTCACCTCGTCGCCTGCTGAAAGTACCGGCGATGCAATAAATATCCTGCAATTATCCTGTCAATATTTCAACCCATTGTTTCCAAGCAATGTGTACAGTCGACCCATTATCATAACATTTAAAAGTCTATGGATGTACAATACAGAATATGGAGGGTTTATAATAACAACGTTATACGGTTTAGTTATCTAAAGGCTGATTTTTCAATAAGTAGTCACGGTAAGATAATTTTTATCAACCTAAAGTAATTCATATATCCATCGTGCGAATCGGAAAACTAAAAAATGAACGCCTTAATCTAATGGAAATGCCAGAAGGAAAAACAGTCGCCTAGTCCATGTTTCTTTCTTACAATTGTCATCTATAGTATGGCTTTATTAATTATAATCGTAATTATCTAGTTATAAGTTAAGTCATAGTAGAGCTCGTGATCGTTAGACACGTCGTTTGGTGAAGTTCAGAGTAGGGATCCCACGATCCCTACCCTTTTTTTTTCTGCCAGCGGTGTCTGCCGACCACGCTCTCTCACTTTTGCTCCAGCCGTCTCCCGAGACAGACATATTAAAGTAGAAGTGCTGCTACAGTTCCTAGTTTATATTCATTTAAACGTTGTGATAATAAAAGTGTACCAAGCGTCCAATATAACATGTAAGTACAGTGAATTGTTATTTTATTTCATATCGAGCATCATTCCTATTGCTTATTTCAAACCATTACCCTGCTTCTAACCCAGTTAGCTATAGCCCATAATGATTGGCATTTGAAGTTCATTATTAGAAATTAGGGACTTTACACGTAGCTTAATTGCTGAGGTCGGACATTCAACCGACAATTTCAGATGTGGGATAGTGATACCTAAATGCCAGTGCTACCCACGACATGAGACAATGTCATTTTATTTCATTTTAAATTTGATAAATTACCAATTTCTTAAGTACAAGTACATCGTATTTCCCTAACCGTCCGTATTGATAAATTTTACTTTCTTTTACTTGTTGAATCACGGAATTCTTATTTTTTTCAAAATTGTGGTGTAGTATGTAACCTTAAAACAATTCAGCATCATCGGCCTATAGTAGTCCACTGTGGACGTAGGTCTCCCCCATAGCACGCCACTGGATGCGATCTATTGGTTTCCGCCTCTAATTACTGTTAATTTATACTTAATAATTTAAATTGGTCGTTATGAATTGAGTTTATATATTATTAGGAAATGTGGGTAGCAACTGTAATGCACGCTCGGATAATTTAATGATAGGTTCTAAACAGCTGAAAATTTAATAGGTACTTAATCTAATTACCAATACTTTTTTTTATTTACTCATTTTCTGGTGAGCTCATGGCATTTTTTTTCTTGCTTTATTCTTTTACTTTCATAAACATACTAATAAAAATCCAACGCTTTCGGGTTCCTAACGGTACCCACCTTGTAGCTTGTGAGTGGTCAGTAACTGTACGTCTTTGTTGTGAATTTCTTTTTGTAATTTCTGTGTTTGTGTGCAATAAAGTAATTCTTAAATTTAAGAGCCTTGCTCTTGTCGGTGCAGTGCCCGCCACCGCTGTCTGTTGTAACAGTTGGCTTGTAAGCCAGTTGTTTCAATTTATTTCATATTGTTGTCGTTATGATAGTATTATTTGATAATGACGTGTAGGTATGTACGTCCTTAATGGCTTTCACTAGGAAATTTATATTATGTAAAGCTACTGTTTTGTCTGTTGTGTTAACTGCTGGTGATCCTTATTTAAACAAATAAATAAATACCTACCTATTTAAATCATAAATAATCGGCTGGAATCACACTGAATAAATTTACAGTAAATCATATTAATGTATATTCATTTACATTAATCCAAATTAATTTACATTAAGTCACAATAATTTACATTAAGTTACATTAATTTACATTAAGTTACATTAAGTTACATTAATTTACATTAAGTTACATTAATTTACATTAATTTACATTAAATTTCATTAATTTACATTAAATTTCATTAAATACATTAATTCTCATTAATTTTCATTAAAATAAATAAAATCACACTACATTGTAGTCGATTAAATTAGATAGCATTTGCTACTACTGTTAGATTTATTATTGCTTGTTTGCTGTGAATAGCTACAGTACCATAGCTACGAGGACCATAAACAGTATTATGATTCTGCTTTGCTGTTTTGTTTTAGGGATAATTTAGCAAATTTTATAACCTATTGTTGGGTGTAAGTTTATTGCTTGGTTCTTCTATTTGCTTTCACTAACTGGACAGTGATCTGCGTGTATAATGTTACAGGGACAATGAAATGGACGATGCAATACCTGGGAGGATCGTGACAACCCCGACCAGCCCTATCCTGCAACCGGTTCGCGGGCGAAGCATCGCGAGACGCGGAGATACAGGCATCCGACCACGTTCCCGTGGTGGCGTGAGCTGCCGTTCTCGTGGACGGCGCAGTCGCAGTGGCACACGCTCTCACAGTGGCGACAGTCGACGTTCGACGCGCCGGGATGTGAGACGACGCAGCCGTAGCCCGCCATCACGATGGGAAGCGGGGCGATCGGCGTTGAACAGGCTTGTTCGTGAGGAGCTGGATGAGCTCCTTCGCGATCGGGCGAGCCGCGGTAGACGCGAGGAGACCCGGCCACGTAGCAGAAGCCGCCGCAGGTCTCGTGGTACGGGACAGGAGCAGGCGACCCATGGGAATGGCGCAAGGCGCTCACGCAGCAGAAGCAGATGGAGTCAACGAGAGACGACCCGCGAAGAACCAAGACCAGTTGGTGAGTCAACCAGTACCCTTACAGAACTTGTTAAAGTCTTAAGAAACATAAGTGGCTCTGATTCTATGGATAAACTAGGCTCGTTAAATAATACAGTTCCTGAATTTGACCCATCGAAAAAAGAACAGACGATGACCATGTGGCTCCACAAAGTTAATGAATGTGCCTCTATATATGGTTGGTCTGATAAAAAAATTGTTCATTATGCTTTACCGAAGTTACGCGGTGTAGCGCAAAGGTGGTATGAGGGGCTTTCGTCCGTTCTTTTTTCGTGGGAGGAGTGGCAAGTGAAGCTTCGAAACGCCTTTCCATCAGAGGAGAACTACGGTCAAATGCTCGCAGATATGTTGGCAAAAAGGGCTCGTTTCGCAGATTCACTTGAAGACTACTTTTATGAGAAGGTCGCATTAGTAAATAGATGTGATATTACTGGCAAACGTGCAGTGGAGTGTATTTTACATGGTATCGATGATAGGTCAGTTCGACTAGGCGCGGAAGCAGTACAATTTGATGACCCCGATAAACTACTTTGCTACTTACGTAATGCTAGGAATATTAGGCAGAATGTGGATCGTAGGATGGTCAAGGGGCAACCGCCAAAGCCTATTTATCCTCAGGAAAAAGCAGCTACGAAACCAGCTGTTACTAAATGTTTTAACTGCAAAAGAGAGGGACACGTAGTGTCGCAATGTACCCAACCCGTAAAAAAATGTGGCAAGTGCGGGAGGGTAGGGCATGATACAGAGCAGTGTTACTCAAAAACTGCAGCAACGGACAAATCGGTATTGCGAGTGGCGAATAGCGCCAATGATTTACCATTCAATAATTCTTCATACGTAGAGGCGGCATCATCTCTCTCAAAAGTTAACGCAGGCAATAAATATTTTAAGATTGCTATTGTTAATGGTATACCAATAGAGGCGTTCATTGATTTTGGGAGCGACTGCTCATTGATTAAATTTTCAGAATATAAAAAAGTAGGAAGCGAATATAGCACCGACAATCTACCTCTCCTTAGGGGATTCGGTAACTTTACTGTTCAACCGTTGGGAAAAATAAGGACTTCATTGAGCATAGATGGTGTCAGCGCAGAGGTAGAGTTGATAGTGGTCCCTGATTCTGCTATGCATGTATCTTTGATGGTTGGGCAAACTTTTACCGAACAACCACATATCGTGATTCATAAAACTAGTGATGATCTAAAAATAAGTGAATGTGAGCAAGATAGGGTCACTGATAATAAGGTCAAACTGTATTGTCTAAACGATGTCAATATTTCCAGACTTGCTGTAGTTGACGTATTTACAGACTCCTCCTACGAAGGAGAAGTGTTTGTAGAAGGAGGCTTTCGCCTTCAAGGTGATGTACGCTATTCTATTTCTTCCGGCGTGTATATTGTCGGAGCTGGTGGATTGGGTAAAATTGTAGTGAATTGTTTGTCTCCTCAGGGCTTAAACATTAAGAAAGGTGCATTGCTAGGGCGAGGTCGAATTGCTCATGAAGAAACATTTTCGCAGGTATTGTCAGTGTGTAGTCGTGGTAATCCTGTTGATCCTATCAAGGAGTCGGACTTACAATTGGATGATGATTTGTCAACGAAGGATAGGGAAAGGCTGTTATGACTATTAAATCAATACAGACATTGTTTCGCATTCAACCTCTCTGAATTAGGAGTTAGTAAGATAGGAGAGATGTCAATTGATCTCATTGATAATGATCCAGTAGTTTACAGGCCATACCGGCTTGCCATAAGTGAGAAGCAGCATGTAAGGGAAATGATTTCTGACCTTTTAAAGCATGACGTTATACGCCCTTCAACATCCGCTTACTCTAGCCCGATTGTACTTGTTAAAAAGAAAACGGGTGATTTGAGACTTTGCATTGATTACCGTGCATTAAATAAAAAGACTGTCAAAGAGAATTACCCGATCCCACTAATTGATGACCAATTAGATCAACTTTCCGGAAGTCAGTACTATACAACCCTCGATTTAGCGAACGGGTACTATCAGGTCCCAATACGTGAATGTGATAAATTCAAAACGGCTTTTGTGACTCCAGAGGGGCACTACGAATTCAATCGAATGCCCTTCGGACTCGCAAACGCCCCAGCCACTTTTCAACGTATAATGAACCAGATATTGGGAGCTGTTAGGTATGGTGAAGCATTAGTATACTTAGATGATGTCATTATTCCATCGATAAGTATTGATCAAGGTTTGGCTAGGTTAGAGACAGTATTGGACATTTTTTCGAAAACAGGTCTCACTCTTAAGTTGTCGAAATGTTTCTTTTTCGGTAAGACTGTAGAGTACTTAGGTTTCGAGGTTTCTGCTGACGGGATTCGTCCAGGGCCTCGAAAAGTTGAAGCTGTTGAGAAATTTCCTACGCCGAAAAGTCAGCATAACGTACGTCAATTCCTGGGACTAGCGAGCTTTTTCAGGCGTTTCGTACCTCGCTTTTCGATTATAGCAAAACCTCTTACTCGCCTGCTTAAAAATTCTGTTGAATGGGAATGGGGTGCTGAGCAAGAGGCTGCATTCAGAACGTTACAAAAGGAATTAGCTCAAAAGCCCATACTTGCGTTATATGATCCCAGCGCCGAAACCGAGCTCCATACGGATGCGTGTAAGGTAGGGGTTGCAGGAATTCTCTTGCAAAAGGACAAAACAAACGTCCTGAGACCTGTTGCTTATTTCAGCAAACAAACTAGTCCCGAAGAGCAAAACTACTCTTCGTATGATCTCGAAACTCTTGCAGTTGTTGCCTCCCTAAAGAAATTTCGTGTCTACCTTGTGGGTACGAGCTTTAAGATAGTTACAGATTGTAATTCTCTTAAGGCTACGTTCCAAAAACGAGATATGGTCCCGCGAGTCGCAAGATGGTGGGAGCAAATGCAGGAGTTTAATTTCAATATAGAGTATCGCCCGGGTAGATCTATGGCCCATGTGGATGCGCTTAGTCGTAACCCCGTTGTCGACTCGTCATCAAACATTAAGAATATCTGTGTAATTGGCGAAACTAGTTGGTTAGTTACCGTACAGGGTGCGGATGACGAAATTCAGAGAATAATTAAAATTTTGGATGATCCTCAGTTAGAAAACGTTGTTGACGTTAGGAAAAATTATAAATTCAAAAATGGTAAATTATATAGAGTGACTGAAAAAGGCGACAGGTGGGTCGTACCTAAAGGCGTTAGGTGGCAAATCGTCAAACAAAATCATGACGATATAGGTCATTTTTCTGTTGACAAAACAGTAGAGAAGGTCGAATCGATGTATTGGTTCCCTAAACTTCGACGTTTTGTCAAAAGGTACGTCAGTTCTTGCTTAGAATGCGCATATTCAAAATCTGCTGGAGGTAAACAGGCTGGGTTTTTACATCCCATTCATAAGGTTGAAGTACCCTTTGATACCGTCCACATCGACCATGTGGGTCCATTCATTCGGAGCACAAAAGGAAATATGTTTATCCTTGTAATGATTGATGCTTTTACTCGTTATATTTATTTAAAACCAGTGCGCAATACGAAAACCAGCACCTCTATTAAGGTTTTACGTGAATATTTTGGAATATTCGGTGCTCCGCGTAGACTTATCTCAGACAGGGGCACGTCATTTACAAGTCACGGTTTCAAAGACTTCATCAATGAAAAGGGAATCAAACATATTCTCAACGCAGTAGCCACACCCAGAGCCAACGGACAGGTGGAGCGTTACAACAAAATCATTGTTGAATCTCTCACCGCTAAGAATATTGGCAATCCCGAAAATAAATGGGACGACCACCTGCCCGATGTGCAATGGGGATTGAATAATACGTTTAATAAGGGAATCAACCGAACTCCTGCCGAAGCTCTGTTTGGCATCAGGACAACTAGCTCTAGTGAAAGAAGGGTCGCTACAGAAATCCTTGATGACATTATAGATACATCTACCAAAAAGAGCTTATCAGAAATTCGGAGTGATGTAAGCGCGCATAGTAGATCTTGTCAACAGGCTCAGAAAGCTTCTTTTGATAAGAAACGTTGTAAGCCTTACAACTACCAGGTTGGAGATTTAGTTAGAATTGAAAGGCAGGTCCCCGCAACGGGGCAGAGTAAGAAACTCGTACCGCGATACCAAGGACCGTATAAAATTGTCAAAGCTTATGACCACGACAGATACCAAGTAGAGGACACTCCATTGACAAGAAAGCGTGGTAAGCATTACACAACCGTAGTGGCAGTTGATAAGATGAAACCGTGGTTAAATTTCGCCAGACCTCATGATTCTAACTCAAGTGATGAAGCCACTGTAGAAGAATGACCTATAATTATGTACTTGTATATATTGTTATAATCATTATTACCTTTATTTGTTGTATTTTGAATGATTAGATTGTTGATAGTCGGTATTCAGGACACGGGGCCCATAGCTATATTGTGAGCGAATGGGACATTGGGGCCTGTTACCGTAGCTTAGTTGGCAGTCGGTATTCAGGACATGGAGCCCATAGCTATATTGTGAGCGAATGGGACATTGGGGCCTGTTACCGTAGCTTAGTTGGCAGTCGGTATTCAGGACATGGAGCCCATAGCTATATTGTGAGCGAATGGGACATTGGGGCCTGTTACCGTAGCTGTAACTAAGTTGTGACATAATGATAATAAAGCTATAATTATGAAATAATTTATAATTATAAAGCATTCATTACATGGGATCCGCTGCTAGCAATAAATTGTTATTGCGAGTATTCGGAACATTTAAAAGTGTTGGAACCCGAAACTAACGATATTTAAGACGTATGGGGCTTATTATTGTTAGTGATTGGGGCATTGAGGCCTGTAAGTTGCACCCACTGTGATGGGGCTCATAATGACAATAATATTAATTTGAATAAAAATTGTAATGATCTATAGTTATAAAATTATCGTATTACTAATATGTAATGTTTATGATTTGTTATATAATATTATATAGTGTTATTGTTCATAAAACCTATTTTGTAAACCTGTATTGGGAGATATGTTAAAATTAAACTGATATTTTTGTTATTTGTTAGTAAATTATGTAATTTCATCTTAATCTTAAGTAAAATGTAATCATAATCAGTGAAAGTGAAGAATTTGTGGAATCATTTTGCTACTGTAAAGTCAACAATCATTAGAGTTGTATAGAGTTCTAATTCATAACTAAAGATAGACGTAACTTAAAAAGTCTAAATTGTTTTGTTATTAAATATAAAAGTCTAATTTGATCTTTGTTTGTGCGAGGTCGCACAAAATCATTGGATGGCCGACTGTCATCTATAGTATGGCTTTATTAATTATAATCGTAATTATCTAGTTATAAGTTAAGTCATAGTAGAGCTCGTGATCGTTAGACACGTCGTTTGGTGAAGTTCAGAGTAGGGATCCCACGATCCCTACCCTTTTTTTTTCTGCCAGCGGTGTCTGCCGACCACGCTCTCTCACTTTTGCTCCAGCCGTCTCCCGAGACAGACATATTAAAGTAGAAGTGCTGCTACAGTTCCTAGTTTATATTCATTTAAACGTTGTGATAATAAAAGTGTACCAAGCGTCCAATATAACATGTAAGTACAGTGAATTGTTATTTTATTTCATATCGAGCATCATTCCTATTGCTTATTTCAAACCATTACCCTGCTTCTAACCCAGTTAGCTATAGCCCATAATGATTGGCATTTGAAGTTCATTATTAGAAATTAGGGACTTTACACGTAGCTTAATTGCTGAGGTCGGACATTCAACCGACACAATAGTCTAAAACATGTAACATCTTGAAATCCTTAAAAGGAGAAATGCATGAAAATATTCTACGCCAACAATGGACGAACACATCAGTGACGATAATACGGCTTCGCTTCAACAATGGTCAGACGTTATTGGAACTGACTGTACCTACGTAGAAGTTGCAAGTCGTTGAATATTGGAAAGCAACCGCTTTCACAGTCGATACAGTCAGCTTAAAGATGTAAAGGAGAGTGCTGGGAATGTTTCAAGCTAGAAGTGCAAGAAATACATTTATTTCTTTATTTATTTATTTATTAAGCTTCATCACGACCCATTACGTCCCCACTGCTGGGGCACGGGTCTCCTTCCAATAAAGGAAGGGTTTAGGCCTTATTAAGCTTACATAATATTAATTCTAGAATTTACATGTATGCATTCGAGTGAGACAGAATACGTGTACGTAGCAGAGAGTTAAATGGAAGTATGATTGAGTACCAGTATCGAGATGAAACTTAAATATGAAAAGATTCATTAATTTAGATACGAAGTAAAATATTAATAGATATTATAAAACTGCCTACCTTAAAAGATAAAAAATATTTTCTAGGTCACCGCCGTCGTTTGGCAGGGTTCCCAAGAGGCTGGCCGCATTGCCCCGCTGAATGGCGAGGCTTATCCTTTGTCCTAGGTATGTGCCAGCCCTTTGGTCACCGGAGGCGTCGATGAGCCGTGTCGCAATTTCCTTGTATATACGTTTTGCATCCGGCCCCCACGGACCCAGCGTCTCTACGCCGAAAGGCACAAACATGTAGCCTTGTCCTAGGGCTGCATACTTGCGCCTTTTAGCCGCCTCAGCCGTCGCTGCCGCCGCACCTGCCTTGGTCGCGGTCGCTGGTAGGTGTGACTGTGCCAAAGTGTCAACGCATGTGGCATCCCATACCAGCGGCCGCCCATTCTTCCAAGGAATGAGCGTCATTCCGTCCGGCCTCTTGCCGTCGTCGCGCGCTACTCCTGTGGGCTCCAGTACGGCCGGGACGCCAGCACTGGCAAGAGCTCGGCGGATGACGTCATTCAGGGCGGCGTGACGCGACATTCATTAATTGATTATTATTATTACTGAAATAATAAGTAAGGAAGTATTTTCACGTACGTACCTACTTCCATAGGTACTTAGAGTTGAAACTGTTGACGTTATACAGGTTTTTTATCTTACCTATTCTCAGCGAATTATTTTTTCATTTCAGATACGATGCTAGGGTAAATGCCTCCCGTAACACGTAAGTATAAAAATGTACTTATTTATATGTATGTACCTACCTTGCATATGTTCGGCGAACCTTGGGCAATCTGTGCTATCTGGGCTTTCAACGACTGACCACTTATCTGACTAATCCTTGACAGGGGTAGACAATAATTTATCAGATCTTATTAATATTTTTAACCGACTTTGAAAAAAGGAGAAGGTTCTCAATTTATCTGTAAGTATATGTATCTTTTTTTAGACCGTTATAATTTTCCGTGCGTATAGAATATTCCCTAGGTTCTCGTCACTTACCTCTGTAGCCAACTGTACCCTCTGATGTATAATTTCATCGCGACACGCCTACAGAAAATATATTTTTCACCTGACGCAGTTTGTTTCTGTTTTTACTTTAAAAATATTGTCTTTAGTCCGCGGCACGTCGTGAAACTCGTGAATATTTTAGCGGTATCGACGACGATGTCGCATTGCTTATCGTTTTTATTTTTGCAATATTGTGTTCGGTTAATCCTATATACAGTATACTAGTCTATGATATAAATTAATGTGTCATCATCATCATCATCATCATCATCATCATCATCTCAGCCATAGGACGTCCACTGCTGAACATAGGCCTCCCCCAATGATTTCCACCTTGTCCGATCGGAGGCGGCCCGCATCCAGTGCTTCCCCGCGGACTTCACTATATCGTCCGTCCATCTCGCGGGGGGCCGCCCAACGCTGCGCTTGCCGGTACGTGGTCTCCACTCTAGGACTCTTCTGCTCCACCGACCATCAGACCTTCGAGCAATGTGTCTGGCCCAATGCCATTTCAGCTTACTGACTCGATAGGCTATGTCGGTTACTTTGGTTCTTCTACGGATGTCTTCATTTCTGATTCGATCACGTAGAGATACGCCGAGCATAGCCCTTTCCATAGCTCGCTGGGTGACTCTGAGCCTATTCAAGAGGCCCAAAGTTAGAGACCACGTCTCGGCACCGTAGGTCATCACTGGCAACACGCACTGTTCAAAGACTTTCGTCTTGAGACACTGGGGAATTTTGGACGTGAAGACCCTTCGTAACTTCCCGAACGCTGCCCAGCCAAGTTGGATTCGCCAAGTGACCTCTTTCTCGAAGTTGGATCTTCCTAGTTGGACTGTTTGTCCAAGGTAGACTTAATTGTCCACCACTTCGAGAATCGAGTTTCCTATGGATATAAATTAATGTGTATGTTACACATAATATGCTCTATGGTGCCAACTCTACAGGAGGCTTTGAAATCTTGAAAATTATACTGTCCAAGCAAGCGAGCAATAGGTTTAAATACGCTTACTTAAATGTTTGGTGAAAGTCACCCTTAATTGTATGTGTTTTAAATCCGCCTCTAACAAAACTTATTAGTACCTACTTAGTTACGTTACAAATATTTGGTTTAGTGAATAATTAATGACGCATGTCCTGATACATTTAATAAAGCCGATTACGGCCGAATTACATCTTCCTACTCATTGAACCTTTAATCTGTATGTAGGTAGACGGTATAAGGGCACATTACCTTGTTGACTTAAGGTGCACTTAGCCGAAATATTAGGAAAGGTTCGATTGAAAAACATAGCCATATAAACTGAACAACTCAATCTAAACAAAATTTTCAGATTTTACGCCCCATTACTAGAGTACCTATTGAAGAATTAAAAGTTAAAGTAATTAAACAGTAATTCAGTAATAAATATATAATTTACCAAAAGGGGGTAACGAGAACACCCTACAGCACTTAATAAAAGAAGATAGCTCTATCACTATCTGCAACTTTTCAATTTACAATTTCCGAATGGCTAAGTCGATGACAATTTGAATTCATTATTCATAACAAGCTCATGCATTCTTCAGTCCTCAATACGGCAGGGACTTTTAATCTGAAACTGGAGAGGGGGCCAAGAATTAATCAAGGAGGGGGGCGGGGCCGCGGGATCCTTTGAGACTGCCCTGCGGGGTTACTCTATACTGACGAAAAACTAACGAACGAGACCTGTCGTTCAATCGGCACGTTTAATGTAACGATATAGAGTCGTGGTTGGCGCAGCAGTGCCCCGAAATTTTTCGTTATACCTAGTCATCTTCACACTCGCTGAATGACTGTCCACTCTGTCAGGGAGTAATCGAGGATTTAAAGATTTTGTATGTATGGCATTTTACTATTGAATCCGTATTTTCGGGCCATACATTTAAATCTGTAATTCCTTATCGGGCAAAATCGATATGCCTAAGAACTAGCAAACTAAACGTTTAAACCTCCTATGTAATTAAAAGAGCAGGTTTGCTCGCTGGGCAGTTGTGCATACTTGAAATCATAAGTCCATGGTGCAGAAACCAGTCAGTGATATACCCAATACTAACAGTTGTATTTTTACGAATAAAATAGAATGGAATATTATATATTGGTCACCATAATAAAAAAAAACAAACAATATAATATATACTTAGGTATATACCTAATTATAGTATATACAATGTCAAAGGCCACTCATTAGTTATGTTTCTCTTTTACGATTTCCTTGTAACTGCAACTCTGCCTTGTGGCTAACCATCTATCTGTTCCACCGCGCACCGTGTACAGAAAATAGACAGCAATATAGTCATGTTCCATGTTGGCATCCGAGTTGAATTTAATATGTAGGTACTATTTTACTTGAACAACTTATGTCATAAGTATGCTCGCTCGCTTGTTTTATATTCTATCAATCCAATAAAGGCGGCTACTTCAGCGCAAACAGAAACAAAAAACATCAGACGCCATTCTTGAACTCGAAGGCGTAAATAATGAGATCGGCTCACAAAACAAACAGGGTTAAAAAATGCGCTGGATCTTCGCAAATGAATCTTAATAGTACCCCGACTGCAGGAAAACGACGAAAAAGTATACAAAGAAAAGAATTCAATGGAACAAATTGATAGATCTCAGTGCTTTTTACATCCGGATCGCTTTCATTCTTCGCTTTGTGATCGGCAGAGCTGGGCGGGGGACGTAGTCAGAGCCGGGAAGAACAACTTGGGATACAATAGCATCTTAGATTAATTACTTTTAAGCAGCTTGGAGCTTGCAACAGCCTTCCTGAGTGACCTAATAACTGTTATTGATATATTCGGCGCAGTCGCAGCATCAAACTAGCAGGCAAGTCCTTTTAGCACTATAGCTTATATACTTTTAACGGCCGTAATAATATTGCTTTACCAAATCATAAAATTGTACGGTATAGGTAATTTAATGTATGTAATAGACATAATGCAATCCTTTTATATATTATTCCAGATTTATGCAAAGCCTTCTCATAGTACCTGTCTTGGGTTCACCCTCGATCCGTCCCTGCTCTCGGCTATCATCCGATCTCAGTACAAAGGGCACCGAAAAACCTTACGATTGTATCGGCATGTGTTCCAATCCTATTACGTTCTTTTTGTGAATGTTTCCGATTAATTATTGCTGGTTTCCACAGAAAGGCTTCTGGGCAGAGTCTGCTAAATATACAATGTGGCATGTTCATGATTTGAGGCTCTAACTGTTATGTGTCTCTTAACTTAACTAAAGTTAGAAATCAACGTCAGATAAAAAATACGTGTGTATTTTTTTAAATAGCCTGTAAAGTTTAGCCGTAGTTGTTTCATGCCCTTGAATTGTTGAATTATTTTCTAAATCGATTCATTGGATCCAGTTTCAGAAACGAACTGCCAAATCTATTGGAATTTATGGAAGATCTATCTTTAGGTAGTTTTAATGACTTTCTTACTAATTTGTTTTATTAAAGTTGGTTGGTGCATGCTTACAGATAGAGTCAAATTCAAAAACTGCTAAATTTAATGCTCTTTTTCAAAATGAGTTCTAAAGAGCAGACTCGGCCCGTGATATTATGATCACATTGCACGCTTGTCTAAAGAGAATGTTATTTCGTTCTCGTTATTCTTTCCTTATTAATTTCTTTGTTATGATTCTTTGTAGGGAATTTCCTTAAATCAAGACGAAGCTTATTGTAATTTTAATTTAATTCCATTTCCGTAGACTGAATTAATTATGGCTCCGTCTTATTAAGATTATACTAATTATCTGACCCATGAAAATATTAGTATTCTCGTTTATCAAATAGAATCTTATAACTTTTGTGTAAAAACACGTGCGTGTAAACGAACCTTAAGAAAATATTACAACTGAACTAAATTTGATAAATCGTGACAAGAAACATAATTATTCACGATAAAGTAACAACAACAACCACATTTCAGGTAGTACATCCATTATAGAGCCACATACGGACATACGAGTATACCAAACGCTACAGCCCTCGTTTGATCGACTGAGGTTTAAATACGAAACGCTTTCCCAAACAACCTTACCGTCATCAATGAGGTCATAAACGGCGATTCAATAAAATAGTTCAGAGCCTTCCACTTTTTATCCCATACGGTGCACGTCCACCCATTTATAAGGGCGCGGCCATATAAATCGGATCCCCCACGGTGCGAGATTGAAAAATCCCAAATTACCGAATACGAAACAGCTGTGTCGTGTAATAACGTCAAATTACCTCCTTCCTTGCTGACGGCGTGATACGTGATCTAACACGCGGCGGATAGTGGCGACTCGCTTTGTTAGCGAGTGTGAACGTGCCTTTACAATCTTGTCGCTGAATACCGGTGAAAGGGAGGCTTGGAGATACAATTTAGGCAATAAATTCTTGAAAGGATAAAATTGTAGTAACTTTTTTGCTACTAGGTTGCTGGTACGAGTATAAGGCACACAGAAAGAAACTATATTATGAAAATAGCGGCCTGAGTCATGATATTATATTCATCAGTATTGTTACGTTCATCAATTACTCCTATTTATGAAACGGCTGTCATTTTAATATTGTTTCTTTATAAAAACGTAATTCTTATGCAAATCATTAGCTGACGGCTAACATTTGCAACTAAACGTTTGATGTCGTAAATGGCTACTCTCCAGTTGCATATCTTCAGGATCTACCGACAGTGAACATTCGAATGCTGTAATCTTATGCAAATCGACTGGGACTGGTTGTAAAGTGACTAACCCATTCGCTTATACGTGCGCTGAACACTAACAGATTAGTTCAGCTAGAATTAATGTTCTATCTGTTACAGCAGAAATGATGAAGAAGTCAAAGTAAACAAGTAATAGGTTGTACTATAAAATTATATCATTCGTAAAATTGACTTATCTTCTGGTAAATTCATCACGTGAGCATAAATATTCCTATGGAAGAGTTCTTTTTTCATCTTACTGTACTTACCATTTGTAACAATGTGTATAATATACAATTAATTGTTAAAGAAAAAGGAAAGATTGATGCTCGCAAGCGCGTCCCATAAACTAACTATCTTCCATTCCAAAGGTGGTCTGGTAAGGATTTCTATAAGCAATAAAGCCACATTTTTTAACTGTTTCATTTTAAGATTTTGTCTTAGTATATATTTTTGTATTTGTTGCAAATAAAGTGTATTGTATAAACAGTTCAAGGCAGCCGCGTTGCTTACATGAAAATGTAATTAACTGCAAGATCATTAACCACACCCATATCATACAACACTGGTACAGTTCACAACACCGACAAGTTACCAGAGTAAAATCATGTCTGGAACATTTCATAACAAAAAATAACCATGAAAATAAACATTTACGAGTAGCAAAAACTTAAATCAAAGTAGGTTTGTTGTAGAGACATGAAAACACTCACATGTCCTTTTGTTTTTGAAGATTACGATATCGATTAGCAAATTTTGAGGTAAAATTCGTAAGTAATATATTTTATCTAGCTTCTATGTCTTGCAATCTAAGTGGTTACATAACACCCTCGTAACTTATATCTCCTGCTGACCGTACAATAACACAATGGAACATTAGTCGTTATTTTCCACTAGCCGGAGCCCTCCACTAATGATTCTTTGAACAGTTGCGCGCAACCATTATCTCTGAACCACTGGTAATGCGAGGTAGCGTGTGTGTTCACACCTTGATGAGAAAACTAAGAAACGAAACGGATTACGAAACTTCTTCTTCCTGCTGCCTCGGACAGGGGAATGGGAGAAGGGGAGTTGTTAGAATTGTCAGTAGGAATACGCTCATGATAGTGATGAAAAAAACCGGTATGTGGCACTGGGACGGGAAGGGACGACATCAAAGGATTATATTTTTATAAGTGAGGTAATTACAATAAGTTTAGATAATATTACCCAACTAAATATGTAGGTCATAATTCGGTATAGGATGAAACAAATTAGCGCAACACACTAGCAGGACAGGTATTGCTAGAAAAGCACTTTAGATGTAATATGACCTATCACGAATTTATAAATAAAACTGGTTATTAAATTACAGGGCGACAGTCAAAGATTCTCCTGCTAATTACCTGCCATCTTGTCACAATATTGTTAGTTTTGAGAAAAAAAACTCGTTCTGCACCAAACACTAGAGCGCGCCTAGGATTTGTCACCATGGTGGAAGGATTGGGCAGTCAGAATAGAGTCAGTCAATGACCGCCCAGGTGCAGTCGTAGGTACTAGGTACGTATATCAAGGACGGTTGATAGGTCAAGGCGGCGAGTTTTCTCACGTGCACCTCAAAAACGTAATAACTTCTTAAACCTGAAACCCCACGGAAAAAGTCAATGAAAGTAAGTAAATAGATAATTCCAGGACGTCTCTCTTACTCCTAGTTCTAAGCGCGTAACATAATGAACAGCAGTCTATTTGGATAACTTAAATAGAAGATTTCGATGCGGTACGAGTTGCCTGTTTGCGCAGTTTGTTGTGTATTTGTTTGTTATTTTTGCAAGTAAAAGGATTCTCTGTGAACAACCGCAGTATAGAATAAGGTTACGGTGGTTAATAAGACGTTTCCATGTTTACTTACATACATACAAAAAAGAAACAAAATAAGTAAGTACATTCATTCATAACTTGTAGAGCTGGCTAAACATACCTTCATAAGCCTCGCCGCCATTTTCATATGTTGGCGTAGCAATCAGAATCCCAAAGAACTAGGTATCTCTGCGCGCGTAAAACCTACTATTCGCAACATATTTTTTTAAATTCGGTATTTTCAAAGATTGAGGCTTATAATCGTCTGAAGTCTGGTTCCTACTGATCGGATCCCGACTGGACGAAATAGAACGTGACGCATAATAGACTACAAAAGTTAACACAAAGCGAATGAGATCAGGCAATTACTCACAAATTATCCATTAGCCTGAAACTTGGGAAACATTTGTTGCCACATAAAAATAAAAAGCACGCACGCAAATGCCCGCCGTGGGGCAACATGACGTATTTATTTACGCTCATACAATAAATATTTTTCCATCGCAGACTCTCCAATTCAATTACGGACTGTACTGAGCGCGGGCCATTGGAAAATGAAGCTTTCCCATGTTTATGTGTTGCCAGCTCGCAACATGTTACCAGAATTTCGGGTGAATTTTGGAGTAAAAATATTAACAGATTATTATGCATTCGCAATCCGTTTACCTATCTTTTCAGAAGTTGTATATTTTGTGATGATGCAGTCAAATTTACAGTTGACAGTCTTTGATAGTTCTTCTTATACATAAATCATCATCAAGAACTACTAACAATGAATGGTTATCGCTTTAAATATAACGCAAAAATGTTGAGCATTGTAAAGTTTATGATATATATTTGAGGGTACATAATCAATTAGTCTTACTCTGGGTTTTTATTTGAGCTCCTATTTTACTTCGAATGCGTTATGACGTTAATTAATAATATTAAGTGTGGCCGCAAAACTATCAACAGTCGCACCAAGTTCGTAAACTTGGCGTAACGTTGGCTTGTGGGTAACTACATATAATAACAGCTTTCAAAGATGTTAATTGGCTAAATAGATTTGGTACTGTAACAAAATATTGTGAATTTACCAGTAAGAATGCCATTTAAGGTAGGCTATAGAAAAACTGAAACTAGCCTGTAGGAATGTACTGCATATTTAGTGATATAATGTGAAGTGTTACATCGCTGTATTTTTCACTGGTGTGGTAGACCAAAATGCATACGAAATAAATACGAAATACGGGTGAATACGAAAATTCAAGACTATCGTTATATTTGCTAAGTACATACAAGTTCTGTTTCTTTCGACAAATATACGAAGTTAGTGAAACCTTATTTGTATAAAAATACGTTTAAATAGTTTTAGTCTTTTTGCAAATCCGGCGTCAGTATAATTAGTGTTGTGGGTACGTAATTCTTAATTAACATGCGCCACAAAATCACTGGATGTAACGTACCCGACCAACTATTTGTTTTGCCTCGCGGCGGCGCTACCCATATCTGTAATTGCGATTCTAAAGGGCAGTGTGGCCGCAAAGCCGATCAAACGAAGTATCGATGTTTGAAACCATTAGCATGTACCATTTGGATAATAGCAGAATTCAATACATCTAGATTTGTTAACTTACCAACTAGTAGTGAGCCAGCGTGATGAAAAATGGTCTCAGCTTAGTCACTGAAACTTTTTAATTGCTCACGACTGTTAAAAAATATCAGACCGGTTGATTTTGGCCAATTTTACCTTACGATATTAGTCGCCATTTTCGGCTTACTATAATTTCTTTTGAATTATCCTGCACAGCGATATGGTTCTCAACCTATGAAGTGAGTACAAATGTGCTGCGAAAAATGGATGGCTCGCTTGTAAGCCTCTGACTACCTTTTCTTTGTCATGAGTGAGTCATATACATACATATACTATCGAGTATACCATTGATTTGGTAACAAAACCGCTCATCAGATATAAGTAGGGCGTCCAGCTAATTTTGCATAAAGTCAACATTAGTCCGGTCCACAAATTGCAGCGACCACGGGCCGCGGTCGGGCGAGCGCCACAATTATTTTGTTTGTTCTTCTAAAAACCGACAAAGTATGTTCTGTAGGACTTCGGCCCATGAATTACGACGGATGTGCCAGTGAAGCGCCTCTGTTCCTCGGACTTTGTTGCGGTGGAGTCGTGAGTTTGTAGCTGCAATATTGTGTCCGGTTTATAAAACAGTTTGATGAGTTACTAAACGTACATAAACATGACCACCACGCGACTTCTCTCTCTCAGCCTTCTGTAGTCCACTGTTGGACATAGGCCTCTCCTAACGATCGCCACCCCAAACGGTCACCCGCCATCTGCATCCAGCGGCTTCGAAAACGTTATTTAGATTGAAAACTAAAACTGAGATTGAGAATATTTCTAGCTACGTTTTGTTAATATTTTTTCGCAGCGTCTACTTTTGCTACGAAACTGCTACGTTACTACGCCGTAGCTGCGTAGCAAACTGCTACGCCGCGCCGTAGTAGATAGGCGTAGCATGTATGTAATATCAGGTGATTATAAAATTACGATGGTCTCATATTATTATGTTTGTAGTTTATATTTTTATAAGTACAGAAATAGTTTATGAGTTGTTTATTTTCGGTATAGGTCTCAAAACGAAGCTCAACGTAAAAGCTAGTAGAGAATAAGTACCTACAAAAATATATAAGGTATCTCAACGCAACAAATGACCCGAAAAAGGTATTATTATCAATTGAAATCGAGCCAGAATGGCGAAGGGATACTTGGGTTATACCCTATTTAGGTCACGAAGCCCAAGCCGTATGTCCAATGGGTCACTGCTTTCCACGGATCATTCAACTGACGCCTTGTATCTTCTGCAGTGCTTTGGTTATTTCTCGAAATAGTTTTTTTTGGTCAAACATAATTATGATTAAAGAAAATGTACAACATCAATCAATGATAAGCAAAGATAAAAATATGTATTTCAGGAAAAAAGTAATAAACTCTGTGTCCCCTAGTTTGCAATTGGTACAAAACATAATAATAATTATAAGAAACAACACAATTATCTACGATAGTACAAATACGGCACGTTATACAAGATTTAATAATAAAAATACATATAAGTAGATTATCATTGAACAATATTAGCGTTAATTGCTACATTAACATTTATATTAGCAATTTTAGGTTCTCTTTAACGTTTCTTAAGTATAAAAAAAAACTTTTAATGTTGGTTAGAGATGTGCCAAAATCCAACAAGTTGTCCGGTGATCGGGTCACGAAGGTCGAAGCGATGACCGTAAAAGGTATCCTTACCTTAATGGAGATTTTACACGTGATTTCCGAATGAATTTTGGTTTCAGGCGATTACCTGTTTTCGGACGCTATTAACGGGATGAAAAGGCCGGTTGTCCAAGTTTTTTTTCCTATCGTATAAATTGCCTCCATTTTGTTTTGATTGGCCGATCGGATGGGTTCGTAAGGTTTCTGATAGAAGTGGGAATGAAAAGATAACGATGATTGATATTGACGGATTAATATTAAAGCTCGGGTTGAAATATTGCGGTACGAGTTGTTCCATAAATAAATTAAGTATTAATCGTTTTACGAGCTGTCTAACTTTTTTGTGTTTATTGATAAATTTAATTATCAAGCATATTTTAGGTGTAAGAATAATTATTTACGTAAACAATTATGTAAAACACGTAGCGCCAAAATTATCCGTGGGCGCAGTATCAGCATAAAAGAGGAATCACAATAAAAGTCTTTCACAGTGTTTCTTCTATTGACCGAACACCATTTTGTGCATCGTCACGCGACACCGGCCGACAGAGATTTCTGAACGTTTTTCTCCGCAAGGTGATGGATTATCCGCTGTTTTTCCGTAATTTCCGGACGCTAATTGCCCCTGGCATCCGTCACTGGGCGCGGAGAATGAAGAAAAAATACGCGTGCAGTTTAGAAATGTTTTATAAATACTTACAAAGGTGTAAGTTGCTGCTAATAATAGTGAAACACGTTACACGGGTCTTCAGCCCTATTATTATTGGCACCGAAGAAGGATTGTATTCAAATAGTACTTACCTACTACTTTGAAACAGAGTACGATAGCGGATATAATATAATTATAATGAAAGCATAAGTACTAAAAATCATCAAAAACAATGCTTTGAAAATAATCTAGCTAATTACTTTCAAAGCATTGTTTACTGTAAATAAATAAATAAAAATAATAAATAAAATAAATAAAAAATTATCATTACTCGTAGTTGGTTCTAATATAATAACGATAAGTACCTAAGCATCTATTGCATTTTTAACCTCAAAGGAAATTTGCAGAACAATAAAATTCTTGAGAACAATACTGGATGGCTACATAATTACTGAATCTCGTAAAGAGGAAATATGAAAAAGGATTAAAACAAAGATATGTATGAGCAAATTAACAAAGGAAAAACTCTATTGAAAGTCCTTCCATTATGTAATTGTTCAGCTTAAGGGGATCCCTAAAGCTAAAATGCTAAAGTCGGCTTGATATACTTGATTAGATTGGAAAAACGGTGGCTTCTATCACATTGATAAAAATATATTTTGTAGCAGAGGGTATACTGAACATGTTAGTTGCTTATAAATTGGTGCAGGATTATAATAAGTATGTTAAAAAAAATTGCAAACACACCATGTCTTTTGCCATTTTTTGACTTATTATGAAAAAACCCTCGAAATCAGAGGGCCCATTTTCATGGAATCTTATATGTATGTGTAGGTAATTAAATTCTTAACAAAGTTACCTTAAAGAGTTGGATTTAATGGACCAGAAGTCAACTTTTTTTGCAAAAAACTAATAAATTCCGGTTTAAAAATGATGACACCGTGACAGATTTCAGATTTCTTCAGTCGTCGCCCTGGTGGCGGCCTGTTAGGAGCGATACCCACGCCATTTTATTTTTTATCAAATATTTCACAAAAACTGATTAAATCAACAAATTATGACTACAAGTATTATAATACATATGCATTTGCTATGGAAAGTTAATTTTCTAATCATTTTAGATGCAGAAAAGCCGAAAATTCTTAGAAAACATTTCGCCTTTTCGATTTGTTTACATTTTTTACTATAGAGTTACAGATGCATAGATAAAGGTAAACATTGCACATAATGACACTTATTAGATTCTCCGAATAAGAACTATACGGTCAATGCAGTATGCCAAAGCGCGAGCCTGTTTATATTCTGAGGGGTAATTTATTTTATTTTAACGGTTGTGTATGGTAGGTAAGCTACACAATATACAGGGTGTTGAAAAGTAAGTTCATAATTTGTTTTATTTGAAACCAAAAACCGTAGTTAATTAAAAATATATATATTTTAAGATGTGGTAGTCTGTACACTACAGGTTGTTAAAAATAAGTATGTATTTTTAAAAATTGAAGATCTAAAATTTACATAATTTTTTAAATCTATTTAACAAGCTTTGCAAAAAAGCGGTTAAGTGCGACTGTATCTCGCCATGAAAAAAATGAAATGTTTACTGTAGCTATGAATTTTATGCGTTACAAGTGGAATAAAATACCGCATAATATTATGTACAACTATGTAAGAGCCTAGTTTTTAAAAAAAAACTCATAAGAAAATATTAAATACACAGGTTTTTTAACCCCTGAAGGAAATAGAGGGGTGTTTTAAGTTTAAAGTAAGGGCTGATTTTTTTTTTTAAATTAGGCTGATAGGTAATGTATATTTTTAATGATTTTTTCAAATAGATAAATGTTATACCATTTTTAAATTGCCATAAAATTACCTATAGTTATAGTTATAGAAAAGGGCAGGGCTACCAGTGCCCATTCGCCACTGCAACCTAAAAGATCTATAAATTATGACTCCCCATGCCGAGTCTCACTCTACAGGCCCAGGTCTTTTATAAACCTGATATTACCTATACAGGATGTTGCAAAAAGGGTATACTGTGCCGAAAGGGTTTGACTCAGGGGTTATTCTGAACAACTTTTGTTCTCCAAGTTTTGGAAATTCTCGAAAAATAAATTCGGTCTCTATAGTAAAAAGTCACGTGATCGAATAAGTTTCTATGTAAAAGGTTTTGTTACGTGAATTTTTAAAATTGTAGAAGAAAAGTGGATCAGAATGGCACCTAAATCCACTTTTGGCTAAGCTTTATACCCTTTTTTCAATACCTTGTATAAAATATCGTCAGCGTCAACTTAGATCGTAATCATCGTAACTCCTCGTGACCAAATTTTAGAGGAGACAAAAATACTGTTTTATTTGTAGTTCTAGTTGGCATACTACCCACCTAAAGTTTTTTTTAACTAGCCTAAAAATGATTTGTTTAGACAGCCTATCTTCCTGTTCAACCGCAGCCTGAGTGCCAGTGACTCAATGACTGAAAGGAGGCCATTAGTGCTTCTAAATAAATAAAGCAGGCCTGTAGATTATCTTTCAGTGTACCGACACATCTGATTGCTGTAAGAGCCTGATAAGCTCTTCGAACGAGTCATACCTCTGTGGTGGTACGGTTTCGACCTTTCGGACAGTCAGTTTGGCATCCGAAATGCGGATTCGAATAGTGGGTACAATACTTTGCGTTCGTTCACTGTCGGAGCAGGATAAGAACCACGGGCGAGTTGTTGCGCTGGCTGTTTGCTTAAAAATAGTAACCGCGTTCAACTCTATCCCCTAGAGGGCGAACCTTTAGGGCGGCTCTTGTATACCATCACTTGTCTTCTTATCTGCAGAAAATTGGCAGAGGTCATACGTGTCTAACAAGTACATTAAGGATGCGAAAAGAGAGGGTTTGTTTTCACTGAAGAAGTTCAGTTGCGGAGTTCCACAGCGGTAGGTCTTGGACCCCTCTGCTGTGGAACTTGGCATACAACGCGGTCCTGCAAATCAAGCTCGCAAACGGCGTTAGCACAGTGCATTTTTCTAATGTCACACAGGTCGTGAGGTAGGCTGAGAGCCTCCTTCGGGGATGACATCCCAATGATTCATTACGAAAAAATTGCTGCAGCTGTGCTCGCCATGCAGTGCATGGGCTACTTCCGAATCTGGGGGGCTGTTGCAAAGGAGTCCGTTGCCTCTATACGGTACGGGTTCCGTGCGATCTATGATCCTTCCGGGAGCACCTGTCTTGTCAAGTCGAAGAGAATGGCTCGTATTCGACGCAACCTGCAGTACTGGTGGGATTGGTTGGAGGACAGGACAGCAGGAAGCTGCAGCAGCCGTCATGCTGTGATTCGACGCATAGATGCAAAAAAAAGTTGAAAGTAACTTCATGTTAATAAAATATTAGATCTTAATTTAACAACATAACATTGCAAAAAAAAATTAACATTGTTGAGTATGTTATTGTAATTTACTAAAGTAGTAATAAAAACAAAGGCTTATTGCATAGTTTTCGTTCACGTTCGCCTACATCGCACGTTGTATATGAGAATAAAGGGTATAATTACTAAGTTTTCTTGTTTAAAAATCACGGTTTGGGGTTTAGAGGAAAACAAATGGTAAAATGCGGAATACAGTTTTTTTTTTTCGAATAAAGAGGAAAACATGTGAATTCAAAAAACGTTTCTATTGACACCAAAGAGTACTTTTCGCCGAGAAAAGTGGAGTTACAATGTTTGCGATCTAAAGTGATGATAGAACTAGAACTTATTTTTTCAGTTCACCTGCTGTTGAGTGAAATCGTAATTAGGTAAATGACTCCTTGACATGAAAATAACTTTTTTTTTATAATCGTTATAACAAAACCGTTTTTTTTAATACAGCAATATTTGTAGCTGTACTTACAGTGAGCAAAAGAGCGCACGCAGCAAGGTGTAAATTTTTTGGTTTTTAAGAAACAAAAATATTATTTCTATCATATCCCAAATACACATAAGTACTTAAAAAAAAAATACACACTCTCGCCTTGTACTAATGTACTCCCTTGCGGGGGTACTTACATGTTATTATTTTTCTGGTGACCTCCCCATATCCCTTTGCCAGCTACGTAACCTTTTGTGACACCCTGTATATGCAGAGTTCTGCAAACTACTGTTCTGCTTTTGAAACACCAAAAAAAAACAGGTCGTCTAACTAAAAGGTCACGTGACCAAAAAAAAAATTATATGAAGAAGCGTTTTTTTCATGAATATAAAAAATTACGTAGGATAAAAGTGTGTTGTTTTCAGAGTGACGCCTGAGTAACGCCCTTTCGGCTAACTATACTTTTTTTATTACACGGGGGCAGAGTTTAATACAACACCCTGAACTATTAAACTCTGATAATATTTTCGCGATTTTTTTACATTCTGATTTCATTTCCTGGCTTAGAAATAACATCAATAACATGCTGCACACGTAGGTTTCGGCATAGTATTAAACCCTTTTTGCAACAACCTGTATAAATATCGGCACGGGTACGACTTTATATATAATTAATTATTAAATATTAAAAATACTTTCAAATAAAAATAAATATTTTCGTATCACAAAACAATATTACTTACTTAGTATATTTTTAACAAAGTGGCATGTCTTCACTTTTATGTTTTCGAGTACTATGTTAAAATTTCATGTCATTGTCCGTAGAACGCCCCGCATACCTCAACCCCCCCTCACTAGATTTGACAGATTCTGATTTTCTTCCAGCTTTAGTGACAGCCTTAACTCGTCCATTCAGCGTTCCGTAAGAGGAAAAAATACTTAAATAGGAAGCTTAATACATTATATGTTTAACTATTTTTTTTAACAAGCACATTTTTATTTGATTAATATGGGTTTACAATATATAATAAAAAAAAACAAAACACTAAAATTGTAGGATGATGGTAACTTAATAATTTAGGGTTTTAGAGTAGAGCAACCGACAACTTGATCAACAACACACAAAATATTCGATACGATGAAATTATGCATTTTAACCAAGTTTATTCTGAAAAAAAAACTAGAATCAGACTAAAAAAAGCAACGGGAGTTAATATTAAAAAGATAACTTGGATGCCATTGCGGGAATATTATTTGATCCGGCCACAAGGGAATTGGTTAGTCAAAGGATCTCTTTTACTACGTAACAAGATCTTTCTTATTGAATTCCTATTGAGAGATATTCAGTTTAAATTTTATTTTATATTATTAAAAGACTGAAGTATTTAAATGTACCTACAACCATAGGTCTGGTTTCTCAGTTGAGTAAATCTACTGAGCCTGAACCTAAGTCTGACTCACGCACAATTCATCCCATGTTTTTTGTTATTTAGTAAATCAGGCATTAAATAAACCACCAAATACCTATACTCACGAGCAATCATAAAGCACCAAAATTCTCCTAAATCAAAATTGAAGTATATTTCATTATTTATCAGCTCATCAGAGTATTACCTACTAAATCGTAAATTATGCGCAAAGTCAAAATTAAATGTTAAAAAAATTGGGTACATTTTGGTGCATTGAGTAAGGAGGGTACAGACGAGTCCGCGTTGTTCTATGTTTTGGTGTCTTTTGTAATTGGAACATTTTCATTGCCCCCGAGCGCACTTAAGTATATTTTAATGTGCTTCCTAAATAAATAGAGTCTCTATAATTGATTCTTACCATGTGCCTTCTGAAAGTTAACCTGAAATTTCACTTTATCTTCAGTTAAAAGCAAAAAGATAATAATATATTGCATGAATAATTCATCGCAACGTGATTTCTTCAGAGATTCAATTCAAAGTTTACTGTCTATTTAAATGAAAATACTTTCATTTCTCTTTTTCTCAGATTCCATGTCGCTTAACATTCTTTACGCATAATAAAGATAATATTGAATAAGTAGATTAGGTTTATAAAATAATAAATAATGAAATTAGAATTTATCATCATTAAATAATAATAATAATATAGCTGGTTGCATTGTGACAGGCAAGTGGGACGGTCGGGTCCGCCGGGCGCTCCCGGGCCCCAACACGTGTTGGCCGCTGGCCCTTGCGCATAAAAATCCTTTGTTTCGCGTTGCCTTTTGTTAATAAGTAACCGTTGTACGAAAGCGCTTGAGTCTTTATAAGTTATTAAGTGATCTCTTATTTATTGATAAAGTTTTGGAATGTGTACACTAGAGTATAACATTACCTAATCTCTTGCCTTGTACCAATATAGTCATTTAAATAAAGTGTGCGGTTCTAGTGTATGAGTGAAGTGTATAATTATAGTGTGACGCGGCCCCTTTATAGGCGTGATAGAAGTTCGCCAGCCGCCACCGTCACACCCCAAACCTAAAGCAACAATCGTCGCGAGAATCTGGTGAGAGAATTCCAACCCCGATCTAGAGACCTGCTGACGCTGCTTCGGAAATACCAACTATCCGCACCACCGTACTTTACCATCTAGACCTTTGAGGCACCTGACAGAAGGCATTCATTATCATCCTTCCAAATGCTAAATTTGAAATATAAGTATCTCAATTTCCTGAACGAGAGTGGTGGTTACTTTCGAAGTTAGTTTTCTTACTCTAGTAACTAAGAAAAACGTGGTGATTAATGCGTATTTTTTTCATCTCATATTGCTTTTATTTTACCATGTATTTATCCAAATAGCACAGTATCCAGCAGAATATCATTCAATGAAATTTACCTTTAGTCAACAACAAAAAATCTCAAACACTTTATTGCATGAACAGTGTGCCTAATGTATAATAAAAAATAATATCTGTTATATTTTGAAAAGGATTAATAATTAAACTAGTGCGTCTGTATCCAAAAATATCTAGCACGACGCTTCCACCATCTAGCAAAATATCAACGAATAAATTTAACTTTAGTTAGTAAATTAAAATATCCCCAATTCATTCATTCATTCATCCTGAACTCTAACGTAGGTATCCTATTATACAAACACGTGCAGGGTTTAGGACCATAAACTAATATTTTTCCCACAGCAAACGTAGTTCTTAAAAATAAGCTCTCTTTCAGACCAGAATAAAAAATTAAAATAAACTCCGGCAATATACCCATTGCGCTAAAAGAAACAGAACATCTGCAAGCCATAAAATAGACCCAAACTGAAACAATGGGGTAAAAGTAGACAAAGCCAAAGTTGGTTAAACAAAATTCCCACATTGCAACAAAGATACTTTCAAATAGAATATAACAAAAATGTTATAGACAGAAACTGCACCCTTAAAACAATAGCTCACCGAAGATGTTAATAGAATTCTTTCAAGTATTTTTTTGATCTTGTTTGCTATATGGACCTTGCTTGTTATATGGAGAGATGTAGCTGTCTACATCAACGAACGCCATTCAAGGGAAACTGAAAAATGAACACAGGTTAAAATACAATAAAATCAATATATCAACTATTGTCAATATGCAACCGCTGCCTACATACGAGCCAGCTAGAACTAAATAATAAATAGAAGACAACAACCAATTTACTTTCCATCAATTATCGCCACCATTCGAAGACGCACACAAACACGGAATAAGTCTCATCAGTCCCGCCCACACTACCCAGCCCAGAAGTCACAGACGCAAGGCACAGGAACGCTACAGGACATAAATATAGTATCAGACACAGGACCACTTCAGCCATCTTCAGTCACTACACTACAGCATCAGCACAGAACCACTTCAGCATCAGCACAGGACCACTTCAGCGTCAGCACAGGACCACTTCAGCATCAGCACAGGACCACTCCAGCATCATCACAGGACCACTCCAGCATCAACACAGGACAACTTCAGCGTCAACACAGGACCACTGCAGCATCAGCACAGAACCACTCCAGCATCAGCACAGGACCACTCCAGCATCAGCATAGGACCACTTCAGAATCAGCACAGGACCACTCAGCCATCTACAGTCACACACTACAGCATCAGCACAGGACCACTTCACCATCAGCACAGGACCACTTCAGCGTCAGCGCAGGACCACTTCAGGGTCAGCACAGGACCACTGCAGCATCAGCACAGGACCACAACAGCATCAGCACAGGACCACTCCAGCATCAGCACAGAACCACTCCAGCATCAGCACAGGACCACTTCAGAATCAGAACAGGACCACTCAGCCATCTACAGTCACACACTTCAGCATCAGCACAGGACCACTTCAGCGTCAGCATAAGACCACTACAGCATCAGCACAGAACCACTTCAGCATCAGCACAAGACCACTCCAGCATCATCACAGGACCACTCCAGCATCAGCACAGGACCACTTCAGCATCAGCACAGGACCACAGCAGCATCAGCAGAGAACCACTCCAGTATCAGCACAGGACCACTCAGCCATCTACAGTCACACACTACAGCATCAGCACAGGACCACTTCACCATCAGCACAGGACCACTTCAGCGTCAGCGCAGGACCACTTCAGGGTCAGCACAGGACCACTGCAGCATCAGCACAGGACCACTCCAGCATCAGCATAGGACCACTTCAGAATCAGCACAGGACCACTCAGCCATCTACAGTCACACACTTCAGTATCAGCACAGGATCACTTCAGAATCAGCACAGGACCACTCAGCCATCTACAGTCACACACTACAGCATCAGCACAGGACCACTTCACCATCAGCACAGGACCACTTCAGCGTCAGCGCAGGACCACTTCAGGGTCAGCACAGGACCACTGCAGCATCAGCACAGGACCACTCCAGCATCAGCATAGGACCACTTCAGAATCAGCACAGGACCACTCAGCCATCTACAGTCACACACTTCAGCATCAGCACAGGACCACTTCAGCGTCAGCACAAGACCACTACAGCATCAGCACAGAACCACTTCAGCATCACCAAAGGATCGCTCCAGCATCAGCACAGGACCACTCCAGCATCAGCACAGGACCACAGCAGCATCAGCACAGAACCACTCCAGTATCAGCACGGAACCACTCCAGCATCAGCACAGGACACAAAAACTACATCGGACACCTATAGACACGGATCACTTCAAGCACCTACAGACAAACGGGAGCATCGGGTACCTACAGACACACGGATTACTTCAAGCACCTACAGACACACGGAGAACATTGGGTACTTACAGACAAACGGATTACTTCAAGCACCTACCCCACGGACACACGTACTACAGCGAGCACCTACAGACACACGGACAACATCGGGCACCTACAGACACAGGGACTACAGCGGGCACCTACATGCATGCAGTACTACATCGAGCACCAACAGACACACGGATTACATCGGGCACCTACATACTCGTACCAACAATGATTATGCCAAAGATGGCTTTTACGCTCTCCAAAAACCTATTTCCTACCTTTACCTATTCTCCTAGATTGGCTAATTAGGGTGCATACTCGGTCGATGATATTCACTTTCCTCACCTATCCTTGAGCGTGTGTTCCTCCTCCCTTCAAAACTGAGCGCCCCCCAGTAGGCGCGGCGATTTCCGTGATACAGGGTAACTCCTGGCTGGTGGGGTGCATTCATTCATTCATTCATTCATTAAATAATAATAATATTAGCTAATTGTAAGTGCAATCGTAGAAATTTCCTAAGTTTCCTATTCAATCGTAGAATAAGTAAATAAAAAAAATTATACTGTAAATTAGTAAGTATTATGTGTGCAAATTTCATCTTGCGTTTACATGCTAAGTATAATTATAAATTTAATTATTAGCATCTATATCTGTTTACACGCATGAAACGACCTCAATGCTAATTAAATTACCTACGCAAAAGTTAATGAAATTCTAAGAGTTAAAACTCAGTTGCCAACAACTCTCATTTGCACTTCTCATAAAATACAACAAAATTAAACGCTATGGGTGTTTACATACATAAAGAAAGACAATCTCGTTTTACACTAATGTGCTCCCTGAATACTCCCCTGCGGAGTATGCAGAGAACGTTTCACTAGAGTTATTAATTTATTTATTTATTCTTTTATTGCACAATTTACTAAAGTAGATGTAGATGTACAATCAGGTGGACTTAATGCTAAGAGCATTCTCTACCAGTCAACCTGCAGGAGCTTCAGGAGCAGAAAGTAGGGAAGTGCAAAAAAATAACAAATTCATATCATTCATTATGATATTGATATGGTTATGAGTGTATAATTTAAGTACAAATTATACAACGTGCACTTACTTTTATACATTGAGATGTAGTCTGTGGTGTGACCTATTGCTGGGCAAAGGACTCTTTATGAAAAACCCATTGTTCCCGATACTGTGTCTCTTGTATTCAGGCAAAAATCTATTGAAGTCTTCCTGTTAAAATTATATTGTTGGTATATGGTACCCTAGAGGTGCAGAGGCTCTCCACTAACGTCCGCCACTTCCGCCTAAAAATATAGTAGGTAAATAATAATTTATGAAATGAAATATTATTTATTTTATTGGACGTAATGAAAATATATGTAGAATTATGTTGGAATAAGCGACATTGTTACTAACAAATTATGTCTCTTGTTAGCTGCAATAAACGGTTTATTATTATTATCAATGTTTATAACAACAGGCAAACCTTCGATGTAAACAGGGCCACAGCGGTGAAGTTACAAACAGTCCGGTTTAAAATATGAATATAAATTAGAAAACTTTAGGGTTGCTCAGATCGGGACAAGAACTTTAAAATTATTAGCATACATTGAGTTTATAAACTTTAATTTCAATCTGTGGCGAAGTAACTGGAGACTAACAAGGAGTTTGCTTTAAAAACTTTCACAATGTAAGTAAAAACTTAATTAGGTATGTTCTCAGTATTTTGTTAATGAGAATGAAGAATATCATACTGGCTAATTAACTTCTGGAGACCTTTCGTCATAACTTTGTTTAGGTGCTTCCTGGATCCCTATCCATTATTATTTACCATACCTCTGCACTGTATTGCCATCTTTCTGGTACAAACAGACTTAGATCATTTATTAGAAACCGATGGATGTTTGTAAATAATTGTAGACCATGTAGGTACTTCCTCAACCTTACTTCATCTTACAGCCGATTTCTCCAACCACTGCACCACAGTAGCAACTCACGACACAATACCTACATAATTCCAACACAATAACATCAATTCAAATCCGACTTTAACAGACAGATTGAACCTGGGGAGTCACTCTCTAAATGGATAATGGAAACAAACATTAATTTTCAAGCAATCGGCACACTTCACACCACGAGATAGAGCGGTGGTTCGCGCAGCGCTCCGAAGCTTCAGAAAAACAAAACTGCAGCTCGGATAAGTGCTAACCAGGACTCTATTTCGTTGTAATACGCGTGCCAAATGCATGACATTTCCTTTCCCTTTCTTTGTTCGTCGATGAGAGTAACCCCCTCAGTTGCCAACGTCACTGCCCCGCACCGCTGCACTGAAAGTCGGCGCAATAGGTCCAATAAAGTCCCTGATACGATCGCATATTCGTATCACGTGTTTTTGAGACAGGCTAGAACAAGTGCTGGCTAGAAATGTATTCAGTCCGCGGTCCCAGTACGTGATCGACGGTGGATCCGAACGTTTTCTCTGATTTTTCTGCGTGTACTGTGCGCCCGCTTAGGACGAACCGCTTTGTGGAAGAAAGCAGTCGGTTTGTTTGGTAAATTTTGCGCCACAAGCGAATGCTATGCGAATTTAGGTTCGTTTATTTCACTTGAGAACATGTTTATTGAAATGGTGAATTTAATGTTTTTGAAAATCGATTGGAAATGAAAGTGCGCATTTAGATTAGATTCCAGATGTGTAGTTGTGTAAGTGCATTGCAGTCAAACATATCTCTAGAAGTCAATAAAAAACGGTGATTCGGCTACCTATAACGAGAGTACAAAATTTACAGCGAAAAGCGGATAGACTATTTGCGTAAGCAAATCGGTATCACGTGTTAATAATGTGAACTGTATGTATGTGAATTTAAGGGTTCGAGATGAGCGCATCTCGCATAATCTTTATTGACCAAAACTCATTTCGCATAACTCGTATGGTCTAAACTTTTTTGGCCGAACCATCACTTTGCCAAGACTTATGTGGCATAAGGCTCGTTTCGTCTAAAACTCTTTAGGCACAATCTTTAAACACCTAAGTTTCGTTTGCTCAAATTTATGTTCGTCTATACCTATGTATAATCTTGTTTCTCCTAATGTTATCTTAATAAATAATATATTAAGTATGTACTTAGTAAATGTACAAATTGTGGTATTTTTCTCCTACATCCCGAAAATCACGATATTGTATGATCAAAAAATCGAAAGTTAACGACCAATATAATTATTACAAACCCCATGAGATCGAAATCTAAAAATAGGTGCGACGACGAGCAAAGCGAGGAGGAGCGTGTTAGGTGCACATGTTCATCAAAACCAAAGCGGAGCGCAGCGAAGCGGAGCGGAGCGTTTTCCAAACAGCGGAAACGATACAAGGCACCAGTTTGCGCTATATAGGGAGACGCTCCGTCATAGTTAAAGCCAAACGAATATTATTACTTTGTATAAACCTAATAAACCTATGCCATAGTATTATTAGGCTATTCAAGATTTGGCCATACCATTATTAGGCTAAACAATGTTATGCGAAATAACTTTTTACTTAACGAGATTTATGCTATACGATTTTCGGCGTAACGAGACTTTGACCAAACGTTACTATGCAATACGAGATTAGGCAAATAAATCTTATGCCAAAAAAGGTAGAACCGAATTTAATGATATTTTTTAACATTCAGACTCACAGATACGAAAATCATAACCGGGGTTAAGATTGAGGCTAAGCAAATCTTACGTACAAAGAGAAATCTGCCTCGTAAGCAAATTGACAAATGAGAGCTCAAACCCCGGCGACGCCGCGCGGCATCAGATAATAAAATTAAAGGGCTTTTGTTTGTGGAGGTAACCTTGTTATAGACCCAATATCGGCGGTCGAACAACCTATTGTCCTTCGGCTCATCCGCATATCGAGCTAAATCACACTCTATTGTGTACACGTTAAGCTCTGCTACTCCACAATGTCAGTATAAATCCACGGGACAAGCTATACAATTTGGTTTAAGAGCCTAAAAGCTTGATAATGAACGCATGTGCGTGTGTACGCAGGATTTAAGTGGTTTTAGGTCACTCGTATTAACGAGCTTTCGGCTTTTTGTAAACTGAGCGATATTGAAATTTTGCATTGTGTGTTTAAAAGCAAAATGTAACCAGTAAATTAATGACCACTCTGATGGAGTTGAGGTATTTTCATAAAGCCATGTTATTAATATTATGTTAGACATGTTTATTATTATTTAAGACTGTTTAGCTCGCGAACAGTTTTAAGAATCGAATGCGTTTTATTTGCTGATAAGTCTAGAGTGTCCTAAACTAGATTTCATGAGAACAAACATAAAATCTAAATACTCGTAAAAACAGTGTCCGTCGATACATCGATAATGGAATTAAGCGTGTCATTATGCCCCGTACGAATGTCGTTAGGAAAGCAATTTGGAAGCAGATATTGCCTATTAGCGCACAGGGTAACGCGCGTTTACATGTCATGTAGCGACTATACACGTTGCTGAAACGTTTTTGATGGGACACGAAAATTGTATGATAGTACCTAATACGCACACGAGTCTATGTAGATAAAAGACTGTGCTAGTGATATAGCAAAAATAATAAAATATTTAAGTGCGAATAATAAATTTCAGTTAGTTATGGTTATTTAAATTCAGGATGCTTGCGAAAGAGATAAAATAGTATCGACTACTGAACAAATGTTTATAAGTATACGTTTGTATATGATAGAATAAAATAACTCCTGCTAGGACAATCATTACTTAGTCACTTTCCACATGGTTTTGGTTTTTAGTAAGGCTGATAATCATAGAATTTTCCTCAGATGACACTTGAGAGACATTTTAAAGAAAATATAAAATTATAATGGTTTTTTTTTCCACCGAAAACTGGGAAGAGACATGAGTTCAACGAAGCGGTTTGTGGAAATGCTATTTATTAAGTATAAGCTATGTATTAGTCCCATAATTAAAAATGATTTTAAATTGAGGATGTTACTATTAACTCTATCTTTAATTAATTACGCGAGATCCGCAACTGGGAATTCAACATATAACCTTAGACACAACATCCATCGTTAATAGCTGCTGCTCGCAATAACACTAAAATAGATACCTGTACATTTAGTCCCCGTACCCAACAAGGGTTTATGGTAGGTTCAAGGCTCAGACATATCAGTGGAGTCAAACGCAGGACCTTTCATACCCGGAGATGAGATAAGATAAGCGAGGGGAGCTAACCCTAGACTGAAATACGGAGTACCTACCATCGCTTTGAAGATTAGGTTGCTTTAGCTGAAAGGTTAGAATGGGATATCATAGTAAGCATGTATATTTTATTATAGTGAGACGATGTAAGATATTTTGCGGCAGCCACATTTTTATTCTATCTTTATCTGTTAATATCCGGGTTCTTGTGAACTCACGACGACTCATCAGAAAATCAGGGTTTAATCAATTCAATGTAGGCTACATTGTCTTGACTAAGGCAGAACCACAGATTACTAATAAATTGAGTATAGTTAGAACGTGCACTGAAGATTTTTTAAAGTAGCCAAAGCTCTAAGCATCCTGCTGTAACTTTAACAAATATTTACTTAATTCCAGTGCTGTTTGTTTGCAAACTTTCTTCCAGCATTTGTTAAGGGTCCATGTCCGCGTCTCTCGAGGTCGCCCGAGGCAGCCGAGGCAGGCCGAGGTCAGCACCAGATCTCATTAACCCTTTAATTAAGGGCGCTACGTGACTGCGATGTGCAATGAGTGAATTATCAACACTGTTTTGTTTTACAGGTAAGGATTTAGGACTACTACCTACGGTGAATCCGACTTGATGGTTTGGATTATAATACGATAGAAAATCAGTTAAATACATTGATCTCCTAATTCTTAACGTCTTATATATGAATAGGTATTTCACCAAAAAAAAACTTTTTGGTACGCTTAAGAGTTGGCCATCAAAACAAGCATCTACCATTAGAACACAAAATACCGCAACAAAAGCTCTTCCATATCTTTCTTTATAAAGTTAAAAATACTGCCGCTCTTTGTTAGTTTAATTTTAGCGCAAAGCCGATTGGCGTGGACCTTTCATCTCTATATAGATTATAGTGTCTAGACAGCCTGCAGGGGGCGCGGCCTCTCCCAGCCTAATTGGAACGAAGCCGAAACGGCACGCGCCGTATCATACAGTTCATTTGAAGGTACTGCTCCTACCCGGATCATGAACATTTGATACTTCGGGCCGAATGTAGACACCAATTTTGCCAAAAACAAACCATCGTTAGAATCCAGCCATGTCCCAATGAATTGTTTAGAAATTACGGAATTTAAGTACCTTAAGGTGAGGGAAAAATATATGACGTGCTCTTACGGTGAAGGAAAACATCGTGAAGAAAACTGCACATCTCCTTGATTTATAGATGTACGGTGGCCTGCGCCTAAAAGTATACAGGCGGAGTTTTTAAAATAGCGATTTGTCACCAAATTGAAAGGATTAGTCACAGTCAAATCACTACTTGTCTTGTAAATATAAATATTTCTCTTGAGTGGAAAAAAATGGCAACAGTATTACAATTTATAGTGCAATAAAATGGTTACCAATCTAAACATTAAATAACTAAGCTTATGAATATTCCAACACGATAATTCAGCAAAACAACAAAATTACGACGACGCAAAACTTAATTTATTAGTAATAAATTAATATCCCAATAGTTGTTCGGTTAGCAAATAAATTAATTTGAATTCGGTCCGTTTGATGTCCGTTGGGGTTTGCTGGTGCGAAAATACTAAAGTTTGATTCCCAATCGGACAATTAATACAGGTCACAAAGGACCTGAGGTGCTATTCTGGCAACCATATTGTAACTATTTATAACTGGTTAAATATACAATACAGTTAAAAATATACAAAGAATACCTAGTTTTTTTCAAAACTGTAATAATTAACTTGCCGCCAATCTTAATTAATTCTTATCAGTGTCATCAACTCATCATAAACATAACAACGTTATCAACCAAAAACAAAATTCATTCACTACTTGACCGAATACATTTATACTTACCGTAAAAAAATATCTACAGTCTATAAAATTAAAAATAACAGAGTTGTTCGTAGTTCCAAAATATGCCGTTAGGTCACAGAGGAGTCGGCGGCGCTGCAATCGCAAATTCTGCGAGTAATTCCGAAACAATACGTCCTGCTCAATCAGTTATGCTAATGAGCTGGACTGAGCTTCACGGTTGAGTTACTGAGATAAAATGTAGAGGGGAAATTCACACTTTTAGTCGATATCATTTTGAATCAGGTGTTGGACGATATTATAATAAGTACTTGTGTTTCATTGCACCTTATATTATGCGGGTTAAAATACCTGCTTACATTATTTTGAACTAGGTATTTATACTTATTTAAAATATTATTATGTTAGAATATGGATATAGATAGTACGGGAGAGAAACACCACAAGCCTCCTAAACGCAAAATGTAACCCACATTATGATACACACAGCCATGCCCTATATATTCACGAATTAATCCAATAAAAATACGAACCGTTCCGCTCACTGTTATTGCAAGCTAAACGAGTTCGCTTGCAAAAAAAACAGTCCATCAACCCACGCACAATTTGAGCCTCGCCACAGACCGCAACAGGCTCACATCATACAAACTTTGTATGAACTCATCACGAGTTACGTTTCGCCTGTCGTTTTAATACAAACACATGTCCCGGGGGCGCCCTCTAGCTCGACGTAACAACACTAAAGTTATCACACGATTCGTTGGGCCCGCGTAATGAAATTAACCCCCATTTGCACTGCCAACGAAAAGCGGTAATGAGATCTTGCTTTGCTCTGTAACTATGTGTTAGGCGTCGGTATTACAGGGTTACGGAGTAAGGGTTAATTGTTGCGTATTTATAAATGTGTTTTAAGTTGTGTTTTGTTATTTTAGAAAGTTATAGCTGAAATAGTTTTAGGTCAATGGGTAAATTGCTACATAAAGCCAAAATATAACAATTATTTTTAATGTTATCAAGTACTATCATCAGTATCACCATAATATAGGTATTATTATTTTTCATGTTAGGTAGGTACCTACTTATGGAATTTGTAGCCTAATATACGAGTTCCTACTTCATGCAAAGAAAGAGTTAAGGTGTCCCTAAAAATAAAACAGAATCATAACTTATTAACATCATTTTAAATTATCACCATAATAATAATATTACAACAATATATTATTTTATTATTTAATCTACAGTTGAATTAAGATGAAGCGAAGTGATTCTTAATTCTTAACGAGCATGTTTTATTTTATAAAATGTTTTCAGGAGTTAGGATCAGCCGGCGGCGGGTCGTGTGCGGACGTTTCAGTCGTTTAGGGTTCCGTAGCGGATATACTGGCAGGAAAAGACGTCCCATTACAAATTATATTGTGAGTTAACAGGATACATAAAGATAGTAAGGTTTTAGTCTTATGAATACAAAAACTAGAGCTGATCAAAGGTTTTTGATCGTGGTGAAATTATTTGCTAGTCAGATAAGGTTTTCAGTCGCTGACGAATGTAAGTACATCAGAATGATAGTTGTTGTAATAGTTACAATCACCTATTTGTATTTAATCAAAAAAATACTTTTTAAGTTTTAATTATTAAGGTACCGGTAAGGTAGCGAATGCTCAATGCAAGGTACTACTTACATAACTTTATTACAAATTTTCATAAACTACCTACGCGGTAGTTACGTAGTTGCGGTACGTACGGAACCAGTACTTTATCCGGAAAAACACGTTCTTTCTCGTTTTTTGAGATTAATTAAGCTTAGCTCTGAATGTAATTTGTGTGAGGCCCTCGAGAGTAAACTTACAGGGTTTAGCCGCCATTTTGTTGTAGTGTTGTTCAGAGAGATAGTCGTTAATGAGATTATATTTCTAGTTTCTATCTTTAAACATACCATTTAGAGCTAATAAGATGCAGATTAGTTGTGTCTAGAATAGACCAGGATAATGGTTTGTTTTTAATTATACACGGTTAAAGTTTATCAGTGAGGCTCGTACCACCTTTTACTACAATCAAGATTATCGATGTCACCTTAATTTTTGTGTTTATATACGAAGAAAATCAACACCAAGAATATCAAAACAAATCTTTTGTAATCTCAGAAAAAGTTACAATAATAATTTCCTGCTGCCGTTTTGTGCGAACGCATTAAATATGATTAAAACTGGTCCTTTCTTCCATTTGATGGTGGCACTTCGGTACACCTTCTCCATTCATCTGTCATCAGACAATCCATTAAGGGCTCTTTTCAATTTTGCCGTGTTATATCGCCAAGCCGCTTATTTCAACGGGAAGCGTGCCGATCGGAAAAAAAGCAATAAGGTAATGGATTTGAAGTGAAAAAGAACGGCGTTCTTGTTTTATTTATCGTATGTTTTTTTATTTTGCCCCAAATGTTTGGATGTAAATAAGTGTAATAAGAATGTAAAGATTGGGCATTTGGTTTAAATAAAAGTAGGTAAATAATGGTAAAATATCATTGTACATTATGCAATTTTAAATCTGATCTGAATTATTTAGTTCGTAATGGAATTTAAATAAGTGTACATTATTAGAACTAGACATCCACAGCATGGTTTGTGAAAATGTGAAACATTAGGTCCGCCACTTCGATATTGAAATTGTTAAACATTTTGTGAACTATTTTAATACTCTTGTGGTTAACTAGCTATTTGGAAATTCTCTGGCTTCCCAATAGATACAGTAATAGATACAGTGTCCGGTACACGTAAAATTGTTCAGTCAATTCATAAGTTCATATTAGATTGTAAAAAAAAACGTTGCGTCCATAGAAAAATTGTAGGTAACGTGACTTATAACAATAGGTGCTTTTTCTTTTGCGAATTTTCAAAAGTAAAAAAAAAGGTTATGCAGAATTACCCATTGTGTCACCCCCTTTTGGCTTACCACTTTTGCAACAAACTGTATGACTATATTTTTGTTATGTTATATAAATATCTCTAGTGTATTTTTCGCCACTGCTTTTTTTATAAGTTCCTTACCTTACTTAGTTAAGTTCATAAACCCCAGTGAGTATGCTTTACTAATAAAACAACGCTAAAATAAGTTGCAAACTAATTTCCAGTAAAAAGTCAAATAATAAAGCTTCAGTACATTAAATATTACTGCTCTTCTGAGTAGTTTCGGAAGCCGCTAGCAAGTTTTTAGTCTACAGAGTGGTCTTACCATGGCTTCCTCGCTGGAGACACGACCAAAATAAAAAACCGATACCCGTCTTGATATTTTTATTATCCGATCTCTGAAGAGAGACATCATCATTGTGACTTGTTTTTTGAGTATCTGCTTGTGATAATTATTCTACGTATTCTGAAGCGGTTAAATCAATACGGTTTATTATATAAGGTATTAATAGACGCATTTTTCCTGAAATAAAAATGACATATTATGTATCTAGCCTATCTGAAACCTAGTTAAACATTGTGAGATATGGCGTTTCGACTTTCTCCGTGTTCGGCATCATAAGGGTCACAGTGACAGTTAAATAAAGTCCATTTTTCTCTCCACCTTTAGTTTGCAAGGTGCGGGTGCCTATATAAATAGAGTGAGTCGCCCGCGCGCCTCAGTTGTAATATCACCATGCAGAAATGACTAGGTTTCAGATAGGCTAGATACATAATATGTCATTTTTATTTCAGGAAAAATGCGTCTATTATGTAGTCTGAGCCTATCTGAAACCTAGTTAAACATTGTGAGATGTGTTTATTATCGCATGGTGGAGAGAAAACCAACTGTGACCCATAAGCTACTGATGCGTATATCAGTAGATAAATATTTGAATCTATAAATTTATAATGCATAGATTTCTAGGTAATAGATATACTAAAAAGAAAGGTATAAGTATACATAAGACTTAAGTACTTCCTTATTATTCCTGACTTGTCAGAAAGTTATGGAAGGTATGTACCTATACATATAGGTAGGTATTTATACTTATGGATACACACAGTGCCTCTTCGAAAGCAATACTTATAAGTAATTATTGATCAAAATCTTGTTATTGTCAAGGCAATATTTTTAACATACACTAGCCGAATGGATGGAACCAGTGAAATACTTTTCAACAATATTTAAAAGCTGTAAAATGTAGAATATCGATCTAGGCCGCTGGGGCTCAGGCCAGCACATGATGACTAGGGTATGTAATTCTGGACTGACCTCAGAAATGCAGCAGCCGACCCTGGAGCCTCGAGGACCTGCTCAGTTAGCCCTGTACGACGACACGGCCTGCAACTCCTGGCGCGGCATCTAGTCATTGGAACGAGGAGTGGTGCTTGAAGGGAAGATAATTTTACTAAATATCTCAGCCTCATCAGCTACTGGAAAAGATAAGATGAAGGCTGTGACACTGGCGGATAACTAAGTATTCAGTTTTTCAAAACATGATGCAGGTCACTATATTCATATTCTAGATTGACAAGTAATACACAGTCTAATTTTGTATTCTAACTAACTCGGCGGTTAACGAGTTCCTGTGCAGTCCTACTAGGAAGGAAAGTTATTTTATAAGCCTTTGCACCGATTTTGTGGGCTACTATCATTCTGTATCATCATGTGTGAATATTATGAGCTCTGGCAGCATTCCTTGGTAGATGACATCAATTAATAAAGATTGATTAACACAACTATATAACTATTATAATAGTTGATAAATGAAACCCGGCTAACATGTCCTAACTGGGTAAGTAAATCAGTCATGCCACCAGGATAAGTAAAATGTTCAGTACTTCATATGAAAAACATTAACAAGGTCACCTTTAGGTATGTTCGTCAACACTAAGGGCAGGTCTCGGCCAAAACCTTAAGGCTTCGCCTTGTTGCAACTTCAAAGGTACGTAGGTAGGTACCTACTTACATTGTTGTAGGTTCGATTTTGAAACCATTAAGTCAACCTAGATAAAACAAAATAAAATAGCTCGATTAAATAAAGATGGTACGTAAAGATGTTAGTTGTACCTGATCAGACCTGATGCAACGACAGCCAACATAGACTCTCTAATCTGAGGAAGCAACAATCATGGTGGCGGGAACATGGACAGTTGGACGAGCCACCTCGAGCCTGACTTATCAATCAGAACTGACAGTTCGCCAACAGCAGATAGCTTGCGGCTATCTATAGGTAAACTTAGGTAGTTAGCTATACCCAAGAAAAAGTCCTTGGACATCGATATGACAGTGGACATTCTTTAAAACAAAAAGGCTTGTTGTTGTTGTCCAGCTAAGGAAGGTTACCTACTTCAGCGACCTGGCATTACATTCTAAAAGAACTGCGAAGAGTTAATATTATGACTAATAATTATTACTTATTTAGAAAGTTTTCAGCAAACTCTAATAAATCAAGCAGCTACCACGTCACCGCTGCCCGGTTATAACTCTGTACTAGCTTAGTAGATATATATACCAGTTCTAGCCTTCAGCTAGAGGCCAGAGAGCTCCTAAATGAGATGCGAGTACGAGCATGACACAAGTGATCTTGGTAACTAGTTACTAACTAACTGAAAGATCCATAAAACAGTTGAGGATTACTCAAAATGGAATTGTGAAAACGGCACGTCTGCATCTTAACCAGTCAGTCTAAGTAGTTTCAGCAGATACAGTGTTGAAAAATAGTTATGAAACGTTTGCGCCAGAATCGAATTAAAAATACATTTTCATTAGAGAAGCCGTTTAGCCATGAACTTTCACACTTTGGATTGTGCTCCAAATGATGAACTTCGAAATTCATAGAAATTTAATGACGACTGCCATTGTTTATTATCTAGCCCCGTACATTGAGTAGGGCTGCGGCTACACGTGATGTGATACACAGTACACAGTAGGTATATGCATGTTCCCAGAATAGTGGAAGTTATAATTTTACCAAAAGGTAGTCGTCTCGTGCAAGAGCACCGTTACTCGATTTATTCGATAGACAACTAGTAGACAGCTGCTGCGTAGGAGGTTCACGCATTTTTCAACAAAGAGCTTGGATACACACTCACAATCCACTGGGACATAAGGAAGACAGCTAATATGGTGCCACTCAGAAACCGCGATGACACTCCGATCATGATCACCCGACAGTAGGATCATAATAAATTCGGTAACTTGTGAAGCGGTATGGTATAGCAACAGCGACTTTCACGAAATCAGGAATTAGCTCAGTGCTTTTAGGTTGAACACTCGCTGGTGGGATTCACTTTGCTCACAGCCGAGAAAAGAAGACTCAAAGCTGGAATCAGCCGATGTGTCATAACACTTAAGATAGTGTCTGGGGGGACACTTTATATGACGAAAAACGAACTTTCAGTGCACTGCGGCGCGAGCCGCTCTATCTGTTTGTATGTATTAAACGTGCCGATTGCACGACAGCTCTCGTTCGTTCGTTTCTCATCAGTATAGAGTAACGCTCCTGTACTTACCGTGCGTCACCATTCCCACGAGCAGTCCAATGATCTTTAGGCAGTTTAGAACAAAAGCTGCATTAGACAATATCTTCAACAGAGACATCGAAATAAAAAATTGATTGCACAACTATCCCCAGGAGCAGTCTACAGGTCACTTTGGGCAGTTCAGAAGAAAGCTGCTTTAATAGAATACCCTACCTCAGCGGAGGCATCAAATTGAAGTGCTATAACACTTTTAGAAGCGGTGCACGTTAAACGATTTGTCGTCATCCATGCCGATGCGGCTACGGCGACTGCAGGTGGTTACTCAGGCTTCGTTGGTGTGCCCTTGTATGGCTAACATGACCAACCTTGGCAGTAAACGATCGTCTGCATATGCCAAAATCACTGACGAATAGCGCACGTTACTCGATACCTTCTAAATAAGTCACTCATAATGATGGCTGATGATGATGATGACCGTGCTAGCAATAGTGCAGGCGTTTCCGCTGAGCATAAAATCTCTTCCCAGACAGGGGGCGTTTGGATCTGGCAACCAGAACAGGAGTGCCAGGTGTGCGCAGCGATGCAGGTGGGACAACACAGCCGCCAGGGCAGGAGTACATGGCTGGGTCTATGCAGCGATGCAGGTAGCACAAACCGGTGGCCAGGGCCAGGACCGGGTGTACGCTGCGATGCAAGTGGCACAAAACGGTGGCCAGGGCCAGGACCGGGTGTACAGCCGCCAGGGCAGGAGTGCATGGCTGGGTCTATGCAGCGATGCAGGTACCACAAACCGGTGGCCAGGGCCAGGACCGGGTGTACGCTGCGATGCAGGTGGCACGAGACGGCGGCCAGCGCAGGAGCACAGGGCCGGGTGTATGCTGCGATGCAGGTGGCACGAACCGGTGGCCAGGGCAGGAGCGCAGGGCCGGGTGTACGCTGCGATGCAGGTGCCACGAGACGGCGGCCAGCGCAGGAGCACAGAGCCGGGTGCAGGTTACACGAAACTTCAATTTCACCGAATCGGCCTGCCTACCCTCAGCGGGTAGGTACCGGCGGATCTCATTACTCGCCGCACATGCCACAATGTCCCAACATACTGAAACTCGGAGCCACGTGCTTCCTGTAAAAAATCCTATGACGGTCCTGGAAAGCTCCTATTTGTAAAGCCTTACATAAGCTATAATCAAGTGCATTATTGTAATAGCAAAGTTTTTATCAACTGTTTTCTAAAAATATTAGAAATTGAGGGTAGAAAAATATATTTTTATTATATATTTTTTTCCTGTATAAAATTAACATATGCTTTACTTAAAGCGGTCATTAATGTAAGTATCTAGCTCAAGCGCCACTAGTAGGACCGGAATATGTGATCAATCATCACCACGACTATTGAATCGGACCCTACTGCGTGGGATAAAAACCCCAAGCGCCGGAGCATAATGACCAGTGGCTGAGCTTTTAAAAGCAGTAAATAATAGCATTTTACTCACGGCTTATCAACTCAAACCTTCGTTGCGAAATCCTCAGCAATGGCTGTGTGCGCAGCAGCCGGCAGGCCCCGCGCCGCCTGGTCCGCATCACGCTACAGCTCCCGGCAGCGAGGACTCCGCAAATTCAATATTATATTTTTCCCCGTAGGAGCGAAGCCGACGAGAACCGTGGCTACATTGAGCCATTTTGCCGAAGTGTTCACTTCAAAAATCAAAAACCAACTGAGGCGCGCGGGCGACTCACTCTATTTATATAGGCACCCGCACCTTGCAAACTAAAGGTGGAGAGAAAAATGGACTTTATTTAACTGTCACTGTGACCCTTATGATGCCGAACACGGAGAAAGTCGAAACGCCATATCTCACAATGTTTAACTAGGTTTCAGATAGGCTCAGACTACATAATATCTATTTACTTACTTAATCCAGACTAATTTGGGGCTATGTGACTGTTTTTTTTTCATTGATTGCGAGAGTCGTGAGTGTATACATATTGGTATCGGCTTTTTAAAAAAGGTTAAAGGTTATTAATAAGTTTAACAGAACTGGGTGGGTTTATCTATAATTTTCACATAGAGCTCAGCTAGCTATAGTTGAATTTTCCGGCTGCGAGAAATTGAAAATATTCTTAAAGCCGAACGAAATTTCACAAATGTGGTCGTTCGCGGTACACAGAACGTCCCGTCGCTACGTTTATTCGGCAAAAATCTGTCCGTTTGCTCAAAAATTTCACCGAATTTTCGGGCTGGGCAAATATTTATCGGCTTTGGAGACAATTTTCTAACGTTACCTTTGTAAATACCTCTATGTTTGCACGAGTGATAAAGTACGTCAGCACATAAAGTTCGGCTCTGGAATTCGGTAAATTTTATCGGATATTTATACCGTATTTTTCGGGATTGCGTTCAGCCGTCGAGTTTCCACCGAGTTTTCGGAATAAAACAGTAAGCGCAGGAAACTCCAACAGCTTCGAACAAAGAGTGTCGGAGTGAGTTCACTAAGTCTCTATCAAACTGCATTAAACCGAAAAGCCACAAACAACTAGAATACAAATAATAAGTTTTAATGACTGCTACTTAAAGTTGGAAATACTTTTTTGCGTCGCGCGGTCACAAGCAAACTTCGCCCGGTACCTTCGATCATTATAAATTTTTAATTTTAGAATAGCCTCCCCGAGCTCCTAGTTGCGTATTTGTTTTGAATAAGGTGAACCGGGAAGCCGACCAACTTGCCAAGGAACGTATTTTATTAGAAAACCTTTTGTAACTATACTCGTTTATATGAGAATGTTTTCAACTAATTATTTAACCAAGAGAAAACAGTTACGTTAGCGTTAGGAGTAAAATTGAGAAAGTCATTTTCATTACTTTAGATTTATTTTTGAGGACTAAAATCGAGAAAGATAAAATATCTTATCTAGACGTTTGATTTCATTTTAAGGAGTTACAAGAAAAGGCTGGGTTTCTTTTGGTATTTATTTTTGTAACCTGTTCTTTCACCACAAAACTCTACATATTTTGATATGACAACCATGCTCACACTATACAAACCTCACCCGAGCCAAAGACACAACCGCGTGAAGCGCTACTTTTCCTCCCTAAACATGACCCTTTAAAACGCCCCAATAGTAATATTTATCGCATTCGGAACACATCGCGTCCAAGCTCCGCACAATCCGCCAAAGCCTTGGGCTGCGACGTGGCCCCCCACCCATTCACGATCCTTCGACCCGGACAAATACGCTCACCGAGAGAATTTCAACTCTAAACACCGGACTTAGGAGCGTCATCGTGTAATACCGAGGGACAATGACCAACGACGTGGTCTACATGTTTCAGCGATGTATTTACATGACTAGACGCATAAACACGATACGTCGGCGATACGGGGCGGGTATGATGAATATTTAGTGTGGATTCTGTACGGGTTCCGAAATCTGACGGGTTTTCAATAATTAAAAGGCTGGGAAACGTGGTCTCCGATGGATGTATTCATCAACATGAATAGAAATGTCCGTTTTATGTTGTGAAATGCAACGTCTGTAAATAATGTAACTAAAAAAACTCTTACTACCGGATGAATTCGGAGATTTTACGCAGACGACTGTTTCCGTATTTGTACTTTTACCAGCGCCTCCAGCGGTCAATATCATAAAAAAATGACAGAATATAACAGATAAAAATGCTAAGCTTAAGAAAATCATTACCTAAACTTTGAAGCTCATATACTTAATGTGTACGATATAAATTAATATAGGTACTCAGATTACAACAACAACAAATGAATGATTTTGGTTATTACCCGTAAGTGTACATGTAGAAACATACGTTTTCGCCGTTCTAACGGTACAAGCTGACACCCTATGTAAATAATACTTAGCACAAGATTTATGATATCGGAGAGCGTTCAGAAAAGATTCGGTGAGATCCCACGAGACAAGTCGGGATACCAGAATAAACACGAATGTAAGAGCTGATGCCGATCAATAGTTGGTTTTAAACAGGAGGAAATGTTTCTTTACAGGGAGGAATATATCAGTCACTGAAAATTATGAGTCAAGTGAAAATAAAATATAGAAGCACTGTTAGCACTGTTTTTCAAATCTACCTATGTGTAATAATAAATAAATAATAAATAAATATGTGGGGACATCTCACACACGGCCATCCGACCCCAAGCTAGGCAGAACCTGTGTTATGGGTGTCGGACAGCTGATATATCTACACAAATACATAGATAGATACATACTAAATATAAATATCAACACCCAAGACCCGAGTGCAAATATCTGTCATTAAACAAATATCTGCCCCAGCCGGGAATCGAACCCGGGACCTTCGGCATAGTAGTCAGGGTCACTAACCACTACGCCATTCAGCCGTCTAAAATGAATGAATTAATAATAGTCCGGTTATTATTATAGTTAAGTACATTGTAGAAATGTATAAGTGTCTCTCCTTCTCTGAAATAGACAATAAAAATGAAGCTTTCTGAAAAAATCATAACTGTCTGTATAGTTTGTCTTTCTGAGAAATCTGATAGAATCTACGTACCCTGGTACCATAGACAAATGAGCGGTCAAACATTGCGTTCAAAAACGCGTCTAGATATACCTAAAACGGATCCACTTCAGCCGAAAGCCAATTTATCTACGACAGATAGGTAATCGCGGTGATGTTGACAAATCGACGGCCCACTGGGCGCCCGGCCGCTCCGCCTTTCCAATGTCAAATCTTTTCCGTCCCAATCCGAGGCGATACAATAATTCAAGCTATAACCTAAATAGGGCGATACCCCAAGGTTATAAATTCGCTGAACGCTACGGTAAAATAGTGACGTGAAATGGGAGTTCTAGGTAAATAGGTAGAGGCAGGGTTTCACAGGAATGATCCAGAAAGCGGAATGTATACTAGGTACTTAGGTAGTTTTTTTACTGTGGACTTGCACTACGAATAGCGAAAAATTTCTTCGGTCCTTTCTAAACATCATACCGTATTCATCAATGAAGAACAGTCTGTCCAATGATGTTGTAATATAAAAAGAACATCACATTATTTCCACTGACTCCGTCTGTTCGCACTGTCCGCCGGAACCAGGATTAATCAAAAACTCGTTACGCCCCATTACTGCTGCATCCCACAAAGCTGTAGCCAAAGGATTCCAAATACTCTTTACACAGGCGCAAAAAAACCAACACAATGTTGCTTATTCACCTCCAACGTTTTTCTAAGCCCATTCCGAAATCCAACAATCCCATCAAATCAGCAACAGCACACCGTTCTAAGGGACCTGATTGAATTGAGCCCTAGGAACACGGAGAAGGTGGAAGCGTCGGTAATAAATAGTGTTGATGTTTTTACGAACTCTGTTAGAGCCTACGTCTTACCAGCGCAACTGTGTACCTAATTGATAATTTGTATGACATCTTGATCAGCGCCCCTGTCGGTTACGATATAAACTAATAAAACGCATATTATAAAAACTCAAGACTAGTCAACATATTCGTAATTAGCATACTGCACAGTTTGTACTGCTGTACTTACTCGTTTTCAAGCAACGATCTACAAAATATTGATACAAATAAGTTCTTCTCCCTTTATTGACTATTCCAGCCCCTACCTGTCGATATTTCACTTCCCTTACAAAATTCAACTTTTACCGACAGTTAATGTACTTTAATCCGATTGAACATTGAACTTTCGACTTAGATAAATTGCAAGAGCGACATTCAATAATTTAAACATTACTTTTTTACGGTAATCCGTGATGTAAGGCCTAATTAAAAAGAGGAATGGGAAAACTTTCCCGTGTAAAATTTCAATCGTATTTTTTATACCTAAGCCTAAGCAGGCATGTTGTTGAATACCTAAGTAAGTAGGTATACATGACACTGTAATAATTACTAAATAAAAAAAACATATAAAAACTTTCCACTTGTTTTAGCGACTATATATACGATTCTTATATTTAATTATTTAGCGACCAAAAATGCACTATTAAGGAGAAAATTGGTATAACGGTTGACACGCAGAGGCAGTGAGATTACAGCAGCCTTACGTACGTAAACGCTACGTGTCGTCCACGGCATGTGCTTCTTACAAATGTGATCTCATAGAAATACAAAGAAACAATCGAGTGATATTGCGACACGTCGTCGGTTAAAACTTCATGTCATCCGCAGCCAATTAACACCCTAAACTCAAGTTTTCGTCGTAAGTAAACAGTGTTGACGAGGGTGTCACTTAAAAGCTTCTTTCAGTGATTTTCAGTGATTGATTTGCGATCAATTACTCTGCGAGTCAATGAATGGACTGTTTTTCACAACTTTTTCTTTCAAACTCAAGTTAATTATTGGCCGTTAATCTATGAGATCGTTAACCGCAAGTTCTCCATCGGTGAGAAACTTCAAAGTTAAGAATAATTTTCTCTACACTGATTTTAACTTAGTTTTTTTTTTAAATAAAGGTACAGTGGGTTTAGTACCGGTTTGATAGTTTGTTGAAAACTATAAAAGTTTACGTTTTCTCGCATACTAAGTGGCGCCTCTTGCGTAAACTATCATGAAGCTTTGACAGATAATGTATGCAGATGACAGGAGAAAACCTAAACTTTTTAGTTTTCAAAAATAGCAAATCCCGTACTAGAGGAGCAGATATTGCAAAATAACTGGTTTCCGGAAACGAGTATCTATTCTATCTTCCCACTATACTTAGTAATTTATTTAGGAAAAGACGAATCCGTATCTGTGACTTACGATCTTGGGACACTCTCTATCAGTCAGTTTCGCATCACCCTGAATCACTGACAGGATTAAACGTGAACTTGTTTTATCTTTATTTCGGTTATAAAAATAACAAAATAAATATGTCAAGAGATACCCATTTTGTAGCAAGATTCAAGATTTCAAATACGCTACCACATTGTTTAGCTTAAAACTAAACACAAATATAATTTTAATAAAAGCGAATGTATATTTTAATTTGTTCATCACGCCTGTATAACGCTAATGCAGATGTTTAACTTCTATAAGGTTCTTCTAAGGTTAATAAACAAAACAACCAAAATAAACTTAACCCTAAAATGATAAGTCCAAAGCCGTCTTACGACTACTTAGTCAGTTGAAGGGTTGGATCTCTATTGAGTGGGAATCATCACAGAGCGAGCCGCCCTCAGTATAATCCACTTCTATTAGTGGATTACTAGTAAAAGCTCTCTGCCCAGTGCTGGAGCTATCGTCGAGCTTTGACCCATGTTGAGAAACCATGAAACCATTGACTAAGAAAATAATATAAGTAAAATGTATTCTTTTTACCCGACTGCCAAAGGAGGAGGGTAATGTTTTTCGATTGTATGTAGGTATGTATGTCTGTTTCTTTGTTCCCTCCTGTAGCCTAAACGGCTTGATAGGTTTTGGTGTATGATGTATCGTTAGAAGCGTATTGATTGCGCCTGCGATACTTTCCATTAACATTGGGGCTTGTTTTCATCTTTTTAGCGTGCAGTCGGGTTTTTTGTTTGTTTATAATTATATTTTTTTATTATCGTCATATGTCTCTTGGGCTAATGAAAGTAGAGTAAAGTTTGTTGAACAATTTGTTGTTCCGTGGGTTGCATAAAATTGCCTTCTATGGTTTCATATTTTACAGTCATATAGCTTTTCCTATTACATCTTATGTAAAGTAGCTCAATCTGATAGTATACGTGCACATACTCTTTTGTTTTAATGCAATTATGTAAAGCCCATAAAAGTAAGTTCATTCATTAACTTTACAAATACTTAATTGGACTCATAAAATCAAAGAATCAAACCTATAAGGCCTTTGAATAGACATTCGGAAAGCAGTAGTATTATTATTCCAAGGGAAATTCCAATAACAACTTCTTACAGTAACAAAACAGAAGAGTTTCTTGTATTCCCATTCGCTTGCGGAACCCTAAAAACGGAGCGAAATCTGATATGTTCGGTGTCACGTCCATTTACACGTACATTTTACTTTTATTAGACACAGCAGTATACGAAAAATATAATAATATCGTAGTCACGTAATCTTGAACATGTTCTCTGCTTTTTTGTTGCATATTAATGTAGGAATGTAACATTATCGTTTAATCATATTTGATAGTGCAGAGTGTATGATAGGAACTATTGTCTATGAAAGCGAGTATTATCTATGAAAGGAAGTATTGTCTATGAAAGGAACGAAGAATGAGTGAGTGAAAGGATTAAGAAAAAATGGAGGATTAGAAAAGGTTGTTGTGCTCGAAGATAAAATTGTTTTTTAAAGGATGTGATACTGGAATAAACGTGATTCAGTGAAATACTTTTGGTTTTCATTTCCACCGCCTGGTCCCACAATTTTGGGGGCTCGTCCGGGATCGAGCGTGGAAATGCCAAAAAACGACGCGTGATGATGAGCACACAGGACGACGACGGCCATTAAAGACGGAAAAAATACCTACGACGAAATAAAATAAAGAACTAAATATAACAATAAGAAGACGGAAAATGACGACGACAACAAAAAACGACGCAAGCAGCAACGCGATGCTTGGTAGCATGGCGTCAAACGACGGATTCAGCGGAATCACCAAATTCAATGGCGAAGACAAGACGTATTCCTCGGCGAAGTGGGCCGCTGACATAGAGGATAATGCCGAGATATTCGGATGGACAGCCCAGCAAAAGCTCATTGTCGCTCGACGGTCGCTTGTTGGTACGGCTGAGTTGTGGCTGAGGACGGAGAAGACGTTTAAAACATTCGATGAACTGAGTGCTGCCTTACAAAAGGAATTTCCCGATGCATTGAACAGCAAGGAAATGCACGAGCTGATGGCTACGAGGAAGAAGAAGAAAGATGAGACGTACTACCAGTATATGCTAACTATGAAGGAGTTGGGCAAAAGAGCCAAGTTTGCCGACTACGTCGCGATTCAATATATCGTTGACGGCATTACTGACTATGAGAATAACAAGGCTATCTTATACGGTGTCACTACCTATTCTGTTCTAAAGGAGAAGTTGGCCATTTACGAGAAGATGAAATCCAAGACGGTAAAGAAGACTGAAGTCGAAAGTAAAACGCAAAATGTGTTTTCATCTTCACGTGAGAAGAAAGAGACGGCGAGACCCGATGGTCGCAGTTGCTACAACTGCGGAGACAAGAATCATCTCGCAAATCGGTGTCCCAATGGCGTGAAATGTTTTCGTTGTAACAATTTCGGCCATATTGGAACGGAATGCCGATCTTCTACTACGACGAGGCATCAACAACAACAGGGCGGGAGCCGCGGAAGCGGAAACGGCGCCTCCGGTCAGCGGACGATGTGCGTATCGGTCATTCCAGAAGATGGCGCTGCCGCTGCAGTGAACGGTGAACGCGAACGACGCGGAACGAACGAAGTGAACGAAGCCGAAGGAACGGGATCGTGTAACTGTCAATGTCAAAGTCAAAGTGTCATGCGAGTAAATGTAAACACAAACAGTGCGGTCAGTGAATCTCTGTGTAATTCGAATAAATCAGTGAAATTAGTCAAAATAAGTGATGTAGACGTTGAGGCCTTGATAGACTCGGGCAGCGATGTCAACCTGATGTCGTCGGAGCTGTTGTCCCGGCTTAACAAAGCTGGACATGACGAGGACAACGAGGACAAGGTGATGCTCACTGGACTGGGTGCATCTAGGGTATGTTCCGTGGGAAAGTTCCATACTACGATCAAAGTTGATGGTAAATATTTTGATACTGTATTCTATATTGTTCCATGCGGTGTTATGCCATACGAAGTCATATTGGGTCAACCATTTCTGTTGAATACAACTGTGTTGTTAGACAAAGGTACAGTTAAGCTCATGGCACAAACTGAAGGTGGTCAGTACATGTTGTGTTTACCTATTGAGGCTGATGAACCTTTATGTAGTAATCCAGAGGTACAGGAACTTGTTGCTAGTTACAAGCCCATGTTTACTAAAGAGGCTCCAATAAAGTTGAAGATTATTTTAAAAGATGAAGTGCCTGTAGCTCAGCGTCCACGAAGGTTAGCTATCAAAGAGGAAGAAGTTGTTAGGCGTCAGGTGGAAGAGTGGTTAGCTAAGGAGATAATAAGACCTAGTTATTCTGAGTATGCAAGTCCTTTAGTATTGGTTACAAAAAAAGATGGTAGCATTAGGGTTTGCGTAGACTATAGGAAAATTAACCAAAAGATGATTAAAGATGAATACCCATTGCCGGTTATAGATGATCACATAGACAAGCTGAGTAAATCTAGGGTATTTAGTACTTTAGACTTGAAAAATGGATTTTTTCATCTGCCAGTAGAAGAAGAATCAGTTAAATACACGGCGTTTGTGACAAGCAGCCCTGAAGGACAGTACGAGTTCCTCCGAGCTCCTTTTGGACTTTCTATATGTCCTAAATACTTCAGCCGATTTATTAACATCATTTTCAGAGAGCAGATTGCTAGTGGAATAGTGCTAATATTCATCGACGATGTTATAATTCTGGCAGAGAATGAAGAAGAAGCTATTGAAAGACTGAAGATAGTATTGAAAGTGTCGTCTGAGTACGGACTTGAAATTAATTGGAAGAAGACACAGTTATTACAAAGAAAAGTTGAATATTTGGGTCACGTCATTGAAGATGGTACAGTGAAGCCTTCACCAAGCAAAACAGAAGCAGTCAGATGTTTCCCAGAGCCAAAGACAGTAAAACAAGTTCATAGTTTTGTGGGTCTTACCTCATACTTCAGGAAGTACATTGAGAATTATGCAGTGATAGCGAGGCCTCTCACAGACTTACTTAAGAAGGAGAAAGAATTCTACTTTGGTGAAGAGGAAAGACACGCTTTTGAAGTATTGAAGACTAAACTATGTAGTGAACCGGTACTGAAGATATATGAAGTTGGTCTTGACACGGAGATGCACACAGATGCCTCAAAATATGGATATGCAGCCATTTTGATGCAGAAGGAGAAAGATGGGAAGTTACATCCAGTACACTACATGAGTAGAAAGACTAGCGAGACGGAACAAAGAAACTATACAAGTTATGAACTCGAAGCTCTAGCAGTTGTCGAAGGAGTGAGAAAATTCAGGAAGTATTTGTTTGGAATACACTTCAAGATAGTCACTGATTGTGCAGCATTTCAGAAGACGCTTTATAAGAAAGAAGTATCAGCCAAGGTGGCAAGATGGGTTTTATTCCTACAAGATTTTGATTATGAAGTGGAACACCGAGCTGGAGCTAAGATGTCTCATGTGGATTCATTAAGCAGAAACCCTCACTGTTATCTGATACATTCAGAATTACATGCACGGATATGTAAAGCACAAAAGGAAGACAGCGACTTAAGTGTGTTAAGAGAAGTACTGAATGAGAAGACAGAATACAAGGATTTCTACATAGAAAATGACTTGATATACAAAGGTGTAGAGAAAAAGTTGGTAATACCCGACATCATGGAGACCGAAATCATAAAGAGAGCACATGAAATTGGACATTTTGGGAAAAAGAAGACCATGGACATAATAGATAAAGACTACTACATAAAAGACCTAGCCAAGAAGATAGATAGAGTGATTTTAGGATGTGTACCATGCATATTAGCAAGCAAGAAGGAAGGGAAACAAGAAGGATTTCTCAGTCCAATAGACAAAGGAGAGCTGCCACTAGAGACGTTACATATTGATCATCTTGGACCATTGGATGCAACCAAGAAAATGTACAACTATATCTTAACAGTAGTAGATGCATTCACGAAGTTTGTCTGGATTTACCCTACTAAGACGTTGACTGCAAAGGAAACTGTAGAGAAGCTGAGGCTACATCAGAAGGACTATGGTAATCCAACGAGGTATATTACTGATAAGGGAGCTGCCTTTACTGGACAAGAATTTAAAGATTACTGCCAAGAAGAAGGGATTCAACATCATGCTGTAACAACTGGTATACCAAGAGGAAACGGCCAAGTAGAACGCGTCCACAGGATTATCATATCTGTTTTGACCAAGATGTGCATTGAAGAACCTACTCACTGGTATAAACATGTTAGTAAGGTGCAAAGAGTGATAAATGGCACTTATCAAAGGTCGATTAACACATCACCATTTAACTTGCTTACCGGTACAAAGCTGAAGCAGAAAGAAGATATAAAGCTCATAGAATTATTAGATGAAGAATGCAGACAACATTTCATGGAAAGGAGAGACAATGTAAGACAAGCAGCTAAAGTACAGATATTGAAGGTTCAAGAAGAGAACAGAAGAACTTATAATAGGAAAAGGAAAGAAGCTCTGGACTATGTAGTTGGGGATATTGTAGCCATACAGAGAACTCAATTCGGTAATACTTTGAAGCTTAAACCAAAATTTCTCGGACCTTATCAAGTAGTAAAGAAAGTAGGTAAAGGTAGGTACCATGTAGAGAAAGTTGATCTTAATACTGAAGGACCTAGGAAAACCTCAACGGGTGTAGACTACATGAAAATGTGGCCATGATTTTAATTTCATAACAGTTTGGTTGAAAGAGGTTTACCCAATATGATTTGGTATAGGTATCAGCTGTTATTTAAATTTCTATTGTGCTTAAATTTAAAATAAGATAATAACATTAAAGTTTAACTGTATTTTTATGTGTTGAGTAAGAGTAGTTAACATCTTTAAATATGTAACATTGTTTCAATAATAATAACTTTATTTTCAGAAAAATAAAGTTACAGCCGTTATTTTGTTAGGTAGGGATATGAAATGTTTATTGGTATTTAAATGTTGTGTTTAATATCATAATAGACTTGTATTTACTGAAGTCTAAGTAAGGGTGTGCTATGTTATGTGTAATAAGTAGCTATGTAGTTTAACAAGGTAAATACTATTGATTTAACTTAAAGATTTTTTTTGCAGTGTTATTCTGTAACTACTTACTGTCATTTTATGGTAAATAATGTTTTTTTTGTGTTAGATGTTAAGAAGTTCATACTTTTGTTGAAGTACTTGTTGTGTTTTAAGGGTGATGTTTATTCTCTAGTTGATGTTAACATAACTTTCTTATTTAAGAGTAAGGTAATTTGTTTATTTTAAATGTTTGTGTAATTTAGGTAGAGGTCTATTCTGAAACTGCACTTAATTTTTTTTTTTTTTTTTTTGTGTGAATGATTAGAGTCACTTAAGGAAAGTTATACTTAACTGTTAGATTAATATTTTTTGTTGTTGAAAAATTGTAAAGTTATTTAATTGTTGTTTGTTATTGAAGTTAAAGTTGTGTTAGATTGTTTAGAGTAGCCTGAGGTCAGACTACTATACAGGATGGCCGAGTTGTAGGAATGTAACATTATCGTTTAATCATATTTGATAGTGCAGAGTGTATGATAGGAACTATTGTCTATGAAAGCGAGTATTATCTATGAAAGGAAGTATTGTCTATGAAAGGAACGAAGAATGAGTGAGTGAAAGGATTAAGAAAAAATGGAGGATTAGAAAAGGTTGTTGTGCTCGAAGATAAAATTGTTTTTTAAAGGATGTGATACTGGAATAAACGTGATTCAGTGAAATACTTTTGGTTTTCATTTCCACCGCCTGGTCCCACATTAATATAGTGTAGACACTTACTGAAATTCCGTGAATATGCTTGTACAATTTGTAAACATTACATTCAAATTCAAATTTTTCAAATTCAAATGGTTTAATCGACGTAAAATTTTACAATTATTTGTCGATAGTCATCTACCACCATTTCACAAAGGCCCCGCATTCGGCATTCGGCTAAAGAACTGCATTTTTTTAACCTGTGTTATGGGTGTCGGACAGCTGATATATCTACACAGATACATACATAGATAGATATTTATTAAATAGATAAACGACAACCAGACACAAGACAAACACTAGTGCTCATCACACGAACGTTTGCCCTGGGCGGGATTCGAACCCGCGGCCCCAAGCTTCGGAAGCAGCTTCATGACCGCCTAACCTACGGTGCCTTCATTGGTCACCCCAACGACATCCCTTTAATTTTATGATATTGTGAAAAGTTATAGGTACCTATGAATAATATCACTAGAGATCAAATATTATTTGATTCATCTTTCTTCCACCGATGAGTGTCAGGGTCAAACTTTGTGCACTGGGTTGGTACACATATATCTTTTGCCTACTGTACAATGTATAATATTGCCCTATGGTATAGCGGTAAGTTCTGCTACAAAGGATCAGGGTTCAATTCCCGGGAAGAACCATCAATTTTTGTTTCTGATTTGTGATTTCCTTGTGGAATTTAGGACACAGAAGCTAGATTTTGGCGATGTTCTTAAAGTAAAAGGATCCTTAATGTCGGATGGGCATCGTAAACAGTCAGTCCTGTGTTTTACAAGAGCTGTGTAATGTGTATGTGTGTACCTACGTCCCTTATAATATATATGTTATATGTTATGAAGGTATGGCTAAAACACTATCTATCAGTATCCATGTTATACTTCCAAATGTTTAATACTTTACTGGCATGATTTGAGAAGCGCACGCTATGTCTTTACTGTAGTAGATTCTTTATTGTCTAGCTGGTGAAATTTCAATACTCACAAGGGGTAGAAAAAGTGTTAGGTTAAGCTAAAAATGACTCAGCTTATCGCTCTGAAACACTTGGTGCTTTTGAAACACTTTTGAATATCTGCAAAAAAATATTTCATTTTATTAGTTTATTATTTAAAAGTCAATATCAATCAAGTCAATCACATAATATTTCGGTTTAAAAGAAAAGCAATCATTTAGTAGCAAAATTACTAACAGTCGTTTTTACTTACCGTGACTTTTATTTCAACCCAATTTACTTAACTATAATTTTATGAAACAAGTCATGGAAAGTAGAAAGCTTTCAAAATCGCTTTGAAAAGCCCGTACATCTATAGTCTTATCCAGCTTTAAAATTCAGAAGCTTTTGCCAGATTTACGCAAACTCTTAGTTTCAGAGTTGCGAAGAATAATCTTTCCTCTAAAATACGTTATTATTCCAGTTAATCATAAAAAGTTTATATACTTTAATATTAAAAACTGTGATGATGGTAACAATAATACTTACTACTAAATGGAAAATTAAACTCAAGGGTCTAAATGGCATATTTAATCAGCGCAGTGGTTGGCTGCAGTGTCATCCAATTAAGGTTGGACATGCCGTGTGGTATTAAAACATACGTCACGGGATTACACTAACCATAGTACCTATTTTTATTTTATTTTAGTTAATGTTTACTTTCGCTCAAATTACTTATTTATAGTATGGATACCTCAGCAATTTATGTATATGTATAATTAAATTATAATACACATAATTACATGAAACGATGCTATTATCGATTATGTATACGTTAGGTACAGTCATGTGCAATAACATTTACGGGAAATCAAGGATACACTTATTTAAAATGATATAATTGATAGGTAGTTTCGTAATATATACTTTGACAATCTATCAAGCGTGATTAGCCAAATCCAAACCACCTTTTCAATAACAGACGTTACAGAATACCTGGCACTTTTAGTAACCTTCGTACAGACTCTAACAAATTAACAAAATGTTAAATCCTATGAAAGTTTACGGTAAGTACAAATATTGAAACTGAAAATAATAGACATTCCTACAGACTACAACACAGCGTGCAACAAGCAGCGGGTTGCGCGAGACACACAAATTTTAATCCGTTCGACTCTAATTTGCGTATAATCCCTCGGAATAAGGATTGTCTGCTGCAGATGTCTGACAATGCTGTCATCTGAGCATTGTCTGTAGGCTTAATTTTCATTAAGCTTATTGGATAATTCGCTTCAGGAGTGGAGAGAGGAGATAGAGGGCGTTACGTGCGCTACAGTAAGCATTTTGTCCTCGCTCCAGCATTCATATTTTATGTTCGCCGTAGCCGTTATGTGTATACTCAAAGTGTTGTATGAAAATGTATGATATTGGAGGGTACGTATGTCATGTACCTACCTTTTTATTGGCCGACTTCAAAAAGAAGAGGAGGTACCAATTCGTCTGTCTGTATTTTATTTTGTAGGTACAATAGTATGTTAAGCTATCGCCAGTTCGAAATTTCAAAAGACATTGAACAAAAGATGTTCAAGGTGACGCCTTGTATCACCCCTTTCCGGCTTAATATTGCCATTTTTACAACAACCTGCATAGTGCATACCTATGATTATAGTACTTACCTCAGACCAACTACAAATAGACTGGCAATCGCCGTGTGCACTATTCTCTTTCTCACTCAAACCATAGATGTTGCCGACAAAAAAATTAAACCTAAATATGGGGAAATTTAACTTATCATAATAACAAAAACAAAACTTGAGTATATCGTCGGTTGATAGGAAAAAGACACTAAAGGCTAATTTTTCAATAGCGAGATAAAAGTTTTGCTGGGAAATAATTTTGATGCTGTTGCGTCTCAATGTTTCTCAATGTTTGTATTACCCAGATAACATTTATCTGAATATTGAAAAATCAGCCTTAGTGAGTTTTTCCTGTCAACCGACGATATAAGAAAAAAAACTTTACTCATACTTATTTGATTTCAATATAATTATTTAATATACACAAACTGAGTGGATTGTATGATTCATTGTCTTCGTCCAATCGAAACAATCCTCTTCAAAATGTGCCGAACACAATTTTTGTATGTTTCTTTGGTTCCCAATTTGTGCGACCGGTAATGTCTATCCATTTTCTTGATATTTTTTTTTCTGTCGGAAACCTATGAAGCAGAGATAAATGGATGAGCATGAGCATTATAATCGTGGGCCAAATATGTGATGGGGTTTTTTTTAAAGGAAACACGCATTTCGTATCAATACAATAAACTTTAAATTATACAGAAGAAATCACACATAGAAGAAAAAAACGAAACGAACGTTTCCTCACAATGAGAGGCACCTCATTTGAAAGAGGAGAATGACTTCTACAAAATACAATCTTCACAAAAACCGAATTCGTGCGCCTCATTTGTAAACCCAACCCGAGTCCGTTACAATTTCTAGTATTTTCTTTGCATACTATAATATTTGTAGGTAAAATAAATTTTCAATAACTTGCAACACCATGTGATTTGTTATGATATGGTACCTCGTAATTTTTACTTAAAACTGATACTAAAAGACCTTACAGTATTAAAATTAGTATCGTTTTATATTAAAATCGAGCCAATAGATAGTACTATGATGAATGTAAGCTTGTTAAACTTGATAGTATCTACTTACATGTGAAAATATATATCTCATCCATCATTCCATCGTGTTTTCGTTCAATATGCTCTATACAACCGAACAAAATCCACCCACCCATGTCACACACTCGTTAAGTGATGATAATAGTCTAATAAACTTAATAAACACCCACAAATCACTAGCAAATCAAAAATAAATAGCATTTAGAAAATTTTGTTGTAACTGTCAGCCTTTGTTTGGCAAAGATTTTTCATTTGTTTCATTGTTTGGCAAAGAGAACTGACGTAAACAGGCGCCACAGCAAAAAGGACAAAAAACATTTACAGCTTAACGTTTCTTTCTTACGCTTAATGTAGCTAAGCGTCTCTTTTTCGCAATGTCACAACTGTCACGATTATACCCCTGTGGTACTTACCTATCTATCTTGTATTGTGTAACTCACTGCCAGTTTCAATAACTGTACGAGTATCTACCGATGACTGGTAAATACTTTCATACTATTTTGACACATTAAAAGTAACTACCAGTCAGTCGGTAGATAGAGTTATTTAAACTTACAGTAAGTAACAAGTTCTGGGGCTCCCTGGATAAGATATATATTTCGGTAAGTAAACAAACACATCGACAATGGTTCTTTAGAGCAATACAAATTCAGGGAATCACAATCGTGACAGCTCGCGCGGGACATTTAATAACCAGCAGTTTCACGCCCCGATGTTCTCCAAAACAGGAAATTATTGCTTCCTTTCTTGTCTTACATCAATTCTCTTATATTAAAAACAAATTAGGAATGGCGTGAAAATTTAAAGATTAAATTCTGAGCAGACAACAATGTGATGAGATTACGCTTGAAAAAATAGCGTTTTGTTGGTAAGAAAATAAGTAAGGACTCTTATACTAAAAACGCCTCGCCTTTTGAAATAAAAAGTAACGTGCTCAGACTGCTTAGTCAGTTGGATGAGGAAAGCCAAGGCCAGATTGTTGTGCTGTTCCTAGGGTAAATACTTAGGTTCTGGCGGTCACAATCTTAAAGAGTTTTTAGGTGAGGTTTTTCTGCATCTATCTATTTTGTTGATTTAAATTTCATAATGAATGCCTCTAAAAAATCAAGAGGGGGCTGGTGTTAGGGATAGTGTAGATAATGAGAAGTACATTTGAATCAAATGTGGGGAGATAAACTATAATTTTCTCCATAATTTCCAAATTGTTATTATAAATCAATATGTCGAGAAGCCGACGTCTGCAAGTTGTCTAATCTTTCGACCGGGGAAGTCCGTCCAAGTTGGTCTTCAATATATGCAGCCGTGCCTTCGAATTTGAATCCAGCAACCCTAACATTCACAAGTTGTAATTACATTGCTTAGATTGTAGTAATATTCCTAACTGCTTACTTCTCCATTGCTTCTAGAATTAACTCCACATTTCGTATTATTAAATTTTATATCTGTGCAACTGTGATAGTTCATTTAGTAATAATCTAGTAATATATGTCAGTGGCAATAATATTATTTTCTGCAAGTATGGTCAGATCGTTCAATTGATCATGGAACTCTTCAATCGTAAATTCAAGCCATAGTCTTCGTATTCTGGAAAACAATGTGATTTGACATAAAAATTTAGCTCCTTCTAAATCGTGCTCCGTAGCATCATCATCATCAATACACGATTTCAGGATCGCTTCACAGACGCAGTTTCCTCCCGAATAGCCCGCAAGTCACGTCGCGGCTCGCATGCGAGGCGACTCCCCATCTGTCACCGGGCGCAGTAAATTACGTGCCTTCATCATTGTGAGGGATACCGGAGCGACATGCAGCGGCCGCGCTGGCTAAATGACCTTTTGTGGTCCCGACGCTTGGAGACTCGCGCTGTGAAGTTTTAGTGGTTGGTATGGCCCATGTGTTTTAGATGTCAATGTTGTCGAAATAATGGTTCGAATTAAATATTTTTTAAAGTTTTTTGACTTATTCTATTCTCTGTGGGGGTGTAAGTACCTGCACCTGGCTCTCTCGAGTGGAACCTTTGTGCATATCCCCAAGGTCTAAACTGCCTTCCTAAGCTTGGACCATTTCCCACCACGCTGGTCCACTGCGGGTCGGTGGGTTCACATATCTAAATGTGCTAGATCTAGATATGCAGGTTTCCTCACGATGTTTTCCTTCACCGTAAGAGCGAATGGTATACATTGTACTTGAGTAGGTACTAGTGGAATGCTGCAATACCTGATATTCCGTCCGCCACCAAATGACTCCTTTACCTAAACTGCTGAGAAACATTCTAACCATGAAATGGCATCCATAATACTCCATTACAAATCTATAGTCTACGTACACACATAGGTACAGAGCAAGTCAAAGCGTTTGCTTTTAATTACATGTAGCTAACCAACGTAATCGCATCTCTGTGTAATGCACAAGCACTTGCTCGGCTCTCGCGTGTAATCTCAGGTAAGTGTTTATTCTGAATTCGGAGCTGCCTGGAGCAGCGAACTGCGGGCCAATTCACGAGACTATTATTATTTGATGCGACGAGGTTATTCTGGAAGCATACGTATTATAATGTCATTTGGTTACTTAAATTTGGAAAATGAAAAATGAGGTTTCCACAGCCAAAGAAATACATACAAAGTTCAATCTGTAACAAAGATTTTGACTCGTTGCTTAGACTGTCTGCATGTCTTGAGGCAATACTAACTTTAACTCTCTGCAATTACGTTTTAAACGGTGACAGCATGTATTGTCTTTTATCTCACAGGTAGAAAATATTCAGACATTCTGAAACAGGCCATTAGTATGATGACTGCTGCACTGTTCGGAAGAACATTGTATGAAAAAAGTTATATTTGATTATGCATATAACAAGGCTTACTCGTGGGGTTTAAAGTAAGCAATAAATATTATAGCAGCTTGGCGTTTAAATATTTTATAACCATTAGCATAATCCTTCATCCCGAGCTTTATAGTATGTGAAAAATTACAGATGCTAGTTTTATAACATTACATATTATATTGTGGAACGCAAAAGGCGGGGTGGTATACGTTTTGTGTGTTTTTTCTTTCAGTTTACAATTTTCATTAAATAGCTCATACTTGATCGATAGGTTTCATAGCTATAATTAAGTATCAAAAACCTATTATATTATATTCTGCGAGGGTGTTAGTGCCTGGACCTGGCTCCATCACCTTTGTTAAACCAACCATCACCTGGTATTACCTATTTAGGTATAATTTAAAGCTATTACCTACAGCTTTGGCCGTATCCCAAATTGTAAGTATTTGACACTTGTCGACAGGTTATTAGATGAACATGATATTTAATATGAGTATAATATTTATTATATACCATAAGCAACACTCCACTAATCAGAAAATCTGTACCGGCAAAATTAGATCAACCTGCGAACCAATTGATTGCTAAGCAAATTAATAACAACACCACGTGACAGCATTACCATCAGTGGGGCTCGTTAACGAATGCAACATTTACAAGGGTAGCAACTGTAGGACAACCCATGAATATTAATACCGGGAGATACCTGAAAGTTTATTTCATTAGTGAAAGCCTGCCATCTACAGGGTGGCTAGTTTTGTGTTGGCGCGGCTGGTTCGACATTGGGGTAATTGGGAGAATAAATTTACTAAATAACAAATGAATGAGTTATTGTAAAATGGATATAGACCAACATACTAAATACTTACACACATTTTTTATAAGGGGGCTCAAAATTTGTATTCTTTACAGAAACTAATACATAGCTTCCATTTTTCATGATTCGTTTCTCATTATTCGCCAATTATTTATTAATGTTTATTAAGTTTGAACCGCTGGGCTCCTATATCACACTTTGTGACCGGCCGCCACTGAACACTAATCATAATATTTTCCCATAGTAATATTACATTCTCGCCCTGTATATGCGCGTATGTGATATATGAATAATTAAAGCTTTGCTTTTCTCTTTATGAGTTGAGGAAAGACGAAGTTGGACGCTCATAATGTTGAAACGTAACTGAAAACTCGTTTTGTATGAGTTTGGCTGTCTGTATTTTATACCTATAGTACTAGCCACGGCTTAAGTGGCTTAGTGGCGGTGATTCTGTAAGATTATCATGAACGCATAAGCATAACTCGCAATGTATCGGTGGTGGTACGGTAGCTATACGGTACCTATACATCATCGGCAAGTTTATTAAACTTTAAATTCAAACCTACACCCCGCGCGCGCCCAATATGTTACCGGAACAATCTAAGTTTCAGTTACAGGTGTTCCTAAAAAATCCCCCTCAATTTCTCTACAAAAATACGTCGAGTTAGCAAATCGTCACGGCACCTGCTCCTGAATAACGTTCTCCGTTCCACTGTAATATTCTCGTATAAATCTTTGAAACTCGTGAAAAGTATTCATATGGCCTTTATTGCTGTCTTTACAGAAAATAAAAATGGCCGTTATAAATCATGGATATGTTAATTTCGGTTCAGCCGCTGTGACGCGACGGCTGGTTATATTTTCCGTATGGTTACCTGCTTGATGACATTGGCTCTCTTTCGGAGACACAACTTGGGTCGTATTCTGGAACTAATATCAGCGCCGCAAATCTGTATTACTAATGTAATTAATATAACTTTTACGAAATGTGTTATGTTTTGGCAGAAAAAGTGGAGTACCTAAGCAACTAAGCATCATTTTTCCAAACCCGATTGACAAATACGATTGTTTTTAGTTTAATATTTTGATTCGATATACTGTTATTTGTCATTACACTCATGACTCATGATATTGATGTTTGAAGCTTCACGAACTTTAGTTCCATTATTATTCTCTCCGAAATTATTTACTTACAGCAAGAGCGGCAGAAAGCACAAACATCGCGTTATTTATACTCATCTATACTGCACGTTGCTGGCAAATAATTAAAATAGTTTTTACCCGTATGAACACTGAATGCATATTCCGGGGCGATTCGCATGATTAAAAGCCACCAGTTTGAATTAATTACAAACTGGACTTCATTTAACTTTTGTGCCGAACAAAGTTTCATTTAAATTTACTCGCTTACTGTTGTTTCGGCATACATAAATTTAAAGGCGCTATTTCAATTGGCCGCCAGTACCTACATGCGCGCTGATTGTTCGGTTTTGTTGTACTTTTTAATCCGCGGTGGATATAAGGGGCATTGCAAGTTTGATTAATTTGTCTGTGGTAAAAATATTGTTTAAATTTATATATTAATATAGGGCTTATAAATATAAGATGAAGAATGAATAGATTAAGTATAATGTAAAGTTGTAAATTAGATTCGTGTAATAGTTACAAACATCCATACTTATATCAACTTATTAGGATAGAAAATCAATCGAAATAAAAGATCTGGCTTCTACACTCACGGGCAATGAAAATGTTCCACTCACAAAATATCGACACCAAACGAACCCTTTTTCAAAGATTTCATTTAAAATTTGAAAAAAGTGTTACTGTTTTCAGTTGGTAATGTCCTGTTGCTCTGTTAAATGTACTTGAATGTTGCAGAAGGCGTCATTAAGCTAGCCTTTTTCGTTTAGGAGTTATTTGGTGATTTTCTTAGTGGAACCTTTTCATTGCCCGTGAGTAAAAGTAGCATAGATCTTCTATCGCATCTTCTATTTTGCATTTATTTTTCATGCACTTTGCATGAACGGCACGATTTTAAGTATCTCTATTATATTCTATTCTAGTCTATTCTCTGTGGGGGTGTCAGTACCTGTACCTGGCTCTCTCGAATGGAACCGTTATGCATATCCCCAAGGTCTAAACTGCCTTCCTAAGCTTGGACCATTTCCTACCACGCTGGCACACTGCAAGTTGGTGGATTCACATATCTACATAGATGTGCTAAATTATATCTTTACTGATCAGATATAGCTCCGCGGCACCGTACCAAAACCACTAAAATTTTGAGCAAAAACTGTACTGCTTTAAAGCAAGTTTTTTACGTCCAAAAGGGGTAGGTACTACTCGAAATCCTCGCCCCTCGGAATATTGGTTTAGTGGCCGCACTGTTTGTTAAGAGCAAAGCCGTGTTTTTCCTGTTTCACCCATTCACGCGTCTCCCACATCTCAGCCCAATGATATAGGCTTTCCGATGACGTTTTATAGTGCCACGTCATTAAACTACGCATATAAAGT